>NC_050451.1:82945201-83577701 GCF_903995425.1 Onychomys torridus | reverse complement strand
ATGGAGATATCTTCTCTTGCTGGACTCTAGCCACAAGGAATGTCAGCTAGTCACTTCTTAGCCCCTCTGAGCTATCAGGTTTTCACCTCAACAACTGACTCCTGAGTCTTTATTGGTGGGCAGTATAGTGAGTCTTTTCAGCTATTATTAATTGTGAAAGATCAGCCAATATCTAAGACTTGTTTCTAATGAGGTCTTATAACTTAAATTAACTCATTTCTACTAATCTACATGTTACCATGTGTGACTTGTAGCATTTATCTGTCCTCCTTCATGTCTTGCTCCCTCCCCAACTGGCTGGCAAATCTTCCTGTCTTCTTCACCATGTGTTCTGTGGCTGGGTATACCACCTACATTTTCTGCCTGGCTGTTGGTCATTTAGCTTTTTATTAAACCAATGAGAAGTCACCTTGTCAAAGACACATCTTCACAGTATACAAAAAGATTATTTCATAACATTTCCCCTTTTTGTCTGAATAAAAAGTAAAGGGTTTAACTCTAACTCAGTAAAATGGCATATAATAAGAACAATTATCAGATAAACATTATATTCATGAATTAAATGAAAATAAAGTAATTTAAAATGTATTTAATATTCCATAATATTATTCTTAAGATTTTTCCACATTAAAATATTTTCCTTATTTTATCATTACATAATTAGCTTACATACATTCTTTGCAATAATAATGATATCAGAAATGTCAGATACCTAATATCACAAAGTTTATAAATATGTATTTGCACTGTGTGTCTCTATATCTTATCTGAAACTTCAGGTCTTTAAATTATGTATTATAAAGTTCATTTTCCACAATGCATTATATTTCAACTAGCTCCATTTCAAAGCAATTTCCTTATAATATCTTTCCAAACATTCATTACATTTTTGCATATTAAAAACAAATAATTCTACGGTTATAAATCCTACCATTTTATTCTGTTGCATATATCTTCAATTCTAGTTTTCAGCAAATTTTCTTTCAGCCTAATACTTTATATTTTTAAGAGGGATAAACATAGTTTTCTGGATTTTAAATATTTTAAAATTATTCCATCATATATATTTTAAATGTTTCAGGTGGTATGGTTGAGTTATATTTTGACTTGATTAAATAATCAAGACTTAGAGACACACCAGCACAACTCAACCTTACTTGTAATCATGCTCACATTTGTACAGTATTCAATAATAATTTCATACTTTCTTATTACATTACATTTGAATACTAAAATGATAAATCCAATGTTAAAGCAATGTGTCACTGTGGTTAAATATTGTGTTTTATATACTTGCCAAGTCAAAAGTCAACTTGTAACTACTTAAACTTGTAACACAATCCATTTTATTTATTTCAGTTTTAATTGGTATGATCCTTACAGTTGCTGCAAAAATACCTAATGACATAGGTATAGCGAACCAGAAATTAAATTTACACAGAAACATTTTACATAATGATCATTTATTTTTAAGAATTCATCATACAGAAAAATATTAGAGAAGTATAATTATAGTTAAGACAAGGATTATTATTCTGTATGTCAATCCAAGAAGTGGAGAAAATAACATGCATAAATCCATGTGATTGTAACTTTCCTGATTTCTTTAATAGTAACTAAAACTTATCTTTGATTTTAAACATACAAATAGAAACACTTGAGACTCAAGTCAATGAAAATTGGTGAAATAAAAAATACCAATGGAAAAGAAAATGTCATCATAAATGTTGTTTATTTGTTTTTTTTTCCCCTCTCTCTGCTCTTTGGCTTTTTGTTCTATGCTCTTTTGAGGGTGGGGGCTGCCACCCAGGTCCCAAATAAATCATGCACCAAGTCTTTTTATTTTTAACATTTTTTAAAATTATATTTGTGTTTTAATTTTGCATATCAGCCATGGGTTCCCCTTTCCTCCACTCTCCGTCCCACCCCCATCTTGCCCCCATCCCTTCCCCTCCATTCCCATGTCCTCCAGGGCCAAGACACCCCTGGGGATTCATTTCAACCTGGTGGATTCAGTACAGGCAGGTCCTGTGCCCTCCTTCCAGGCTGAGCAGTGTGCCTGTGTAAGCCCAAGGTTCCAAAGAGCCAGCTCATGCACTAAGGACAGGTCCCAGTCCCACAGCCTGGATGCCTCCCAAACAGTTCAAGCTATTCAGTTGTCTCATTAATCCACAGGGCCTGATCCAGCTGGGGCCTTCACAGCTTTTGGTTCATAATTCATGTGTTTCCATTAGTTTCACTATTTGTCCCTGTGCTTTTACCAATCTTGGTCTTAACAATTCACACTCTTACAGTCCCTCCTCTTTCTCGACAATTGGACTCCTGGAGCTCCACCTGGGGCCTGGATGAGGATCTCTGCATCCACTTCCATCAGTTATTGGATGAGAGTTCCAGCACGACTGTTAGGGTGTTTGGCCATCTGATGACCAGACTAGGTCAGATCAGGCTTTCTATCAACCATTGCCAGCAGTCTACAGAGGATGTGTCACTGTGGATTTCTGGGGACCTCTCCAGCACTCTGCCAATTCCTGTTCTCATGTGGTCATCATTTATCATGGTCTGTTGTTCTTTGTTCTCCGTTTCTGGTCTTGATCCAGCTGGGATCTCCTGCTCCCCTAAGCTTTCTTTCCCTAGAACCTTGCCCTTCATTTCTCCCACTGCCATCCAGGTTGTTCATGTAGATCTCATCCATTTCTCTGTCATTGGGCAATCCCTGTGTCTTTCCTAGGGTCTCATTTTCTAGGTAGCCTCCCTGGAATTGTGTAGCAGTCTAGTCATCTTTGTTTTACATCTAGTATCCTCCTGAGTGAGTACATAGCATGTTTGTCCTTCTGAGTCTGTGTTACCTCACTCAGGATGATTGGGTTCGATCCTCAGCTCCCCACCCCAAAAAAAAAAATGGAATTCAGAGCAGAGGAAGTGCTTGACTGCTACACAACTCCAGGGAGGCTACCTAGAAAATGGGACCCTAGGAAAGATACAGGGATTGCCCAATGACAGAGAAATGGATGATATCTACATGAACAACCTGGACGACAGTGGGAGTAATGAAGGGCAAGGTTCCAGAGAAAGAAAGCTTAGGGAGCAGGAGATCCCAGCTGGATCAAGAACAAAAAGGGAGAACAAGGAATAACAGAGCATGATAAATTAAGACCACATGATAACAGGAAGAAGCAATTTGCTAGAGAGTCTTCAGAAATTGACAATGACACATCCTCTGTAGACTACTGGCAATGGTCAAGAGAAAGCCTGAACTGACCTAGTCTGGTGATCTACTATTGTCTATGGCCATACCACCCTGAATGTGCCTGATCTTGCACCAAGTTTTATTCTTACTTATGAATACCAAGCCTTAGCTTGGCATGCTTCTTGCCAGCTTTTCTTAACTTAAATTATCCTCATCTCTCTTTTCCTCTGGAATTTTTCCTTTCTCTATTCCTGTATACTTTTTTTTTTTTTTAACTTCTTACTTTGAGGCTTTTTGTGAAGCTAGGTGGCTGGACCCTGATGTCATCCTACTTTTTTTGTTCCTGGAACTTTCTCTCCAATTTCTTCCTCTATATATTATCTCTGCCTGCCAGCCCTGCCTATCCTTTCTCCTGCCTTGCTATTGGCCATTCAGCTCTTTATTAGACCATCAGGTGTTTTAGACAGTCACAGTATCACAGCTTCGTAGAGGTAAACAAATGCAACATAAAAGTATGCAACACATCTATGTATTAGTAAACAAATGTTCCACAGTGTAAACAAATATAACAAACTTAAAATAATATTCTACAACAATAATTACCTAAGTTATTAGTTTAAATAACTTTTAAAATAAGAGCTCACATTTTTTATCAAACTTGCAGTCATTTGAAAATATCTGAATAGATAATTAATTAAAATTTACTAGTTATTAAAAAAAAGAACAAACAAGCAAAAAAAAAAAAAAACAAAAAACAAAAAACAAAAAAACCTGTAGGTATACATTATCCCCAAACTGACCCTTGTAAAAGGTACATTTCTTTATGCTTTGAATCACTGCAGCTTGCTTATTTTTTCTTTCTTTCTTTCTTTCTTTCTTTCTTTCTTTCTCTCTCTCTCTCTCTCTCTCTCTCTCTCTCTCTTTCTTTCTTTTCCTTCCTTCCTTCCTTCCTTCCTTCCTTCCTTCCTTCCTTCCTTCCTTCCTTTCTTTTTGTTTGTTTTTGTTTTTCCAAGACAGGGTTTCTCTGGTTTTTTGTGTAACAGTTTTGACTGTCCTGGAACTTACTTTGTTACCAGGCTGGCTTCAGACGCACAGAGATCTGCCTGCCTTGGCCTTTGGAATGCTGAGTTTAATGGAGGGTGTTACTTACTGAAGAACTTGTGGCTTTCTTTTATGGCATTTAAGAGTTTATAGTAATTTTGAAAATATTCACAACAAATTAGTGTTCTTTTCTTCTAAGCCTGATAGAGTGTTTCAAATATAAACTAACATTTTGGAATAATTTACCTTACTTTTTCATTATTTCAACAGCATATTTGTTTTTAAATAAATTAACTGACATTTTACAAATTTCTATTTTCTAATATATAGATATCATTGTGAACAAAGGGTATGAATGTACAAGTTTTTTTAAAAGTGTGTTTCCTTTTTTCCAATTGTATACTTAAAGTATCCAAGTACCTCTAGACAAAATAAAATCTTAATGATGAATTAATTTGTTCAACTTTTCTTATGTGATAGCAACTGAAAATTTAGTGATAACTCTACTGAATCAAACATTCACACTTTTCTTTCACTGAATGAGAGTGTACTAAATTACTAACACCCTAAATAGTTGTATTTTAATACATACCCTGACATTTAATTTGCATTTTCAAGTTAAATCGTATATATGATAGTAATTATATGTTGTCAATTTACTGTTGTATGGTGTTTCACATGACATGTGAAGGAGCAACAACACAGTCAATGTAGATAATCAGATTTGGTGGCTGGACCCTGATGTCATCCTCCTTGTTTTGTTCCTAGAACTTTCTCTAAGAACTCTTCCTCTAGATGCTATCTCTGCCTGCCAGCTCTGCTTATCCTTTCTCCTGCCTCACTATTGCCCGTCCAGCTCTTAATTAGACCATCAGGTATTTTAGACACTCAAAGTATCACAGCTTTGAATACTGTAACTCCCTTCATGATATACACTATCATGAACATTTTCATACTTTTTATATCAACCAGTACTTCAGTGAGGTGTGCGTGTGTGTATGTTTTAAAGCAAACTATTTTCTTTCTACCAAGTTACTCAGTTAAAAATAATCTTTGTGACAGTTTAATCCTACTGCATTTTTGTGACAGAATGAATACAGCACATTCACCAAAACTCTGCTTCTTGGGAATTTTACTAATGGTCCATTTAATGTTCTGTGGAGGTGAACATTTGTACTGCAGGAAAGCTGGCAGCCACAATTAGTAAAATAAGCTGTCAATTCTGACAGAAGCTACTTCAAGAAAGTATTCAAGCAGATTTCTTCTATTTGTAAATTGGACATAGAAATCCCAAAAATTATATAGCCATAGCTACAGATGAAATTCTTGACTCTAATGTAGACAGCAGGAGGAATGTCACTCTTGGAGTTTCAATGACACAATTTAATAAAATGGTTTGAGACAGAGTTGTAAAGAAATGAGTTTGAGGTTCCGTGTTACTGTCAGCATAAGAGAAGATACAAATTATATATTATTTTGGGTTTTGACCACTAAATTACTTCTTCCTCCATCAGATATTGGCAAAGATATTTATTTCACTTTGAAGTTAAAAGAGACATATATGATTAATATTGAAGAAAACAGAAATGGACATTGGTATTGCCATTAGCTTTCATGAAATACTTGTTCTCAGCCATTTTTGTCTTCAGAATTTAATATAGTTTAGGATTTTGCTTTTATTAAAATATATGCTAAATATCTCATACTGACCTTCCACTATGTTTTTGAATCATTATTGATTTGTGTTTAAAATTATGGGAAAAATCACCTGATGAATCTATGTCTATGCACTGAAAATAAATTAAATAAAGCATATTAGTATACTTATGCTTTTAATTTATACTTTTCCATAATATTGACAAAAAACAAGTCATTCTCTGAGTTAATTTTCATGAATATCTAAATATTCATAAAGATATGATTTATATTACATCCATACTTACATTGAAATGTAGAAAAAATGGAAAAATGGTGTATATACTCTAAAAGAAGGGAAGGGAGCTCAAACACTAAAAGAATAAACCAGAATTTAAAAGAAAAATTTACATTGTGTGATATGTGTACACTATGTGAAGATGTGTTGCTGTGATTGGTGTAATATAAAACTGAATGGCAAATACCTAGGCAGGACATATAGGGAGGACTTCCAGACAGAAAGAACTCTGGGAAGAAGAAAATCACTGTAGCCATTGAGGAATAGAGAGGAAACAGGAGGTGCAAGATGGAAGAAAGGTAATGGAGGCATGTAAGAGAACATATGTTAATAGAAACAGGTTAATTAAGTTATGAGTTAGTTTTAAAAAAGGCTAAGCTAAGGCCAAGCTTTCATAATTAATAAAAATCTCCATGTTGTTATTTGAGGGTCTGATGATCCAAAGACAGTACAACAAAAAGTTTACAACATATCTTAACTGGCTGATTCAGATGCAGATGCCTTAGAAAGAATGTTTGACAAAGTAAAGAAAATTTTGCCTTGTTGGAGATTACAAACTGCTCCTGAAAAAATATACAGAGAGAAAGTTCTATTATCACCCTAGGATACAAGATAGGTTTACAGAAAATTTGACCCCAGAAAGGACAAATCAGGAGAGATAAATAGTTCAACTATTAATGATTTTCAAAATTTGCTGGGAGATATTAACTGGTGATGATCCACAATTAGAATAACTTCTCAAGAACTAAGTAATTTACTTCAAACCTTACCAGGTGATGAGGTCTTAAATCATCCAAGAAAAGTATCATCTGTGGCTAAGAAAGAATTAGCTTAAAGAGAAAAGAAATTACAGGATGGATATGTGTATCATTTAGATCCAGAGCTTGGCTGTATTTTGGTAATTTTACCTTCTATTCACTTTCCCAGAGGGAATTCTATGCAGAGAGAAGATAATGTCTTAGAGTGGATGTTTTTACCACACAAACAAAATAAAAAATTAAATAAAATACTTATGTAGAAAAGTGTTTTGAATTGACTTTGAAAAAAGATTGAAAGTCCACCAACTAACAGTAATAGTCCCAATAAAAATTGTGGTTCCTTTTTACTAATTCTGAAAATGCCTCATTATGCACAGAGAATGAACATTGCCAAAGAGCTTGAGTAATTTCTTGGGAGAGATTTGCAACAATATCCCAAAAGAAAGAGACTTCAGGTTGCAGAATGAATAAATTGGATCCTTTCTCACTTTGTATGAGGAACACTAATTTCTGGATTTCCTACCTTTCATACTGTTGCAATAAATCAGGAAAGGCAGGTTTTAAGTCAGGAAATTTAAGTAAAGTCGATCAAAGTCCTTATGATTCTGTTCGAAAGTAAAAATTATATGCTCTTGTTTTTTATTATCAATTTTTTGTTATTTATTATATTTGTGTTTTAATTTTACACATCAGCCATGGGTTCCACTGTCCTACACCCTCCCCTCCCCTCCCCTCCATTCCCATCTCCTCCAGGGCCAAGACTCCCCTGGGGATTCATTAAAACCTGGTGGATTCAGTACAGGCAGGTCCAGTCCGCTCCTTCCAGGCTGAGCAAAGTGTCCCTGTGTAAGCCCAAGGTTCCAAACAGCCAGCTCATGCACTAAGGACAGGTCCCAGTCCCACAGCCTGGGTGTCTCCCAAACAGTTCAAGCTATTCAATTGTCTCATTTATCCAGAGGGCCTGCTCAAGCTGGGGCTCCACAGCCTTTGGTTCATAATTCATGTGCTTCCATTCATTTGGCTATTTGTCCCTGTGCTTTTCCAATCTTGTGCTCAACATTTCATGCTCTCACAGTGCCTCCTCTTTCTTGACAATTGGACTCCTGGAGCTCTACCTGGGGCCTGGCCGAGGATCTCTGCATCCACTTTCATCAGTTAGCAGATGAGAGTTCCAGCACAACAGTTAGGGTGTTTGGCCATCTGATCACCAGACTAGGTCAGATCAGGCTTTCTATCAACCATTGCCAGTAGTCTACAGAGGATGTATCATTGTTGATTTCTAGGGACCTCTCTAGCACTCTGCCTATTCCTGTTTTCATGTGGTCTTCATTTATCATGGTCTGTTATTTCTTGTTCTCCCTTTCTGTTCTTGATCCAGCTGGGATCTCCTGCTTCCCTAAGCTTTCTTTTCCTCTAATCTTGCCCTTCATTACTCCCACTCTCATTCAGGTTGTTCATGTAGATCTCACCCATTTCTCTGTCATTGGGTGATCCCTGGGTCTTTCTGAGGGTCCCGATTTTTAGGTAGCCTCCCTGGAGTTGTGAGTATCAGACTAGTCATCTTTGTTTTACATATAGTATCCTTACAAATGCCTTTCATTTGACCTGATAATAACCTGAAAACAAAACAAAACAAAAAGGTAAATCCTGAAAATTAAGAATGGGACAGGGTTTTTTGTCTTTCCAGGAGAATACAAATATCCAACTAAGGAATCTGACAACAACTGGACAAATGAGATATCTGAAGAGGAAGGAAAAATCATCCAGAGAAAATTTCCCAAGAAAAAGAGTCATTTAGCCTAACAGAACAGTTCCAACCAGATAAAATTTCATAAATCTTCCCAAATGTTTGTTTCTGTTTTTCTCTACAGATATGTAAGGCAAATGGTCTTTTTGTAGTCTCAATTTAATTAAAAATTAAAGCTAGTTTTTGAGTTGGAACATGGCTCTCTCCTTTTCTAAACATAAGCATGTTTGCTGAAAGAAAATCTATTCTGTGCTTCATGTCACAAAAGCCACTTGGTATAGGACAGTAGAAAAGCAAAATTAAGGGACTCTTCTATTGCCAGTAATCTCATAATTCTTTCCATTTATTTTGACTATTTCAAATTTTTCTTCAGGTATGAATATTATCTCCAAAATTATAGGATTATATATATATATATATATACTTTGTGCCATGATATTAATAGTCGTATAGAGTACTAATTAACTCTAGAAATAGGCTTCATCTAGCTTCATGTACATGATATTGGACTTGAGTCTGAAGCAGGTATTTAGAAACTAAGTTTCTATACCCTGGATATACTTAATAAATTGTGGTCCTTTAATATTTAAAATGTTTAAGTTTTCTGCAGTGAACCCTAACCATTCCTAACAAAGACCTTAGAAGTCTACAAAAGGATGATGGGTCTCCACAATGATAATTCCAACCAAAGATCACCTTTGGACTACAAATTGCCCAGGACAATTTCAAGACAGTTAGCTGAGATGGTCCAATCTAATAGACTACATTAGCTAGGACTTCAGATAAGTTCTACACTTTCCCATCACATAAAGACTAAATAAAAATAGTATAGCTAGCGCTCGCAGGACTTGACCATCCTTCCAATTTAGTCAATCTCAGGATCTCCTGCACATGCCATTGCTCCAGATAAGAGGAAGCAGTCTAGAAAACACAAGGCCCATATTCCAAAGAGCTGGGATGGGTGGTTTCTTGTTAGTTCAATGGATTATGGAATTTTGTCATCATTTAGGGGATTACTTGCAAGTTGTTACTGGTCAGGGAAATAACTAAGCAAAAGAGTTAGATTTAGGGATCTCTTTCTGAAAAGAAAATAGGTGGGTATATGAATGATAAGAAAAAAGGCAGATTATTGGATCTACTTTTAAACTAAAAGAGCAACTACTAGTCTTAAATATTTTACTTTGTATGGATTTTTTTCAATAATGATACAAATGTAAGGTTGTTTTTTGTTATACTGTATATATGTTTCTAATCTTATTTATGAAATTTTGTATATTGTTATAAATTTAAGGTTATTTTTGTTATACTGTATATATTTTTCTAAAGTATTTTCATATATTGATATAAATTTAAGGTTGTTTTTATTTTATATATGTGTATGTGTGTTTATATGTATGCGTTTTTTTAAGTTATTTACCTATACAGCTCATTTAAAAATATAATGTGAAATTCTAGTCCTTTAAGGCTATTATTACAAACAGTTTAGGTTAATTAAGAAATGTACGTTAGTGGTTAGTCATGTATAACCATCAAACTAGAAGTCATGTAAGTATGTTTTCAAAGTCATACAGAGATATATTTTAGATAGTCAGATGGTTTTCAAACACTTCAAAGACCCACAGAATGTGGCATTTAAGATGTTTTAATAACATAAAGCTTGCCATGATAGTGAGACATGTCTGCTCTTGGCAGCATGAATTTACCTCAAAATAGGATGGTAGGCATCTAAGAACATCCATATGTAGTTTGCTTTCAATGTGGCAAAGCTAGCCATTTGGAAGAAAACAAAAACAACAATAAAAAAATTGTTCTTGCCTAGACTGCAAACAATATGCTGTCTAAATTAGACAAGCAAGACACAAAGGAAAGCAGCTATTGAACTTCATCAAGATGAAGTAGGGCAGTCCTTCAAAGTTCCTACATCACAGAAAAGTCTGTTAGATATTCTAGGCCTGTAGACAAAGCTGGATGTCCCAATGTTCATGATGAACCTTGGGTGACTATACATGCTGTCTGCTATCTCTGTTATTTCTGTAGTTCTGGAAATATTTTGTTCTGCTCTTCATGTTTACTCAAGTAATATTTTTCCTTTTCCTTCTTGGGTCTTTGTTGGGATTAAAATTGAGATAGTTATAGTTATAGATTTCCTTGTTATCAAATTCAGAAAAAAACTCACAAAAAGAGATATAAAATTTATAAGGTTAGACATAAAAGTTTAAGTTGTTTACCCAGAAAATGTTTTAAGATCAAAATGATATTTTAGGATGGTAATACAAGTTATGATAAAAAGGTGATTTACATAAAGATGTTGCACTCACTCAGATAGGAGAGATAAGACAGTACTTTCTCTGAATTTGCCAAATTCAAATGGACTGGACATTATAAATATAAATTTACCTGAAAAATGTTCTTATTATATATAGTTTTATTGTGCTATATTAAAAAATTTTCCTTTTCATTTAGACAAAAAGGGGGAAATGTTGGAGGATATTTGTATCCTGTGTAAAAATGTGTTTCTGTGATTGGTATAATAAAAAGATGAATGGCCCATAGTGATGCAGGAAGTCTAAGTGGTACTTCTGGGCAGAGAGAGAACTCTGGGAAGAAGAAAGGTTGGAGTCACCTGTGAGACATATAGAGGGATCAGGAGGTCCAAAATGGAAGAAAGGTACCTGAGCCACATGATAGAATATAGATTAATGGAAACAGGTTAATTAAGCTATAAGATCTGGTTAGAAAAAAGCCTAAGCTAAGGCTTTCATAATTGAATCTCTATGTTTTTACTTGGGAGCTGGCGATCCAAAGATTGTCTGACCAAAAAAAAAAAAAAAAAAGCTTACTACAATGTTACTTAAGGTGTTAAAGACTAACTATTACATAATACACAGAAGAGGAATGGAGAAAAGAATAGAGACAGGGAAAATATGATAGGAAAGCATGAAAGTGTAAGAAGGTGTTAATATATTAGCAATGCAAATTCAAGAGCATAATTGTAGAACAAGACAAAACAAAATAGACAAAAGGTAAGAAACACGTCAGTATTTCTTCCTTCATAGGAAAGAGAGGGTTGAGATTCTCTGGTTTTTTGTTTGTTTGTTTTGTTCTGTTTTTTCTTGTCGTTTTACAGTTGGCTTTTTAGGAGCAGTGGAAGGATCGAGGGCGTGGAATCACTTTTAGAAATGAAAAATGTTAGAACAGAAAGGGTTGCTATCAGCCTCATTCCCTAGCCTGCCTTTCTTTCTCATTTTGTGAATATCACTGGGCTTGACTCTCCAAAGTTTTTTGTTTGTTTGTTTGTAAGTTCAATTGTGTAGACATTTCTGGGAACTTCCTCAAACTAGTCTGTCTAGTTGAGTCCAAGGATCCGCAGATTGGATGTGTCCCCATCTCTGAAATACTGCTAAATCGCTCCCAGGTGTGGACTGCATGTCCACTAACTGCCCCTGGCCCTCTGGGAGTATAGATAGTTACTCAAAGTAATCTTGGCTGGCAAGATACAGAATGGGACACTGAGTGAGCTTTTGTTTAGAGTAGGCTCCTCTGTGTTTTTCATAGCATTCAAAGCTCTCCTCATCTTTCCAGAAGCCTACCATTGTTATTAATGGGTATATCCCTCGTTTTTATCAGCAGTAATGAAAACAATCCTAATTAATCTAAACAATAAAAATCCAGAGTCAGATACTGAGGGTGAAAGCTAAAAGATCAAAGAAGCAGAGCAGCAGCCACCAGAAACTTCTTACCTCTATGAGATCTCAGACTGAATGAGAAGCTGAGATTCTGTCTCAATGTGCTTTATAATCCTGTCTCCACCTCCCTAGTGCTGATATTAAAGGCTTGCACAACCAGGGCACAGCTCTGTTTCTCATTTAGACTGGTTCAATCTCCTGTAGCGCAGCGTGGCCTTGATCTCCTGATCTTCCTGCTTCCTCTTCCCAAGTGCTGGGATTAAATATGTGTGGCTGGCTTCTATGGTTAACTAGTGGCTATCTCCACCCTCTGATCTCCAGACAAGCTTTATTTGTCAGAACCCAAACATAATATCATACAACACAGCAAAGCCCATATTTTCGATCAAATAGACTTGTGTCCACACGTACTATGGCTATGTTACTCACAGAATCCTGGGGCCTGCAGTCATTCCTAGAATGGTCACTGCCTTAGCTGTGGTGAAGGGAAACCTTTGCATGTGGCATATTTTAAAATGCAAGGGTTTCTGCTTCTGACTCTTTGGGTGAAAGATCTTCCCGTTAGATCTTTCCTAAAATGACTCTTCTCCATTACAATATTGAGAAAGCTTGGACATGAGGGAAGTCTATTTCCATTTTCTGCTTGATGCTCAGATATGATCCCCAACTAATAATTGGGGATTGCAGAGTGCAATATTGTGTCCCTTTGATTTCACAAGGCCTTTCTTATCTATATTTCAAAAAACCCTACTGAGAACATTTCTTCCCTGCTGTTCTGTCTCCTACTCTATGTTAGGATTTAATTATTACTATTAATAATGTACGGGTCAGATTTCTGGGTGTCACCTTCAGTTATCTACTGTTGGCTGTTGTTCTAGATCTTTCTTCTTTGCCTACCTTTCCTTGAAGCCAAAAACAAGGTAGAGTTAAGGTAAGTGCTAGTCATCTCTAGTTCACCATCCTCCCTTCTTGCCAGTACTTTGGGGTTGAATTACACATTCGGTCTGTGTGTGCTTTAAATTTCAGAGTCCATGGGCACAGAAGGGGAAGGAAAAAAAACATTAAAATAAGGAAGAAAAAAAGAATTAGTTTGGCATGCTTGTGCACATCTGTTATCCCAGACAGGAGGCAGAAAGATTGGTGATTCAAAGCCAGGCTCTGCTACATGGAAAACACAATGGCACCCTAGACAATGTGAGACTCTGTGTGAAATATAAAAATGTCATTTCAAGAGTTAAAAAAAAAATACCTAATTGGACATCATTTGTGTAACTAAATACTATGGAAGTATGTCTATTGAGTTACTTCTTTAAAGGACATATTTTCTTACAATGGGAAAATCATAGTTATATTGGGAAAATGGAATTTTTAGAGAATTTTGTCAATTATGATGTTAATATCAATCTGTTTTTCATGTTTCAGAATACTTGGAGAATTTAGGTATCATGTACTTCTAAATGAGGTATCCTGAGAATTTGCAAACATGAACAGCTTTTTAATGCTACATATTGTATAATAAGATTCTTATGATACTGAAAATTATATTTACTTGATTTAAATATGAAGAAATATAGTCAAGTAATTAGAAATAAATCACTTCAAATTATGCATCTTCTTAAAAGTTTTGCTTGATTACTTTTTAATATGTGACAGCATTCTTTAGCAGCTCTTCCTTTCTCGTTAGTGTATTCAGATGTGATATTTCCTTTACAAGAATGTGCACAATTTGTTCAATATGGTGTTATAAATTTCAGAAAATTAGATTTTATGTTCATTAAGCTTGAACATAATGATAAAATAAAATATGAGTTTTGAGTCTTTAATGATATATGAACTTGACAACAAAGAACTCATTTTCAACTTTTTTCTTTTTGTAAAGAATTGTATCCAAGAAACAATTATTGGAGAAGTTTTTGAATTTTTTTCTTCCTCTTCTCCTCTCTCTTCAAGAAAAGCCATACCATAGGTGATAATGCATACACTTCTAATAGCAATGTATGTTAAATAGCCTGTCAGACAATATAATTATTAATATGAACTCTACTAATTCAGCAAGTAAAACATCATGATTTTATAACACAATATAATAACATAACAAACACTTGCTGAAACAATTTGGTTATAGAATAGTTCTAATAAAAACAAATTGGGAGAATGTGCAGTACTATATTTTGATTTTATTTTTTTTTCTCTTAGTGAAAATGTTCTCATACAATATAGTCTAATTATTGTTCCCCTTCCCTTTACACCTCTTAGTTACTTTCCATCTCCCTTTCCATCCTTTTGGTCTTTCCCAAGAAAACAAACAAGCATATAAGGAATAATAATAACATAAATAACTAAAAAACAAATTAGAACACGACAAAACAACTAAATAAGAAAACAAATCAAAGAAAATTATAAGAAATGCTTATAGACATGAAGACACACAATCTCACACACAGAAGTCCCATAAAATCCCCAAACAGGAAACCATAATACATATGTAAATGACCTGTCAGGTAGGGAAAATATGTCCTGGCTTACCATTATATAACAAAGAACCTCCAAAGATGTTGTTGAGTTCCTTGTATATTGGTCATCTCCTACTGGTAAGAGTGTTTAACCTTAACAGTGGTTTGTTTTCCCAGTGAAACTCCCTTAGAGAAAACTAATTTCTCATTTGCAAGTGGCTATCAATTGGAGATAGCATCTTGGTTAGAGATGGGGACAGGTGTTCACATTTCTTTCAGCTCTAAGACCTCATCTGTGCAGACCTATGTAGACCCTGTTCATGTTGCTACAATCTCTGTGAGTTACTATGAGGACCAGTTGTCATGTCTAGAAGACCTTGTTTATTGAATCTTTGATATCTTCCATCCCATCTGAGTTTTACATTATTTCTGCCTCCCTGAGCATGGAAAGGAGAGATTAATTGAGACATCTCTTGTAGGACTGAGTGTTCCAGGGTGTCTCACTATATGATTCTTTCTATTTGTTGGTTTCTGTAATTTGTTCCATCTACTGCATAAGGAAGTCCTTCTGATGAGGACTGAGCAAGACTTTGACTCATTTATCTTTAAGTCTAACAAAATATCATTAGGAGTCATTATATTGCTAAGTTCCTCTAGTAAAAAAGAGGGAATTTGTTTTCTCCAAGGTTTCTGACCTATCTAGTTTCAGCTTCTGGGCCACCTAAGCAGCATTAGGTATGCGTTTCATCTCATTAAATGGGTCTTAACTACAATCTGATATTGATTGATTGGTCCCAGAATTTTTGTGCCATTATTGAATCAGCATGTATTTCAGGCAGGTTATTCTTGTACTTTGTAGAGTTTGAAGCTGGGTTGGCATTTAAATTTTCCCCTTGGTAGTGTGCAGAGTATGTTGCAGTACCACAGATACTAGTCCATATGAGTGAAGACTCATTTGGTGGCAAGATATGTCCAGCTTGACTCTCTTCCCCATTATCTGGTAGTTTTATTTAGATTGTCTTTATATATGTATATATCATGGGGAGCTTCTACTGTATTAAGTTACCATACACCCCTGAAATTGTGCTTAGGTTTAGCTGTCCTTGCCCATGTTTTCTCTTTCACCCTCTCCTCCTTCCACCTCACTTCTCATCCTCAAATCTGTTCCACTCTTGTCTGTCCATAATTATCTATTCTATTTGCCTTCCTATGGAGAAGGATCTCTCTCCCCTATTCCCTTATACTTTCCCTAACTAGGGAAGAAAACCAGTAAACAGCAGCCCTCTATGCCCTCTGGATCAGTTTCTGCCTCTAGGATCCTTCCCTGTTTGATTCCTGCCCTTACTTCCTTCAGTGTTGAACAGCAATGCTGACATGTTAACCTAACAAACACCTTCCTCCCCAACTTGCCTTTCAGTCATGGTGTTTCATCACAGCAATACAAGCCTTCACTAAGACAATGACCAAACCTTCAACACCTGGTATTTATAGGACAGTGAAAACTGAAATTATCACAGGATGCATGAAAAATGATTAGATTAATAACTGAAGGTCAAGTTTAAAGATACAACAGCAATTTCAAAGTTTCTGAAAAGGGATACAGTTTAGAATAATTAAGATACTAAAGCTATGGTTAAACAAGGTAGAGAGATGTAGCTAGCTAGCTATTAGATTAAGAAAAATGAGGTTATATTTCAGGTCATTATTCTGTGCTTTTAGTAACTGAATTTGACAATTCAATGCATGTATGTAATGATGTCTGCATACTTGTACTTTCCCACAGTCTCATACTTCCATACTTCCACTCCACTTCTATGGCCCCTTTCCTTCCCACCAGCCACTTTCCACACTTATTATTCTGTTTTATTTTGGTTTCTTTGCTTTTTTATACCAGGGCTTTTTTTTTTTTTATGACCAGGGCTGTGAAAACAGACTTGAAGTGGTCTGGTGGAGCCTAGTGGCCTTAATATTGGGTACACCAATGAAATAAATAAATAAATGGATTTTCCTCCTCTGGAATCTACCTATAATCAGTAGTTCATCAGGGAGGAGTAGGGTCCATGAGAACATTCTCATTTCATGAATTAACAGGCCCTGTCTTGCACATGCTCAGTTCAGACAAACCTAGCATCTGTGAGTTCATTATTGCTATATCTGCATTAGGCATGGAAAATAGCATTTCATAATATGTCTCCTTGTCATCTAGCTATTTTTCATTTTCCTTATGTTTGAGAATGTCATATATGCATACAATAAGAAATATAACTACATTTAATCACATTTTCTCACCCCAAGTACCTGAAATGCACCCCTTCAAACATGATGTATTTATTTATTTATAATCCACTAAGTCCAGGTAGAGCTATCCCATCAGTGTAGGGCCTTCTGTTGGAGCACGGGGTTCTTAATAGTGTCTACATTTTCCAAAAAGCATAATTTTTTTTTATCTGCCCCAACAATTTCAACTCCCAATAGCTCCTCAGTAAGGGATGAGACCTTGAGATCATCTCTCACTTCCCTGCTGAGATTTTATGTAGTTGTCCTCTTTATAGCTTAGCTACTGAGAGCTGGCTGCTGTAGACAGGAGCCTATCATATTGAATTTGGAAGCAGTCTAGGTCTATGTGTATAAAAACAGAGATTTAAAAAATATTTTGACAACATTGCTCTTTAGCAAACACAATAGCAGGTTCAAGGATCACCTTAGCCATGGACTTTTAATCTGGATTTTAGTAGAATGCATCAAATTCTTCCCTATGGATACGCTTCAAAGCCAACTCTAATGTGGATAGTTACGCTTTCAGCTCTCTCTTCTACAATGTTCCCTAAGTACTGAGGGAGGGGGATAAGTACCCCACTTAGGTCTTAGCTTTCAACCTTCATTGATTGGCATGATTTTGAGCAACTGTGGTCCTCTACATTCTCTGCTGCTCACAGAAAAGACAAACTTTTCTGTTCAAATATTTCTGTTGCACTGGAGATATTGCCAGGGGCACTGGTGGTAGTTTGTTTACAGGAGCATAGCCAATTTACCAGATGATAATACTTTTAAGAAGATATCTAAATCCTCCAGCAACAAGTACTTGAAGATAAATCTTGAGGGAGTTGTGAAGCCCCATAATATCCTTCCACTTCTTTGACATAGTGTTGACAGGACCAATCGTGTGCAGGTTTGTGAAGTGAAATAGAGGTGATGTGAGTTCAAGAGTACAATATCTATGCCTTCCCAAGAAGGTGACATTCAATTCCTCTTGCTCCCTGAACTTTCTTAGCCTTATAACTCCAGCATCAACAATATTTATATCTATTCATTCATCATGCTTCCTGGGAGGTGGGTGAAAGGAGTGTGTATAGAGTTATAAAAGTTGAAGGATGATTAGTAGGGCAAAAAATGTTTAAGGAAGGGAGTGTCAGGGGGGTGGGGTAGAAGAGACAGAGAGGGAGGACCAGTTAAATTTAAGATGCATGAAAAAGCCATAAAGAAATCTGGTACTTGGTACAATAATCAAGATAAGAAAAAAAAAAAAAAAACAGAATTCAAATGCAGATACTCCATATGGGTGGACAAAGCTACTTCCGGATCCCATAAGTTATGAAGTGAAAGTCCCAGTGCAAGGAATGGGCTAGTCCCTGCAAGTGCTTACTCAGTGAGGCCCTTGGAGAACCCAAAGACAACAGAGACAACTCGCACCCTTCTTTGTTGCCCACCAGAACAAGTTGGCAAGAATCATCAGGGTCTAAACAAATGGCTCAATGGTTAAGAGCACTAGTTGTTCCTAAGCTCACTTTGAAGCACCCACATAGTGACTCACCACTGTCTTTAACTCCAGTTTCTGATAATCTGATGCTCTCTTCTGGATCTTGTAGACAATGAAAATACATTATACAGACTTACATGCAAATAAAACATGCATACATATAAAATGAATATAAGTAAATCTAAGAAAAAAAATTAATGAACACCTTTTTGGAAACATGGTTTACCTTGGTTTCAGGACACAGAAGAATTAATCTGGAACTGAACTGAAAGCTTCTTCCCTGTTATATAGTTTTGGTAGACCCAAAAGTTGCTGTACAGGATACTTTGGAGAGAATTATCATCAGCAAGTAATGACATCAACCACACAGGCCAGAGAAGTTCACTGTGCAATATCGGCAAGTCAATCATGAAAGAACCCAACTGCCTCCTGGTTGAATTTGATGCCTGTTCCAAAGGAGGAACCCCTTCCTTGGTACTGTTAATTCAGTACAATCCCACCATTTGGGAGGTTGCAGATGCCAGTGGGCAAAGCTACTGTTATTGCTTGCTAAATAGACGTGATGTGCCTATTAAATTACCTTCAAAATAGCTGTGTTTATGCCCATAGAGCAATACATTACCAGCTTTTTTCAGCTTTTTTTAGTTTTTTTTTTTTTAGCAGTGGACAGTGCTTATTCAAACAGTTATAATTGGCCAAAGTACAGAAAATAAATTACTGTTCAAAATTCCACTGTAAAAAAAATATATTCTTTTGGAAGATAATATCTGGACACTGAAAATCTATAAGCAAACATTTTTTTAAATGAGTAAACAATAGGCATATGTGTAACTACTGTGATAAATTATGTATTACATGCTACTGTGTTCATTACACATTTTTTTTCCTTTTCTAACAATACATGTAAAGGATGACAACATAAAAATTTCTTTGAAAAAAGTAAGATTTTTTTTTTATTCCTGCTCCTGTGGGTTGTTGTTATGGACATATCATTTAGAATAAATGTTAATGATTATAAGATATTCCTCCAAATCATTCTTAAAGTGTTAGTGTACAGAGGTTGCAAGAGTAACAATACATATCTCAACAACTTTTCTGAAAGAAAACATGTTTGCATATTACATATATGTCAGGTTGAGAGATGGAATGGAGGGGTAAAGATGGCAGACTCCATCTGAGTCTCTCCCTATCACACCCCACCATCACCTCATTGACATTTACCTAGAAACTGAGAGAAAGGAATTTTAACTATCACTGCAGAAAGAGGTGAGTAAATTTTATCAACACTCTGGTCATAACTCTGTTTCCATTAGCAAATTTAAGTACTAGAGAGAAAGAAAAACAGATTTTCTAGGAACTCCAGCAGAATACAAAGTAGGTTTATCAACAATAGTTGGTGTCTATAATTTTAGATATGCATGTATGTAAAGGATACTAGTGTTTTTATTATGGGACTCCAACTTCCATTTATTATGTTAAAAGAAAAATATTTGATCATGGTATCTCCCCTGCCATGGTCGAGAGAAAGCCTGATCTGGTCGAGAAAGAGGAGGGACTGTAAGAGCATGAATTGTTGAGACCAAGATTGGAGAGGCACAGGGACAAATAGCCAAATGAATGGAAGCACATGAATTATGAACCAAAGGCTGTGGAGCTCCCAGCTGGATCAGGCCCTCTGGATAAGTGAGACAATTGAATAGCTTGAACTGTTTGGGAGGCACCCAGGCTGTGGGACTGGGACCTGTCCTTAGTGCATGAGCTGGCTGTTTGGAACCTTGGGCTTACACAGGGACACTTTGCTCAGCCTGGGAGGAGGGGACTGGACCTGCCTGTACTGAATCCATCAGGTTTAAATGAATCCCCAGGGGAGTCTTGGTCCTTGAGGAGATGGGAATGGAGGGGAGGGGTATGGGGGGGAAGGTGGAGGTGGGGGCGGGATGGGGGAGGACAGGGGAACCCATGGCTGATGTGTAAAATTAAAACACAAATATAATAATAAAAAAGAAAAAAATATTTATCTGTGAATTACATAAAAGAAATAATAATCACTTTGATAATTTCCATGTAAAGAAATCAAAAAAGCTAAATGTTATAAGGAGAGCCTATACTACACACTTCTTAAAGTAATTTTATATTTACAATATCTTACTGAATAAAATATATGTGCTCATGCCCAGGAATATTTCTATTTTGATGATATATGTATTCAAATCTCCTGTCACAGCCAGTGTACTTACACAGGTTTTCAGTTTTTTGTTTTTTTTTTAAGCTGCCAGTCTGAAGGCTTCAGTTGATCTGATGTTTTAACCACAGATTAGTAGGGAGTAAAACATAGTGCTGATAACCTTTCAGTCTTTTGCTTTCAACTCCTTCACATTATCTCACAACATGAATGTTATCTTGAGAGCTGTAATTAATGCCTAAAAGGCACACTAAATTATGCATTTTCATGTTAGCTGTTTAAATGTAAAAACTCAATGGGTATTAAATGTGCTATTTTTCCAACATAAATGATTTATTCCTTATTTTTAATAACACATTTACAAATATTCTTGTCAGGAAACACATTTTAAAGGCAGGATGCACTACACAGCTTAATTGATGTGCTCACATACTGAACTCACAGATTCAACAGTGTGTAATCACACATGCTTGCTGTTTGTTTGAATGAAATGTCAGCTTACCAAGAGAACTTCTATTTCTGTGTGTTATGGACTTCGTACACAGATTCCCTGAATGTGAATGGTCCTTCACAATGTTATTGTTTTACTACTTAACAGGCACACTTTGCTCAGCCTGGAAGCAGGGGACTGGAGCTGCCTGTACTGAATCTACCAGGTTTAAATGAATCCCCAGGGGTGTCTTGGCCCTGCAGGACATGGGAATGGAGGGGAGGGGCTGGGGGGAAGGTGAGGGTGGGGGTGGGAGCGGGGAGGACAGGGGAGGGAGGGGGGGGACGGGGAACCCATGGCTGATGTGTGAAATTAAAACACAAATATAATAAATTAAAAAAAAAACAATAACAAAAATAAAATTGTCTTCTCAGCACTCAGTTGCTTACAGTACAGTAAATTATAGTCATTTGGGCATTAAAATTCTGCAAATAAATTTGGAGAAGAACAAATGGGAATTTTAGCATATTGAAATCACCTCTAGTTTTTTTTTAAGGTAAAGTATTTGTAAAATTAGAAAATATTATCAAAAATACATTTTCTTTCCAGCTATGAATTTGGAACTTAAATAATTCAATATATTGTTCATCATTTCATGTATACCTAGTAGATTTTGGAAGGACAAGAGTTAATAAGACTACTCAATTTATTGATAGATGAAAAGCCAAAAGGCAAGCTCGCTGTGGTGGTGGCTGATACTGGCAGTTCCAGCATTCTGAGGGCTGAAGCAGAAGTACTACCCCAGCACTTCTCTACCTGGCAGATTGAAGGACCCTTTCATCGTCGCTGTCTAAGACCATCAGAAAACATGGGTATTTACATGATGATTCATGCCAGTTGGGAGAGTGCACTTATGAAGTAGTAATAGTTTTATGGTTGGAGTTATCTGAGTGATGACATTAGGAATGTTGAGAACCACTGGACTACCACAAGTTTAAAGCCAATGTGCGCTACATAGTGAGTCCCAGGTCTACCTGTGTTACATATTTAGATTCATTCTCAATAAATAAATAAACAAAATAAAAGCAAAACAATATACTGTATGGCAAACATGAATCTATTTTAAGAGAACAGCATTATATCAGAGGTATGTCTTTAACGGAAGAATTGAGAGATGTTGCTCTATGGTGGGAGACAGGATTCGTAGAAGAAACGTTTTAAAGAAGTCTTAGTCCTTAACACTTAAGGTATGATTAGAAGTTCAGTATGATTTGAAAAAAAAAAAAAAAACAAAGCCAATTGTGGTAATATGAGCAGGTTGGAAATGGCGAGTAGGCTAAGGTAGGAAAATTTCAAGGCTCAGGCCAGGCAGTACTCCACATGAACTGGTCATGGGTCAAGTTGGATTGCAGCTTTAATCCATGCACTTGGAAGGCAGAGGCAGAGAGATCTTTATGAGTTAGAGGCCATTCTGGTCTACATAGGGAGTTTGAGGAGGGATAAATAGTGAGACATTACCCACCCCAAAAATAATCAGGGGTGAGTAGATGATACATAGTACAAGGGGAGTTACTTAAAAATGGTAATATAAAGGAGAAAAAGAGAATTATTTTTCTTTTAATGGATTATCTGATTATAATGTCAAATAAGGATAACAATAATGCTTGCCTTCAAGTGCCCAGTTTTGGAATCTACAATCAAACAATGTACAGATCATGTGACTTTTTTCCCTTTTAAACACCTGGTATTGGGTCATATTTAAAAAGGTTTGATTTGACGATTGCATGACATCTGAAGTTACTCAAGCCCTGCTACATAGAAGGGCTCTTAGAATGCTGAATTTTGTCTTTTGACATAGTTCTTGTAGTTTGACTTTCTAGTTAACCTTGGAAATCATGAAACAAGCTGTGCACCTGAAGAGAAATGGAGGCTAGACAATGTAACATGCTATAGCCACATAGCATTAAGAAATTAAGTTTGCTTTGTTAACTAATTGTAGGGATGTCCCTCTTGTGAAATACTTAACCTAAGGAGCTGATTCTGAATTTACAATCATTGATATTTTCCATTTAAAAACTGAATTCATTTGAAAACATGCCTGAAAAAACTGTAGACTTTGCCACTGTTGTCACAGAAGAATATTCATCTTGTGATTTACATATCCATTGCTTTTATTACCATATATTCATATATTTGATAGTAAAACTATCGAAGATGTTCCCTAAATAAGTGTTAAAAGGGACTTATTAAATTAGGAATTGTCCTGTAAGCCACCTATTAGTCATACCAAAAGTGAAGTTAGTTAAAATTTAATTCTGGCTTAATTCAATCCTATAATAATGAAGAGAAGAGTGTTTACCTTAATAAATAAACCCAAAACACATTGAAAGAACGAACCATTCCTCTGTGTTTACATGAGAGAATATTGGGAAGGGATTTTCTCTAATCAGCTTGATGAACTAATCAGAATGTTTAAGTGGAAGCAAAACCCTTAAACAAACATTGCAACAACAGCACAACAAAGAGTAAACTAAATAATTAAATTGTGATTAAGAAATCCAAACCAGTAAACAAACACAGACCATTATATATTGACTCTGACAGTTAACAAAGAAAGAGTTTGTATAATTTAAAACAATCAACATAAGGCATCAAATGTGTGATTTAGCTCAAGAAACAAATTAGGAATTACTATGAAGGCCTGAAAAGAAAGTTTATGAAATGACAAAAGTAGCTGAGACCTGAATGTCTCCAATGAGACTGAACTGTTTTAAAACTTTCACCATGCTGTGGTCCTACAATCTCTTCCTGCCATGATGGTGTTCAGTACAGAATAAAACTGGAATTTCAAACTGAACTTGTCTCTTTCTTTCTTCCATGTATTGTTGTCATCATTTAAGGTTCATATAACATAACAGATGAAACCTTTTGCTTAAATGTAGTACAGTTCATTCAAATCATTGACAAATTCATTAGAGAATGGAACCTATATAAAATACAAAATCCCAGGAAATCTTTTTCTGCACAGGTCAACAGTTTTGTTTGATGACTTGTATTACAGACTAAAAGAAACTGTGATCCTCAACCACAGGCTTGAGAAACAATCCATTCAAGGAATTACACTTTCAAAAAGATATAGGTATTCCTGATGAGCTGCTGAATGGCATGTTAAAATTTATGAAGCTGGTTTGTTTGGTTAATTTAGAAGTTATGAACTAGACAACAGTTTCTTGTTTTCTTTCAATTCAGGCCCATGCCCTGGAATGGAAGAAGACTGTTGTGGAATGTTCTGTGTACACTGTAAATGTACATTGCTCTCATTGTTAATAAAAAGCTGCTTGGCTGATAGCTGGGCAGAAAGAGCTTGGGCTTGACAGCCTGACACAGAGAGAATTCTTGAAGGAAGAAGGACAGAGTCAGAGGAGTCGCTAGCCAGACATAGGGAGAGCAGGAGATGAAACTACCATGATAATAAATGTTCATGGCAAAGTATAAATAAGGAATACAGGTTAACTTAAAATATAAGAGCTAGTTAGTAACAAGCCTGAGCTATTGGTCAAGCATTTATAATTTATTTTTAAGCAGTGAAGACAGGAAAACACCAGCTACAGAAGATCATGTTATTTATGTTGACAAGTTTGAAAGGCATTATTGCAGGAAGCCTTGCTCCAGACCAGTCTGATGACCTGAGATGCATGTGTGAAGTCCAAGCTACGAAGAAACTCTGATAACCTCTGTTAACCTCTTATTCAAACAAGTGGCCCCAGATAGCCTTTTTTCGAGACAGGGTTTTCCTGTGTAGCTTTGCGCCTTTCCTGGAACTCACTTGGTAGCCCAGGCTGGCCCCAACTCACAGAGATCCCCCTGCCTCTGCCTCCCAAGTGCTGGGATTACAGGCGTGCGCCACCACCACCCAGTGTGCATGTGCATGGACCATTTTTGTTTATACATTTTTTCCTTTCTCTTTCTTTCTTTCTTTTTTTTTTTTTTTTTTTTTTTTTTTTTTTTTTTTTTTTTTTTTTTTTTTTTTTTTAGCTCTAGCCACCTTTATTTACACATATAAAACAAGCATGTTTTTCCATCTTAACAAGTTTTCCCCATCCTCCAACATTAACTTCTGGCAAAACCAAGTATGTCAAATATATTTTCTCCCAACTTTTACATCAAAACATCTTTAAACCAAAAACAACATTTATCATTTTGCTAGCTTGGCCATATACCAAGCCAGGTACATCCTGACTTTACAAAACTAAAAGGTGATTGACATCAGCACACATTTTCAAGAACAGCAATATCGTTCAAAACTTAACAAAACATTTACAGAAATAGGGGTGATCTGCCTCTGATCCTGTCAGCACTGAGTCAGGACAGCTCCCTGTCTGGAGTGACAGCTGGGATCCCCAGACAAGAAACCTGAGAAGCATCAGCTTCCAAAGAATTTTAGGGGAAAATCAAGAAAATTGCGATTTCTGGGAATGATCACACCTGTCCCGTGCATGATTGACAAATGACGCTGACACTGCTAAGAGCATCATCTTGTTCATACATTTTCAATGGCTTGCTTCATCAGTTTTATAATCACATTTGTTCCTTTACATTTGTAAAGATGGTGACAATTATTACCAGCTTGTTCCTCTGCTTCTTCCCTCTTCCTTCCCCAACTTTCCCACTAGTAACCATTACCTATTTGACCCATAGCTCTAACAATAGAAGCATAAGCAGTATTGCACACCACAAAGTAAGTTTTCTAACCAGGGACACCTACAGGTAGGACAGTGTGCTCAGTTGGCAGCATTTGCAGTTACAGAACCATCAGGGCGACAGGCAGTTTTGTCTCCAGTGGTTACTATTTACATCTGGTTGGTTCTGTGTTCTCACAATCAACTTACCAGCCAAAGCTGGATCAATTTATTCTACATCCTGTACAACTCCATCTCCTCTGGGGTGTACCAGGATTTTCCTTTTATCCAATAAGCAACATAACTTAGAAACTTACTTTGAGTGGTTGACACTGTTTATCCCTTTTTCTCCTGTCTTTCTCCTTTTAACTTCTTAGGATATTGGCACAGCTATGAGAGAACTGTGGGCTTCTATGTTTGTGCTTCATTCCCTGTCTCTAAGCTGTTCCCATTAACTCCTGATATCATCTATTTATGAGCATTTTTCCAAGCCTCTTGTGGTTAAAATCAGAACAGTTATGCAAATATGTAATGTTAAACTTCATGAACTGCTGTGACTCTTTCAGGCTAGTCACAGGGTGCATTGGAGTGGCAACATCCTGTTCTTAAGAAGCCTGAATTCGCGGTCACACCTGAAACAGCAAAGGCTTTAGGAGCCGAATCAGGTCTACTGTATATTTTTAACAACATTTCCTCTGGCTCACTCAGAGAAGAGTCATCAAGGGCAAGTTTTCTTTTTGTAATAGTTATTTTATCTATGACTGAGAAACTGAAATTAAAGGCAGCCAGCAATATGATTTCTATAGCAAAAGTAAGGAGAACACATAGCAATATGCTCTTGGGGTCATGCTCAGAATTATGAAATCTGTCCACAGTGGATCAGGGTCTCTAGGGCCTTGCCACAGGTGAGCCATTCTTGCTATTCTCAGGCCTTGTTCCCCAAGAAGTCACATGGCTCCCACCAGAGCATAGAATTAATGTGTTCATGAGCTGTAAGCAATATAGGATTTTGAGGAGGAATGTGGATTACATTTAGTCTATTTAATATAAAATGTCTCTGATTTTTTAGGATAGTTGAGTGCAGAGTACAAATGAGGGGCCAAGTTAGCAGTGATTCTAGTTAGCCCTGTGTAAGCCTGCCATGGTCAGTGCTACCTGGAGAATTTTCTAGTCCTAATTGAGCCACTGTTTCATTTGCCTTGTTGTGTGGAGAGAATTTGTTCTGGAAATAATTATCAAATGTAAGAACAGGTGGGTGAAGTATTGACCTTAACTTTCTCAGTGAAAACTCAAAGATTCCATTTACTCAATGACCATGATATTGTGGACTAGAAAAGAAACACAAAAATACCATATACATTTATGGTGGTTTGGATTGGGTTTTAACCTTTTTGTGTATTTGTTTAAATTGTCCTCTTTTCCTTACTTTTTAAATGCTATAATTTTGATTATATAATAGTAATAAAATAACAATGAAAAATAGTTCCTGTAGACTACAAATAAAGTATCAGGGAATTTTTCTGAATTGTGAAACTTGGCTCAATTGACAATCTAAAAGTTCTGTGACTAAACATTTATCTTTTCTTGTTGAAATACCATGCAGGTTTCAAACTTAAAGAAACATAATTTAGTATCAACTGTATTTAATCCCTCAACTATAGAAATGTCTATATTATAGAGCAAGTTATGTGGCTGAGCCCAAACATAAAACATGCTAATCACCATGCCTCACAGGAGTAAAGTACACGGAATAAATATTTCCAGAATCTTTCCAACTCTATCTGATTTCTTGTTCAGGACTCTGATGTGCAATAACAGATCTTAGAAGATCTTAGCTGTAGGCATGGTCTCAGATTCAAAACGCAAAGTTTTAAAATAACAAAGAGTTTTTTTGATTCAGCTGCTCTGAGTCTGCAGTCAAGATCATTTAAGACACTGCCTTATTCAAATCCAACATTCAAGTAAGGAGTAGAAGGTGGTTAACCTTGCAGTGCATTGAGTTTGTTAAGAGCTCTGGCCAAACAGCCATCCATCCAGGCTGAGAAGGAGAAATATTCTTTCTTTGGACTAAGTTTCTTTTATCAGCAATTTTGGCTTTGTTTTAAAGAGTTGTTTCCTTTGGTGTCATTTTCTTTATCTGATTCTAGAAATTTGATTAAGAATTTAAAATCAAAATTGATATTCTCCGTATGGAGTCTGAGAAATTCAATTCTTTTTTTTTTCTTTTTTCATTAAGAAACAAAAGACTATGTAACTTATACAGTGTAAGTCTCTAGAGTTCTGGTTGGCAGTACTTTCAACATTATTCTCATAAATGGTTTTGAGGTATAAGTCTTAAATTACAATCAATTCTGTTTTCCACCTTCAATTATTTCACTGAGCAGACTGAATTACAGTTCCTTTGAACCAATCCAGTGGATATGAGATTGAATTTTTCTCAAATCATTTTATCTCATTGAAAATGGCCAGTTAAACTAAATTGCATCTGAAATAGTAACTAAAGATGTTCAATGTATTTAATTTGGGTTTTTCTTTCTCATGTAACTATTTATATATGTTTTTTATACTCTAGGAAATGTCAGTTAAATTTTTTAGCCTGTTACGTTTTTTTCAGTGTTTCTTCAAGGCTCTTTTAGCAATCTCACAACTACATTGCAGGCTCATGTTCTCTTATGACTATAACTTTTACTCATAACTACTAGTGGCATTGTTCTACATTGTCACTAATAGTAAACAGCTCATGAATGCATTGGTTTGCTTTAGTATGTTCAAATGTTTCTAGAAAAAAAATTGCAAATGAATTGTTTTCTTCAGAAACTAAAAACAAAAGTTCAACTAAATTTTTTTCAGTGCCAAGCTCTGCATCAGTTCTCTCACAGGACTCACTTCGTCCCACCTCCACTTCCATTTATTATTTTTTTGTCCTAAATATTTGGAGTATTTTTATTTTTATTAATTTTTTTATTTTGTTTTTCAAACAACAGTCCTCTACACTCTGGTACTAACTTTCATCACTGCTTTTTTTTTTTTTGACTAAAGAAAAGAATAATAAATGTAACAATATTAACTAAAAAAATTGCATGTTTGTTTTCCTCCTTCTATTGCTTAAGTTGGCTCAACTGTTTGCTCCACAAACTCTTTCCTCTAGGACTTTGTCTGAGCAGCAGTATCTACCATGTTAAAATTTGCAAGATGATATACTCAAACAAAATTAAAACCTTAAAAAACTTTAAAAAAAAATTAAAAACCTTGCTGGGGTCACCAAATTCCATGTCCATGACTCAGATTTAACAAACAGAGGATGGACTATTCATGGACTGTTCATGGGAAGAGCGGTATTATTTTTCAACAGCAATATGATTTTACTCAACAGAAAAAAAAGTAGGAAAATGGATGGATTTAGAAAATACTATATTAAATGAGGTAAACCAGTCTCAGAAAGGCAAATACTACATGGTCTGGTTAATATGTTAGACCTACCTTATAATTCATATATTTACACAATCATTTCATGTGAGTCATGAAACCGGAAAGAGACACAAGAGGCAACCAAACAAAAGAAACAAACAAAACTTAGGGAGGGGGTGGGGAAGGTATGAAACAAGTATAACCTGGAAGTGGAAAGTGAGTGATGGGGGAGGGGAGGTACAAGTGGGGACAGGCCTCAGGAAACAACCAAAAGAAAAAAAAATGCAGAATTAGAAGGAGCAACCAGAGTAAATATGTCTGAATCTGTTTCTTTGTACACTAAGTAAAATGTGAGGAAAAATCTGGATAAACGGTTTAAGACTCAAAACACTAACTTGCTGAAGAATCTTACAGACCTGAGTTTGATATAAGAAGTCTTGTAAAAGCTGAGCACAAACATCAAGCACACGCAAGCATCCAGCACACACACACACAAGCTCATTCATAGTGTACTGAAAATAAAATAAGATATATTTAGAGAGAATGTAATTACCTTACCTTCTACTGTGAAATTCTTTTATTCTACACAGATATTTGTTTCTGTTAAATGGTGTTTCTAAATTTACATTTTTAGTACTTCTCTTAGCTAACTAATTTTTAAGAAACAGATTAAAGAAAAATTTTCCCACATACTTTTCTCCTATGAAATTTATGTAATAATTTTAGGTTTAATTAAAATATCTCACCTGATAAATACTAAACTATTAAATTTCCATATCCTGTTTTAATTAGGGTTTTTTTTCTCTTTCTTTATCATACTGAAAAAAGAATTACACGCTGAATTTAAAAATAGTGTGGGCAAACTTCCAAGTAATTATTATTTATTGTATCTTCAAAAACATAGGCAATGAAGTAGTTCAAGATAGAAAAAAGTTTATTAATATTATAAAAAAAATGTTTGGTGTGGAGGAGAATATGGTAGGTCTCTTATACAGTTAGCATGCATTAACTCTTCTTTGATCTACAAAGTTTTCTAAATGTGGATCCTGGATTCTTTTGTACTTCTGTGGCTGTACTGCTCATATGTAAGTTATGCATGTGACAAGGAAAGAATAAAGACTTTTGATTTGGTAAAGGACTCTGTGGTTGTTGCTCTGCATCTGAACAATAATGCTGAGGATTAAATGTAATGCTCCCACCTTCTCAGTGGCTGACATCTACTGGGGTCCCTCCTTCAGCTAAGGACCTTTAAAATGAATGTACAGTTACATTTTCTGATAAATGCATGAGTTAAAGAATGAGTTACTTTAATTAAATGATGTATTAGTTTTGAAATCACCAAAAACTAACAGTAATTTGTTATACCATACCATTAGCCATGAATTTGTTTTCATGTTTTATATTACTTTATAGAAAACACATGATAGTGTAATGAATGAACTGTTATTATTCTACAAACCGAAATTACTTTCCAATTGCGGAGTGCATTCACTCGGAGCTAATTCTCTGTCAGTTATTTTTCTAGTGCATTGTTAAAACATTGTGGCCAAGGCAACTTATAAAAAGAAAACAGGTAATTGGTCTTATTGTTGCAGGAGGTTAGGAGTCCATGATCATTTGAGCAAAGGCATGACAGCGGGAACAGCAGAGAGCTTGCATCTTAATCATTAACCAGGAGATAGGGAGAGCTCACTGGGAATGACAAGTCTTTTCAAACTTCAAACTTTGCCTCTAGTGACTGACACATACCTCTGGAAAGTCACATTTTCTAATCCTTTCCAAAAGATTCCACCAACCTGGCCCAAGTATTTAAGTATATGAGCCTCTGGTGGACCTGTGGTGGGAGCACATTCTCATGCGAAGCACTAGAGTTTCATTCAGCAACACTGTGACCCAGTATTCCTCTATTTGCTATTATTTTATGTTACTTATTGCTTGTATTTTCCATTTTTAGTCTTTATGAACTAAATGTTATCCCTTAAGCAGATGAAAGTATTTCATAAAATTTGCTTAAAATGAAATACCCATTTTGAAGAAATACACCTATTTTTCTTTAAAGAGAAATAATCTTATAGAATGACTGCATTCATTACTCTGAATTTCTGACAACTTACACTTCATATATCTACTCTTGTCCATTAAATGAATCATTGCATGGAAAAACTGGTGAATAAAGTTTGCTATTATCAGCATTGTGGTTATCTCTTAATCATATCGATCTTAGTGTTGAGTCACATGTACTGGTTAGAAATCAATATTCATTGATTAAAACTGTCACCAGTGGAGATAGTGGTCTGGTTATTCCATTCAGGGTTAATTTTTATAATGGATCTATATTTCTAGTGGGTCTGTGAGTCTTGTTACTTTACCAGTTCTTTCAATAGTAAATAGATAACAGTGTAGGTGGTTCAAAAGTCATTCATGCCATATTATCAATACTGAACCTTATGTTCAGCAAGGTGTAAACTTGGAAAAGGCATACACACAAATAGAAAACAAATTATTTTTTGTTATTGTATTACGTGATAATCAAGATTTTTGTCTTAAGTATTCTTCAAATGTAATTAGTTCATTTGCCATCAAAATAATACAAGTAGGACAAATAGATACAACCATAAATGAATAGAATAGATTTACCACCCATGAACAATTCCAAATACATCTGGAAAACTAATATAAGAAAATATTACAGTTAGAAAACTGTAAGCAAGGATGTTGTTTGACTGGTGATATTGGAATAAGTAATTTTCAATTGGAAGACATCAAACAAAATCCATCTTTTCACAAAATGTGACAAGTTGTTCATTAACAGATTGCAGTAATAGGTCGAGGAGCTGCTAATCGTGTGAGTGTGAGGAGCTGTTTCTATGTAAGACCTTCCCTATGCCTCAGTACTTCTTCTGTCCTCCTCAAGAGCCCAAATCAGAAGGAAATAAGGAAGAAAAAAGGGGTTTCTTCATCTGCACTATGCACCTCACTTTTAAGTAAACTTAGTTTCTGCTAGAGAAAATTAGTTTGTGATTATAAATTCTATACAATGGCTCACAGATTTATTTTCAGAAGTTATTATTAATAAGAACCCTAGAAATTATTGATCATTATCAAAGCTCTCATTTACATTTTAAAGTACATTCTAATAGTTTACTTTAAAACTTTCAAGGACAGGACCTGGAGCAATGGCTTGTATGTAGTTAAGGGTATACTGCAGAAGACCTGGGTCCAGTTCCCAGTATCCAAATGGCATTTACAACCATCTCTCAGCTCCAGTTCTAGAAAATTGCATGCCCTTACTTGCTTTCTGTAGGCACCAGGAACACATATGTTTTACATGTATACATGAAGAAAAAATATAAATATACATAAAATAAAAGGTGAATAAAGACTTCAAGGAATATCTATATGCCATTCTGTCATTGATATTTAACTCTGGATATTTGCTTTGTTTTGTTACCTCTTGCTGGTAACTCTCTAAGAGAAGAAGTAAAGCTGGACATAGTGATGTGTGTTATAATCCTGGTGGGGTGCAGGCTGAAGAATAAATAGGCAGTTCAAGGGTAGCTTCAGCTTTCACTGAAAAAATAAATAAATAAAAATGCATTAAACAAGTAATCAAAGGTGCTGGTTTTAGTTTATTTTTTTTCTCCTCAATATTTTCTTAGAATCTAAAATGGAAAAGATTACAATTCTGAATTTTATGGAATTATTCAAATTAACATATTAAAATACATATTGAAAGATAGGCTAAAATTTCCTTGCTGAAGAAGTGCTATGAAATGTGTGAAAAAAATTTTTCTACCCCAAATAATTCCTATTCTGTTTTTTAAGGAAATATAAAAGATCGCACCATAGCTAGTCTTAGATCATAAAAATAAAACAGGAAGTTTAAAAAAAGGAAATATTCCAGCTCAAATGTACTCTGTATAATCATCTATGAGTAAACAGAACCATAAATATCAAAGCAACAATTAGACTATGTATTCAAAATGAAAATTCAAAGTTGGCTGTCTCCAAAAAAACAGAATCAGCTCTAACCCAAAGAGACAGAAGCAAGCTTTACAGAGGAATCTGATGCACTTTGCTAGGGATTATTTTTGAAGGAAGCACAGTGAGTGAGCTTGAACAATGGAGACAATGCATAATGCATGCGAAGATGAACAGTGAATAATAAATTTTTAAACTTAAACAAGAACCTATTTCTCTTGAGGCTCCATAGTTTGATCAACAAGCTAAGCTGTGTTTTAAAATGCAGCTTGTAACCTACCAGACCAAAATAGGTGAGAGCATACATTTCAGATAAGACATGAATTAAGAAATCTCACCCACTGGTTACAGTTCTCAGGGAGCTAAGCTTTATTCTTTAATGAATATTTCAATCTAAAGGGAGGTGTCTCAGTAAAATGAAAACAAATGGCAGCGCTGACTCTAAAGAGACAGTGTATTATTATAAAATGGATGAAACAGCCTATGGCCTGCCCTGTAACAGCTGAGTGCCCGGATGAGCATCCGGAAACGGAATTAACCCTTCCTGTACACATAGGGTTACGTTTTTATTTTTCACTCTATTTTAAGGGAGAGAGAGACAAAGACAAGGTATGCAAAACCTAAACAGTATCCCATTTCACATTCAATGATAATAGGATAAATTTTTTAATAGATTTGCTGTGATAAACTAAATTTATTCATTCACTAACAGTTTACAATTATTTAAAATGGATAAGCAATTGCTAAATAATTAATAAAATTATTTATACTTTCTAGTTTTAAAAAGGGAACAAAATGTTTGAGACTGTTTGGGTTTCCAAATAGAAATTGTATGTCATAACAAACTGACTCAAAAAATAGACAAGCAAATCCTTTACTTTTATTTTAATATCTTAAAGTTTTATGGAGACCTGCATCAGAGAAGCTCAGTGTGTCCAAGTTCTGTTTGTTACATTGTTTGTGCAAATTGTAAACTTTGTAAAATCCCAACTCAGTGTATGCTTCAACTTGTGAATCACAATATATTAAAAGAAAAATTCTAAAGGAATTAATATATGTAGATATTCATTTACAGAATTATCATCACCCTTTTCGTACTTTATCCCAGTCTATGACACAGTATTACCACTATTAAAATACAGCCCTTTAAGTTATAAAATGATAAGTATTAGCAAGGTAAGTTTACGCTAATATATGTCAATGAAAAAGTAAATAAGAATTTGAGAGAGACAACACTTATACTCAAGGAGATTCTAGTTTGGTGCAGTTATCAGAGAAGTGAGCATATGTTGGGCAAAAGTGCAACACAGTGAGACTTTTGCTTGGGGCAAAAGAATAAAAGGCCTTTAACAGTGCTTAATATAGATAATCAGTCTAGACTGGAATTCCTGGGATCTTTCTTGAATCTAACAAAGAGAAATGATTTAAAATTATCCAGATAAAAAATGTTAATTCCACAAGCCCTTTAAAGATATAAAGAAGCTATGTGCTAGTGAGAGGCAGTTGGGGACACACAGCTCAATGCACTGCCTAGGATATGTCTGCCCTGAGGGGGCAATCAGCATGCATCTGGAGAGCAATGTGGAGACACTGGAGATGTGTAAGTGGGGACCAGATATCTAGTGCTGAATCGAAGTCGTGACTGGGGAAAACTAAAACAAGCTACAGCAAGATCTATTAGAAAATGGTGCAGTCATTTCATGTTCTTGCAAAGATCACATACACTCCTTCATACCAGTAAACCTTGTAGTATAATCCTCAGGTCCTTGGGAGATCCTCAGACTAAGTCAGGGACTCCTAAGGTGATATTTCTGCAAGGACATTGTTTCTTCTTTGTGTTTGTGTTAAGATAATGTACTCTTGGATACAGGGGTTAAGATTCTGGGTTTACTTATGATATACCATCTTAAATTTCATTTTTTATTGTCTAGAATGATTTTTTTACATCATGTTTTACTTATTTGTAACATGTTGATGTGTATAGAATAGGTGATACTTGCTTTTACAATTTTTCTTCATCACTAACTGACCTGTGAATATAGTAACTGCTCACATATGTACCTAACCATGGGGTTATTTTGAATGGTAATTTGTACAATTACTGGAGTTATGAGTTGACATTTGTAACTGCTTTTGTTTTGTTTTGTTTTTATTAGAAAACAATATTTACTTGAATGACTTATTGCAGAGACAAAGTAATTTAATAAATTCATGTATTCCTGTACTTTCTTCAATATGGAAGCCTGTCAAAGTTGGAAACTTGTGGTGGTCAACATGCCTCTATTTACAGCATGCAAGAGACTTAAGAAAGAGTATCCTACATATCATACCAACTTGAGATACACAGAAAGTACACTAAGCTGGATCTCATATTTATCCTAACTTTTGTATGCTTCTTATACTCTCCTTACTGGTTCACTTAAGATGTGTTCAACACTTGAAAGTTCAGGCTGGGAACATGACTTGAAGCAGAGTGTCTTAGTTTGCACACCCAGAACCCTTCTAAAACCAGACATAGTATCGCATATCTGTAGTCTCAATACCCCTAAACAGGATGGAGATGGAGGCAGGACCATCCCTAGACTCTCTTAGGCCACTTGTTTTATTTTTATTTTTTATTATTTATTTATTTTTTGGGACAGGGTGTCTCTGTGTAGCTTTGTGCCTTTCCTGGATCTTGCTCTGTAGACCAGGCTGGCCTCGAACTCACAGAGATCTGCCTGCCTCTGCCTTCTGAGTGCTGGGATTAAAGAAGTGTGCCACCACTGCCTGGACACTTGTTTAATACATTAATGAAAAAGAGACTTCTTCCTCAAATAAGAAAGGAATACAGGAACTTGTGGTGATATTGTGTTCCCAGAAATATTGTGTGTTCCCCGAAATAAACTTATCTGGGGTCAGAGAACAGGACGGCCACAATATTAAACATGAGGATAGGTGGTAGTAGCACATTCCTTTAATTCTAGCATTCCAGAGACAGAAATACCTGTGGATCTGAGTTCAAGGCCACATCAGAAACAGCTAGGCATAGTGACACACACCTGTAATCCCAGAAATCCAGCCTTTAATCCCAGGGAGTGACCGCAGAAAGTAGAAAGATATATAAGGCATGAAGACCAGAAACTAGCAGCATTTGGATGGTTTAGCATTTGGCTGGTTAAGCATTCGGGCTTTGGAGCAGCACAGTTCAGCTGAGATTCATGTGGATGAGGACTCAGAGACATCCAGTCTGAGGAAACAGGATCACCTGAGGAACTGGCAAAATGAGGTAGCTGTGGCTTGTTCTGTCTCTCTGATCTTCCAGCATTCACCCCAATAATTAGCCTCAAGTTTGTTCTTATTAATAAGACATTCTAAGATTCATACTACAGGAACTGGCACCTGAGCATCTCCTCTAGCTTCCATATGTGCATCATAGAGCGTGTGCCCACACTCAAACACACATTCATACACACATGTACACATGCATCATGTATAGAAACACAGACTTTTACAAATATTTAAGTTTTCCTGTAATTCTCCATTTATTTTATTGTCTTGATCATTTTGATATTATTTGTTGTATATCATTAAGTATTTCAAAAATAGAAATGAACACTGAGAAATTAATTAGAGTTCTTAAATTTTCATGGGAGATTTTATAGATGGCAACATTCTGATAATAGAAAGAAACAAAATGATAGAGTAAGTTACAAAGCACACATTTTCCCTGAAAAATACAGTTTGGGGGAATATCAAATTTGTATATTCCAAATTGTGGTGACAGCTTTTTCTGGAGATATCTTTTGTCCTTAGGAACTGAGTTTTTGACTGGCCATGAAATTAAATTAATGATATGCTTCAATCATTAAAAGCCATGTACTCAATCTGCTTCACTGCTGTGTATTCAGCCTATTTCAGTTTAACTTGACTCTAAAAAAGCAGTGCAAACAATTCCCAGATCACCTCCTCCTCCATTTCCCTTCAGAAAAGTGCAGGCCTCCCAGAAATAGCAAACAAACACAGCATAAGCAGTTACAATAAGGCTAAGCATAAACCCTCATTTCAAGGCTAAACAGGGCAACCTAGTAGGATGAAAAGGGTCCTAAGAACAGAGAAAACAGTCAGAGACACCCCCACCCCAACTCCCAGTTCTACATACAACACCATGGATATCCCATGTCATCAGCTTTATAACCTAATAAGCTAAATGCATTGTTTTAGGCTTAAACTATATACTCTTCCAAGTTCCTGATGCTGAATACTCTGTGTGTGTATTCACACACATGCACACGCACAGGGCACAAGCTCCCATGTGTGTAGTATTATTGTTGTACTCATTTGCTGAAAGCAGCCAACATGTTGAAAACAACTTTAATGAAAATAAATATCCAATGTAAATGTCGGAAACGACATGTGAATATAGTTTGCTGACATCTATTGCTGTGCTGTATGCTATTGTGGGCCAGCTGGTATTGCTACAGCAACTTCTATCCTTGTAAGAGTCTGCTAACATTTATGTAAAAAAGAATTTCTCATCCTTTCCCAACTCATATTTTCAGTACTGTTCAGTAAACATAGAGCAAAATCCTATGCTCAGGACAAACAACGTGGACAGAAAGACTAGATTCACAGAACAGACAGACAGACAAGCCACAGACTTAGACTGACAGAAGACAGAAAAAGTATTGGAGAATGCAAATTTTCATTTGTTCTTCGTGTAAGTTACTCCAAGAAGACTCTATTCACCCTCTAGTGTGGGACCAACATGTTAAACCACTGAACAATGTCGAGTTTTAAAAATGCTATTTTTTGTTATGCTTAATTAAGAATAAAGATTCCTGGGCTAGATTGCTATTTTCCTGCTTCTCAATAAAAATACTTAGGATTACATTAATAAATCTTTTGTCAAATTTAATTTCAAGTATTGAGAATTACAAATTTTATCACATTATGTGTGTTGTTTACTTAGTCATTAGGAGTATATAGAAACCTGAGATCTCATCTTTATTCAGGGAAGTGTTGTAATTGCCAGAATTCATTTTCTGTTGGAGAAGGTTAATGCCCTACTTTGCCGGCATTCTCTCAGTCTACTTGCCATGTGACAGAGGACTGAAACATTTCAAGCCACTGGTCCCAATTATATACCTTAAACAGCTTTGGGTCTTAACTGCAAACTGTAAATTGTAGGAAAATACTCCAGTTAGAATGACTAGAAAATCCTTCAGTTATAATCGCCTTAGCAAAAACAAATGTGTGGCTTAGCAATGAATCTTCCCTGTTTCTCGCTAAGATGCTAACCAAATAATCTCCCAGCTGAGGAAAAGAAATGAGGAAGATAGCCTGATCTCTGATTAGGTACTTAACTTTTTGAAATGCATCTGATAATATTCATATTCAGCACAAATTTAACATGAAATACACAGCATTCTAATGACAAAGAATATTTGTCATGCATATTTATAAACCTGTTGTATAATATTTAAATGCATCAATAACTACAAATTTTTCATTATAGTGCATGAACTCATTTCCTGATAGCCGGTGGATGCCTTTCTGGTGCTTCCACTGTTATTTAAATCCAATTTCCATATCTATCCTGATATGTAAACATTCTACCCTATTAATTTAACTTCAAGATTCCAGCTCACTAGACAGCTTAATGTTCTTCTTAAGAATTGCTCTTTTCTTTGTAATAAAGCTTCAAATTTATGAAATCTTGTAGTAAGTATGAATATATATTTACTAATGAAGTGAAGCTATTAATATATGAATGCACTCAACTCCTTCAAGTACATACTTAATGAAACATGGAGTTACTAATATACTAGAAAAACTTTGAGAATGAGATTAGCTATGTGAGCACAATTTAAATGATTTTGGGGAAATAATACACTTCTAAGAAATTAGCTGAATCTTTTCTCTCCTTAAAGCTATACATTTAATTTTCAAATTTATGACTTTATAAAAGAGAAGCTTGTATGGCTAGAGAGATAGCTCAATAGTTAAGAGCAATTATTGCTTTCATAGATGTCTTGGGTTCAGTATTCAGCATCCACATAAGGTCTCACAACCATCCAATAACTCCACTTCCAGGCATCTGATTCACTCTTCTGAAAGACACAGGCAACAAGCATTCATGTGGTGCATATACATATGTCCAGACAAAATATTCATATGCATAAAATGGAATAATTTGATCCAAACATAATTTTAAGTGATAAATGTAAATCTTGCTAATTTGAATTGAGGAACTACTGTAGCATGAATCTTAACAGGTCGTATCAATAAAAACAAACCTGGAGCCAGGTATTGGAGTGAATGCTGGAAGATCAGAGAAGCAGAACAAGCCATAGCTTCCTCACCTTGCCAATTCCTCAGCTGATCCTGTTTCCTCAGACTGGAAGCCTCTGAGTCCTCATCCAGAATGAATCTCAGCTGAACTGCTGCTCAAAAGCCTAAAAGCTTAACCAGCTTCTAGTTCCTCATCCTTATTCTTTAATGCCTTTCTGCTTTCTTCCATCAGTCACTGGGATTAAAGGTGTGAATCACCATGCCTAACTATTTCCAGTGTGGCTTTGAACTCACAGAGATCCAGATGGATCTCTACCTTCAGAATGCTAGGATTAAAGGATGTATGCCACCATTTTCTGGCCTCTATATCTAGCAGCTGTTCTGTTCTCTGACCTCAGATAAGTTTATTAGGGTGCACAATAGTTTGGGGAAAAAATACCACCACAAACTACTAACATTGTAATATGCATTCATGGGCAAAACATGAATTTGATGACATTGTATATGGGAAGTAAAATAGATATCATAGTGATCATGTTTATCCTGGCTCCAACGTATTTTGGGGTGGCAAACACACACAGTAACTATCTACATTAAAGACTGTACCAATTTTATTTAAGAAATCCGTTTACTGAGTATCTACAAAAAAGTAACTTTCAAATCATAGAAACAAGAAGTCCTTTATATTTAGGAATTATGGTAAATAAATTTTCATCACATATCAATTTCATTTCTTGGAAAAATAATCCTGATATTTTATGTATCTCTCTGAAGATAAGAACACCATATTCAAGTTATCTTGTTTATCCATTTATACACATGAGCAGCAGTGCTTTTATTTCTTTTTTGTAGTAATAGTAAATTGTAAAATATAGCTGATAGTTAAAACATGGATGCTATTAGAAATGTATTTGCATTTTAAAAATGAGAAAAGGTATTCCCTCGGAAGAAATAGCTTTCTAACAGTCACAATGACTAAGTAAAGATATAGATATCTCTAACCCAAAAGTTCATTTCACAGACATACTGCAGTAAGCCAACTAAAGAAAAAATATTTTAGAGTCATGATTATGTTGAGTAGTAAAATTATCATGTACTTATTTATGCTCATTCTATAGGTTGCAGGAATATGCTATGGCTTTACTTCATTGTTTTTCTGTATTTGTTTCAAATGGCTATTTAATGTCATCAGTATATTATTCATGACATTAACAATGCTACTCTTAGAAAATATATGTTCAACAAATATGTTTTTATTTATTTATTCCTTGTATATGTTAGATAAATACAATGTTAGGTGTTTTATATTGTTTTCAAGCATTTTATATTGAATGTAAAATTTAAAAGTCAGTCACACATATTTGAATATGAAAATATAATGATAGATGAATATGAATAAAATTATTACTATTGTCCATTGCAATCAATAAAAATTTCTTATGTCCTGCCTATCTCAATCACACTTATCCAAGTTTATTAGTAGTCTCAATGGATCATTTAAACTTGAGTTGTTAAATAGATGTAGCTCATATTAAAATAATAATATATGTTCTGTTTTCCTTAGCCAAAATGTGAAATAGAAGTTATCTAAAATGATGAAACTTTTCCTACTAAAGATCAGTTATGTTTCAATCATTCTAAAGTCTTTTGCTAAATTTAATTATCTCTATCTCTTTAAAGTCAGAGATCTTGAAACTGAAGGGAAAAGCTTTAAAAACATAGCACAATGGAGAACCATTTCCAGGTTCATGTCTTGTGGCAAACCTCTCACATGTCTGTCATTTTTTAATCATAAAAATGATATTTTTCTTAAAATAATCTTGAGATGACTTTAAATTTATATAACCTTCTTTTTCTTGTTCACCTCTATTATTTCATTTTCTATATTCTTCTAAGAGGAGCATTCATGTTCAGGATGTTGTGTTCCACACATTCATGAGGAATTGCACAGAACCACTGTGTAGGTGATCACCCCTCAGTCAGAGCACATTGGTAAACTGGGAAAATGGGATAATATGAAAGCATATTCCCCCCAAATAAAATGTTATATGGTAGCTCAGAGAAAATTGGGTAAAAGTTATCACTACTATTAAAAAAAGATTTAGTGTTTTAATTTTTAATTATGTGAATTATGTACATGTGTCTATGAGTATATTCACTTAAGTGCAGATGCCTCAGAGGTCAGAGGCATAAGATCTTGTGGAGCTGGAATTATAGAAGGCTGTGAGTTGCTCAATGTGGATGTTGTGCATCTAATTTTGTCTTTTGTAAGAACAGTATTCATTATTTATTGCTGAGCTATTTGTCTGGCCTCTGTTGTTGTTGTTTAATTTTATGTGCTTGATTACAAGAAGAAAGTGAACAATCATAGGACCTAAAATGTACTAAGAGAAATACATACTACTGTGCTGGGAATCTGCTCACTTTTCACTGAGGGCTTCCTTCTTGCAGATCTGTAATATGATTTGGGGGAAGGATTTTAACTTTTGGCTTCCTTTCTAATTATTAAATTGTGTTATCTTACAATAGAAGAACAGAGGTTGGGAAATCTGTAAAAGACTGTGTGTTCTCTAGGCATGGAAAATGATAGCACATACTTTTAATACTTCTGCCAAAGCCCTTTCCACTGTAGTTAGAAAGAAAAATGGAATAACTTCTCACCATCTGCTTCTACACAGACCTCATTGGAAGCCACCCAGAGTCTTCCCCCAAGAAAAATCTTCAGACACTGTTCCTGCCTTTAAAAGTTTTTCCATTGTACACTTGATTGCCTCATTTTTGTCTCATTATGTTAGTGCTTTAACTGAAGGTGAGACAGTAGAAATCTCACCGCAGCACCACCTTCCAGTGAAGTGCTTCTCAACTCAACTCTTGTCTGATATCTTAATTTCCCTTTACCTAAATCTTTATTTCCAGAAATAAAATCATTAGTTATCATTTGATTATTCCTATCTTTAATAATTTAAAAAGTACAGATGTATTCAATTTTTATTATTAAGTTAGAGATTATGAATTCCATTTACACGATACATAAACATATTGCATGCTATGCTCTATTAATTAAAGATTCAATATTCTTCATCAAGTTTTATTTGATCAATATTATGCTTAAAAACAGGATGAATAAAAGATATAATCTAATTAAATTTATGGATCATACTCTAATGGCTTTAATGGTGGGCTCCAAAAGATACATCTTTATTCTAACTTCTAGAAAATGTTTTTTTAGTTTTCCTTGAATAATACAGCTTTGTAGGTAAAACTACATTAGGAGGTTTGAAATGAGATCATCTAGCATTATCTGAGTAGCTCCTCCATCTAATGACAAGGGTCCCATATAAGATTTTTACAGATGAAATGAATCAAAGAGAAAAATTGATAAAGAAAAAAGTAGTACAGCTACAAAGTCTAATGACAGCTAGAAAACCCTGAAGACACAATGCAAGAACCTGCTCGAAGACTGTAGACTCGTCAGCAGTTACATCTTATTCCACCTGTATTGCTGAAGTGTACCCAATACTGGATAATTAGTAGGTAATAGCAAGCCCTTTCTCATTACTATGGACCTTGGCAGGTCCAAAAAGCAGGATCAAGTGCACTCAGTGTCTGATAAGGGTTTTACTTTCTGTGCAAATGCTACGCTTTGTCACAGCCATAGATGACTCAATAAGCACACTTACCAGACTTCCTTGTTTGGGGAGGGGAAAGTGGTGTGACACAGTTTCAAACTTCCAAATAATGTGATCAAAAGTTGGACGTTAGTCATCTTCCATGTATGTTTTATATAAAAATATTCCACCAATCCTGTTCATGGGGCCTGTGTTATCAAGAAATTGTAACTTTCTTAAGATGTAGATATTAATACATTTTGAGGGTGAGTCATGACTGCAAACTTGATAGGATTGAGAATATCCCTTAAGGCCAGAAGGGCTCATCCCTGGATGTATCATTTAGAGAAAGGATTCACTAGGGGTTGGGGATGTAACTCACCATGGATGTAGGTTACACTACCATATAGGCTGAGGGACCACAAAGAAAGCAAGAGGCAAAAAGGGAGAGCAGAGAGTCTGCACATTCCTCTTTCCCTGGTCATGATGATATGCACTGCTCTGTTCTATCACTCTCTCCACCATCATGAGATACTGATGACTAACATTGTTAGTCTAATAATTCTCTCTTGTTTAAGCTGTTTCTGTGAGATACTTTCATCATAGTGACCAGAAAAGTATCCAATGTAATGACATTAAAATCTAATATTTAAAATATTTATCACTGGAAGTATGCAGTCAGATCACAACAGTCTGATATGTAAAGTCCAGCTTCCAAGCCTATAAGCATATCATGATTCTGTTAATTTGTGCTCATGTTTTTTCAGTACTATATGAAAGCAATGCAGTCACTGCCTTAGGAAATAATTGTGTTAGCTCAAACTTCTCTAAAGGAACAGACATATGAAACAGACATATACACAGCCCAGATACAATATTAATTTTCATTAACATTCAAGGAAAAGCTACCAAGGGCAGTAAGCAGCTTCCTCAACACAGTGTGAATTGGAACCTGAGTTTTGGAAGAAAGAGTAACAAAGAGTTGAGATGTTCCAAATATATGTGCTAAAAAGTATCACTTACAAATTCTGCTTAACATTGTTAAAATTGAAACTGATCATACTTCAATATCTAAAGTAGCATAGTCTTGTGAATATGCTTGGTTGCAAAACATCACCATAGATGATGTGATTACCAGAGATGTTCAAATGCAGTGTTCAAAAATTAAAAGTAAATTAATATCCATTAGTCATTAGTAACAACTACAAAGTGTTAAGTACATATTTACAAGTTTTTTCCTTTGGTTTTATAATTTTGAGAATGTGCACAAAATTAACTGTCTTCATAATTTCCAAAGATAAAATAATTACAATTGAAGTCATTATATTAGAAATGGTTTACACACTCCATGTGGAAATAGAAAAACAAAAATCCAATTAGCAAAATTTCCAATTTAAAGGTGCTAGACATTAAGTCATTTCACATATCAAATCCCTTTTTAGTGCTAATTTAAATACCACCAAACTTTTACTGGAAATGAAGTAGATCTTATAAGTTAATATTTAAATATATAAGGTTATTATTAAGGAAACATTGAGAAATTGCTTATAGCGTTACAATGAACAAAATATATTTCCATTAAACCTTTAAATTTTGTCTGTAAGACAGATGATAAGTTTGAAGCATGCTTTACACCCTAAAAATTGATGAGAATTATTGATGGATTTGGAAGAAAATGTTGCTTTTTGCCTGGCTTGAATCCCAGCACTCAGGAGGCAGAGGAAGGTGGATCTCTGTGAGTTCAAGTTCATCCTGGTCTACAGAATGAGTTAGAGGAAAGCTAGCACTACACAGTGAATCCCTGTCTCAAAACAAAAGAGAGGTTGTTTCTTAAACAAAATAATATGTATTAGTTTTAATGCTGATTGAGTTGACTATTACCATTTAGTGCTTAATTTAAACATCTGATTACAAGTTTCAATGTTCCAGATGTTGCTTATACAGCTTATTTCTAATTTTAAGTAGGCCAATGAGTGTCACAGTGGGAGAAGAAACATGAAGTGACCACAGATATTGCTTTTGTAAAGTCTAATGTTGACAGCTGGGCTTGGAACCTGAGTATTTAAACACTGCAGTAGATGTTTCAAGAAGGCATTTTATAGAAAGAATGAAAGTTTAACATCTAAAAGAGGCATGGTAAAGACATGAAACATGAATATAATTAGTAGTATACATCTATGTGTGCCCCATTTGTTATGTTTCATAGGGGAATAGTGAAAAATCAGTGGATTATAAGGAAATAAATACATCACTGTTTCTTTTTACGTGTACTAGTGTATGGGTGAAAGTTTCTTATCCTCTTCTGTCTTTAACTTGCTTACCTGTCCAATTAAGCATCACAACATCCACAGCATTTTCCCTATAATGAACAAAGTATCCATACAGAGCTTGACCACAATATTTGGATAAGCTGACAAAAGCTAAATTAATAAGAACTAAGTTTTAGCATTATGTTCTTCAATAGAGGAAACTCTAGAGTAATATCCAAGCATGTTGAAAGCAGATATACATGCTGGAAAGAAACTGCTTTGAAAACCAATTTCAGGGAGGATTATCATTTCTTTTTGTTATTAAATGTGCTCATTTATTTTATATCCTAATCACAGTTTCCCTCTTATTTCTCCCATTCCTTTTTCCACTCCCCTCCACCAGTCCCTCCCTCCCTAATCTACTCCTCTTCTGTTTCTGTTCAGAAAGGGACAGGCCTCCCATGGGTGTACAAATCATGGCACATCAAGTTGAGATAAGATTAAGCATCTCCTCTTTTATTAAGGCTGGGCAAGGCAACCCAGTATGGGAAATATGTTCCCAGAAGCCAGCCAAAGCACCGGGGACAGGCCTTGCTCCTACTACTATGAGGCGCATAAGTAGACCAAGCGACATGACTGTCCACACATAGAGAGGGCCTAGGTTGGTCCCATGCAGGCTCCATGGTTGTTCAGAATCTGTGTGCGTTTTTGAGCTCAGGTTAGTTGTTTCTCTGGGTTCCCTTGTGATGCCCTTGACCCCCTTGGCTCCTAAAATCCTTCCTCCCTCTCTTCAGCTGGATTTCCAGAGACGTAACCAATGCTTGGCTGTGGGTTTCTGCATCTGTTTCCATTACTGGATGGAAGCTCTCTGATGATAATTGGGGTAGTCACCAAACTATGAGCACAGCAGAATATCATTAGGCATCATGAGGTTGACATTTTTTTTCCAGTCATGTTTGGTGTTTGGTTCTATTCTAGGTCTCTGGGCCATCTTGTTTCTTGGTCCTGGCACTCCAGGCAGTGTCAGAGGTGGGCTTACTCTGGTATGGGTCTGAGGCTGGGCCAGTCATTGGTTGGCCACTCCCACAGTCGAGGAGTGTCAATTTTAATGACAGTATTTGTCCGGTGACAAGCGATGAAGAATCTCCCTTGCTGATGGATCAGAGAAGAAATAAAATGAAAATCATAAACTCCTGGAATACTCCGTGAAAACCCCAATGACAGTTTTCGCAAAATTAGGAGCGTGGGAAATCCTGAAATGGAAATAGGAATCACAAGAGACTTCAAATAGTAAGAACAAACTGGGGGTGGGGTGGGGGTGGGTGGAGGTGGGGGCGTGGGTGGTGGGTAAGAAATGGATTAAATATAATGGAGGTATTACACCAGATTTCAACCTTTGCAATGAAAACGCATAGTAACTAAAAGAGTTTGGCACCGGCCTCACAGCTTAACATAAGTAAGGGAATAGAACACAGGAGCCATAATTAAACTCACACCCTACTGCCAACAGATTTTTGACAAAGTGAACATCTTGATCAAAAGGTGACGAAATAAGTGGAAATCCACAAAACTCACTTTATTTTTATTTTTCAGAATGTATAAAAATTAATTCAAACTCTAAAAATACTTTAGTGGAACACTAGAAATTATTAAATGTTTAAGTGAAAACATTTCTATATAAAAACATAACAAAGGACTTAAAAAAACTAAATCACTCACCAAATTCCATAAAAAATTGACAAAAGGAGTACATGAAACTTAAAGTTATGTTTAGTAAAGGAAACATTTAATAAAATCAAGAGACATCCTACAAAATGGAAGACAAGCTCAGGGGTAGAACATTTGACAGTTGAATAATAGAGATATACTTTTCTAACTATCCTTTTGACAGAGATTATTATGCAGAATAAGCAAGAAATCACAAATATAATTTGAAAAGAAATCAACTCAATTAACCACCAAACAGTTCTTAAACAAACAAAAAAAATATGTAGGGCATGGAGAGATGACCATCCAACTAAGAGCACTGAATGCTCTTCTGGAGGACTGGATTTGCATCCCAGTCCCACAGGGCAGTTAGTGGGCAACAAAACATACACACAGATAGAACAATCATACGTTTAAGAAAATAAACAAATAAAAATTAACTTACACATATATTTGTATATCTGTGATTATATTTGTATGTATATATATATATATATATATATATATATATATATAATCATATATGAGTGTGATTGAAATTTATTTATTTTCTTACATGTATGATATATTGCTGGAGTCCAGCTCTGGAGGAGGGCAGGGTCTGAAGGTGGGTGGATGCAAGAGCAGGGATGGAGAAAATAGACATGGGATAGATATGTCTTAGTTTCATTTTAGGAGAGATGGACTGAGGAAACACAGGGGAGTCATCCCCAGTGAGACAGGCCCCAGCAGAGGATGTAAGGAGTCAGCAGGGGAAGGAAGTGAGCCAAGCCATAGTAGTCGGAAGAATCTTGCAGCCTGATTGACTAGCAGCCAGAGTGTTTATTTATACAGAATTTATTAAGCAGGGATACATTCATGATGTTCTAAAACATAAATCATATCATTTTTGGTTTTGAACATGTGTTTCACTTCCTTTTAGTCATCACTAATAAACTGACAGAACAGTTATCATTTAAAATCACTTTCCCTCAAGCTTTGACAGAGTTATTATTCTTACTCATTAACTCAATAACCCAATTTTTGAGAATCGAGAGGCACATGACAGTCTGTTCTCAGGCTGGTAGCTTTGGTTACTTCAAGGACACTATACCAAACAAAATCTTCAAGCCACCCTGGGCATTTTGCCATATCCCATGCAGTATATTATTAACTCTTAATGGTCAGAGTGTCCCCCCCAAAAATACTCAGGCCAAAGCTGCTGCAGTTATTAAAATTTGTGCATAATAAAATGTTTATATTTTACATCTTTATAGAATTTGTCTATATGTCTAATCCTGGCATTCTATGACACCACAGTGGCTCTGCATGTGCTAAATTTCTAAGAAAGAGAGGTCTTGATATCTCATTCTTTTTACCATCTTTCCACTCCATACTTTGCTCATCAATGTCTCTGTGTAGGGCAGAGTTATATGGCATATAATTGTTTAAGTGTACAGTATGAAGAGGCTTATAATCTGAACTGTGGCCAACTCCTCTAGCCCACAAATTCCTATTGACCTTTTAAAGTTTACTTTGTTTTGAATCTCTTGTTTCTGTGTAAATATAGGGACAGATGTTTCAAGAATGTCTCATAACCTCATGAAGAAACCTCTGGATTTTTTTGTGTCACAATCTCCAAAGCATAAAGAAGACCTTTAAGTAGATAAAGTTATCTCCCAAAAAGTGGGGGAAATAGTATGTTCAGGACTTTCCTAGGAAAGCTTAAAAGCAGCATTCCTAGGAGAAAACATAAATGATTCATAAGGAATCTCCCATCAATCCAATATTCTCAGATTGTACAAATATTAAAAGTGCCCCCAGTATATAAAAGTGGAGATGAAAACCATAGGTAGCATGGCAGCCATCATGCAGCTTAGCTTTGCTGGATCTTTGTCAAGCAGCTGTGCTGGCTTTATGACTTCCACCATTTCATTCAGATATGGCTGTGCCAATATATTATATGATATATGTCTTTTTCAAATATATATGTATATTTGAATATGTATATTTTTTAAATGTAAATATATTTGAAGAAGAACAAATGGCCAATAATTAGGTTGATCAATCTTAGACAACAGAAAATGCAATGTAAAATTACCTTGAAATTTCTCCTTTTCTCATGGCTCAGGAACCATTATCAGAAGATGATGAGCCAGAAGAAATTGATGACTAAAGTGAAAATGTGTTTTCTGTAAACAGCACAGTTGGATCACAGTGGCTATGGCTGCATGCAGAGGACCTGCACAAGATGAAATCAATCAAAATCCTAGCATGGGGGGAGTAGGTGGTCATGAAACCCATTCCCAGCAGGGAAACATTGGCAATTGATGTCTTCTGGGACAGGGAACATTCATTTACTTCATGGGAGCTGTCCCTGAAAGCCATCCCAGATCCTTCTGATGCCACTTCACACATGTGCACACTGGAAGCATTAAGTGGATGCAAACATCTTACAATAAATGCTTATTAGTATATGGGAAAACAGAATCATTATAGTCTAGGTAGGAGTGTAATTGATTGATCCTTTAGAGGTTCAATACAGACATTCCTCCCAAAATTAAAAATAAATTACCCCATGACCCAGTAATGAGTTTGGTGGATATACCTAACAAACTGCAGGGCACACACAGGAATATTTGTAAATACATGAATATTCACAAGACATAAGGTGTAGTAGTAACAGATTAGGTTTCCATAAATGAATGAATGAAAAAAAAAGGTGTTAGGTATATGCAATTGAGTTTAATTCAACTATAGAGAATGAAATCATGTAATTGGTTGAAAAGTGGATGTAACTGGAAATATGGTTATTAAGCAAAATAAGCCATGTTCAGAAGAATGGCTGTTATTTTTTTCTGGATTAAATAGAAACACATATATATAATATAGAAGGAAGAGGAAGACTTAGATAAGGAAGAATAGTCAGAAGTGTGAAGAAAGGGAGGAGATAGATGGAGGGAGGATGATGAATAATTTCAACAAATGCATTATATACTTAGAGAAATTGTCTTTATAAACCCAAACACTCTGCATAACAAATATGCACAAATAAAAGTAAAAGTTCATTACTGCTACCATGAGGGTAAGAGGTGAATAAATAGAATTATCTGAGTTCTGGGATTAAAGTGTGGGCTCACCTTGTAGAATTTCCAATTTAGTGTCAGGGGCCTGCTAAAGCACCACAGACACTGTCTGCAAGGCTTGTTTGTTAGTTTCTGTTGAGCAGCTGCTCCAAGCTATTTTCCACACCCACAAGCATTTTACAAGTTAACACCTCCCCCCCCATGATTCATCTTGCTGGTGGGACTAACTATGGCAGTAACAATCCCATGGACCCCTTTTTATGTTTCTCAGGTGGTCCTATGGAGTGATTACAGTCAGGCTTGTAGGGGAGGCCAATCAAGATTACAATACTTTGCTGCCTCTTTTTTAGCTCCTAAGTGAGACAACAACGAAGGAGTTCTCTCATGAGGAGGGGAAGCAGAGGTCTCCAGAGCACAAATGGACTCTATATTACATGCCAGTGCCTTGCTAAGAACATTCCAAATAGAAAATGCTGTAGGAGGCATGTTCTTTCCTATATTTTTTGTATACCAGTTCTTAATATCTGTCCCTACTGTATCCCAAATTTCTAGATCTAAAGTTTTATTATCTGGATACCAGGGACTGACTATATAAACATTTACTCACCCTTCTTTACTTGCAAGTAACTAGCCAAGGGGCTGCTGTCCCATGTGTGTGATTCTATCTATGGTGATCATTAGAGGATTATCTCTTCTTCCCGGACAATCCCCAGGAGAATGCTCTGCACTGGACAATCTCTGAGAAGTGCTGTTTCTCTTCCCTGGACAGTTATCTTGATTATCCCATTCAATGTCCCTGTTCCAGTACCAGGTACTGCAGCTGTGAGGACCAGCCTCCAGCAGTGCAGGGCTCAAAGGGGATCCATGGAGTCAGTGTAATACCACTGTTTTGTTTTTTTTTTTAAATTGGATTGAGTAGAGGAAAAGACACATACACACACTTGATGGTGTGTTTCCTTCTGAATTTATCTTTATTCTTCTTACCGTTTTCCCTCTAAATTTTTCCTGGTGTATTCCTTCTCTTATTCTTGATGTTTTCCTTCTAATTCATTTTATTTTTCCTTTACAGCTTAATACCCCAGTAAAATCTTCCAAGCAATATGAAAATTACAATGTGGTTATTCTATTTTTCAAATGAGTGATTACAATGAATACAAGTAAAAAACAGCATGTTTTCCATACAACTTACATCTTTAAACATTTCACTTAACACAGGTAACAAAAAAAGAAAAAAGAAAAACAGTTCTCTCAAGAAGCCACACGCGTTCACATCCAAGCAACGTGGTGTTACAGATTAATGGAGTGTAAGCAAGCAAGGTAATTTTCTTAGACAGTTTTTTTGCTTGCCATGCTGCATTTTGCAGTTACAAAGAAAAGACCCATCATTTTATTATTTATGTCAAAAGGTAATCTGATAAGAAATCTTAGAAGCTTTTGAATCCTCAAGGTGTATATCCACTCATCAACAGATTTTTATAAGAGGAAGCTGAGGGTAGAAATGGGTACAAGGAGTTAATCATCATTTTTGATCATCAACCAATCCTAACTAAAAATGTAAGTCAGCTAATTATAATTGGACTTCTTTGTCTTTGATGCCTAATTTTAATGAATTGATCACTCAGATATGAGCTTTTCTAAAACTTTAGATTGTCTACTTGAGTTTTTTGTTTGTTTTGTTTTGTTTTGTTTGTTTGTTTGTTTGTTTGTTTGTTTTTCAAGACAGGGTTTCTCTGTGTAGTTTTGTGTCTTTCCTGGAACTCACTTGGTAGCCCAGGCTGGCCTCAAATTCATGGAGTTCTGCCTGGCTCTGCCTCCCCAGTGCTGGGATTAAAGGCATGCTCCACCACCGCTCAGATATTCTAATCTTAAATTATTTTCAAAGTTTTGTTTCAGCTATGATTACTCTGAAACCTATGAACAGATCCCCCAACATTAAAACACCACCAACATCTGACTTCATTTATGTTTTTTGACTCATTTATGATGCATTATATTTATATATGTGACATATGTATATACACTGTTTAAAAACTCATGAGTTTATGAGTAAGTGTGTAGGACATGTTTGATATTGGAGTGATAATGGGAGGAATTGGGAATGATATTATGTTACTAACATAGATAATTCTCAAAAATTTAACTTGAAAATCTCAATTAAATAAAAGATAAACATAAACATCAACTCAGTCACAAATCCTTTTATCTGTAATTCTGTCCTATCTGTAAAATATGCTAGGGCAATAGTGGCACAAAACTTGTAGGACAAACCAATCAACATCTGAGTTGACTTAATGCCCATTCCACAAAACAGAACACATATCTCACACTGCTTGGATGACCAAGAACCATGGACTAGATAGCCCATAGACCTAGGATAAAACCAATTACATATATATATATATATATATATATATATATATATATATATATGATAAAATAACTCCTGATGATACTCTGCTCTCATCATAAATCAGTGCCTTACTAAGCCAACATCAAAGAAGCTTCCTCCTGCAGCAGATGGGAACAAACATAGAGCCCCACAGCCAGACATTATGCAGAGAAAGAGAGAAACAGACAGACAGTCAGACAGACCTTGGAGCATTCAGCTCTAAATGGGATGTCTCTATCAAATCGCTTCCCTCAGAGCTCAAGGAAATCCTATGGAAGAGCAGTCAGAATGCTGTGGATATTGCTTTGTATAAATAAAATGCTGATTGGCCAGTAATCCAGGCAGGAAGTATAAGCAGGACAAGCAGACAAGAAAAAGGCTGAGGCAGGGAGATGCTGCCAGCTGCCACCATGAGAAGATGTTAAGATGCCGGTGAGCCAGGAGTCATGTGGCAACTTATAGATTAATAGCAATGGTTGATTTAACTAGAAGAACTAGTTAGCAAGAAGCCTACCACGGCCATACAGTTTATAAGTAAAACAAGTCTCTGTGTGTTTACTTGGTTGGGTTTGAGCAGCCGTGGGACTGGTGGGTGAAAGAGATTTGTCCTGACCTGGTCCAGGCAGGACCAGGAAAACTCTAGCTACACAGAAATAGTTTAAGAGAGGTGGATGGAATGGAGGATACCAGATCAAGTCCCTCCAAATCAACTGAGAAAAGCTCATATGAACTTACAGAGTGAAGCCTTCTGCACATGGCCAGCCAGCATAGATCTACACCAGATCCTCTGCATATATACTAGGACTTTCAGTTTAGTGTTTAGTGGGATACTTGGATGTCTCTTAAAATCCTGCTCATTTCTATAGAGAGACACAAAGGAAATGTGTCTGCATGAGAGGGGAGGTGGGAAAAACCTTGAAGGAGTAGAGGGAGTGGAAAGTATATCATGGTATATAATATGAGAAAACAATATGTTTTCATTTTAGGGGAAACTTTTTTTTTTTAAAAAAGAAAGGAATAGCTAGGTGGTGGTGGTGCATGCCTTTAATCCCAGCACACAGGAGGCAGAGCCAGGCAGATCTCTGTGAGTTTGAGGCCAGCCTGGACTGCTAAGTGAGTTCCAGGAAAAGGCACAAAGCTACACAGAGAAACCCTGTTTCATAGCTGCATTTAATGACAGAAAAATAAAACTTAAGATTTATTAAGATAAAACTAGGATGAACTGGTTTCTCAGATTACTATAAACATAAATGTCCAGCATATTTTGTCTTATTATTAATAAGACAAAACAAAGATAAATATATATACATATATATGTATATATACATATATATGTATATATTTATTTTTGTTAAATATTGTACACAAAATGGTTATTTGAATGATTAGTCACCAAGGAGTGGAATTATTTTAAAGGATTAGGAAGTGTGACCTTGTTGGATGTGGTGTGGCTTTGCTGGTAGATGTGTGTCACTGGGGAAGAGATTTTAGGTTTCAAATACCATTCCAAGAACTTTTCTCTATGTGTGCATCATGATGCAGCCCTCATCCACTTCTTTAGCACACCATGCCAGCCATACCTGCTGCCATGCTCCATGCCATGATGATAATGGACTAAACCTGTAAGCATGCCCCAAGTTCAACATTTTCCTTTATAAGAGTTACCTTAGTCATGGTGTGTCATCAGAGCATTAAAACAGTCACTAAGCCATTGGGAATAAGCAGGAAAAAATGAAGGGAGGAGGGGGAGAGAGAGAGAGAGAGAGAGAGAGAGAGAGAGAGAGAGAGAGAGAGAGAGAGAGAGAGAGAGAGAGAGAAGAAGGAGGAGGAGGAGGAGGAGGAGGAGGAGGAGGAGGAGGAGAAGAAGAAGAAAAAGAAGAAGAAGAAGAAGAAGAAGAAGAAGAAGAAGAAGAAGAAGAAGAAGAAGAAAAGAAAAAGAAGAAGTAGAATATTTTAAGGTGTGTTACTTTTGTTCATAATGCATTTGTGTAACTCTGTGAAGCTGTGTTACTGTGCCTGTGTAAAGTACCTGATGGTCTAATAGCAAGGCAGGAGAAAGGATAGGCAGGGCTGGCAAGCAGAGATTATACATAGAAGGAGAAAACCGGCAGGAGAGATCGAAGATCTAGGTGCCAAAGGAGGACAAATCCAGGAGCCAGCTATCCAGCTACACAGTGAACCATGGATTAAGAAAAGTATTTACAGAAGCTAGAGAAAAGGAAAAGCCAAGAGATAAAAGGTAGATGGGCTGATTTAAGATAAGGAAAGCTGGCTAGAAACTCAGCCAAGTTAAGGGAGGCATTCATAAGTAATATTAAGCTTCCATATGTGATTTATTTGGGAGCTGGGTGGCAGGTCCACCAGAAAAGAGCAAAAACCTCCAACAATAAATTTCGATCAAATGTGGGCCCTTATTTCCATGCAGGGCTTAAGAAAGCTGAGTTAAAAACAAGGGGGGCGCTTGGCTCCTTTAGGAGGCGCTGCTGTTCCGCTGGTCGCTCTAAATAAAAAAACACAAGCTAAGTAGAAACCACCTGTGCCAACACAGGCACTGGCTTCCACAGCTAGGAAGGTTGAATACAGTTTTCAGTCAGGAACCTCTGACCAGAGCCCTGAGCATTAGGTTTGGCTTTCATGACCCAAGTAGTGGGCAGAGCCAGCTGAAGCTGCTCACAGGGAGATCCAGGTGTACCTGAGCAGTTTAAAAGTTTGCTCACGCAGTCAAAAAAGTCTAGAGATACCCAGTAAAAGAGATCCAGCCTGAAAAACCTCTAAGCAGATGACAGTGTGTTTTGAAGTGTATGTAGGCTTAATGAAAGAAAAAGGATCTGGACAGTCATAGAAAGAAATAGTTTAAAAATAATAAAATATCTTTAAAGAGAAGTACAATACTGAAAATTAAACCTGATAGATATGAGAAATGCATAGGTAGTCTGGATCCTGTATGTGCTGATTTTGAATTTTTTGACTGTTGATAAACAAAAGACAGCTTCTAAGACACATGGGATTATGAACTGGACTGCTATATTGAACCAATCTAGGTATTTTAGAAATGCCTTAACTTTAAAAAAGAAGTCAAAAAATATATTTGTCAAATGGAAATATAAAATGCTTTGGAGTTTTGTTCCCCCAGAAGATGAGAGGCTGTGGATTCCTTCAGGGTTAATATGGATCAGGTATGATCAGGTTGTTGTGCCCAAGTTGTGAGATCCCCAAGCAAACCGCCACAGAGCTTATATCCATTACAAAACACGCAGGGGTTTATTGATAACAAGCAAGTCTGGGCTTGGTCCATGGGTAGATGAGGATGGTCCTGAGTTCTTAGAGTAAGGGATTTTTAAAGGGAAAAACTGCAAGCAGGGTAGTACAAGCCTTTGCATCATATGATTGGGTGAGGGTATGTAACATTTGAATTTGCTGGTTGGGGGTTATAGTTATCATTTTTGGGTAGGCCTGGACAAGTCCCAGACTCTGTCCTTGAGCTGCCATGGAGGCTGGCTGGCCTAGCATATACTAACTGTGGGGGATGTCTTAGTGGCCCAGGCTTTATCCTTGATTCATGCACAAAACTCTAAGTTGCTGAGGGGTCCCAGACAGTAAACAGTTGGCTGAACTTTGAGCAGTCAGAGTAGGTGCAGAAAGAGAGCTACTGCAAGGATTATGTCTTTTATTCATGGATCTCCCAGAAACTTCTCAAGTTTCAGGAAACTGAAATTGAGGCCTGATCTGTGAGAGAACACTGATCAGTCTGTTTTGGCAACGGCTTGGTCCTTTCAAGGTAAGACCTCCTGAGACTTGACAGGTGATATCTATTAGCAAAGGTTACTGCTGGTCTTCCCAGGACTTGGTCATTATCTCAAAATTTTCTCCCTGGGACTCTAAAAATACTTCATCTATAGACATCAGGAATAATTATGGAGAAAACTATGCCCACACTCCCAAGAGTTGAGGTGAATGGGTGATTTTTGGTTATTTTGTGGGTTATAGATGTTTGTTAACATTTAGGGAAATATAGAATATTGATAGAAATTTAAGGTTAATTATATATATATATATATGTGTATACACACACACACATATATATATATATATGTGTGTGTGTGTGTGTGTGTCTGTGTGTGTCTGTGTGTACTCTTGAAGGATTTTTGTATGTTGATATAAATTTAAGGTTATTTTCATTACAATACATTGTACACATGTTTCTATTCTTGTTTAAGGTTTGTTCCTATGCAGTTTATTTAAAAATTTAAGATGAAGTTTTAGTTGTTGAAAGCTATTATTATAAACTATATAGGATAATCAAGAATGTAAGTTAGTGGCTAGTCATTTATAGAACAATCAAAATTGTAGATACGCTATGTATGCTTTTCAGATCATATAGAGATATATTTTAGATAAATTGATGGTCTTTAAACCTTTCAAAGACCTATAGAATATGACGTTTAAAATGTTTGGTTAACTTAAGTCTTTTCATAACAATGAGACACATCTGCTCCTAGCACCATTAATTTACTTCAGGGATATGGGCATTGAAGAAACTCCTTATGGAGTTTGTTTTCATTGTGGCAAGATTAGCCACTGGGCAAAGAAACTGTTCTTGCCTTGATGAATGACAATGTGCTGTGCAGACTGGACATGGAGGACACAGAGGAAAGTGACTGATGAACTTTGCCAAAACAAGGCAAGACGGTCCAAAATGCCTGCTTCATAGAAAAGTCTTCCAGATACTTTGGGCCTGAGGGCTGAAGTTGGATACCCCAGCCAGACAGTGGAACTGTGGGTGACTATCCAGCAGCCAAGTGTCTCTGTTGATGGGTAATAATACATTCTTCTGGGTCCATCCTTTGATGGAATTCAAGACTAAATAGTTAAAGGTGCAGTCTTTCTTAGTTATGATAGATAGTAAATTATACATAAAACTTTAGATTCAGTGTGGTAAGATAGATAATGTATTATATTCTTTGAATATTCTAACTACAAATGGACTGAATATTGTAACTAACACCACTCAATTTTAGTATAATAATCTTTTTCCATATTATACTGCCCTGGACCAGAGTACTTCCCTTGTATGTACAAAGGACCTGGATTTAAGGCCCACTCTTTAGTCACTGGTTCATTATACTTTTAATCTCATCGTTTAAGAGACAAAGCCTAGGCTAGCTTGGGTTGCATTTTGATATCATGTTAAATTAAAAACATAATAAAAAAGAATGTTCCACTTTACAATTAATGAGCCTTTTATAATTAAGACAAATTTGTGTTAAGTTTGTTTTAAAATTAAATCTATTCAATCTATATAATTCAAATATTTGTAGGTGATTGATATCCTTCATGCATCTGTTGACTATAACTTTCAAATTGTAAAACTGTGGTATTTTTCCCTATGTAATGGGTTTATTTACTTAGTTTTTCTTTATTATTGTTTGACACTAAAATACAGTTGCTGTATTTTCCTATATTGACTTTCAAGCCCTACATCTGATGACAACACATTCTTTATAATCGCAGCATTTTAAAAATTACTCTTTAATTATCATTCATATACTTTTAAGCATACTGTGTAAAATGCTTAAGTTTTTGCTAAATTGCAATATAGTTATAAAATGATATTTAATATAATCTTTACCATACTCTTAAAAATAATATATTCTGTGATATTTTCTGAAAAGAAAAAAAAATATCTTTAATTTTCCAGCAGTAGATCTACTACCTCCTCTTTTCCATATTGCAACACCTTTAAGCATCAGATAAACTTCAGGAGTTAAAACTGCAAGAGTCTTTCTCATTTCCCTACTTCCCTTGATGTGGCTTCTTAGCTAGAATCTTCCTTATCTTACCTCCCTTAAGGCAGTGTTAGAACAGATTCTGGCAGCAGCTCATAATTGCTAGGAAGTGCTCGATTCCCTCCTGGTGATTGTCAGGGAAACAATTGAACATTCTCTCCTTGAATATGTGAATGCTACAAACTAGCTCTTTACTTTTGACAACACTCAGTTCCAAATCAGTGACTTTTTCAATTATTCTTATTCCTTCCATTTTTAATTCTTTTCTGCTTGAGAGCATGGCTGTTGGTGTCTCAATTGGTGCTTAGAATTTATACAATGTAGGTGAGTTTGTTTTTGAATATTTTAGAGAATCCTCATTCTTTAACTGTGTTATAACCACCTTAGAGTGTTAATCATGGTTACCTAATTTAAGAAAGAGAGAGGGAGAGGTAGAGAGAGAGAGAGAGAGAGACAGAGAGAGAGAGAGAGAGAGACAGAGAGAGAGACAGAGAGAGAGAGAGAGACAGAGAGAGAGACAGAGAGAGAGAGAGAAACTATCAAACATCAAAACTAGGCCCTAATCTATTAAACACATACAATGTAAAGTCACATACTCAAGTGTCTAAGTCCTTCAACAGAGAAATCTGTTACGCAGCAGTTTGAGTTCAAGACCACACTGGAAATAACCAGACATGGTAGCATATACCTTTAAACCCAGGACTTGAGATCTCATGTCTTTGCTTGAGAAAGACACATGCCTTTAATTCCAGGAAGTGGTGGCAGGAAGCAGAAAGGTTCTGCTCATAAGGCATGAGAACCAGGAACTAGAGGCTTGGAACTAGAGGCTTTTTAGCAACAATTCAGCTAAGATCCATGCGGATAAGGAGTCAAAGGCTTTCAGTCGGAGGAAACAAGATCAGCAGAGAAGTTGGCAAGGTGAGGTTGGATATGGCTTGTTCTGTTTCTTAGATCTTCCAGCATTCACCCCAATACCTGGCTCCAGGTTTGTTTTTATTAATAAGACCTTTTAAGATTGGTGTTACAGAGAATCATAAATATAAGACAAGCCTGTGAAACACAGTGAGACCTTGTCTCAAATTAGACAGTTTTGTTAGTAGGCTGGGCTAGAGATAAAGTTTAGTGTTTAGCTTGTGCCTAGCATGTAGGAGGCCCTGGGTTCTCTCCTCAGGGAGTCACAAAAATCCTAGGACGACTGCTCCCTTCAATTTCATCTACTTTGATGATTATTTAAATTCTGGAGCTTTTAAATACATTCACATGATTCAACTCTCTAGCTAAGGAAAATACCTCAAGTCCATGGTATTGAAAAGAAGGCAATATAAATATAATATTGGAAGAGATTGATCAGAAGGCATCCACCATTAATTATATCAGTAAATATCATTGGCAGTATGGGGCACAGCTAACCTTCTGGGGATGATTTTAGGGGCAAACCAATATACTTAATGTCTTTCCAGCCCAGCACTAATGAGGTTGTTTAAGACTATCTTAATTTTTAATGGGGTTTTAATTTTTAAAGGAGCAGTGCCAAGATTTAATTATAGTTCTTTGCCTGTCTGTGAAGTTTTCATCCATGAATATAGAAGTATCCACAGCAAATGTTGCTCTTCTTTGTTCATACATAGGAAGGGAATTAATCCCAGAGAAGGGCCAAGTGACTGTCTAGAGGTCAGAGGGATCATATTAGAATGGCTGCACAACTACCAAAGCCACAGTGCCTATTGTAAACCTGTCTACAAACTCAGACTTAAAGTGCTTGCTTTTCCTAAAACAACAAAAGTTTCCAATATATGATGATGTTAAGTAGAAAACTATCTTGGCTATTTTTTGTAGAAATTTTCTTTATTTTAATCAAGTTACTTTCTTATAAATAATACCGTCTAAAATTAAGTTCTTATGTATTTAGAGTTCTGTCAATTGAGAGTCATGTAATACCTGGACACTCAGTATTGATTCTTTTCAGACTGAATTGTACAGACACTGCCCTATCATATGTCCTTGAATCAGTATTGCAGAAATCCAATTGCCCTCCCCTTAACCTCTTTCACAAAGGCTGGTTTTAGTTATTGTGTGTATGAGGCCTGCCAAATAGCTGCGCCCCCCCTGGGAATCACGATAATGGAAATTAAACAAACACAGGTACCAAAGCAAGCTTAACCATTCAATGTCACTAACAGCAATAGGCACACAGCTCTAAGTTTTATCACAGTTAATTACTCTTGTTGGTGCTACACATCTAATTTCAATCTGAATCTTCTAATTATCTATTTACCTTCCAAATTTGTTAGTGATGCATTATCTACTTGCCGTGAAAACTTTATATTGATTGAAATCTCTTGACAGAAAAAAAATGTAAGCTAAAACGTCAGCAATGTTTTCCAAAAGCAAGGGATGCTTTTTATATTGATCCCTCAACCTTGGGCAAAAGACAGTGAGTTTTCCAATGTGTTCCAAGATATACTCTTTAGAGAGAAGACTGTGTGTGTCTGTGTATGTTAGCCTGAAACTAATATAGCTCTTGTGTGCTCTAAGTAGATACTAAATCCATGTTATATCATTGCATATCAGGAAACAATAATATTCAAAAGAAATAAACATAGATATTAATGTGTACATTTTCATACCACACCTTTGACTATAATCACATAAAAGTAGTGAATCCCTTGATAGTTCTTTTGATTTTACAAGATTTATTTCAAATTAACAACTTAACTGTTGATCACTTTGCTTCTACTCAGACTTAAAATAAACACAGTGAATTTTCTTCTGATTGTTTAAGGCCAGGAAAAAAATGCATGAAATAATGTTGTCTAAGCCATTGACACCTCATAAGCAGCAGGTCTGGAAGAGAGGATCTTGCAAGGGTGAATTAATGTTCTCTTTGCAATCACCTCTTTGGCTTTTTCTCTTGGAGTGTTTGCTGAAAAAGTAGGAGGTGTTAAAAGGCAGAAAAAAATGTCAGAGCTTTAGGCATCTCTGTGGAGCCAAATGGGAGTCTTTTAAAATTGTGAGATAGTGGGTTCTATGGTCCCTTAAAACCAGAAAGAAGGGGTGAGTGTTTGAGCTCAACAGTAGCTCCCTCATCTCAAGCCTCAGGCTCTTGCACATTATTCTTTACCTGCCTTCAAGTGAAAGTGTCAAGTTGAAAGAAGCTGAAAAGAGCAGTTTTCACAAGTCTCACAGTTCCATGAAGTCTAAAGCTGGATTTCAAGAAGAAACCAGGGCCTATGAAACAGTGACCCTTCAACTAAATGGGGACCACCACAGTAGTTAACAGCTATTGTCCCTGGCTTTTCAAGACAGGTGTAGGCTTCTAAGAACTAAACACCAGCCGAGGTTAGGGTCGATATGATAATTTACTTCTTCCTTAAGTCTCACAGAGATTAATGGTCCTTCTTATGGGGAAGTATAATCCCACAGTGGAGGATGCTGTCAGTCTCTATGAAAACCTCAAAGAGTTTATCTTATGCCAATTTTATGTTATATATCAATATCTGAATCTCTTTCCCTGGGGTCTTTTGTCTGCCAAATGCCACTGGTCCTTCATTACTAGGCAGAGAAGCAATGGAGGGAGATTAGTCATTCTCTGCTCACCCTGAGCCAATCTCAGCTACTGGCAACATCCCCTCCTCTCCTCTTATGTAAAATATCTCTTAGCTGCACAAGGTGACTTCTTCAGTGGGATTAAAGATCATTTTCCCAGATAAGTGACAGATTTGTTAATTCAACTTTTTTCTTGTCCTTTATTTGAAGTCTTTATTTTTAATTATGTGAATATGTATGTGTATGATCTGTATATGGGCTTGCATATATTTGCACAGTGCCTGATAATTCTCAAAGAGGACATTAGATCCACTTGAAATGGAGCTACAGGTGGTTATGAGCATCCTGACCTAGGAGCTGGGACTGAACTCCCAGGACATTCTCTGAACCTGCCAGCTATATCCTCAGCCCTTGATAATTTGACTTTTGGTTGTAGCTCTCTTATTTGTCTAAATTCCCTCACACTAGCTTTGGAGATTTTATGGACTTCCCAAATAAAGTACTTTCAAACTCTTCCTTGAGGTTTTTTGACAGAGGAGCCCAAATGAACAAGTTAATTCAGTACTTATCTACTTTGTATAGAAGTGCTTTACAATGAAAAGGAAGCCAAGGGTGGCCTTATAAAATCCCCTCTGATCTCTAATCATCTTAGGGGTTCTGTTGCACAGTCATAAGTGACCTCTTTTACTAATAGTCAGTCTATTAAGCTGTTGTTATGGTCTGCATATAAAAAGTTCCTGCCTAGATTCATGGATTTGGATGCTTGGTCGTCGGCTGGTAATGCTATTTGGGGAAGTTGTAAAAAATTTAGGAAGTGGGTCCTCATTTCAGAAAGCAGCCATGTTGAGGTATCAGGTCTTAGGTGTTATAACTAGTCCCTCAGTTCTGCATCTAGAGGAAGGTCTCAGTTTTGTGATCTTTGAGATGTGAACACATAGTGTAGGCCCTGCTTTGCTGAAACATGCAGCTCTAGCTATGATGTCTTCCCTACCTTGGTGGGCTGTCAGCTTCAGCAATAAAATAAATCTTTTTCTCCTTTAAGTTGCTTCTGGTCAGGTATTTGATTGCATTCAAGAATGATAACAAATACCTGTGAATTCTCCAACTACTTTATATTTTAAATAACAACATTAATATTTTTGAGGTTTAAGATATTGAGAGTTTCTAATTATAATATTGCTAGATATTATTTTACATTGATTTTTAACTGTGTTTAGTCTTCCAACTATCAAATCTCTATGATCATATTTATTAAATGCTTCTAAAGCATTTAATACATAGAGTACTCAGTTGTTATATCTATTTTGGTAAACACTGGGTCTTTTATTATTCTACTGACATTCTCACTATGATTTTATGGATAAGATATATCTTCTTGCATTTCCTCCTATCCTATTGCAGTAGTCTTGGTTGTTTTGATCCTAGAGTTCATTCCAGGACACAGATCGAACAAGTGCATAATTGATGTTTATTTCAACAATGCTAAGGAAAAAGAAGAAAGTAAGCTCACCTTCCAGCACAGGGGCTGATGAAGACAAGAGGCAGAGATCAGAGGCAACCTCTAGCACACAGATGTGAAAGCCCTCTCCCCATGCTTGCCCACTTTTCCACTTGAAGGGCTTTGTGGGGAAGTCTCCTTTCTCAAAAAGAAAAGAACCTATTTTTACTTAAAATTCATCCAAAAGCAATTAACTGCATCAGATATAAGATGTTTTATAAAAGTGGATTAACAACAAATGTGCAGAGTTTCTGAAGGGAAAAACGCCAATGCCTTGTTTGTGCTTCTGGGAGGAAGAGGGGCCCGAGGAGAAAGCAGAGATCTGCTTTGCCACTGTCCACAAAGCCTTTGTCTTCTCCTTATCTCATCAGCTTGACTATCTCATGTCTTTCATCAGTTCCTAGCATCTACCTTCTCCAGTGTCCCCAAACTTTCTGTTAGAAACCAATCATTCAGTTTTAATCTCAACTTTTTTTTTTTTTTTAATTTTTTTAATTTTTTTTTTTTTTTTTTTATGGTAACATCATCCCTTGTCCCTGCCTTCCCTTCACTGAAGGGAAAAAAAAGTGTAACTGGAATTGAATTCAGTTCAACTTATAATATGTAATGGTTTAATTTGTGAATTTCCTATTTTCAGAACTCTCCAAGTCCCTCATCTCATTTTAGTGTGCTGAGTGTTTTATAAGTGTTTGATAAGTCTTTTATTGCATCAATTGACACCTCAGATTAGATAGAATATTATTGGCTTAATGTTGGTTTTGACCATATTTTCACTCCAAAAATCATATGAGGTAAAATAAAAGCCCTTGAATAAACACATAGCTTCTGAAATAATAGATATTGAATGATGACAGAACATTTACATTAAAAAATAGGGCATCCAAGTTCAACCATTATTTTTGTTGTAGAGTACTTAAAAGTTTTATTTTGTTTCCTTTTTACCATACTGACCTTCTATTAATGTACTTGTTTTTTCCCATACCCAAAATAAAATATAAATTAATCTAAATATTGATTCTTCATGACTATTCTTCATGAATCTAGCACCCTCACTGAAGTTAACATTTTTATTTATTTATTTATTCCCATTTTGAGTTTGTTGCAAATTTAAAGAAAGAAGGCAAGAGAGAGAGTGAGAGTGAGAGCAAGACCGACTTTTTTGCTATTGGGGAGGGAAAGCAGGGGAGGGAAATTTCCTCTTAAATTTTCTGGAGTGTTCAACTCTATGCATATAATTTGTTTTCTTATCTCCTTTGTCCAATGCCCGTGATTCTTTCAAAGAACTAACCTCATGGGACTCTGAAGACATATCTCTGGCTGACTTCTGAACTTCTCCTCACAGTACCTTGCTCTTTACACTGTGAAAATGCTAATAAAAATTTGATGGATGAAGTTCTTAGAGCAAGAAAACCTGCCAGCAAAAGGTGAAAGTCAAATCTCTGGAATGGTAATAAGGGGAAATGTGCACAGAAAATGCACACCCAAACACAACACTAAAGAAAATGCTCCTGAGAGGTGAGGTGTGCTTTCCTAGGTAATCAACAGTGGTCTATTTAAACTGTAAACAATAATAGAAAGTGGTGCTAAGGATTGTGTCATTCTGATGCCTAATGCTTCTGCTATATTCAGAGATGGGAGCCTAACCTAATTGTTATCAGATTGCCATCAACTAGCAACTTATAGGAGCAGATGCAGAGACTCCCAGCCAAACACTTGAGCAGAGCCAGGAAACCCCTCAGAAAGAGGGGGAGGAGGAAGGATTGTAGGAGCTAGAGCGGTCAAGGAAATGAGATGAACACTGCCCACTGAATCAACTAGGCAGGGTTCACAGGGGCTCACAGATTCGGATGTGGAGATTGGTGTTCTTGTGCAACTTATCCTTTTCTGGGCATGGTTGACAATCTTCTTGCTATTCCTATAACCTCAGTGGGGGTGTGGTGCTTCAGCAGAATGCTTGAATCCAGTGCTGTTGCTTTTAGCCCTTTTCATACCTGGGGTCACCTTGAAACACAAAACTGTCTAGTGTTGCTTTGAATTCTGAAACAGTGAAGAGTTGGTCACCTAAGGTTTTCTGCAAATTCAACTGCAGGAATAGCAAGGAGAGTTCTCCTGAGAATTTTGCTTTTTTGAAGAAAGTGAATGTTTATGCATTTAGCAGGATTCTTTCCCCTAATCTTAGGACAAGGGTATTTTAAAAATTCAGTTGATTTTTATTATGGAAATGGGCAAGAAAATTCCTCCAGTCAATTTGGGCAGCTGTAACATAACTGCTTTAGATCACATGATTCATTAATGAAGAAATGAAGCAGGACCAGAAAGCCTGGATTTTGCATGAATCTTAATTAGTTTTATAACAAAAACCCAGAACCAGATATTGGGGTAAATGCTGAAAGACCAGAGGAAACAAGCCACAGATGCTTCTCACCTCACCAACTCCTCAGCTGAAAGGGGAAGATCCTGTCTTCATGAGTCCTCAGACTGAATGCCCCTGGGTCCTCAGCCAAAAGAGCTAAGTTCCTGTCTTCTCACAACTTATATGCTTCTCTCTGCCCAGCCATATCACTTCCTGTCTCAGCCTTCCTAGTGCTGGGATTAAAGATGTATGACACCCAAGTACTGAGATTAAAGGTTTGTGCCACCACTGCCTGGGCTCTATATTTAATCTGGTGGCTGGCTCTGTCCTCTGATCTTCAGGCCAATTTTATTTGTTAGAGCACAAACAAGTTATTACCAGATCTGGAAGTGTGATTCAGTAGGTTTTTTTGTTGGCTAAAGGCCCATGCAGCATAAACAAACACTTATATGTATGATAATGTGCTATGAGGAACAAGGGACTTGTCTGAAGTATCCTTTTCCTGTGTGTGAGTGTTTGTGTTTACATATTATTATGGAGGCCGGCATATAATCTCAGAAGCCATCTTTCAGAATGATGTTCATCTTCTTTGGAATCTTTTTTTCTTTGGCCTAAGGCATATAACAAACACACTGCTTGCTGCAAAGTCAGTTTCAGGATGCTTCCCTTCTGCACCAGCCCTATATATTCAAAGGACTGGAATGCCTGTAAGGAATTTTCCAAAGCCATATCAAAAATAAAGTAAGTTTAACTGACCCATTTAATTCTTGTGATGTACTTTACACATGCAAGACATAAATTATAACCCCCTAGTTATTTAAAATATTGTGTTCTCTCTCATAGTACCTTGACTAACATAAGCTACTATTATATAGATTATGTTGTTTTAGGCTTTCTATTAAGATTTTTGCTTGTAATGTTTTCCATATAAAACACATATTAAAAATAAATTTAAGCATCGTATAAAGGAATCAAGTAGTCATTTATTTTTGAATATTATATTGGGTTAATGAGTAAGATTTTAGTCTTTGATCATCTGAATCTACTTTGTCAGTGAAGGAGATACATTTGATTATGCTTTACATTTTATTGTATTCAAAACCTTAGGTAGCATCTGAATCTCAAGAGACTTTTGTTCAGAGTAATCAGATTTAGAAACACTATTCTATAATGTAGTGAGATAGATATATATCTATATCTATATCAAATCAGATGAAAGAAATTGAAATCTGAGTTGCCCTTGAAAAGTTTACATTCTACCTCTTAGAATTAAACATTGTAAACTTTAGTACCTTAGCCTTGTTCTTAAAATAGTATTTATGCAAAACAATCAGTTTCTACTAAGAAGCGCAACAATTTTATATACTCATATTGCAAAACTCAGATATACAGATATGAATTCCCCTCAGTAGAAAAAATTTCATTAATAAAACCACAAATACTTTACTTCAGATGATGGGAGATCAAAGAAGGGAAACAGATTATGCAAATCAAACGGAATTTTGCTGTGAACAATTAGAAATCCCCAGTGTTTCTTTTGAAATATACATATTTTATCTATAATAATAACATCTGGTGAATTATTCATAGAAATTTAATTCCACAGTGGTTCTTCCATTTTTTAAAATCTTTTACCTAATGGCATTTGCCTGCCCTAATCTATATATTATTTCTTATCTATGAAGCTTTGTGGACATAGTTTTTTGGTGAAAATGCCAAACGTAAATTGGTTTAAATAAAACAAAATTATTATAAAAAATAATAGAGATGCAATTATTATAAATACAGTGACCTAATTTTAATGTAGCAATTTTCATTCAGCTTAAGAGTTTAAAGGAGATGTTTAAGTGTAAAAAGAGATAAGTTTTTTTTTTTAGTCAGCAGTTTAATAATATTTTGCCAGAACAAGAGAGGTAAAAATGTGCATGATTTACTCAAAACTAGGTTATTGTTTATTTTATGTTGGGAATCTACTGCTGTTTATGGGTTCTTCCCTTATGTGTGGTTCACATACCCAGTGAGAGACTTTGTAACACTGTCATAAATGGTGTGACTGCATCCAATCCCTGAAGATAACTGAATCAGTCATGTGTCTGTATAAAAATGTTTATTATACAGTGGCAGACATAAAATGGTTCTTATTTTAAATTCTAAAATGCCATTTCTATTATTTTGCAATTTTTGTTTTTATCCTTCAGACATACAATGAAACATGGTAATATATATTTCTCTTCAAGATCATCCATATTACCTTCAATATGTCCTCCCATATTCAAGTTTTTATGTTTAGTGACCCACTAAGTTTAATTAATAATGCACATGTTTGTATGGGTGTAGGTTCATCCAATAGAGCATGGAAATCCTATCAGTGACCACATCCAAAGAAATTAATGATTCTGTTTCTCCCAGAAATTATCAAGCAGCAGTAGCTCCTGGGTGAGAGACAGAGCATGGAGAATATCTTTCCCAACTGTTGAGGGAAGCCATTCAGTTGCCTGGCTGGAATGTATGTAGGTGCCATGTAGGTAACCACAGCTGCTGTGAGTTCTTTGTTGTAATGGCCACATCACACCCAAAAGACAGCATTTGACAGAATCTCCACCACCACTTGCTATCCTCTACCCATTATGCTTTTTCCACTTCTGTGATATTCCTTGATCCTTGGGGATAAGGGCGAAATATGTGTACTATATTACTGAGTATTCAGTCTCTTATACTCAGCACTATTACCTGCCATTCCTTTCTCCACTGACTGCTTCCCTCTTCAAAAAGAAACTCTGACCATTTTAGTAAAAAGCAATAGTTGGTTCTACCATAGGCCCTATTACCTCCCCACCCACAGCTTCTGACCATGATTATAACATCAGGCTGGACATTGTTTCCTATTGAGCAAACACCAAGACCAATCAAAACCCTTAGTTACCTTATCATGGGCATGGCATTGTTGTAACAGTGGGCATATTTTTCTGTGGAACTACTATTGGAGCATGCAGGATCCACTTGTGGGTGAGACCATTAATGTTTCTTTTTTCTTCTCCAGAAGTCTGAATAGCATTTTTTGTACTGTAAAATACTGGAGGGAAGGGTACATAGATATGAGAGAAACCAAAGTGAGAGAGTATATATGGAATCCCACTAGTTAGTAAGTTAACTTCGAAGTACAAACTGAGTTCAAATGGAATATCCTTGTAGGAGTGAACAATGTCATTCCAAGGTTCCACTGATTATTAAATTAATACCAAAGTGTAATGTGTGGAATATCTTTCAATGAGTTATTCGTCAGGAAGGCTATAGAATTCTCCACAGCAATACAGACTATTGACATTGCCCTTGTGTACACATTTAGCTACATGGTAAAAACTTGGTGCTAAGACACCGCATATGTTTGCTCTAGTTTTGCAGAATATTTGATGATACTGTGAACCTCAAGTTTGCATTAATTAAATAAAACCTTGGGTCAAGAGGTGGAGGCAGCGACTAGTTGACAGGAAGTAGCTGTAAAGAGTTACAGTAGTCTGGAAGACGTATAGAGAAATGCACAGGAAGTAGCAGGGAAAGACTGAGTGTGGTGCTCCTTTCTGGTTTGGGATAGCAGAAGAGAGTCCTTCTCGCTGGGTCACTAGCTAAGGAGGAAGGTCATCTGGTTGTTTCTTGGCCTCTCTGAGCTAGAAGCTTTTCAACACAGTATACAACTCCCAAGTCTTTACTGGTAAAATAGAATTGTAGAGACAGTTAAAAACCGACGTTTGGCTGCAGAGGCAGAGACAGTTCCAGGTGGATACAGAAGTGCCAGTGGGCCTCAGCCTGAGCGGCAGGGCAGTGATCACCAAGCTGCAGCCAGTAGCTGAAACAGTAGCAAATCTGGGTGGAGCAGCTTTGCTGACAATAAAACAACACTCTAGGGCATGGAGAATCCAATTTGTTGCATTTTATTCTAATCATTATCTTATCATTAGTGTCTTCTGCTATTGTCACTTTGGATTTCTAACTCTTCTCTATTATGTCTTCAAACCATTAAAGTTACAACATTTTATTGTTTCTTTTCTCACTCACCTATTTATGAATGCTCCTGCTTCCATTCCCTCCTCATTCTCATTTCGGTTTTACATGTAGAGTATGTAGAACGAGCTATGTGTGTCCATTCCCATGCTTCATAACTAGAAGTGCAAGCAAGTTAATCTGCTTGATTTATGGGGACCCTGATGTGTTACCTGTTATTCCTTTTCTTGACCACTCCCTTATGAAACAATGTGAACTTTTTTAAAGGCTTGTGTTTTGGCAGTCCTTGTTTTGAATACAAATATGTTATTCCCTCACTGATGAAAAGAGCATGGTATATATGCCAAACCATGACAATGTCAGAAAAATATTGTGTATTTTCATGAGCAATTCTGGTGGGGCAGAAACATATAATGAATTCAAATAATGACACAATTATTAACTTTCTCAGTATACAATAAATAGAATAAATAGTTCAAGATGTTGTCAACTCTAGCTATGTGAAAAGCAGAAGGAAAATGAAATAAGAGTGGAAAATATAGAAAGAAAGCAGGAAAGATAAGCAGGAAGGAGAAGGGGTGAGACAAGCATGGAAACACAGATACAATACTTTTATATTTTTCTGATGTAATTTTTATTAATTGACTTTATTGACTCATGGTTTTATAGAATATCACTGCTTCTTGGCTGAAATAGTGATCTATTCAGTTAAAGCTTTGTTTCTACAGTATCACAGTGGAGGCTCTGGATCTTGCATATATATTTGCTTACTCAGAAAATCTACTCAGAATCTACATTGCAGTATATGAAAATGCCACTTAAATACGGGGGAGGACAGGGGAACCCATGGCTGATGTATAAAATTGAAACACATAATAAAAAAAACTGTTTGATAGAAAGTGGTACAATGTTCTATAACAAAGCAATTTTGAGGGATCTACATTTAATTTGAAGATCAAATTATACATTACCTTTACCAATTTAGTCTCTATTAAACATCACTGTGGACTTAGTGGTGTTTCTGTTTTTTGACTATCCACTTGCTTTGATATTGTTCTTCATATGAAGTTACATGCATATAGTTTAGTTTTCCTTGCTATCTTAACCAGATAGGCAGGTTTAGTGCTATAGTTCATTCCAAAGAACTTATGATTTCAGAATATCATGATTTATACTTTTTATTTTCTATGTTTAGTCTTCAAATTCATGATTGATTTTTCTCCTTTCCATATCTAGATTCAACACCTCACAAAAACCATTTTTCCTCATATTCTTTCAGCAATATGATACAACTTAAGACAATATAGTGTAGATTAATTTCTAAATGGTGTTATTAAATAAAAAAATATGGAGCCATATATAGGGGTAAAAGCCTTAGAGAGATCAGGGAAATAGGGAAAGCCACACCTAACCTTACCTACCAACTCAGCAGCTTCTCAATAATTGTGACTTCCTGTCTACCCAGGCTTATATGCCTTGCTGTTCTGCCATCTGATTTGCTCTGTGTCTAGCTATATCACTTCCTCTTTCTGGCCAGCTCTGTCACTTCCTGTCTGTACAGGCCTCCAGAATTCTATGGTTGGTACTGGGATTAAAGGAGTGTCACCACACTTGGCTCTGTTCCTCAGTGTGCCCTTGAACACACAGAGATCCTGCCTGCTAAGTGATAGGATTAAAGGGGTGTGCTACCACTGCCTGACTTCTATGTTTACTTAAAATGGCTTGCTGTTCCCTCTGATCTCCAGGCAAGCTTTAGTAAAGCACAAATAAAGTATCACCACATTTCAGCACAAATAAAATAACACCACAGTATAGAATTCTGTGCTAATGTCAAATAAAACTCAGCAATTATTTTAATTGTGAAAATACCTTGGTACTATATAATTTGCAGGTTTTATGATATATTACTAAGCAATGAAGTCAAGTTTCAACTTTTGGTCTGATGTAATGTTCCATTATTTCTACTTTATGTATAATTAAAAAAATCTATGGATAAATTAATAGCCTGAAATCATCATTTCTTGCTAATGACGATATGAAAGGCATCTCAGCCTTGAATGTTCCTTTGTTTAATTTCAGAAGCATGCGATATTTGTCTCATCATTTTAATAATGACAATTGTTTTAATTATTTTAGTCAAAGTGGTGGGCGTAGATCATTGATTTGTTTACACAGTTAGTACTATATTCAACACATTTAATTAGATTTTATCCACTGTTTTCCATTCTATATCATCTTATTTCACACAATATTGATTTCATGAGGACACTTTTTAAAACTCTGAGAATAAATTTAGTGTTAGTATTTTCAGATATTTTCTTCTTTCAATTCAAAAAATTATGTTATACATTATGTCATTAACATTTATAGTAAAGGCCCATTAAATAGCAATCCTATGCACTTTAAAATGACAGCAACTTCTTTATTGTATTTTAAAATGTAAATCTAATTATCTTGTAATACAAGAGTTTCCTAGGTAACTAAAGTAATATTTGTTCACACAGAATTTCTTCATGAGAAGTAATCATTTAGGGTGTGCTTTTGCTAAGCCTATTTATTGGTAGAGAACAAATCATGCTTTTTATATTTTTGCATCTTAAAACATGATAAAACTTATTATTAAACAATTAAATTCTTTCTGGTGAAGCAGTAATTAAGACATACAGAGAAACATACACTGGATTGAAAGAAATATTGAAAACTTAATACCCAAAGCTCACTTAATTCATAAATGTACAACATCTAATGTCTTCAATTTGTTTCCAAAAGATATTCTTTTTAGGAATTTTTGGAGAAATTCCACACATGAGCATTATATTTACAGTCCTTTCCTGCCTTTCCCTCCAAATCCTGCTCTATCCCCCAACACCTTCTAAAATTCATTTCCTCCTCTTCCTTAATCACATTTTATTGTCTATACAAATGTGTTTGTAAATACAGTGTACTGAATATATTTATTGTTGCTCTTCTGTATGTATTTAGGTCTGACAACTTGGGAATAGATAAACTACTAGGAGTTGTTCTCCTGGAGATCAATTCTCTTTTTTCTCAAGAACAATTAATTGACAGTAGCTCTTCATGTCAGTGTAGGGGCTAGAGAAATTTTTTGGCATGTCAACTTATATTGTCGCTGTTCAGGTTGTTTGGACAGCCATATTGTTGAAATTTGGTAGATCCAGCACCCCTTTCTTATACAGAAGACACTATCTTAGAGCATGCATCTAGGTTCTACAGCTCTTGTATTTTATTCCACTCCCTCTTCCATGATGTTCCCCAAACCTCTGAGGGTTCTACCACTGGGGATTGGCAGCAAATGGTCAATTATCCTTTCATATTACTAATCCGATAAAGAATGAAAATTCAACACTTTGTCACAAATTATTTTGAATGTGATGTGATTTTGATAGTTAAATGATAGAAAAATCTATTATTTCTTCTAGGTAATGAAAAAGTCTCTTTAACTTTAATTAATATATAGGTCATAACTCCTACTACAATTTATCCTTCTCAGATCTCTGATGTTGACTGGCCAGCTAAACCTACTCTGGTCGCTCACTCCACTCAACCCTCTCTCTCATCCAAGGTCCGAGTACTCCGCCAGTCCTCCAGCCCTGCAGACTTCACCCTTGACTTGCTGCTTCTAAGATGTTTTTCTCCCCCCCCCCTTTCACTCATGTCCTTTTCCCTTATTAGAAATATAGATCCTTTCCAAACTGACATAAAATTTTGCCTTCTACTCCAACAAAAGCCCACAAACACCCCTGTCTCCATCCTCTTAATTTCCATAGCTTCTATTTGTATACCTTCTCTCTCTCTTCAAAACCCCAAACCTCTCTGATTCTTTGCCTCCTTAATTTAGTCAGCTCCATTGTTTGGGATATCACCTCCTCTACCCTTGCTACTCAAAGAGCTTTTTGCAGCATCTCTAAATCCCAACCCCTCCTCCTTTTAACCACTCTCTAAGGCCTCAAATTCATCATTCAATTTCTTTTACCCAAACTATTTCTAGGTCTCACCTTTTCAGCCTACAGCACTTCCATATTAATGTGTGTGTGTGTGGGGGAACCCTAATGAAACTTTTTGCTTGGACTAGGACCTTTGCTCCATTAAAGCTGCTGTTTTCCCTCCACATCCTGTGGTCTCTAAGCCTTATGATACATCCTCTATTATACTTTCAACACCACTCACTTTTCAGTCCTAAATCTTAAAGATGTTTTCTTCTCAATAACCCTGGATGTCTAGTTCCAGGACCTTTTGCCTTGGCATAGATGGATACTGGCATTCAATAGTTCCAACAACTAACCTGGACTGTCATCCCCTGAGAGTTCAGAGACAGCGTACACTTTTACATCTCAATTTAGACCATCTTGTGCCTCCACTCTTTACCTCTGCCATGGAAAACCTTTCCCTCACACTCTATTCCCACCACTCTCTCTCAAAGTCTTTTAGAGGACTCCAGTTCCTCCTACTACCTCAGACTCTATCCCTCCAAACTACTCTTATCAAAACTCATCCCTTCCATTTCTTACCTGTGAAGACAATAATTGTGCCAACGTGACAGCTCATTAACCTGCCCTTTCATCCCTTATGACTCCTCCCTCTTCCTTCCAGCCTATCCTGCTACATAAACAAGGTAACAATATTCCTAACCTTCCTTGAACACAGGATGTTACTCCCTACTTACATCAAATACTTCACTCTAACACTAAATCCATTTTATTCTCTGTCCAAACACACCTGACTCTCACCTCAGCAGATAAGACTTGTTTATAGAATCTAACTCAAACCTGCATTGTATGTCTCTGAGCTACTTAAACCTCCACTACACAACCCTTGACCTTTGCCACTCACCAAATTATGTAAGACTGAAGTTATAGTCTAAGAAATGTTTTAAGGCATGTAAATACAAATTACGAGGGTCTGAAGAAGCGATTTAATGTATGAGTATGAGAAATAAATTTAACGCATACAAAAAATTGTTTCAGGTTTATTTCCTTCTCTCTATGATACTGTTTGGGGGATCCCCAAACTTTTACTATGACTCAAAGACATAAATCTACTGCTCTTTCTACAATATAAATTTCAATACAGTTTATACAAAATGGTAATGCTAATATATCTAAAATTTTACTCTCTTTTATAAACTTAAAATTTATATAAGCTTCAAGAAATCAACTTGAATCTACCTGTCACAGATGAAATAGATTTCAAATAACTACTGCTGCCAACCAATAAACCGTTTCTCCTCTGTCATTCCTGAGGGTAGGATCTCTTCCCACTTCCCAGGGACCTCTTCCCACTTCCCTGAGATCTCTCCCCTATTCCCCTGTCTTTCCATTCCCCTTCCTAACTATCAGGACCATGAACCTAAAATTTCAAATGTACATCCAAGATTTAAGCACCTAAACTTCACCATTTGTCCCTAACGTACCCGTTCTAATAATTTCAAATCAGACGGCCCCAACAACTCCAGTGTTGGCCCCAGATATTTTTAGAAATCTATATCTTGGTCCACCATCAAATAGTGAAGTTCCCTGGGCCCTGAAGTTCCCACAAAACCTGGAAATTTACTAGCACAGTCTGTTCTTCCAGGCCTTAATCAACAACCCAGGTTCCTTGGGTACTTTTCGAGGATACCCTAATGTCAGCAGGAAGCAGCCAAAGAGAATGATGGCCAGTTACCCAACACCCAGCAGCCGAATAATAAAACAAAAAGGGGGTGGGGGATAAAGGGGCTCTAACAGGCTCAATCATGGTAAACACGAACCTAGCCATGGTAAAAATTGCACACAAATTTTGCCCTTTTACCCCCTTCCATCTCCCTTGCTAAAAAGCATTAGCATTCCTAAAGCTAGACCCCAAGATCTGTTCCCTTATTTCGCCACTGACTCATTTTTGAGAAAAAAACACCATGGTCCAACATTCAAAATCATCATTTGGATAATATGTCCTATCAGGATTTACCAACTCATGCTATCCCAGACTCTCCCCTTTTCCTCTTAAAAATAATCTCCTGCAGAAATACCCAACTTTGCTTCTCTTTCTTTCTTTCTTTCTTTCTTTCTTTCTTTCTTTCTTTCTTTCTTTCTTTCTTTCTTTCTTTCTTTCTTGCTGTTGCTCTTGCAGCCCACTCCCACCTCCTTTCCCTCCAGGGTAATAAATATCCTTTGTATGGAGAATTTGGTGTCTAGGTATGTCCTACACTGATTCTGGGGCCTGGCCTCCCTTTCAGTTCCCATTATTTCATAAATTGCCAGTTGTGTGATAATTTCAATATATCCTGAGTATTGATATTGATTTAAGTGAATAAAAAATGAGTTTCTCATGATATATTTGTTTGTAAACAGGACTAAAGCACCAGCTGGAATGATGGTTCCATAGTTAAGAGTGTTTGCTGCTCTTTTAGAAGACCCTGGTTCTGTATCTGTCACCAAACTCAGGCAGCACACAACTGCTTATACCTCCAGCATTAGGGCATCCAACACTCTCTTCTGGCCTCTGTAGAAACCACACACAGGTGGCATGCATACAGAGACTCACACATATATGTGGAACAAATATAATTTTTAAAGTATGTCTTCTTAGATTATGGACATATGGGATCATCTTTTTCCTTTTCAATAGAAAAATTTCTATGTTCAAACACAGAAAACTTACCACTGTGTTACGAGTGTAGAATTCTTATTTTCACATTTCACCCAAGCCTCCTGTTTTATCACACTTGTTCTTTGCCTTGAAAATCTCCACTGTGACTCACACAGTGCAACCAGGGCTCTTAGCTGACATTTCTGTCTGTAGTGATATCAACTGGATCTCTAGTTCACGTTCTGGAAATCCAGTCCTCGAGAGTTTTCAGTTGACACTTCAAAAGCCCAAATCTGCAAGCTAATCCACTTTATTTGGAACTTTAAAGTTGTGGCTAGAGATTCAGTCTTGTCTTTACCAGGATCTACTGATTCAATGTCTGCAGTTGTTCAATATTGTTATGGTTCTGAGTTTTTGCTTGATTTTGGTGTTCTGTCTGGATTTCCAAAGCTGGAGCTACATGTTTATATTCTGTCCACTTTTATATTTTTGGTTGTAAGCCCAGCCTTTAATGGCTGAGCCATCTCTCCAGCCCTCTGTCCACTTTTGAATGGCATGATTTTCTCTGGCAGTTGTGTCTTCAGCATTTCATTTCATCCTGCTGCTTTAAAAAATGTTCCCTGTCTTTGTTATATTTCCTCAAGTCTCTTTTTCATAGCTTTTCATTTTGCTTGAATAAAAAGCAGTGTGTTATCCTCTATTAACATATTTATATCAGTGTTATATTTCTCTTCAGAGTCCAGTAATTCATCTTGAAACTCACCAAGTTGTTTTAGTAAATATTTGTATGTCATGGGTGAGTTCTTTATTTGACTTTTGTTTCACTTAGTTTCCATGGACATGTTCTTTCAGGGTTAGGCACCTATAATTTGTGTAAATCCTGCCTCTAAAAAGGAACTTAGGAGGGACCATTACAGAAATTTGGAGACTTCTTTCAAGAGTCTACATAAGTTGTTCAATCAATTGCAAAAAGAAGATAATGGAAACAAAAAGTTCCTTAGAGACATCAACTCTAGGAGCAATTGAACAAAATGTGTCAGCCAAAAGACCCAAACAGCAGTTATCCACACATGAAATACTATCACCAACCTTTCCAAGCGACTAAAGTGAATAGAAAATGGAAAAGATAACCAGATTCTCAAATGTAGACTTGCAAAAGAACAGCCAAATAACAATTTTGAAGAATGTTTTGATGTAAACTGCATTGACTTCCATTTTTTCCTCTCAAATCGGAGACTCCTCCCTTTTGTCTTTTCCATCTCTTGCTTCATATTAACTGTACTATGCTCTTTGCCACTTAAGCTCTCTCCACTGTCTATGGTCCCTTTATGCTTTCCTGGTTTCTGCTATTACTCCATGTTGTACACTCATGTCTCAGTATTTGGAGCTAGAAACCATATCTGTGAAAGAACCTCAACAGTTTTCTTTCTGTGTCTGGTTTACCTCATCCAATATTATATTATCAACACCAGCTCCATTATTTTGTCTGATTTTTTTTATCTGAACAGTATTATAGTATTCTGTTGTGTATATGTACTGCATTTTCAGAATATTTAAGTTGTTTCCATTTCTTGTCTCTTTGAATAGGGTGACCAACAACATTGTTGAGCAAATATTTGTGAAGTAGAATGCTTTGTCTTTTTGGCATAAGCCAATTAGTGGCATAGCTGAGTCACGTTTTGGACTCAGTTTTACTTTTTGAGAATTTTCCACATTGAGTTGCACAGTGGGTGCTACAATTTGCATTTCCTTCAGGAGTGACTATGGGTTTCTCTTTCTTCACAACCTTACCAGAATCTGTTGTCATTTGATTTTAGCCACTGTGACTGGGGTGAGAAGTTTCACAGTTGTTGTAAATTGCATTTCTGTATTTGCCAAAGATACTGAATAGATTTCAAAGAATAAACATTTATTTGTTTTATTGAAAATTCTCGTTTTGATCCTCTTATGCATGTCTCTTCTTTCACTGACTCTTTGTTTTTTAGTTTTTGTATTCTCGATGGTAATCCATTGTCAGACATACAGCTAGCAATGATTCTACTCCATTCTTTCAGTTTCCTCTACTACATTGACTATGCTCTCAGCTGTTTGGAAGCATACTAGTTTGATGAGGTACCAGTTGTCTGTCAGTTGTTGGCTCTAATTCTTGGGCAAATGGTATCCTATTCAGAAAATCCTTTCCTATACCTATACCTTATAGGATACTGCCTATGTTTTCTTCTCAAAATGTAGCATTTTAAGCCTCTAATTTAGTTATTTGACCACTCTGGATTTCACTTTGTAGAGGGTAATGTATATAGGTTTAATTTGATTTTTTTTGTAGGTATTGTGATTTTTCTCCAGTATTTTGTTGAAAATTCTGTCTTGTCTCCAGCATTTGTTTTTTTCTAGTTATTAATACTCATGTATTGGTGATATTACCAAGGCCACTCCACATAGTTAAAAGGGAGGTTTATTTTGTGGGGTAACTTACAAGTGAAGGGATAGGTAGGTTGCAGGTTCTGGGAAAAGTGTGTCACAGTCTTGCGGTGTTCTCTGGAGAACTCTGCTTGGTCTACCTCCAGCGTCCAGGGTCCAGGAACCAAGAGAGCACTCGAATCTTAATCCTGGGTCTTCAGTGTCCTCTCTCAGTCCTACCTTATAGGCATGACCATTACTGAAGACTCAGTGGGGGTTGGAACTTCCAGGTCAAAGCTTGAATGGCTAACCACTTCACTCATGTTTTATTTCTTTTATTACATTCTCTACATGTTTGTATTTGTGTCAGTACCACATTTAGACTTTTATTGGAAGGAACCTGTAAATTGCTTTTAATTAGACAGTCACTTTTAAACATTAAATACCAATCCATGAACACGGAGTGTCTTTGCATTTGCTAGTTTCTTTCTCAATAGTTTTCTTCAAATATTTGAAGCATAGTTAGGTTTATTCCAAAATTTTTAATGTCTTTGATCCTATTGTATATATAAGTCTATCCATGTACTCTTTGTCAGTGTGTTTGAGATATCTAAAAGGAATCATATTATTTTAGATTTCTCTAAAATTCTATCATATATATACATACATATATATATATATATATATATATATATATATATATATATATATACATTTCCTATATGCAGTAGTCATATATTCACCATATGGAGTCCATTAATATCAGTTTAAAGTTTATTAAGCCACTTGTAAAAACCCCCTACATGAACCATATAATAACAAAGCAAAGTACCAATCAGGAAAACCTTTTTAATTCTTGGTTCTTGGTAGTCTAGGTGAGGTCCCAAACATAACAGACTATGTAGTCCTTGGTTGCTTCTCAGGGGTTTAGAGTTTGACCTTAATATTGAAGACACTGAACACATAGGACACAGAAATTGTTTGATATGATCTGGATTTGACATGTGAGACTTTTTACTTTGTTCTAGCTTCCAGCATTCCATAAAATACTATTCAAGATGCTACAGAAAGGGGAAATTAAAAAGTCCTACCCATCTAAAACAATGATCACTATGGCAAGATACCAGAATATGCAATAAAGTGGCTCTCACATGGTGGTGGCAACCATCATCTCTCTAACTGAACTTAAGGCTCAAACAACAGAAAGGAAATCATGCCTGATGCTAGAAATCTAATCCATTTCATAGGGATATTGAGGTCATGGACCTTAAAAAGAATCTACTACCATTATTTTGCTAAATGAATTAAGATTTGTTTCAAATCTTAAATGGTTTTATTAGTTAAAAACTCTCAGCCAGATATTGGGGTAAAAGATGAAAGATCAGAGAAGCAGAGCAACCCACAGCCAACCTCACCTCACCAACTCCTCAGCTGAGTCAGTCTCATGCAGTTCAGGGTGGCCTTGAGCTTCCAGAGATCCAAATGGATCTCTGCCTCCTGAATGCTAGGATTAAAAGTCTATGCCACCACTTCCTGACCTCTAGGTCTAATCTAGTGGCTGGCTTTGTCCTCTGATGCTCAGGTAAGCTTTATTAGGGTACCTAATATCATATATCACCTCATACCAGGATAATTACATACTTCATTCTAAATCTTATTAATGTACCCAGAACTAAATGTAACTATCCCTTGCTCATCATAATTCTCCCTTTACAGTAAAATGAGACCAACATAGAAATCCACAACTGGACACAGTGCAGAGATCAACAGAGCATTGGTAGCACAGTCTTAAGGATACATATATTCCACAGATCCTGAATCAGGAGACATAGCAGAAGAGGGGCCCAGAATAGAAGTCTTCTGTTTAACAGTCTTCCCTAGATATGACTGGATAAACACTATACAAGACCCTAACAATTGCCATATTGAAGATATTGTTAATATGGAATGTGAAAAAATTTGCATTGTATAGATAAAAAACTATTGACTGCTGAAAGAGGGCAGATTTAATCTCTCCTGGAAATGTGTGTGTGTGTGTGTGTGTGTGTGTGTGTGTGTGTGTGTGTGTGTGAAATAAAGTAATCAAAGAAAAGAGAGGCTATCAATGTGAGAGTGGCAGGATATGGGAGGGCTTGAAGAGATGGTGACTGAAGTGTGCAAAGGGAAGCAGGAGAGTGATGCTATTCTATGTCAATTAAAAATATATTAGAAACAAAATTGTACCAAAAAATAAAAGAAAAAGAATTTCAATAATCTGTGACAAATTAGCTGCTTAGTAGAGCTGACACGGTTACTATGAACACAGTTTTTATGGTTCAAATTTTAAGTCAGCCAGCTTTGGATGCTTCAGAATCAAGGGAGAAAGGACTGCTACCCCATGCTCATATTGTGAGGCCCATTAAAAAAATTCCAATTTCTTTTATTCATGTCTTCAATTCTATAATGATGGGAGTATTATCTAAAAATGAGAGCAAATAAATTACTTTAGAAAATAGAAGCATACAAAATGTTACAGAAAATTATTCTAGAAAAGAAGAAAATAACAGAAGAGAAAAAAATCTTGTCCTCATAAGAAATAAAAATATCCCTCTGAGGAATGGTATTGGTTGGTCATAAGATAATTATGGTTCCACCTATTTGTTTAGCCTAATGGCTTACTAAGGGGCAGAAAATAAGTGATGGCTGAGTGCTTAAACATAATGGGATATTTACAACACCTTTTTCTATGGCCCAGAGAACACTGAAAAGGAATAAAGGAAGAATTAAAGAGCAAGAAATTTGGAAGAAGGACTATGAAGTTCTGTCTTCTCTGCATGCCAAACCCAGTGCAACAATGATCACATTGCAACCTCACATGTACATATTAGACCTCTATAAGACAGCCTGTCAATAATCTGGTGTAGGTTAGAAGGGTCTTACAAGGTACTGGTCCTTCTGGTTTATCTACTGGCTATATATTGACCTTAGGACAAGGATGATCCTTGGCTTTCATTTTATAGTGAATGAATACTTCCAAACTTAAGGGAGGAATGAGGGATGATACCAGTACATGAGTGATATAAGAGGGTTGGGAATAAGGATAATCAGAATGCATACTGTACATCTACAAAATCTTACAATTAAATCAGTAAGAAACTATCAAAAAAAGTAAACATCAAACATTACATATAGTAACTACATATTAGGTGTTTTTATACTTAAAAGGGAAGAGAATCTGTTTATCTTTGTTCTGTGATCAGTACTTGTAAAAATTACAAGTCCTACTTGTAAAACAAGACAGCAGAAATTGTGTCAGAACGAAGTTAGTACTATACAGGCCCTGCACACACTCTTTAGATGACTTTTTGTGTATATTATTTTGTGTAATTATTCCAACATTAGTAAAATAAAAATAAACCTATGAAAACAGTACTAGTGTTGAAAGTGTGAAAACTGCATCTAAAATTAAGCAAGAAGTTATAATTATTAATAGCCAAGTAACAAAGTCACTTGGAATACAGATATTCATTAATATGCCAAAACACAATATTTGAGCAGTAAAGTAGCAAATGTTGATAAGATATGAAAATGTAAGTATAAAACTGAAAATAAATATTTAAATGATTAGAGAAATTTGTCCATAGGTTTTTCCATAGATTAGATTTTGAGCCTACTCTACCTAAATTTTCTTTACATTCAATATAAACTAAGATATACTAAAATTATTTTCATGTAATTTGTATTTATTTATTGAATCTGGGGGAATTAAATTGTCTGTATTTGTTTTATATTTTCAATTCAGCAACTACTTTAATTTAGTTTGAAGACATTTTGAAATTATAATAAATTTTTACACATATCGCCAAAGTTAAACCTTTGAATATGGCAAGCATACAAAGGAAGACATTTAGAAACATATAATGAGAGTTGTATTATGTCAATTAACTTTTTGTCTCTTTGAGAAATGTCTTAGAGACACAAAAGAAAGTGCCAGGTGTGGAAACAAGACAGGGCAAGACAAATACTTCAACGCTGTACCCTCATTAACCTATATTCTCCAGCTCACTTGGTCCTAGCCCTCAGAGCTCAAACTCTACCCAATACTCTATTCGAATTATAAAGTTGTTAGTCAGTTAATCATTTGACTGAATAAGAGCTTAATCATCTCTATAAATGCTCTAATAGACGTATCAGGGGTTGTGCTCCATAAATGTAAAATTCTCTCAATCTGCTCATATTTGCAATATCAACCATATCACACATGAACTTTAAGACAAAACTTTTCAAACAAAATCATAAAATATATGATGAAGGTGATAAAATTAAAAAATAAACTATTTTATGAATGGTTCTAATTATTCAAAGTGAATTTCATCTTTGTTACAATTTTTAGCCTAGAGTTAATATATCCACATAGTTTTGCATTTTATATCTGTGAAAGGAAATATTTAAAATAGTGAAACTGCCAGACAGTGGTGATACACACCTTTAATTGCAGCACTCAGGAGGGAGGAAGAGCCAGGCGGATCTCTATGAGTTTGAGGACAGCCTGATCTACAGAGCAAAATCTGGGACAGGCACCAAAACTACAGAGAATCCCTGTATTATAAATAAATAGATAGATAGATAGATAGATAGATAGATAGATAGATAAAACAGTGAAACTCTAGCAACCTAAATATATTATGAAAATAATAAATATGAGTGCTACATGTTATAAAATTTCTTTTTTAAAATACACAAGTATGTAAGTTTAAAAAACAAAGTGCCCAAGCACAGCATTATGATACACAAAACCCTCACAAACACCATTGCGTTTGTTCTGATTTTCCCATCTCCTGCTAGGCATGGGCCTGCCCTTATGTGTTGCTTGAATATCCAGTAAGATTCTGTTGAGAAAAATAATTTTCTTTTGTGAATTGTGATGGAGGCTTATATTCACGTCTTCTCTCAATATGTATATCCTATCTAGCTTAGACTTGTGCAGGCTCTGTGTGTGTTGCCACAGTCTCTGTGCATTTCTCCATGTGTTGGTCCTGTCAGTTTTAAAAGGTGTTATTTCCCATGGATGAACAATATTCTATTGATTAAATGTACCATATTTTATTTACCCATTCATCCATTGACAGACTAGGATGTTTATAATGTCTGGGTATTATAAATACAGCAGCAAAACATGGTGAAACACATTTTTGTAGTAGCATGTTGAATCCTTTGGGTATATGCCCAAGAATGTTACAGCTGGAACTTGCAGGAAATCTGTTCACAGCTTCCCAAGGAATTGTCACGCTTATTTCCATACTAGCTATACATGTTTCTACTCCTAACAGCAGTGGATGAGTGTTCCCCTCACGCCATATCCTTGACAGCATGAGCTGTTATTTGTTTTATTGATCTTTACCATTCTGATAAGTGTAATATGATTTTCAAAGTAGTTTTGATTTGCATTTTCCTCATTATTAAGCATGTTGAGCTTTTAAGTATTTCCAAGCCATTTCTATTTCACCTTTTGAGAACTCTTAGATCCATGTCCCATTTTTAATTGAATTATTTGTTTTCTTAGTGTCTACTATAGAATATTATTTTAAAATGTGTTAATTTTTTATGCTGTGGAACTTTCATTTAATGATGCAAAAATGTGTTGCATTCTTTTTTGCTGCATTTGTTTAACTCTGTGAAGTTGTGTTACTTTGCCTGTCTAAAATACCTGATAGTCTAATGAAGAGCTAAATGGCCCATAGTGAGGTAGGAGAAAGGATAGGCAGGAGTGGCAGGCAGAGAGAATAAATAGGAGAAATCTGGGAGGAAAATAAAAAATAAATTAATAATTTTTTTTTTAAAGCAGAACAGGGAGAGAAGGATACTTGCAGCCAGCCACCCAGTCACACAGCCAGTCACGGAGTAAGAGTGAAAGTAAGAAAAGGGAAAAGCCCAGAGGCAAAAGGTAGACAGGATAATTTAAAGTAAAAAAGAAAAAAAAAAGCTGAGAAGAAACAAGCCAAGCTAAGACCAGGCATTTATAATTAAAAATAAGCATCCTTGTGTGATTTATTTGGGAGTTAGATGTCGGACCCCCCCCCAAAGAACAAAACAACCAACAACAGATGTCCAATTTGTTGAGTTCTCTATGTCTTAGATATGAACACTCTGTTGAATGTGTAGTTGATAACAATTTTTTCTGATTCTATAGTCTGCCACTTTGTTCGAATACCAGAAGGAACAAATTAACAAGGAAATGCTACATATTGTAGGATTTCTAAAAATGAAATATATATTACTATGCATATTTCAGAAATATATCTTAACTAATACAAAATGCTGAAAATGCTGGCTATAAGGAGTATGAATATATATATATATATATATATATATATATATATATATATATATGTATAGTGCATCTGAAGAAAAAATTATAAAGTTTTCCTAGTGTCTTTTATAGAAAAAATATGCACATAAATTATATTAATTTATGATAAATGAATCCTCTGAAATTTGTAGTTGTTATTTGTTTGATGCGGACATGTGTTGGAGGATACTGCAAACAAACACATAATCCCCTTTGGTATCAATAATAAACCCAAGTATATTTGTGAAGCTTAGGTTGTATCTTTTCATAGAAAACACAGATTGTTTCTTAAGACTGAAATTGCTTGGTCGAATTTTGGGGGTCACTTATATATACTATCATGTCATCTGCAAATAGAGAAAGCTTGGTTTCTTCCTTTCCAACTTGTATCCCCTTGATCTCCTTATGTTGTTTTACTGCTCTGACTAGAACTTCAAATACTATATTGAATAATTATGGGGAGAGAGGACAGCCTTGTCTTGTTCCTGATTTTAGTAGAATCACTTTGAGTTTCTCTCCATTTACTTTGATGTTGGCTGTTGGCTTGCTGTAAATTGCCTTTATTATCTTTAGGTATGTTCCCTGTATTCCTGATCACTTCAAGACCTTTATCATGAAGGGGTGTTGGATTTTGTCAAATGCCTTTTCAGCATCTAGTGAGATGATCATCTGGTTGTTTTCTTTCAGTTTGTTTATATGTTGTATTACATTGACAGGCTTTTGTATGTTGAACCACCCTTGCATCCAAGGGATGAAGCCTACCTGATCATGGTGAATAATGTTTTGATGTGTTCTTGGAGTCTGTTTGTCAATATTTTATTGAGTATTTTTGCCTCAATGTTCATGAGAAAGATTGGTCTGTAGTTCTCTTTCTTTGTTGCCTTTTTTTGGGGCGTTGGGAATCAGGGTAATTATAGCCTCATAGAGGGAGTTTGGTAATGTTCCTACTGTTTCTACTGTGTGGAACAATGGAAGAGGATGCAGAGATCCACAGTCAAGCTCCAGAGTCCAATCAGCAAGAGAGAGGAGGGAATGTATGAGCAAGAGATATTGAGACCATGATTGGAAATAGCACAGGGACAAATAGCCAACACTAGTGGAAACACATGAACTGTGAACCAATGGCTGAGGAACCCCAATGGAACTGGAGCAGGCTATCTGGATAAGTGAGACAGTTGATTAGCTTAAACTGTTTGGGAGACCCTGAGACAGTGGAGCCAGGACCTGTCCTTGGTGCATGGGCTGGCTTTTTGGAGCCTGGAGTTTATGCTGAGACACTTTGCTTAGCCTTGGTGTAGGGAGGAGGAGACTGGACCTGCCTCAGCTGAGTCTACCAGGTTGGGCTAATTCCTCAGGGCAGACCTTGCCTTGGAGGAGATGGGAATTGGGGGTATGGATTGGGGGAAGTGATGGGGGATGGGAGGAGGGAGGATGGGGGAATCTGTGGCTGATATGTGAAATTAAGTTAATTATAAAATTAAAATATTAAATAAATTTAAAAAAAGACTTTGAAATAGCAATTAGTTGAAAATTAATAGACACAAGTTCAAAATAATTCTGCCTTTGGCTGAAATGTAAAATATTCAAATCATACAGTATTTCTAATTACTGTGTTTGGTGGTTTGAAATAAAATGGCTCCCAAGGGAAGTGGCATTAATGGGAGGTCAGGCCTTGTTGGAGTGGGTGTGGTCTTGTTGGAGGAAGTATGTTATTGTGGAGGCTGGCTTTGAGATTTCATAATATGCTCAACCACACCGAGTAAGAAAGTTATTTTCCTTTGCATGCAAGATATAGAACTTTCCATTTCTATATGCATACTATCATGTCCCACCATGATAATAATGGACTGAACCTCTGAAATGTTAGGAAGCCAACCCATAAATGTTTCCTTTTATAAGAATTGCCATGGTCACAGTGTTTCTTCATAAATAGAAACCCTAACTAATACATTTTGGGTCATGTGAAGCTTGCAAATTTTTTTTAAATTTTATCTAATTTTTTAAAAATAACTTGTCTGAGTCCAAGATCCACTATTGTTCTGCTACATTTGCATGTGTTTGTGTGTATGTGTGTGTGTGTGTGTGTGTATGTGTGTGTGTGTGTGTGTACATGTGTTTGGATGGGACTCTTGAGTACTAGGTCATGAGTGCTTTATTAAAATTTTATGAATTTCAATAATGTTCTTTGATCATATTTACCATCTTTACTTTCTCAGACTTTTTCTACCTTTACTCCCTTATTTCCATAAACCTTCCATTTCCCTTTAATTTGATGTCATTTTCTTGTGGATTTCTTCATAAATTCCATATGTGAGATTAAACACAATTTTTGTGTTTAAGAAGTATTTTTCTTTTAACATGAACTTCTCTGGCTCCATCCATTTTTTCTTACTGACAATCTCATTTATTTTTGCTCTGACTACATTAAACATCTTTGTGTATGCTTACCACATGTTGAAAGTCTTATTTATGTGCTGATGTACACCAGAGCTGATTCCAGATTATAGCTGTAGTGGATGTACTATAAAAACCTGGGTTTGCAGGTGCTTCTGAAGTAAGCTGACATGGATTTTTGGAGTATATATCCAAAATACAGTGGCTGACCATTGGGAGTTACCCTTTCCCCCAGATCCACTGTACCTCCATATCCCTTCAGAAAAGAATAGGCCTCCCTGGGACATTAGAGAAACATGACATAACAAATTACCATATGACTAGGCACAGACCCCTGTATCAAGGCTGGAAGAGGCAACCCTGTAGGAGGAAAATGTTCAGTATTTAAGGGAAATCTTTCTGTCCTTACTCATCTCTCTTTTTTCTCTGTATACTCTCTCACTTTTATTTAAACTTATTTTAACCCATTGAGTTTCATTAGTGTTTTAATTTAATTTCATGTATGTTAGTGTTTTCTTATGTGCATAGATGTATGTATATTCACTACATGCATCCCTGGTGGCTTTTGAGGCTTCAACAGGGGATTAGATCCCCTGAAACTGAAATGCCTGACAGTTCTGAACCACATGTGAGTATTCAGTTCAGCAAGTATCCTTAAACTCTAAGCCATCTCTAACTCCCCACACTTTATTAATTCCATGATTTAAATATTTAATATACAGAAAATGTAACAACATGTAAACCACTCAAATTAAGGAGGATTTTGCCACAGTTACTAATATGTTGCCATTCTCTTACTAACTTCTTTAAATGTCTACTAATATACTGTACAGCTTAATTCCATTGATCCTTTGTCTTTGTTCATTTCTCAATATAGTTCATTTAATGCATACCTATGCATTAGAAATAAGCGTTTTATACATAATGTATTTCTTCTCTGCAAGCTAATCATCTGAGAAAAGTGCCTTTGAGATATAAAGGATTTACCTATTAATTCCACATAACTGTGGCTTGAAAGTATGTGGATATTTTCCGTGCCTGCTACATATTAATGAAACCAAACTAAGCATTTATCACTATCACATTTATATTGCATTCGAATCCTGCATTCTGCTCTGGAGTATTCATGGCCTTTTTTGTTGTTCACATCAGTTTAATCATTATAATGTAAAGTAAGACACCAAGTGATATGTGAATCACTTCTACATTGAAATGATCATGTTCTATAAATGATGACATTGCAAAACACCATCTTTCTTACCTCATAACTATTACAGATATCTGGGAACAGTACTTATTACTATCCTTTTCATCATACACTTTGAATTTGTTTACTTGATTGCTCTGTTTACTTTCCTGCATATTTCTAAGATGGCAAACATTTGATATTCTAATTACAGTATCTTTCTCAAGAAGTACTAATTATTGAATATTTTAACATGAAAACAATGTTGAAGAAAAAATTTCAAATGCCATTTTGTCTGCCTAACATATGAGTTTTTAGAAAGACATTAAAAAAAAAAAAAACTTGTGACATTTGTATAAACAACCTAATACCCAACCAAATGAAATTATTATCTTGTGATGACTTGACCTGAAATCACAGGTTTTTTTCACAACTAAATCCTGCGTCAATACCCTTCTATGAACTAACATGGGCATCATACCTAAGAGTTTCTTCTGAGTAGAGTGAACATATAGTTCCTAATATATTTATGTTAGATGAAAAATTATGATTGCAATGCTTGAAGAAATAACTTATGATAATACTGCTTAACTGAAATCATAAGGGTCACTCATAGAAAAACCAATCATGAGGATTTGAACATTTTTTGATGAGCTTTTTTCTATATGTCAGTAAAGTAATATTTACTGCATAGTCCTATGTTTCACAGGGTTCTTATTTGTTTTGTCATTATTGGGGGACCATAGGACAGCAGAACTCTTGAAATGTTGAGAACAGAAACTTCCACTCTACAAGGGGGTGTGCTGTCAGTACTATTACAGCTCTCGTTTCTACTACAGCTACTTAAATCATTGTCATCCCCAAATGTCCTCCATTATGTCACTAGGGTGGCATAACTTGTTAATTTATTTCTATTTTGAGTTATTTTGTTTCTCTGGAAAATTTTGTTTCCACTTGCATCTGATCTGGACTCTAACATTGTACTTAAGTATCATTTAAATGTTATTCTGGCAATATACTCCTGTAACTTCCATTTACATTAGGTGTTATAAATGATTACAAGTGAGTAATGAAAAAATAAAGCATTCTAAGAAGGATTCTCTGTGCAGTAATTCATTGAAGAAAGATCAATACTCTTGTTACTTCTATTCCTGTAGACTTGACAGGATAAAGAGTCAAGTGGCATTTGCTACTAGTTATTTTAATAATAACATAATGAATAGCCAGAATTCAGACCTCTCAAAAATTGAGGATTTGTACACTTCTATAGTCAATCAAGTATTCCAATATACACTATTCCCTGCATAAAAGAGACAGGCAAAAGTAAAAGGGACTTTGAATGCTGAATATTAAATGCCAACATGATTTTAATATATTTAAAATAAATAATTTTCAGTTATCTTCACAAAGTCTTAGATAATATGGGATTTATAAAATAAATACCTTGTATGAGCAGAATTCAGAATGGCTATAGCATCATGGCATGATTTGCTCATGTTTGTGATGCTTTTGGGCTCTCTCTTACCTACTGAGAGATTTTACACAACTATTCTATAGTAATCTGCACTTTCTGCAGTTTCTCATCACTGTCATTTTCTGTCTGTCCTCAGTTTATGTATTAAGCTGTCAATAAAACATGTAATTTCTTCTTATACTAGCCAAAACTATTTATGAGATCTTGTGTAAAATCTTTGATCTGCTATCATCAAATTTACTAGTAGTTTGTGAGGATCCCTGTCTTTGAAGACCAAAGTCTCCTTTTTTTGTCCTGACTACATTTTATAGGCTCACATCTTCTAAGCTTGTCCACTGTATAGCAGAAATTCCATAAATCACACACTTTGGCTGAGCTAATGAATGAAAGAATGAAGTTATTTTCAGTTCCTTTAGTAATCAAAGATATGCTTCCCATATACAATTAAAGCTTTATAAAAGCAACCTGTTAATGTCATTATATTTAACTCAGATTTTGAAGAAAGTATATGCTAATCACTTAAAAATATTAGATGCTTTGTACTTTCTTCTTAACCCAAAGTTTTGATAGCTAAGCTCACAAATTACTTCTCTTTTTTTGATGTAGGTACTTCAGGTATATTTATTCCAAGTCAGAATTATCCTTATGACAGCCATTGTCATACCTCTGGTTTATTTTTGTGTTTTCATTCAACTTAAACTACATGATTTTCACTTGAACTGTCTGGAACTAACCACTCACCTGTTCTCTATTTCTGTATTTAGTTTCAGAACTCAAGAAAAGCAATAAATTAGAAAATTAATCAATATTACCATTACAAAATACCACTCTTCTTGACCCATGCAGTAATAAATACTTTAATTTTCAAATTTAATTATTCTGAATTAAATTTTAAGATAATTACATTATTTTCATTACCTATTATTTTTATTGTCACGATGTCAAAAAAGGTAAGAATTGTTAGAATGAATTCTTCTGCTTCCCTTCCTCATGTCGAATCTGAATACTCATTTCCCAGAGCCTTTTATGACCTTGAGGTTCTCTTGCCTCCATTAAGAGGTTCATAAGATACAAGCAGTGCTTGCAAAAGTTTGCATATGTCAGTGGGTAATAATCACTGTTGTTGATCTGTTCCACTATAGTTTTTAATCAATAAGGTTAAAATGCAAACCTTACAACAAAAGCTCAGGGAAAGCCAAAGAAGAAAGAGTAAAAAGTTTCTAAGACCCAGAGGACCAAGATGCCTTCTGGGAAATGTTGTCTATTAGACATGATAACTAAGCCTTATCCATGAAACTGCAACAATAGGGTTGTTTCAACAATTCTGCACAATGAGAACATCAGTGCATATCTGTGTGATCCACCCGCCTTTCATAATGCTCCACCCACATCTAGATGAAAAGCTATAAGCAGCCAATGGCTGCTGAAAAGGGGAAAATAAGTTTTATCCAGTGCCAAATCTCTTGAGTTTCCCAATAAGGAATCCTTACCAAGTGATCAGCCCTAAACACTAAATGAGCTGAGTAGGTAGTATGTGTGTGTGTGTGTGTGTGTGTATGTGTGTGTGTGTGTGTGTGTGTGTGTGTGTGTGTGTGTGTGTGTAAGAGGTCATGAATTTGAAAGTAGGTTGAAGGAACATAGGAGAAGTTGGTACAAAAATATAGAACTCAGGTATAAAATTTGAAAAAAAAATAAAAAGTGACATTGAAAAATTTCATAAATGTTTAATTTTTTCAAAGACTTATTTCATACAATGTGGGATGGGTAGAATATTTGACAATTTAAATAGAAATATTTCTCACTAAGGTTTTTACAATTGAACTTATTATTTTTACTATATTTCTACAAAGGTAACATGTTCTCTCTATATATTTATATTTTATATATCAATATCTGTGTTGGAGATACACATATGCATATATATAGACACACCCATGTATGTATGTTTTATCACTCCAGGGTGAAAAGATGTGGCCTTTTGACAGTAAAATCTTATTTCTGTTTTATTTTAAATGACTATGATTAGAGAAAGTTCTTATCACCTTACAATTTGGAGAAGGAATGGAGAGATTGAGAATAATACTTATTAAGTAACTAAGTGTTGCCTAATATAATTCTGAAGGTTAGTTAAGATCCATGAGTGATAATTACTCAATTTAAAGAAAACTAGAATGTAGGACATAAGTCATCTCCTCTGAAGAGGTAATGGGAAGATTGCAGACACTGGTTTGTGTCTGGTCCTCCATCTTCCTCAATTCTGATGTTGTTTATTGCTTCTCTCTAGTATAGAGATCAGGTACCTCCAAAGTTAGTCATTTTTTCCCAGCAGCTACAGTGTCTGCATCTATAATTTCTTCACCATAGTATTTACACTCAGCAAATCTAAAGAAGGAAGTATACCACATATGTTCCTTACATGGGAACAGAGATCAAAGTTTTAGCATCCAAATTGCTTTAGAATTCAGTCGAGATTCAAAATATACTTTTATTTTGTGCTGATTTTGTGGCCCTAGTTAAATTCCTTAATATTGTTGACCCTCATTTGCTTCTTTTATTTTTTTTTCAAAAGAGGAAAGGTTTTAATTGGATTTTTGGCTAAAATTAAATATGCTTCTTACATAATTGACATTGAAAATATGTAAATTTTATCCTGTTAAGGTAACAAACCTTAATAGCACATTCATCCCCAGGCAGTTTTAAACAGAATCTAATGAAGTCCTTGATTTTCAGCAACCTCAGATACAATGTTCTCCTTCTGTGCATTGTATAATCAGTATGTGCTCATGGCTATGACTTTGAAAAATTAGTATATATACTTTTTTTTCATAGTATTTAGGATTCCTCTCTCTTTACAGTACAATTTTCTTTTCTCAGAATCCCCTGAGAGATTTTCCCTACCAATAAGATAGGAACAGTGAATATTTCCTGATAGACTGAGGGTCAAGGTTTTCTAAAATTTACTTAGTTAGGAATTAGTAAGTCATTTACTTATTCAAATGATGTGTGAGACCTTTTAAAAAAAAAATAGAGCAAAAGTTTTTTACATAGTTTTCTAATATATGAATTAGTTTCACAAATACATTTTTTCCTCAAGTGTTAAATGTATTTAGAGTTTTCCTGCCTGGCCCAGTCAGGACAAATCTCTCTTACCCGCCAGTCCCACAGTCGCTCAGACCCAACCAAGAAAGCACACAGAAACTTACATTGTTTAGAAACTGTATGGCTGTGGCAGGCTTCTTGTTATCTATTTCTTCTATCTTAAATTAACCCATTTCTGTTAGTCTATATGTTGCCACATGGCTTGTGACTTACCAGTGTCTTTACATGTTGCTTTTCATGGCGGCTGGCGGTGTTTCTCTCCAGCCTTCTACTTCCCAGAATTCTCTTCTCTCTTGTCCCGCCTATACTTCCTGCCTGACCACTGGCCAATCAGAACTTTATTTACACAGAGCAATATCCACAGCAGTTAAATCACTCTAAAACTTGATAATAAGGTACAGAATCAAGGCCAAATATCATTAGGAACGGGTTATTAGCTACCAGAGATAGACAGGATGTAAGATCTCAACTATATGAAGCCAGAAGTTGTTTGAAGGAAATTATCATTAAGTTGAAATTTACTGTAAAATAATTTACCATATAAAACAATTCTAGCTGGAATATTCTTAAGAACCACATATAAGAAGTAAAAGACACAGTGTTGACAAAAGTAGAACGCATTTCCTGTTTCTGTCTCCTGCAGTATGAACATGCACACATGCTCACACCACATACCTAAGGGTAGACACACACTATCACTAGACCTTGATGGATCATTAATAACGATTGAAAGTGCTAATTGTTTGCTATTAGGAATTACATTTTTTTTTCTTTTAAGAGTAACATGTTTGACAATGATATCTGTTAGAATTTCTTTCTTTGTATGTCATACACACAGAAATATATTATGCAGAAGAGGACAGTTGTTTTCTGTGAGATCACAGGCATCACTGACTTTACATTACATGAAAATTCCTATTATGTACTTCTAGACAAAATGTTCATATGGTTTTTTATTGTGCTCCATTAACTTTCTTTTTAGTTGTTCATTGTAATTTATATCAAAGCCTTGAAAGATCAACATATATTACCTAAATATTTTTAAATATTAATTGTTTTTATCTAAACTGTATGTGTGATTGTGTGCATGTAGATATGTGCACAAAATGTAAGTCTGTTGCCTCTTGAATTCAGAAGAGGCCCTCAGGTCACCTGGAACTGGATTTATTGGTAGTTGTTAGCCATCATATGGAAGCTAGGAAAGGAACATGGGTCCTATGTAAGAGCAGCATGTTCTCCTAAACATTGAGTAATATTTCTCTTGAAGGAGATTTTTGTTGTTGATTCTGCCATTTATTAAGTCAATGACAATCTGTCAAATACCTGTATTTATATCATTATAATAGTGTAAGATTCTGTACATGCATACATACATTTAGTGAAAAAATGAAAATAAAATTAAAGCAAAAGTAAAACTGTATGCATTTAAATAGGAAAATAAAACTATATACTGATGTCTGTTATAATCAAAAGAAATATCAGAATTGTCAACTCTAAGAATGAAAAACAAAAGAGTTGTTTTAAGATATGTAGATGGAAAATCCATTTAACTATCTGTGTTCCACACCCAAAGGTAATATTTCCAATATCTTCATACCCTAAGGTAATTTTAGGACTTGAAGCAAGGCTTTTGCTAAGGTTTAGATACCATCCCTCAGGAGAAGATGGACAGTAGATATGCATGCTTACATATCAAAGAGAACTTTCCACATCTTTGCATTTGTAACAGTCTGAGGTTATTCATTTATATCTTAAGGGAGAATTGTATGACATTCTTATGGTACCAACAGACTTCATGAATACTCTCAATATAGTTACTGATTCTCAATATATAGAGAGTGTTGTTTTACATATTGAAACTGCTGAATTTATACCAGATAACACATAATTAACCTCATTATTTACACAATTATATGATATCATTAAAAATAGGAAACATCCTGTGTTTGTATAACACACATCAGATCCCATATGGGTCTGCCAGATCCTCTAGCACAAGGTAAAGATGAGATTGATCAGTTATTAATAGGTAATGTGCTAGAAGCCTCAGAATTTTATAAGAAACACCATGTAAATAGAAAAAAAAAATTGAAAAAGGACTTTCCCATCACTTGGCAATGAAATTGTAAAAAAATGTCCTACTTGTTCCTTCAATAACCAAACTCCATTCCTGAGGAAGTAATACTAAAGATATACAATGAAATGAAAAATGGCAGATGGATGTATTTCATTTTTCAGAATTTGGAATATTAAAATATGTACACCATACCATTGACACCTATTCTAGATTTCAGTGGGCAATTCCTATGAGATCTGAATAGTCTGACTCTGTAATTACATACCTATTAGAAGTTATGGCCATTGTGGGAATACCTGTACAAATTAAGATCAACAATGCTCCAGCATATGTCTCAAATAAAATGAGACAGTTTTTTTTTTTGTTTTTTTTTTGTTTTTTTTTTTTGCTTATTACACTATAAAGCATGTTACGGGTATACCACACAATCACACAGGCCAAACAGACATATAAAGATCCAATTAAACTTTGAAGGATATGCTAAATAAATAAAAATAGATTACATAGTGCTTTGTTAACCTTGAATTTTCTCGGTGCTGATGAGAAAGGAACAACAGCTGCAGAGAGACATTGGACAACAGAAAAAAAAAAAAAAAAAAAAAAAAAAAAAAAAAAAGCTCCTGAGCTAAAACAATCAGTTTACTTCAAAGATGTGTTGATCTCAGAATGGAAACCAGAGTACGTCCTACATTGGGGAAGAGGTTTTGCTTTTTTTTTCTGCAGGAGAAGAAAAGCTATGGATACCAACAAAACAATAAAAATTCCCTTTGAACAGGAGAAACCCCTTGGTGAGGAGAAGTAATAGCTCATCCACCAATGTGACATCTCTACAAGTTATAAGGAAAACTCAACAAACAAGGGTTGGGGCATGGTTCTGTTCTGTTTGTTTGTTTGTTTTGCTTTGTTTTTTTGTTTTTGTCTTTCTAGGATAATTGAAATGCCCATCTTCAAGAAATCATAAGGCTCTGGACACCTAGATGTCTACCACACATAAAAGAAGTACCTATTGGCACTGCCTAACATCTATATCTCTTTAATTCTAGAATAGTTGTGATCCTGATTCAATTATAAATCAAGCTAGCTTTGGAGTTGGAATGTGGCTCTCTCCTTCTCTAAGCCCAAGCACATTGTTAACAGAAAAAATTAAGAGAGTCTATGTCATATCAGAAGAGACAACTGGTGTGAGACAGAAGAAAACCAATAATCTAAGGACTTTTGTTATCAAGATTCTTTTTCTGTCCATGCTTAATCTTGATTTCTCAGAATCCTTTCTTATATGTCATGTCATCTTTAAATCCAAACTTTCCACTTTGATATTAATAATGTTAAAGTTTTCCAAAGTTGTAACATAAATCTTAAATGGTCTTATTAAATAAAAAGCTCAGGAGTCAGGTATTGGGGTGAATTCTGAAAGATCAGAGAATAGACCACAGCTAACCTTACCTTGCCAACTTCTCAGCAGATCCTATTTCCTCAAATGGGAAGCCTTGAAGTCTTCATCAGAATTGATCTCAGCTGAGCTGTTCAAATGCCTAAAAGCTTAAAAGCCTAAACAGCTCTAGTTCTTAGTCCTCACACCTTATCTACCTTTCTGCTTCCTGCCATCATTACCTGAGATTAAAGGCATGTGTTTTTCTCAAGAAAGACTTGAGATCTCAAGATAAAAGGTGTGTGCCACCATGTTTGGCTTTGTTTCTAATGTGGCCTTGAACTCACAGAGATCCAGATAGATCTCTGCCTCCTGAACACTAGGATTAATGGTATGTCCTACCACTGTCTAACATCTATGTTTGATATAGTTGATATTCTGTTCTCTGGCCCCAAGATAAGTTTATTGGGTTGCATAATATATCAACCACACACAGTGAAAAGTAAGTCTTCCCAGTAGCAATATCTGAAGTCTCCAGAAGGAAGATGGGACCCCACAACAACGATCCTACACAGTACAGAATGATGCTATTATACCTATTACTCAATGATCAGCTTTGGACTGAAAATTCTTCAGGGCAGTTGTAAGATGAGATTGTTCATCATACTACACTTCTAGTCAGAGTCTCAATCTTATCCATTACCTTGAGACTGGCTGCAGACCTATTGCTATCCCCCATTTATACCTATCTAAACTTTCTTACAGGACCCCACAGATATATTGTTGCCCCTAAACAGCAGAAAGCAATTCTAAGAAAATGACACCCCTCTCCCAAAGGTTTCACTTTTCTCAGGGTTATGGATGTATGGTTATAGGGTTGGGGGTAGAATAATAAAATTTAGACTCAATATTCTCCTTTAGCGAAGAAAAAGGGGAATGAATAGTTACAGTATATTAAGGTAGATTATTGTATCTACTAGTAAACTGATTTGGCAAACTATCAGTCTTGGATAATTTGCACTGATAATGATTCTTGCGTATTTGATACAAATGTAAATTATTCTTAAATTCCTATTTAAGATAATTTGTATATTGATACAAATACAAAGCTATGTTTGTTGTGTATTGATGCATATTAAGGATATTGTTGTCATATTGCTTACTGTACTATACATTTCTACCTCCGTTTAAGAAATTTTGTGTATTGTCACAATTTTGAGGTCATTGTCTTTATATAGTACATCTGATTACAGACTGTTTACCTTGTTAATGTGAAGCCTTGCTCCTTAGATTATTTAGGCAGAGAAGATTTATAGAGCTATAGTCATCCATTCTTGCCATTTCTATAGTTGTATTAGTTAGGTTCTCCAGATTTACAGAAACATATGTCAGATGGATAGGTAATCTTCAAACACTTCCTAGACTTGGAGAATATGGCACTTAAATGTTTTGCTGACTTAGAATTCTGTTGAGGTAAGACATGATTGCTCTTGGCAGCACTGATCTGATCCCAAGAGAATGCTGGACTTCTAAGGCATTTCTGTTTGGAAATTTGTCTTCTACTTGACACAAAATGGACCTGCTGGACAAAGAACTGCCCTTGCCTCAACTGCTGAGTGTCTGAACGCTCTCCTTCCTGGACAAGCAGGACACAAGGAAAAGTGCCTACTGAACTCTGCCCAGACAGGGTTAGAAGGTCTTTCAAAATTCATGCTTCTGAAAATGGTCTGTCAGATATTCTAGGCCTGTAGCCAAAGTGGATGCCCCAAGGATGCTGAGAAACTTTAGGTGAATGTCCAGGCTGCCAGCTGTCTCTGTCTATTCCTGTTACAATTTTGGAAATTGCTTGCTTGCATTTTCTGTTTTCTCAGGTATTATTATGTTCCTTCTCAGGTTGTTAATAGAGTTGAAGACTATATAGTTAGTTATAATCTTCTCATTTCTTAGTTAGTATATATTAGTACTACAGTTAGAATCTTCAAATAAGACAACTATTGGAGTAATCTCAGTAATTACCATTTTTCTATGTTCTGGACATTTCCAGACATTTAGCATGTCTTTATTGTTTGATGTTATTCTTGCTGGTTGTAGTTACATTTTTGTTTATGTGACTACCCTTTGTTTTTCCTGGGTATTGATAATCATTTGTATTGAATATGGTTTGCATTAAGTTTAGAACCTTCTTATGTAGACAAAAAGGGGAAATGTAATGGTATTTGCTCCACCCATGACCTTAGGCTATAGGGCCAAAGGAGGCAGTGCTTCCTGCCATTGTACATGACCTCTTATAAGGGAAGGGAGATGGGTCACATGCCCCTTCACCCTGCTTCTGGCTGTGAGGGGGATTCGCTCCTGGTCAGATCAGAGTACGGCTTCAGCTGTCTAATCTATTCTGTATTTGTGAGTGATTTTCCTCAATTTATAGTTTAATAAATTCTTTCACCCATTTAATAGACTCACGCGGATTGATCATAGTAAGTTACTAGTTAAGTTGAGACCATCTTGAACAGTAAGGATATTGACCTCTTTGATTTAGGGGAGATTTTTTTTTCTACTGAATAAATTTAACTTTTAGAGCAATGTCAAAATTAAGGGAAAGGAACCCAGGATTCCCATACATTACATGAAACTATAGGACATTATCCCTAAGAGAGGTACATTTGGTACAATTGTAATCCTATACTGAGACATCATAGTATACAATTCACAGTTTATATTAGAGTTCTGCTGTGGGATATTCTGTATTTCAAATGTGTTGCTCTGATTGGTTAAAATAAATAAAGTGCTGATTGGCCAGTAGCCAGGCAGAAAGGATAGGGTAGGCAGAACAAGGAAGAGGAGAAGGCTGGGAACAGGAAGGCTGGGGGAGGAGACACTGCCAGCCTCTGCCATGAGAAGCAACATGTAAAGACACCAGTAAGCCACAAGCCATGTGGCAAAGTATAGGCTAACAGAAATGGGCTAAATATAAGAGTAAGAGCTAGACAATGGTAGGCCTGAGCTAATGGCCAAGCAGTTTAAATAATATAAGTATCTGTATGATTATTTTATACGTGGGTTGTGGGACGGTGGGGGCTTGGTGGAACCTGGAGAGAAGCTCTCCAACTACAGAGTTCAGGCTTGGTTTACATCTTGTTTATTTGTAGAGAGAACAATGGCATATAACCATCCTACAGAAAAGTCACACATCTTTAAAACTAGTATGTGTTTTGCCAGTTCATCCCATCATATCACTTATATCTTGATAACTGATGATATATATGGTTTTTTTCATTTTTGTTTGCCTCCTAGGGTTATATACTTGGAATCAAACATTATCCATTCCTTTCAGACCTCTGTATTTAACTTTATAATATAAATCTTAAAGCATCTCTTTTCATGATTTGTAAACTCATTTTCTTTGAGCAATGTTAAACAGTCCACTATCTGTACAGACAGCAGTTTGTCAATCCTTGTCCTATGGACATCATTTATGCTTGCATGGCTTAACAGTTATGGATTGTAGACATATGTGTGCAAGTTTTTAAGTGGAGAGGGTGCAGTCTGGTCCCATGCATTTTCCACAGCTATTGGTCCAAAGTTCATGAGTTCCTTTGAGCTTGGTTCAGTTGTCTCTGTAGATTTCCCCATCATGATCTTGACCCCTCTTGCTCATATAATCCCTCTTTCCTCTCTTCAACTGGACTCCTGGAGCTAAGCCTGGTGCTTGATTGTGAATCTCTGCATCTGCTTCCATAAGTTACTGGATAAAGGCTCTATGATGACAGGGTATTCCCCAATCTGATTATGAGAGTTGGCCAGTTCAGGCACCTTCACCATTATTGCTAGTAGTCTAATCTGGGGTCATCACAAGGGAGACAGTTGTATAGCTGGGTTTGTTTGAGAAGCCCCTGGCAGTTTGATCATGGTCTATCCCTGGTATGTGAGCCAGCTTTCTGGATCCCATTACCTATGGCCAGACACCTTACTCACCCTTGATGCATTGGGGAGAGGCTTGGTCCTGCCTCAGCTGGCTGTACCAGGCTTAGCTGTCCCCCCATGGGAGAGCTTACCTTGTTGGAAGAGGAGATGAGGGGTGGGGGGAGGGAGGTTGAGGGTAGCAGGAGGGGGATGAGGGGGATCTGTGGTTGGTATGTAAAAAATGAACAAAAACATTAAAAATTGTTTTTAAGTGGAGATATTTTTATTATACTTCTGCAAGAATTCCAAGTGAGCTGACTTCTACTTCTAGATGTGTGGTAAGAATATGTTTAGTTTTCTAATAAAGCTCTCAAATTTTCTTTCAAATCACAGTATTATTCTGTTTTTCAATAAGCAATAATTGAAATGACTATGATTATTCATTCCCATCAGCTTTTGATTTTGTCTGTGACATGAGTTATACTCATCTGATTAAATGTTGTGTGATATCCTGGGAAATTTTATCTAATAATTTCAACAAAATTTTTTGCCTAATTGTTTTCTGAACTTAACAATATAAGAGAACTCAACTAGCTTAAGTGGCTTACAAGTTTGCTAGTTTGTATGTTTGATTGTTTTTAATTGGGGAATATTAAAATATTTATTTCAACAGATAGAATTTCTGCAAATTGGGTAATTGCCTAGAAGCCAATGTTTGTTGAAAATGGAGTATTGTGTGAGAACCAATTACCTTGAACTAGTTTTACATTTATTAATTACAATTACAATTAATACAACCTCAGTATTTGACATAATACCTTTGTGGAATTTTATGAGTAAAATGCTAAATTTAAAAAAGTATTTCTTCCCATTAACCCAAAGCTGAGAATATTCGTTGATGATACTTGAATCTGACAAATATGATTTATTCTCTCTACTACATGCAGGTTTCCAGATATCCTCACCAACGGTAGGAACACATCTGAATTAATCACTTTCATTTGTACTATAATTCTAAAAGTTTGTGTAAACTCTTTCACAGTGGTGTATATCATTTAGTGTAACCCAAATCCATGTTCCTATGTCATTCTCATTCATATTTGGCTCATAATAAATTACTTTTTATTCCTCTTGAACTTAGACCTGTGCTTTATGCTTTACATCAGATTGGAAATATATGATTAAGTTCATCATAATTGTCCTTTTTATTACTAAGGTTGTATTCATTTGCTAATTTCATACAACAGCTATATTCCTACATTTTAAATCTCAAAACTAGTGCAATTAACTTTTCTATAAACATAGTCAGTATTGACAGTTTGAAGATTTCTTAAAGAATAAGATTGACACATAAAAGAATGATTTTATTTTCAAGAAAGTGACTCAGGAGATTGTAGGATGAGTTTGTTGTGCGGAATGACAAGCTAAGTAAATTTGAGAAGTTGACCTGTTACCTTGAGTAGGAAGAATCCTAATTTTTTTTTCTTTCCTCTCAGAGTTGTTTATTTTTTCTCTAAAACTCATAAACTAATTTTTTTGGTACTACCATGCACTGAACCATAATTTGGTCTTTTTAAAGTTACCATTTAATGTCAAGCTAAACTTAAATTTGATCTAAAGTGTTTTTATAAATCGCTTGTTTTTATTATTGCCAAAATGATAGGAGATCATCAAACTATAAGCTAATACTCTAAGGAACTCTTATATTCCATACATTAAATATACCTTCTAACACTGTAGTCATCTCTCAATGGTTTTATTAAAAATAGTTTTCAATAAAAGGAGGGTGGAGTAGATTAGATGGCTCAGTGAATAAGAGTGCTTGATGCCTGAGATCTATAACCAGAATCTACTTGGTGGAAGGAGAGAATTAATTCAAATAAGCTGAGCTCTTTCTCTCTACCCATGTCCCATGAGAACATGTGCCTCCCACTGCTTCACAAATGTAAAAAGGTTGAATACACACACACACACACACACACACACACACACACACACACACACACACACAGTGGTTAAAATTTCAAATTAACAAATGATGTTCAATATCTTTACAAAAGAGTTTGTGTGTGTGTGTGTGTGTGTACTTATGTGTGTGTATATATAGATATTATATTATTTACTGCTTAATGTCATGTTTTATTTCTCTCATGTTTTTTTCTCTATATTATGTCAATATTAGGGCATGAGCTCTCTAAGTGAATCTCTATGAATGTTGGTCCAAATCAGTGCAACATAGGCAGTATGTCTATAGCAAGAACTATAAAACTACAATAATAAATCTCTACATTAAAGTAAATGTATAACAAAATATACTTCTTTTAGTTGTCATATTTCTACTACCTGTTTATTAACATCTTTGTAAGACTGGTATCTTCCTCAATATTCTTAGCATGTGCATATGACACATGTATATGTTATAGTGGAAATAAAAGCCCATTAATGACAATCTTTCTCTGTCAAGGGAAAAATATTCTGGCCTGATTGGAAACCTGATATTTCAGTTGAGTGGTTTGAACCCTTGGTTAAGAAACCACCCTTAGACTTGCTGGATCACTTTAAACCAAGCTAAAGAGGTGGAATTACTAGTCTGATAAAAAACGGCTATATTTTCCTTCCCAGAATTCCTGCTGCCAATGTAGTAGCTAATTCTGAGCCTGGCATTGTAGCTTCACAAATTGTCCCACTTTACAGAATTTTTCAGAAGAGAACAACGTCTATTTTTCCTTTCTTTAGTAACTATGTTTTCCTTAACACTATGTTTATTTATTTTTTCTCCTACATTCCATACTTCATTTTTCTAAAGCCTCCCTCCTTGTCTGCCATGTGTTTGACCTCCATTTCTACTTAAATGGTATGATATAGCCCCCTCCTTCACTTCTTGATTACATCTTGATTACCTTGGATGTTTTCTTCTGATCTATAATAAAGTTGTACTTAACATCTGTTTGAGTCCATTCTTTAGTTATTTTATGCATGATACACAAAACAAAGAGGATAACATGATTTTCCCTTTAAAATTGTTTTACAAATCTGAGTAACATACAAACTATATGTATGATTAGTAATCTAATTAGTAATCATTGCAGTTGGGAATTTGGGTAAGTGATTAATTTTCTTTTCTTCCAGAAGACACATGTTTAGTTCTAAGCACCCACTTCAGGCAGCTTACAACAGCTTATAATTCTAACTTCAGGGGATGCAACAGCATCTTCACACTTCAATACATATACAAACAAAGTTACACACACACACACACACACACACACACACACACAAACACACACACACACAGACACACCACACACACACACACACACACACATATATATATATATATAAATGAAAGAATTCTAATATTAATGAATTATTAATCAGTTTAAGTATAACATGAGATAATCTTTTCTAGACAATCATAGATCTAATCAGTTGTAGACAATAAAAGTGAGACAGATATACATAAACATATGCATACCTTATAAATTTACTTTTATTTACTCAAAATTTAAATAATTATGAAATAATTACTTGTATAGAAAATTCATTGTTATTTTCATCTCAAATTCACCTTAATATATACTTGCAAATGTCCTATTATCCATACATTATTTATGTTCAGTCCTATACCTTCTTGGCAGTACTTTTCAAAATACTAGTATATTTAATTATTACTACATACTGCTCCTGACCTCTTTCCCTAGAAATCACACTACAAACCTTCAGTCCTTAACTTAGAAAAGACTCAATGGAGCTAATTTCTTGATTATTGTAATTAAAATGTATTCATGGAAACCTTTCTGAAATCCAGAATGTTGAACATATTTTTTCTACTGAAGCTCTCTGAATGAAAAAATTAGAGCAGTAAAGGAAATGTTAGTTTGATCTTTTGATCTAGATTCAGAACTTATCACTTTTGGTGAGAATAGTTTTACATGTGTCATCAACAGATTTATGATTAGAAAGAAATGGAGAATTTCAACAATTACTAATTGCATATTCTAAAAAAAGAACCTCATTATCTGTTATAATTTGATACTTCATTAAAGCATTTTTGTGTATATTATACTCTTTCTCATCATCAAAGAGTATCTGAAGCTCATTAAGTATCTTCAAATGACAAATTACTTTCTTTCTTTAGTTGTAAGTTTCTCTTCTTTTTATCAGTAAGCATTTTCCTTTCAAGATTACATTTAATCTTTTTTACCCTTTAAATGATTTACTTCTTAACTAACATGAACAATTTTATAATTAAATGTTTTGACACAAAAAAGCTTATCTATTTTGCTGAAGAACATTGAACTAGATTGCCTGAAAAGATTTTTATCTATAACAGTAAAGAAATGGGAGGAAAAGAGATATTAATGATCCAGATTAAACAATCTTTAATACTGATTAATAAGATCTTGCAATATGTTTTTAATTTTAGTGTACTGGAGACCTTCATGTTTATTTCTTTATTATTCAGTTATATGTTTGAACTTATATCCACCAGTAGATGTGAAGAGTATTTCAGGTCATTTAAATATAAAAATGTCTATTCATCTGTCATGTCAGTAATAACAACTGGGCTTTATGCTGTGATTTTTTGCCCAATTGACTTTCAAGGCAGAGTTTTATATGCATCTCAGGAGCAATGAAAATAACTAAGAATATGGGATTTCATAGGGCATATGCAACACACAAAATGATGCCAAACAGTGGAGTGGAACAGTGATTTAAAGGGCTGTTATATCTACACTGCCCACTGATGAGTAAACCCACATTTTCCATGTTTGAAAGTGATAAACCAAACACAGAAGTGTGTTATTACAGTGGAAATGAGGCATTTCATTGGAAATTCATAACTCTTCACATTTATAACTTAATTTTACTCATCATCTTATTGACAGCACAGACAATCTAGATTCTTTGAAATGAGATATGTGACAGCAGTAGTTTATAAGAGTCTGGGGTAGCTCAGTAGTACATGAAGGCATGACACTGTATCCCTAGCAACAGAAGGTGGCTGAATGGAACAGAGATCATATGGAAAAGAGCTCATATAGTAAATATTTGTTAAATGCAAATAAAAAGTAGTTTGGGGTTGAAGTAAAAATCCCATGCTTCTACTTGAACATACATTTAAAATTTGAATTCATAATTTGATTTATTTGATCATATATAAAAAGTTCTCATTCATAAGAATAATTTATTATTTGACTCGACATAAGTATATATGATATTAAATGACACTATTTTGTTCTGATTTTAATGAAATGATTCCCAAACTTTACATTTCAATAAATAGATTGGGGCATTTTATGAACTGAAAATTGATGCAAAACCAGACCTGATATGATAACAAAATCAGAATATAAATTATCACAAGAAAATCACTTTAGAGTCATCTTAGAATTTGTTTTTTTTAATATATATTTTTTTCATATGGGTATTTGTGTTTTAATTTTACACATCAGCCATAGGTTCCCATGTCCTGCCCCCTCCTGCCCCCAACACCACCTTCCACCCAGTCCCTCCCCCTCATTCTCATCTCCTCCAGGACCAAGACACCCCTGGGGACTCAATTCAACCTGGTAGATTCAGTATAGGCAGGTCCAGTCCCCTCTTTCCAGGCGGAGCAAAGTGTCCCTGTGTAAGCCCAAGGTTCCAAACAACCAGCTCATGCACTTAGGACAGGTCTGGGTCCCACTGCCTACTTGTCTCCTAAACAGTTCAAGCTATTCAATTGTCTCACTTATCCAGAGGGCCTGATCCAGTTGGGGGCTCCACAGCTTTTGGTTCATAATTCATGTGTTTCCATTAGTTTCGCTATTTGTCCCTGTTCTTTTTGCAATCTTGGTCTCAACAATTCACACTCTTAGAATCCTTCCTCTTTCTCGACAATTGGACACCTGGAGCTCTTCCTGGGGCCTGGCCTAGGATCTCTGCATCCACTTCCATCAGTTATTGAATGAGAGTTCTAGCAATACAGTTAGGGTGTTTGGCCAACTAATCGCCAGACTAGGTCAGTTTGGGCTTTCTCTTGACCATTGCCAGTACTCTACAGAGGATGTATCATTGTTGATTTCTGGGGACCTCTCTAGCACTTTGCTTCTACCTGTTCTCATGGGTCATCATTTATCATGGTCTGTTATTCCTTGTTCTCCCTTTCTGTTCTTGATCCAGCTGGGATCTCCTTCTCTCCTAAGCTCCATTTCCCTCGAACCTTGCCTTTCATTACTCCCACTCACATCCAGTTGTTCATGTAGATCTCATCCAATTCTCTGTCATTCGGCAATCCTTGTGTCTTTCTTAGGGTCATATTTTCTAGGTAGCCTCCCTAGAGTTGTGTAGCAGTCTAGTCATCTTTGTTTTACATCTAGTATCCTCCTATGAGAGAGTACATACCATGTTTGTCTTCTGAGTCTGGGTTACCTCACTCAGGATGATTTTTTTAGATCCATCAATTTGCCTGCAAACCTCATGATGTCATTGTTTTTCTCTGCTGAGTAGTACTCCATTGTGCATATGTACCATATTTTCTTTATCCATTCTTCAGTTGACAGAAATCTAGGTTGTTTCCAGGTTCTGACTATAACAAACAATGCTGATATGTACATAGCTGGGCAAATGCCCTTGTGATGTGATTTAGCATTCCTTGGGTATATGCCCAAGAGTGGTAAAGCTGGGTCTTGGGGGAGATGGATTCCCAATTTTCTAAGGAAGCACCATATAGATTTCCAAATAGGCTGTACAAGCTTGCAATCCCACCAGAAGAGGAGGAGAGTTCCCCTCACTCCACATCCTCTCCAGCATAAGCTGTCTTCAGTGTTTTTGATCTTAGCCATTCTGACAGGTGTAAGGTGGTATCTCAGAGTCATTTTGATTTTCATTTCCTGGATAATTAGGGATGTTCCACACAATATAAGCAGAAGGAGTATTACCAAACTCCTTCTATGAGGCAACAATTACCCTGATTCTTAAACCAAACAAAAATGCAACAAAGAAAGAGAACTACAGACCAATCTCCCTCATGAACATTGATGCAAAAATACTCAACAAAATACTGGCAAACAGACTCCAAGTACACATCAAAACAATTATCCACCATGATCAAGTAGACTTCATCACTTGGATGCAAGGGTGGTTCAACATATGAAAGTCCATAAATATAATACACCATATAAAAAAAAACTCAAAGAAAAAAAACCACATGATCATCTCACTAGACACAGAAAAGGCATTTGACAAAATCCAACACCCCTTCATGATAAAGTTCTTGGAGCAATCAGGAATACAGGGAACATACCTAAAGATAATAAAGGCAATTTACAGCAAGCCAACAGCCAACATCAAATTAAATGGAGAGAAACTCAAAGCAACACCACTAAAAATCAGGAACAAGGCAAGGCTGTCCCCTCTCCCTATACTTATTCAATATAGTAGTTGAAGTTCTAGTCAGAGCAATAAGACAACATAAAGAGTTTAAGGGGATACAAATTGGAAAGGAAGAAGTCAAGCTCTCCCTATTTGCAGATGACATGTTAGTATACATGAGTGACCCCAAAAATTCAACCAAGGAACTGATACAGCTAATAAAAACCTTCAGCAACATTGCAGGATACAAGATCAACTCAAAAAATCAGTAGCCCTCCTATATACATCACCCTTTACAATATCCACACATGATAAAATACCTTGGTATTACTCTAACTAAGCAAGTGAAGAACCTATATGACAAGAACTTAAATCCCTGAAAAAAGGAATTGAAGAAGATGTCAGAAAATGGAAGGATCTCTCATGCTCATGGATAGGCAGGCTTAACATAGTAAAAATGGTGATCTTACCAAAAGAATTCTATAGATTCAATGTAATTCCCATCAAAATACCAACACAATTCTTCACAGACCTGGAAAGAATAATATTCAACTTCATATGGAAAAACAAAAATCCCAGGATTGCCAAAAGAATCCTGTACAAGCTTTGGAGGCATCATGATCCCTGATCTCAAGCTCTAGTATAGAGCTACCATAATAAAAACAGCTTGGTACTGGCATCAAAACTGACATGTGGACCAATGGAATCAAATGGAAGACCCTGACATTAATCCGCACACCTATGAACATATAATTTTTGACAAAGAAGCCAAAACTGTACAATGGAAAAAAGAAAGCATCTTCAACAAATGGTGCTGGCATAACTGGATGTCAATGTGTAGAAGGCTGCAAATAGATCCATATCTGTCACTGTGCACAAAACTTAAATCCAAGTGGATCAAAAACCTCAACATAAATCCAGTTACTCTGAACCTGATAGAAGAGAAAGTAGGAAGTAGTCTTGAATGCATTGGCACCAGAGATCCCTTTCTAAATATAATACCAGTAGCACAGACACTGAGAGAAACAATCAATCAATGGGACCCGTTGAAACTGAACAGCTTTTGTAGAGCAAAGGACACAGTCAACAAAACAAAGTGACAGCCTACATAATGGGAAAAGGTCTTCACCAACCCCACACCTGACAGAAGGCTGATATGCAGAATATATAAAGAGCTCAAGAAATTAGACATCAAAATGCCCAACAGTCCAATTAAGAAATGGGCTGTAGAACTAAACAGAGAATTCTCCACAGAGGAAGCTCAAATGGCTGAAAGAAATTTAAGGAATTGCTCAACATTTTAGAATTTGTTAATGATGAAGACATTCATGTTCCTTAATGTGACTCTCTCTAATGTCTCACTCACACCCTCTCTCTCTCTCACATACACACACACACACACACACACACACACACACACACACAGACAAAGAAATTATCCCCCAACATTTGAAAGTTATTTTTCCCAAAGGAATTACAACTATAAATTGTGATAAATTAGCCAGGCAGTGGTGGCACATGCCTTTAATCCCAGCACTCTGGAGGCAGAGCCAGGCGGATCTCTATGAGTTGGAGGCCAGCCTGGGCTATAGAGTGAGATCCAGGAAAGTCGCAAAGCTACACAGAGAAACCCTGTCTTGAAAAACCAAAAAAAAAAAAAAAAAAAAAAAGTGATAAATTAGTATTTTTCTGGTAAATATATTAAGTGTCATGATCAATATATATCTGAAATATCCTAGCAAAAGTATGCTTCTTTCCTTAAAATCAGTTCAACCTGGGGGAAAGAAGACAGCCTTCTGTATACATGAATAATCTCCACATTTGCCTCTTACACTTCTCATTACCTTTTCTAAGTTTATTACTCCTGTTCTTCTGCAATTAGATACTTCCTGTGATGATTGGCTTTGACTGCCAACTTTAGTAGAATCACAGTTACCTAGGAGATACACCTGTGGATATGTTTATGAATGTGTTTAATACAGAATTAGCCGCACTGAAATTAACAAGCAGCTTTTAAAGTTCATCACAGACACAAAATTGTATAAAGAAAGAACAGTTAGCCTGCCTGCCTTTTTCTTGTATTGAATATTTTCATTTTTCCTCATATTTAAGTATCATTGCTGCATATATGTTTATGTCTGCATTTCCTCCCCCTCCCTCCCCCTCTTTTCCTCTCTCATTAGCTGTCAAACCTAAGCTATTTTTTCTGACATGAGACAATGGTGAAATTTTGTTTGTGCTCTAACAAATAAAGCTTGTCTCGAGACTAGAGTGTGGAGCTAGCCATGAGTTAGCCCTAGAAGTCAGGCAGTGGTGGCACACATTCTTAATCCTAGCACTTGGTATCTTCTTGCCTTTGAACCCAGTACTTGGGAGCCAAACGCCTTTATTCCTAGTAACAGGAAGATGAAGACAGGAAGAAGATATGACACGGCAGAAAAAGGAATATGAGGAGGTAGGAGACAGGAGCTTGGCCTCTTTTTGCTTGAGGAGTTGATGAGGTAAGAGGTGGCTGTGTCTTGCTCCTTTGTCTCTCTGATCTTTCAGCCTTTACCCCAATATCTGGCTCTGGATTTTTTATATTAAGATCAATTATAGTTTGCACTACAAGTTTCTGTGCTTTATAAACATTCTTGTGTTCTTGTTAAACCTCAACTTTAGCTCCCAGTTATTTGATGTAAACTTACAATGTAGGCCAAACTGGAGTTAAACTTGTCACACCTTAAGAGCTGAGATTACATATGTGTGGCATTACATGGGTTATGTTTGTTTCTTTTTAAATCTTTATATTTTGGGGTTTTTTTAATTTTTCTTTATTAAGAAATTTTCTACTCATTCTAATGCTATCCACAGACCCCCTTCTCCCTCCTCCTTCTTCACATCCCAGCATTCTTTCCCAAGCCACCCCACATCACCACATCCCCCAAATCAAGGTCTCCCATGGGGAGTCAGCAGAGGCCAGCACAGTGAGCCAAGGCAGGTCCAAGCCCCTTCCCACTGCACCAAGGCTGTGCAAGGTGTCACACCACAGGCACCAGATTCCAGAAGCCTGCCCACAGACCAGGGACAGATCCCAATCCTATATTTTATTTTTGAATGTTGCTTGAAAGGTACTCTTTAAGGACTCATTAATTTGAATTTTTATAAACTTAGTATATAACTAATAACTGTATTGCACTCATGAAGATATTGTGGTACCATGCTGATATTTAACATTGTATTGAATGTATCTCACTGTATTTTATGTTTAAAAGACTTTAAATATAAAAAGAAATAAGATGAGTGCAGCCTTTGCACTGTTATGAATTCTTATATGTTGATAAAATTATAAACTTTTTACATTCCTATTTAAGATAATTTGTATATTGATACAAATACAGAACTATGTTTGTTATATTGTACACATATTTTTACTCTCATGTGAAATATTTGTATATTGATACAAATCTGAATTTATATCTGTCATACTGTATATATGTTCTACTTCTGTTTAAGATATTCTGTATACTGATATATATTTAGGATTTGCACTATACATTCCTACCTCTGCTAAAGTTATTTTTTGTATTGTCACAATTTAAAGTCATTGTCCTTTTACTGTACATTTGCTTACAGACTGTTTGCCTTATTTATAGAAAGCTTAGTCCTTAGGTTGTTTAGGTAGATAAGACTTACATAGTTATTGTCACCTATGCTTGTCATCTCTATAATTATGTTAGTTAGATTATCCAGATTTATAAATACATAGGTCAGATGGACAGGTAATCTTCAAACACTTCATGGACCTAGAGAACATGGCATTTAAATAACTTAGAATTCTGTTGACGTGAGACATAATTGCTCCTGGCAGCACCAATTTGATCCCAAGAGAATGTTGGGCTTCTAAGACATTTCCATTTGGAAATTTGTCTTCTTGGCACAAAATGGCCTACTGGGCAAAGAACTGCCCTCGCCTCAACTGCTGACAGTACAAATGCTGTCCTTTCTGGACAAGCGGGACACAAGGAAAGCGACCACTATACTTTGCCAAGACAGGGTAAGATGGTCTTTCAGAATTCATGCTTCTGAAAATGGTCTGTCAGATACTCTAGGCCTGTAGCCAATTTGTATACATCAACGATACTGAGAAACGTTAGGTGACTGTCCAGGCTGCTAGCTGTCTCTGTCTACTCTTGCAAGACTCCCGAAAGTTGCTTGCATCCTTCTCTCATTTCTCAGATATTATTATATTCCTTCTCAGGTCTTTGATAAGGTTGGAGATTAGCAGTTATAGTTACAACTTACTATATATATACATATATAATATCTTAGATAGGATATATTATGTATTAGGCTCAGGTTCTTTAGGATAGGACACCTTTTGGAATGATCTTTATAACACGCCACCTACCCATGCCCTAGACTTCCCTGGATTTTACTATATGTTTTTTGCTTGATATTGTTTGTACTTATTGTAATTCCAACTTATCTAGGTCATTATCCCTCATTACTCCTGGACAATATTTGATAACCATCTCTTTGTATATAGTCTTGTATTAGGTTAGAACTTTCTTATTTAGACAAAAGGGGGAGATGTAGTGGATAGGCATCCCAGCATTGGCCTGGAAGTTCCAACCCCCACTGAGGCTTCGGTAATGGTCACACCCACAAGGCGGGGCAGAGGAGGAAGCGGAAGACGGAGGATCGGGAAGGACTCACTCTCTTGGTTCCGGGACGCGGGACGCGAGAGGGGGACCGAGCAGAGTTCTCCAGTGAACGCCGCCGGACTACCCTATACCTTTGCCAGACTCTGCGACCTACCCCTTCATTTGTAAGTTACCCCACAAAATAAACTTCCCTTTTAACTACGTGGAGTGGCCTTAATAATTTCACCAATAGATGAGCATTATACTTCTTTTTATAAGTACTCTATGGCTGTATGTTTTTCTCTTGATAAACCAGCATAGTGCCAAGTTTTTGTCATTGTTTTACTCAATTTTTTCCTTTTAGAAAGTTCTTTCTTTTTTTTTTTTTGAGATTATAATATAATTACATCATTCCTCCCTTTCCTTTCCTCCCTTCAAGTTTTCCCATATACCCTCTCTTCTCTCTTTCATAGTCATGGCCTTTTCTAAAAATACACTTGTTGTTACTTGTGTATTTGTATAAGTACATACCTGTATATTAATACACACAACTTGATCAGCCTGTATAATGTTTCACAGTCTTGACTGTCTAAACAGGAGCTGACCAAGGACAAAAGCAGACATGCTAATGTGGACAGGGGCTAGACCATGAGCATCTGCCAGGAACCCGAGGGAAGGACGGAACGTTGAGAGAAGGAGTAACTGTGTTCCTCAGAGGAGAGCACACCGACTGGATACTCAGTTCCTGCTAGTCATCCTTGGGGATATAGCAAGGCACATTTGTTTTTAATTGCTAGCAACCATGACTCCTATAGGCTTTCACCAACACTATATTTTCACCAAAGTCCTGGGACCCAGTGATCATGAGCCAATTCTTCTAAAACTGTGAGTGAAATAAGCAACTCCTCATTTAAATTGATTTTTCTTAGTGATCAGTCATTGGAATAAAATGCCATTAATATGAACCTCAGATTTCAAATAGATAAATAAGATACCTGGATGTTTCATTTACTAATTTTAAATGTATATTCTGGTCTTCTTACAATCACAAAATCAGCCGTATTCTGCCTAAGAGTAGTTATTGAAATTTTTCAAATGATGAAATCATGCACCATCATCTAACTTGCAATTTATAAAAATAATGCTATTTGTTGAGCCTTAAATTAGTTTCACACTTTAAAAGTAAACCATGTGCTTTTACATGGACTTCCATATAAACCTCACCAATGACTGTAAGTTGATACCTACCATGATTGGATGAGGAAATGTAACTTACATAAGTAACAACTCACTGAAGGTCTCACATGTGTAACCTACTTATTTAAAGGTGTACTATTAATATTCTTAGTTATCCCATGTCAAATGGATTCTTAACTACTCTTTCCATGGACTGGTTGGGGAGGCTGTGTTGGTGTGTTGTTATCTTTGTTCTAGGTCCATCTCTTGTTCTAAAATTTCTTTGAGTATTATAAAGCAAATTGGTGCTCCATGAGTTTTTTTTTTTTTCCCTAGTCTTTCTACTTGCCAAACATTGCACAGTAATTATCATAGAAACATTTTTCAATTGAGTTTTCTGAAACTATAGCTTTCTCAAATATATTAGAAATAGCATTTATATTGAATTCTTTTTTCTGGATGTCTTGATCAGACATTTTGTTTTTTGTGTTTCTTTTGCTTTGGTTTTTTGAGACAGGGATTCTCTGTGTAGCTTTGTGCCTTTCCTGGATCTTGCTCTGTAGACCAGGCTGGCCTCAAACTCACAAAGATCCTACTGCCTCTGCCTCCCAAGTGCTGGAATTAAAGGAGTACTTGGCTTTGATCAGACTTTATATTGAAACAACCCTTCAATCTTGTGAGAAAATTTGTATATCAAGTAGAATTTTCTTTGTGTTTGTTTTGTCTTTATATATAGACACTGATATGTGGTATCTTCCTCTATTGCTCTCCACATATTTTTTTTTTTTTTTTGAGACAGGCTTTCTCACTAAACCTGGAGCTAAACAATTGACTAGACTATATGCATATACAATTTGAGGAGTCCTCTTATCTTTATTCGTCAGATTTTGGATTGCAGGCATTCCTCAGAGCACTTTGCTTTTTTGTACATTTTGGAGATGCATGCTAGCATTGTTACTTTACTTTTTTGACCATTTTCCTGAGATCAGATAGCTAATATTTTTTATTGAATTTTTTTTTTTTATTAATTTTACATACCAACCACAGATTCCCCCTTTCGTCCCTCCTCCCACTCCCTCAGGCTTCCCTCCTGCCAACCCACTCCCCTCCTCCAAAAGAGTAAGGACTCCCATGAGGAGTCAGCAAAGCCTGGTACATTCAGTTGAGGCAGGACCCGCCCCCTTCCCCCTGCATCAAGGCTGAGCAAGGCGTCCGACCATACATAGGTAATGGGTTCCAGAAAGCCAGTTCATGAACCAGGGATGGATCCTGATCCCACTGCCAAGGACCCCTCTAACAGACCAAGCTATACAACTGTCTCCAGTATGCGGAGGCCCTAGTCTGGTTTCATTTAGGCTCCACAAATAGTTGCTATTTAATTTAACCTACTTTAACAGTTTTTTTTTTTTATTTTAATCAGTTAACTCTGTTTTTAAATTTATGTGAATGTGTGTGTGTCTGAGTATAAAAATGAAAACCATGCACATGCAATTGCCCATGGTGATAAAAAGGAGTCATCAGATCCCCCTGGACCTGAAGTTGGAGGTAGTTATGGGCTGTTTGATGTGAGTGCTGAGAACAGTACTCTGGTCTTTTGCAAAATCAACATATGTTATATATATAATTTTACATATCAGCCACGAATTCCCCTGTCCTCCCTCCTCCCACCCTGTAGCCTTCCCCCCATCCACACCCTAATCCCACCTGCTCCCCAGGGGAGACCTTGCAACATGTTTTTAATCACTGTTTCATCTCTTCAGCTCCGTTTTTTTTTTCTTACCCTCTTCCTTTCTTTTTAAAAATTGCATGTATGAGTGTTTTACATGCATGAATGTACATAGAACTTGTGCACTCCTGGCACCAACATCGGTCATAACGGGGCAACAGATCTCTTAGAATTGGAATCACCTGATTTGAATGCAGGGAAACAAGCCATGTCCTTTCGAAGAATAGCAAATGCTCTTAGCTGCTAAGCAATCTCTCTTCTCTCTTCCCCTTCCCTCCCTTCCTTTCCCCTTCCCTCACTTCCCTCCCACTCCCTGCTCTCTCCTATTACTTCTTTCCTATCCTCCCCTTTTTTTTGTTCCCATTTTACTTTGTAGTCCAGGCAGCCCTTGTGGTACTTAAGATTATCTTTTTTCAACTTTTCAAGTTTTAGAATTCCAGATATCTAATAAGGCACATTTTCTTAGTGTCTAGGAAAATAAATGTTACCCCTCTCATAAGGCAAAGTGTGAACAAATTTATTAGCAATTTCTTTTAAAATACAGGAATTTTGAGAATATGGTGCTTTTCTGTGTTCCTTCCTTTGAAGGTTGGAGTAAAAAACACTGTTAAAAAGATAAAACTCATTTTGTGTGCCATTTAGGATACATAAATCCATTTGTAGGTTACCTTGAAATCTTGTTTTATTTCCCTTCATCTGTGAATCCACATGGGGCTACATCTTACTTTATAAAAAGGGTTAAAAGTCAGTTCCTTCAAAGTGCTTCTTCACTGATTCGTCTTGGAACAGCTTACTAGTGCATTCCTTTCAGAAAACAGAATGGACTGGTCATTTCCAAAGTTACACAGTGAGAGACGAAAATAATCACCCTCCCTGTTCTGACAAAGGATGACTTTTCAATGATCTTTTTCATTTTAATTTTACCAGAAGGGCATTGGAGAGCTTTCTTCCAAATTATTCATGTGGGGTTTGTGGCCTGTAATCTCTGTAATGTGCATGTGAAGGTCTCCAAGAATTAATCCATGCACAGCTTCTGTTTCCCCACTGGAGAAATAGCTAAAACAATATAGTTCAGAGCTGATTTGTATGCTCAGAAATAAGGTAGTGTTTGCTTTTTCACTGATACATTGTTAACTTGGTATTCTTATAGTAACTTTGTAACTAATTATTTGCTAATGATCTGTGACTTGAAAATTCCTTGTGGCTGGAGCGGTTTCTTGGCATTAAGAGGATTAACTGCTCTTCCAGAGGAACCAGGTTCAGTTTGCAATGCCCTGTGATAGCTCACAGTTTCGGTCGTCTGCTTAATATTCAGATGATCTGACTAACTTCCAACATTCACAAGAACTGGATGTTTGGGACACACGTAATGCAGATAAAATACCCATAAACAGAAAACAAAAATAAATATTTTTTAAAAGAAGCATGTTAATGTATGCATTTCTTCAAGCACTGAAAATATTGCTGGCAGAAAAATAAACGGAAGTTAAATTAACAATGTATTTGGGTTTTTAAGGATTATTTTCTCTGGCTTTAATATCCATGCCTTATCATGATTTGGGAAGTTTTACTATTATTGGTATTAAATTTCCTCCAGACAAAATATGACAGCAAATCCTTTCCTGATAGAGAAAATAGAAAGTAGAATAATAGTCTCAATATTTTTACCTTTTTATAAGTCTCATCAAGGAATCACTTTCTGTGCTGTCTTTTGTCTGTTTTCTTATTTCAACTGTTGGAATAAATTATCAAAAACAGGGTTTTTGTTTGTTTGTTTGTGTTTTTCCATATCTTATAAAATGTAAATGTTACTGAATTCAGGTTCACATCCAGATGTACAGAAAAGGAGATTATAGCGTCTTCAAAAGTGTTCAGTAAAGCTGACAATTAAACATCAACAATGTAGTAGAGCAGTGAACTAAACGTATTTATCTGTCTGTCTTTCTACCTATCTACCTGTCTGTCTATCTATCTATCTATCTATCTATCTATCTATCTATCTATCTATCATCTATCTATCATGTGCTTCTCTTCCTTTTGTAATTTTTATACTAGATACTGCTATGGAGGTCTGTATGTCCTGGAATATAATATGTGTTAAAGAATAGCTCTAAATTTGTCATGATTTGTTGGCTTCTTTCTCTCAAATGCCACAATATAGGCATGCACTACTGTTCTAGCATGACAGGGCTCTAGCTGTGCTATATAACTGAATTATTCCTACACACAACCTCCAGAGTTCTGTAACATCTTTTTTTTTTTTTTTTAATCTGTTTCTGTTTCTAGTTCCTGCTTTTAGGGACTAATGCTTTCTAAATCTACAAGAGGAAAACTAGAATAATTTGAAATATGAGAACAATATTTCAAACAGTAAAGTCAATGGTTTTAAAAATCAACGTGTCAAATTGCTAAGTAACTTTAAAAATCCTGTTATCAATTTCTTGGTTAACTCACTGTGAATAGAAATAACTAGCTAACAAAATGAAGTAAATATGTGTAGAGTAATTTGAAAATGGCTATCCAAAAACTTATACGCAATGATCGTATTGTCTAGAATATTCCAAATATCAAATGCTGCTTACAATCAAGTAAGCACTTTTAAAAATTAGATTACACCATTATAATCTATGATCTTCATATTCACTTTTCCAATATCAGTATTATCTTTGTAATAGATATTTTTAATTACTGTTATTTTACTATTACCACTTGGCTTATTATTATTAATTCACTTATTCGCATATTAGAGTTTATTTTTTCCATCAGTTACTCCTACCTATGGCTCAATTTGGAGAATCATTTCAGATAGTTATAAAAATTCTCAGCCTTACAGAAAAAATACCTTTCTTTCAAAATAATACTATCAAACTATGCATACAATGTTGTATTTCTGATTTCCTGCAGACATCTGCTTCTAAAATTTAATTACCTAAGATGTAAGCCAATTTGGAAGTAGAGATTTATGGCTGCTCTTAATATTCTGTAGTAAAGTTTCCTTTTCTGTGCATTAAAATCTTCTGGGAATTTGAGTGATCTTTGGTGATGATATACCTGGTTGCCAATGATGATTTCTCACTACTTCATTTTATGAGAAAAGCTCCAGATTTAGGCATTGTAGCATCAGAGGATTTGAAATATAATTCACCTTTAATAACAATAATGAGCATTTAAAATCATGTTGCTCTCCTTTACTTTTCTCTCATGCTACTATCAAGGATCTTCTAGTTACTATTTTTGGCTTCCCATTCTCATTCTGCAGCTAAGAAGCATTACATTACCTTTCACTACTGTGTTGCATTTCAAATAATGAGGCTATATCAGTAGTGCCCAGGAAGTTATTCCAGCTCTGATTAAATCCTTGCAGATTCTAGCTAGCTTTCTTTTATATTTGTACCAACTATTTCTACCCACTTAATCCTCCTATGCTATCTCATTTCGAAATGTGATTGTCTGTCTGAGAGGTATCTTTTAGTTTCTCATTCCCTAAAGGTCTATAGACTTTTCCATCATAAAATCAGTATTCCAAAATGACAATCTCTTTGTAATCTATGTGACAATCTCTTTGTAATCTATGTGATTGAAGTAATAAAATAATTTTAATTATATTTTTTCTATTACCGGTAAGATATGGTCTAAAGATGACAGATTCAACCCTATAAAAATATTTTCATTCTTCTTATTTCCAATAGGCTATTTCTTAAAATTCCCTAGTTAATTCTAATAACAATTATACCATCCAGTCATTATATGATCTTATGGATATATCTTAGCAAAAATAAAAGTGAATACCATGTTTATTTCAGTTCAAAGTTATACATTTGTAATTTTGAGAAGTTACAAGTGATTTGGAGCTAATTTTAGTCAATCACGAGATTATTAATTTCAGTGTGTGTGTTCATGCACAGATATATATGTGTGTGTGTGTCCATATATATATAATATGTGTGTGTATATATACATGTGTGTCCATGCACATACACACACACACACACACACACAAACATATATATATATATGTTTGTGTGTATGTATGTGCCCATGCATGTATATATATATACATATACATATATATGTGTGTGTATCTTTGCACACACATATATGTTTGTGTATGTGTGTGTATATGTGCTCATATATACATCCAAGTTTATACATATGTGTTGTATATTCATAGTGTTCAGATACATGCATGCCAATTAATGCATCTTTTAGTTGCTCTGAGAATTTATGAATTTATGGACACTTCTAGTTTTGTGGAATATTCATAAATCAGGATGCCTCATAATCCAATAAGGCAAATGTGGATTTAGGATGGTGCTACATATTAGTAATTTATCATGCTAAAAATTTGGACACAGACACATAGATTTGTTCAACCAAGTTCTACTGTATGAGAATAGGGATACTAACTGAGTAAAATACCAAGCACCACAGTCAGTTCTAACTACAGTGGTGGCGTGGAAAACCAATTACTAGTAGAAACACTGACCACATTTTAAAGAGTCGTTATGATTCTTGGCTCTGACCATCACTGCCTAGTATTCTGTCTCCTTCGAGTTTTATGATTCTGATTCTTCCACAATCCCATGGACACTGTGAATTTTCTGTTAATAGAAGAATATAAGAACTATACCTGTCTCAAAGGAAAGACCTTATGCCCCTGGAAGGCTTTGAGGTTGCACCTTGGAAATGGTTTGTTAGCTCTTATCTAAAAGTCCCCCAAATCCATGCTTTTAGATCTTTGTTAATATTGGGAAAGTATGCATGTATGTTACTCCATGTGACAAACTTAAACTGTTTATCTTGCATCAGAAGCACAAAGGAATGAAGAATGGCAGAGGGAGTTAATATATATTTTTTGTCCCCCAAAATGCCCTATGCTTACTAAGGTAAAAGTAATTCTACCTTTGATCATTGTATAAATTCATGGCCATCTTAACAGCAGCAGAGAATGGATGGTGTAAGAGTCTTTTGTGTGAGACTCCATGTGTTCCTTTGACCTAATATGCCAACCACTTAGGACGTAGAAAATATACTTGGTCACTGTTTGCTCAAATAAGACAAAAGAAAGCTTCGCTCAGAATCTCTTTGTAGTCTATGTTTTTTCCTATGCTAGGTTTTATATAAATATGCAACTTATTAATGAAATACTATCTACATCACTAGACATTTTAGAATAAAATGGGCACAGGACACAACCACCATATGAAAGGAAGAAAGAAAGAAAGAAAGAAAGAAAGAAAGAAAGAAAGAAAGAAAGAAAGAAAGAAAGAAAGAAGGAAGGAAGGAAGGAAGGAAGGAAGGAAAGAAAGAAAGAAAGAAAGGAAGAAAGGAAGGAAGGAAGGAAGGAAGGAAGGATGACATTGTGATAAAAAAAATATCAGTTCTTACTACAATAAGTTATATTTTCACAGTAACTATCTGTTCATGTTTACAAAGATTTTAGAGATTTGTTTCTATTAATTGAATATTAGTTAGCTCCCCTGACATGCCCAGATACTATTCGTGAGAAAGTAACCATTGCCCATTTTTCCCAATAGCCACTCAGTGACTTGATTCTAGATGCTTCTTATCTTTTGTAGCCTCTTCTGAAGTTGAGATTACATTTTCATGCCCTCTAATTTCTTTCTTCTGAGCCTAAAGGCTGAAAAAATATATAAACAGTAGTATGAAATTATACCTTGGAAAATGTGCTTATTTTCAATATTTCTTAGTCTCTCGTGTAAGAAATTATAGTCATAAGATGTGATCGTGTATACTCATGATTATTTATTTCTTGATGTGTGTGATCTGTGCCCTCCATTTTTTAAAATGTAATGTGTGGTTGCAGGTGGAAAAATTAATTTAAAAACAATAGCCTTGATCCACTTTCTACGGGCAGCTGCTATTCTTATGTGCTAGTGAATTCTAAGACAATTATTAACACTATTTTCTTAACTATTTCCCCTTCCTGGTGCCCTCCATGTGTGTCCCTCTTAGGGTCAAATCTTAGAGTATCCACAACCACTTCTACTTGAGGTAAAGAAACATTCAGCTATTTCTGTCCTACAAAGGTGCTAATTAGATATCTGTAATTGTCTTAGTTACTTTCTATTGCTGTGAAATGACCAAGGCACTATGAGAAAATATTTACTTTGGGGCTCATATTTCTGGAACATTAGAGTTCATAATAAGTATATTGGGGAACTTGACAGCAGGCAGGACGACATGGAAGAGACAGAGATAGAGATGGAGAAAGAGATACAGACAGAGAGATTTTTATGGGCTTTTGAATTCTCAAATCCTACCCAGTTGCATGACTTCTTCAACAAATCACACCTGAGAAGTTCTACTGTCTGGTGACCAAACATCCAAATGCAAGAGCCTATGGCTGTGAAACTCTTTCAGATCATCAATGGGGTTAAATTATAACATTATGATGAGTGATTACCAAATCCGTATTTCTTTGTTATCTGTAATTTAAAGTGAGTAGCATTACTGTTTTCAAGTTTATGCACAGCGGGTATTAACTAGAAATTTAAACTAAATGACTTCAAAACAATATACCTCTCTCTATTACCTACTAATATAGCACTGAGCAAACATAATGAAGCCATCAATTTCCTCAGTGTTCACTATTCTTTTTCTTCAACTTAATATTAAAAGTTGGGTTGACTTATCGTTAGTATTTTACTTAATGTTAATGTATTCATTATCACTTACAATTACATTCAATGGTTTAAAATGAGAAAATGTTACACCTACATGAAATTAGGAACATATAAGATGTAGTGACTCATGAATTGCTTCAAAGAAAGTTTGAAAATATTCTTTATTTGCAAGATATTTAATTTTTCTCTCCATTTTTCTTGGTTAGGACTATTAGACATTTTATTAAATATAATGAAGCTTGAAGAGTACATTTATATTATTCATCGTTTTATACTGCAGCTTAGCCTAATAAAGACATTGAATTGAGACAATATTGATAATGTAATGTCTTTAAGTACTCATAATAGCAACGGCCTGCTCATTTCAATTCTCTCAGTACAGAAACATTGATTAAGATTGGTTAAGATTCTATTTTCAGTTTGCAATGAAGGCAGACAAATGTGTGAGTACAGGGAATTGTCCACACATATAAATTGCTTTTCAACTTTTCCTTATTTGAGAACCACTGAGTCCTTCTTAATGTATTTAATAAGAAAATCTTAATTCCTTACATAGGCATTTGGGACCCCACCTTCTTTGATCTCTACCTCCTTCTTCAGTATCTCCTTTTACCATACCCATAATTGGAGACTGTCTATAATAAACTTTGTTCCTCAAGCTTGGCATCCTAAGTTCACTCTGTGTCTTAAAAAAATATTTCTCAAAAAAAAATGTTTCTCTTAATCTGTCTGTCTCTGCCTATGTCAATGTCTCTGTCTTCTTTTTCTCAATGTCTCTCTGTCTCTATCTCTGTTTATCTCAATATGTCTCTGTCTCTATGCATCTCTCTCTGTCTCTCTGTCTCTGTCTCTCTTTTCCCCTCTTTTTCTGGAAATACTCATTCCAGAACTTTGGATTCCATGACTGTATCTTTGTTGTATGACCAGCTTATGAATTAGTGGAATTACTGTGTTCCTTCATATGTTGTATGATTTATATTACAACACAAACATTTTCTTTATAGAAATGTTTTGAAAGCATCTTTGTTCATAATGAAATTCTTATGCAAATCTTCTACAACAATTAGACTCAGTACCTAAAGAGATTTAACGTTTCCCTCATGTTTAGGTAATTGGCTAGCACATAGTGGACAGTCAATTAAATATTTATGGATAAATAACTGAGTTCTATTTCTGCACAGGTTTAGTAGCTTTAACAAGAAGTCAAGGAGTTCTTTTACACACAAAATTTCTTTTACTTAATTTGCTCTCATCCAGGCCTTCAGAGTGCTGTTCTCTTTTACCTCAATCTAAACTTAATCTATTTATATAATCACTTTAGACTAGATAGCTATCAGATTGGCTGATGTTTATTACAGTGCCTAATTGCATCCTAAACTTTCAGTAACTGTTAATTATCAATAATTGCAAAACATTCAACCAGAATTGGCCTCTAAATCTTTTGAAATGTTATTCAGAGAAGCTGAAATTCGAGGTTGACATTACTGGAGAGACAAGAAGAACTGCAGTAATTATTCTCCTCTCTTTATGTAATGTGTACAGTGTAAAAGCAATGCCCTTGCTATTAGTGACTGGGTCATATTTCCATTCCTCAAAAAATAGTTCATTTCCCATTTGATATTTGGAACATTAGGAATTTGTCAAGACTTTGTTTTATTAATTATAATTGAAAATTTTCATTAAATCAATTACAGTTTGTTTACATCTTTTAGAAATGCATGGTTCATTTACAGTAAATAAAATAAATCTATGGTGCTTTAAAAGAAGGATGGAGAAAAACTGTACAAAATTTGTTCTTGCTATTTAAGTGCGATTCATACCTCTGTAATCTGACCCAAGTCTTTCTACTATGAGACCTCAAATGATTTTGGAAATGCCATCATGTTAATATCACATAGAAAATGAAAATATGGTAATCATAAAGAAAGATTTTAATAAGATGAAAAAATTGAATTGTTTCCAAAAGTTAATGATGTTAATATTCATAAGAAATTTCTTCCATCATTATTTTTGATGGTTCTTTGTTAAAAAAAGAAATACATTTTAAAGGAAAACCACTATGAACTTTTAAGGCTAAGCATTGTATCAACAGTATTTGAAACTGGAGTTCCTTCTTATATTGTATATTTCTTGAGTTAACATTACCTTGTCCAGTGATATACAGTATATGAAACTTGTGGTAATGAGTTTATGAAACCATTCATTTTATTACATGTGATTTGGGAGGATCTATAGTTTAATGAACATACAGTTGAGTATAAAGTCAGGTCTTATATTTGCTATAAAAATACTTCTAATAACAACTTAGTTTACAATGAAAATAATAACTTATACTTCAATTTTGAGGTATACAAATGTTTTTATATATACATATATATGTATATGTATATATACATCTATATTGTCCATATATTCAATTTATTATTGTATTTCTAGGTTTTTCTTTGTAGTGATTTAAAATTTTAATTTTTTAATGAAAATCTTCTTTGTGTCTATAAAAACCCATTGAAAATAAAAAAAAAATCACTACCTGGTTTAATTCTCAACTTTAATGAAATGAAAAATAAACCAAATGTAGAGAAATTCAATGTCCTCAATATTTTATGAATGACATCTCTTTTCATTGAACCAATGAACCAATTACACTAACTTTATGTCCTATAATATTCATTTGATTAAGAAAATATGTCAGCTAGGCATGATAGCACACATCTTTAATCCCAACACTAGACAGGCAGATCTCTGTGAGTTTGAGGCAAGCCTGGTCTACAAATCAAGTTCCAGCACAGCCAGTGTGTTATACAAAGAAACCCTGTCTTATAAGCAAAACAAAAAGTTAAATAAAAATAAAAATATGTTAATACTTTTTTTTAAACTCTGCTATTTTATTCTACACAATTGGGTTTTATTAAATTTATTAGCAATAAATCTGCTTTTTAATTTTCTTAAAAACTAAGCTATATCACTATTATGTACTGGTAAGAACTCTGTATTCTCAAAGAAATATTAAACTCTTTATATTATTCTCAGTTTATTATGACATGAATATAAATACACTCTTACTTTCCCAAATTCCAAAAATGAATGCATATATAATCCACCCACTATCCAACCATAACCATCATACATATGGAGAATTCTTTAAGCATGCAATGTCGGCCACCAGTACTCCAAACTTCCACACAGTTATGTGCAGCAAGACATGCATCCAAATCAACATTTTTCTACTAGGTATGCATTCTGAGAGTAACTAAGTACACTGACAATACAACTGGAGGGTGACCTGGGTTTCATTCCCAGTAGCCAGAATGTGGAGGGAAACAATCAATTCCAACAACCTGTCCTCTGCTCTCCATGCTTAGGCTATGCAAGTGCATTTGCACACATATGTAAATAATAAATAAAATAATGCAATTATCAAAGAAATTCTTAAAATCACTATTATAGACAAAATATTTTCTACTTTCTTTATTTGGTTGATATATAAATTCCATTTGTCCAACATGGTATATTTAACATCTATTCTGAAAGTTTCTAAATCCAAAGTTTTATCAACATTTATACAATGAACCATCTGGGTACAAGTAAACTTGGATTATCAACTATGAAGCTTCATAAAAGAGAGTTTGGCCGGGCGGTGGCGCACGCCTTTGATCCCAGCACTCAGGAGGCAGAGCCAGGTGCATCTCTGTGAGTTCCAGGCCAGCCTGGTCTACAGAGCAAGATCCAGGAAAGGCACAAAGCTACACAGAGAAACCCTGCCTCAAAGAGAGAGAGAGAGAGAGAGAGAGAGAGAGAGAGAGAGAGAGAGAGAGAGAGAGAGAGAGAGAGAATCCTTTTGTTTATTGACAAACAAGAACCAAAATTGTTAGCCAGGTGGTGGTAGCACATGCCTTTAATCCTAGCACTCAGGAGGCAGAGCCAGGTGTATCTCTGTGAGTTCGAGGCAAGCCTGGTCTCCAAAGCGAGTTCCAGGAAAGGCCCAAAGCTAAACAGAGAAACCTTGTCTCAGAAAACCAAAAATAAAAAAATAAAGAAAGAACTAAAATTGTTGTTCTACTTGCTCATGATTCTCAATAAAATTAACTTAATCCGAGGCACTTAGGAGCATCAAGTGTTATTTGGAATTTGTATGTAAATATATGCCATGGCATTTGCTAATAAATTTAATGTTTTATATAACAATAAAGCTAAAAATGAAGTACCTCCATCTTATTTTTATTCCACACAGTGATTCATTTTCTTTTTATTATTATTATTATTATTATTATTATTATAATGATGGTGATGATGATGATCTAATAATTATACACATCAGCCATAGGTTCCCCTGTCCTCCCCCCACCAGCCCCCCCCCCCACCAGCCCCCCAGCCCCTACCCTCCATTTTCATCTCCTCCAGGGCCAAGACTCCACTGGAGATTCAATTCAACCTGGAGTATTCAGTACAGGCAGGTCCAGTCACCTCCTTCCAGGCTGAGCAAAGTGTCCCTGTCTAAGCCCAAGGTTCCAAACAGCCAGCTCATGCACTAAGGACAGGTCCCAGTCCCACAGCCTGGATGCCTCCCAAACAGTTCAAGCTATTCAATGGTCTCACTTATCCAGAGGGCCTGATCCAGCTGGGAACTCCACAGCCTTTGGTTCATAATTCATGTGCTTCCATTTGTTTGGCTATTTGTCCCTGTGCTTTTTCTAATCTTGGGCTCAACAATTCATGCTCTTACAGTCCCTCCTCGTTCTCAACTATTGGACACCTGGAGCTACACCTGGGGCCTGGCTGAGGATCTCTGCATCCACTTCGATCAGTTATTGGATGAGAGTTCCAAATTGACTGTTAGGGTGTTTAATCATCTGATCAGCAGACAAGGTCAGATCAGGCTTTCTCTTTACCATTGCCAGCAGTCTACAGAGGATGTATCATTGTGGATTTCAGGGGAACCTCTCCAGCACTCTGCCTATTCCTGTTCTCATGTCTTCATTTATCATGGTCTGTTATTCCTTGTTTTCCCTTTCTGTTCTTGATCCAGCTGGGATCTCCTGCTCCCCTAAGCTTTCTTTCCCTCAAACCTTGCCCTTCATTACTCCCATTGTCATCCAGGTTGTTCATGTAGATCTCATCCATTTCTCTGTCATTGGGTGATCCCTGTGTATTTCCTAGGGTCCTATTTTCTAGGTAGCTTCCCTGGAGTTGTGGAGCAGTCTAGTCATCTTTGTTTTACATCTAGTATCCTCCTATGGGTGAGTACATACCATGTTTGTCCTTCTGAGTCTGGGTTACCACACTCATGAAGATTTTTTCTAGATCCATCCATTTGCCTGCAAACCTCATGATGTCATTGTTTTTCTCTGCTGAGTAGTACTCCATTGTGTATATGTACCATATTTTCTTTATCTATTCTTTAGTTGAAGGGCATCTAGGTTGTCTCCAGGTTCTGGCTATTACAAACAATGCTGATATGAACATAGCTGAGCAAATGCCCTTGTGGTGTGATTGAGTATTCCTTGGGTATATGCCCAAGAGTGCTACAGCTGGATCTTGGGGGAGATGGAGTCCCAATTTTCTAAGGAAGTGCCATATTGATTTCCAAAGTGGCTGTACAAGCTTGCATTCCCACCATCAGTGGAGGAGAGTTCCCCTTGCTCCACATCCTCTCCAGCATAAGCTGCCTTCTGTGTTTTTGATTTTAGCCACTCTGACAGGTGTAAGGTGGTATCTTTGAGTCGTTTTGATTTGCATTTCCCTGATAATTAGGGATGTTGAGCATTTCCTTAAATGTCTTTCAGCCATTTGAACTTCCTCTGTTGAGAATTCTCTGTTTAGTTCTATGGCCCATTTCTTAATCGGACTGTTATGCATTTTGATGTGTAATTTCTTGAGTTCTTTATATATTCTGCATATCAGCCCTCTTTCAGATGTGGGGTTGGTGAAGACCTTTTCCTATTCTGTAGGCTGTCACTTTGTCTTGTTGACCGTGTCCTTTGCTCTACAAAAGCTTCTCAGTTTCAACGGGTCCCATTGATTGATTGTTTTTCTCAGTGTCTGTGCTACTGGTGTTATATTTAGAAAGGGATCTCCTGTGCCAATGCATTCAAGACTACTTCCTACTTTCTCTTCCATCAGGTTCAGAGTAACTGGATTTATGTTGAGGTCTTTGATCCACTTTGACTTAAGTTTTGTGCACGGTGACAGATATGGATCTATTTGCAACCTACTACACATTGACATCTAGTTATGCCAGCACCATTTGTTGAAAATGCTTTCTTTTTCCATTGTACATTTTTGGCTTCTTAGTCAAAAATTATATGTTCATAGGTGTGTGGGTTAATGTCAGGCTCTTCAATTCGATTCCGTTGGTCCACATGTTGGTTTTTATGCCAGTACCAAGCTGTTTTTATTACAGTAGCTCTATAGTAGAGCTTGAGGTCAGGGATTGTGATGCCTCCAGAGGTTGTTTTATTTTACAAGATTCTTTTGGTTATCCTGGGGTTTTTGTTTTTCCATATGAAGTTGAGTATTATTCTTTCCAGATCTGTAAAAAATTGTGTTGGTAATTTGATGGGGACTGAGTTGAATCTGTAGATTGCTTTTAGTAAGATCGCCATTTTTACTATGTTAATCCTTCCTATCCATGAGCATGGGAGATCTTTTCATTTTTTGACATTAAAGGTTATAAATAATACCCTTCAGAGCTTAACTCTAATACCTTAGACTTGCTTGATACAACCTGAAGAAAATCAAGTTGGAAGTAACCCTGGAATCATCATTGCTACTTTCTAAACTGCAAAGTATTACAAGTTCTTATGCAAGCTATCAAAGAAGAATTATGGATTCACCCTTTTCATCATAGTCCATTGGCCACCTGTCTATTAGGACAAAATGGCAGAATGACAACAGAAACCTTGGAAGGCCTGTGAACACAGCAGAAATAGCCTTCAGAAAGAGACAGCTTCAGTGAGACAGTTCAGCTATATTCCAGAGTATAGGGGATATATAAAATTGGGATGATGGCTGGAGAAAATGCTGATTTGCGTTAGATGGTATGCTGCTATCATATAGCTGGATTAGTGCCAGCATTGCCCCATGAAAATAGCTAGCACATGTTACTTAATTACCACAAGGGTCAGCAGGGAAGAGAATTTGCAGGGAACTGAGTAAAAGGTTATCCTTGAGATAAGTCAGGCATTGGGGCCTAGAGACATCCTCCAGGTAAGGCTAGGTAGAATCCAGGAAGCCCCAGCAGGGCCAGGGAAGGGCTTCCTCCATATTATGCTGAGCCCAGAGAGAGTTGTTAAGCTATGGTAGAATGTAGCCCCTGTCCAACAAACCATCTCAATAAGAAACATAATCATCAATGTTTCCTAGCTGTGTATATTACAAGCTTCAAACTGGAAAGACATACCCACTGTTACCAAATGGCATGAATTTTATATAAATAACCACCATTTTCTGATAGGGTTTAAGGTCTGCTTTGTGAGCTGAAATCCATACATGACCACATTATTAGGGCATGAATGTGTGATTAGGTAGGATATAGGTCCTAGGAAAGTCTCTCCTACAATTACTCCGATAAATGGACACAAGGTTAAATTGATTCCTAATGATTTACTTCCATACCCATAGATTAGTGCAACTCTCAACTGTCATCAGAGAAGCTTTCTTTTTACAGTAGACAATGTTTAACACAAAGGCCTGAATCTGGTCAATATGCAGAAAATAAGAGATTGTAGAATGCTCAGACCTAATGTGTGTGTGTGTGGGGGGGGGTACAGGTATGTGACCCCTTCCTTCAAAGGCTAAAGTATCATTGCAAAAGGGGGCATGGAGTTTAAGAGCCACATGCAGTAGATGAACACAAGGAAACAGAGTGTCCATACATAGCAAGAATATAGCACATATAAACTTAGAGCAGTTATAACAATATGCATAAGACTTACCCAAACTTCACCCAGATAGATACCAAGTATGGATGAATGAATTTAGTTTTAACTAAATTAATGAATTTAGTTTTAAACTAACATATGAATTTAGTTTTAAACTAACATACAGCTATTAATCTAAAATATTTTACATTGGTAGGTATTTTTTATATTGATACAAATTTAAAGTTATATTTATTATGACACACACACACACACACACACACACACACACACACACACACATATTTTTTTTTCCCACCTAGTCTTACCTGGAGGATGTCTCTAGGCCCCAATGCTTGATTTATCTCAAGGAAATGCATTTCATTTTAAAAAGTAATGTAAAGTTCTAGTCCTTTAATGCTGCTTTTACAAACTATAGGATAATAAAGAAATGCAAATTAATCGTCACCTATAACAATCAAACTTACAGTCATGTTAGTATGTTTTCAGTGTAAATCAGACATCTATTTTAGATAGATAGGTGGTATTCAAGCACTTCAGAGCTCTACAGAATATGGCATTTCAGATGTTTTAACAACATAAAATTTTTCATGAGATATTTCTGCTTCTTGGCAGCATCAATTTACCTCTAAATAAGATTATGGGAAATTGAAGAACACCTATATGGAATTTGTTTTCATTTGTAGTAAAATTAGCCACTGTACAGAAAACTGCTTTCTTTGACTGATGACAATGTACTGTCCAAATTTGACAAACAAGACACAAAAAAATTGACTGCTTATCTTTTCCAAAACAAGGTGAGACAGTACTTCCAAATTTTTGCTTTGCTGAAAAGTCTGTTAGATATTCTAGACCTATAGGCCAAAGATGGATTCCCCATCTTTGAAGAGGAACATTGGGTGATTGTCCAGGAAGCCAGCTGTCTCTATCATTTCTGTATTTTTAGAAGTTGCTTTCTCTACACTTCCTTTTTGCTTACATGATATTTTATCCTTCTTGCTTCTCTGATGGGTTTGAAGACTAGATTATTGTGTCATTATTTTTGTTAATAAAGTCAGAAAATAAACTTTCAAAAGAGTTGTAAAGTTTGTAATATTGAGACAAAAAGCTTAAGTTGTATATCTAAAAATATTTTAAATTCTAAAAATGTATTTTTAGGATGGTAATACAAGTTATGATGATAAAATTCTCCAAATTTGCCAAATACAAATGGACTGGAAATTGTGAATGCAAACCTTTATTGGTAATTTTTCTTATTTAGAAAATCTAACATAGATTTTCTGCATTAGATATAAAGCTTTCCTTTTTATTTAGACAACAGAGGATAATGTTGTGGGATAATCTTTTTTTACACTGTAAAGATGTGTGTTTGCCTAAGGTGCCTTCTGATTGGGTTAATAAAGAGCTAAATCACCAATGGGTAGGCAGGAGAGAATATACAGAACTTCCAGACAGAGAGAACAACTCAGGGTTAGAATCTTGTGCAGCAGGAGATAACAGCAAGACTCAGAGGGAGTCAGATATACAGAACAGAAGAGAGGTAAAAAGCCACATAGCAAAACATAGATTAATAGGAACAGGTTAATTTAAGTATTAAAATCTAGTTGGTAACAATTAATAAGAAGTCTTCATGTCATTGTTTTGGGGCTGGTGGTTGAAAAAAGGTCTGACTATACTTATTATTCACTGATGGATGTAGTGCATCAAGCTATATCCACTTAGGCAAGCACTCACTGAGTTTCTATAAAGGTACATATGATCTCAGTAGATTGTGCAAGTGATCAAAAATGTTATGGCATGTAAAACTAAGATGGACTTAGATATACAGAGCAGTTTCATTCATAAAAACTTCAAATGTCATGATACCAATTTATATCTCAACAAATGAATTCAATGACAAGCTTAATAACATAAATAAATACTGATAAATGATTGTTCTGGTTAGTTTTATGTCAACTTGACACAAGCTAAAGTAATTTTGAAAGAGCAAATCTCTACTGAAAAATTTCCCCTTCCAGATGGGCCTATGGTTAAGTCTGATTTATTTTCTTACTTAATAATTGATGATGGGAGCTCACTGTGGGAGTTGTCACACGTGGACTGGTCATGCAGGGCGTTATCTTAAAACAGACTGAATAAGCCACAAGAAACAAGCCAGTAAGCAACACTTGTTCCATAGTGTTTGTTTGAGTTCCTGTCTTTATGTTCCTGCTTTGAGTTCCTGCTCTGACTTCCTGTAGAAGCAGAAGTGAAATAAACCATTTCATTTCTAAGTTGTCTTTGGTCATTATTATTTAATTTTATTTATATAAGAAAGAATTTATTGGGAGCTTCCAGTTTCAGGGGATAAATCCATGACCATCTTGTCAGGTAATAGTGTGGCAGGCAGGGGGCATGAGGCAAGAAGGAAAACTGAAAATGGCATGAGATTTTGAAACCTTAAAATCCACTGCTCAGTGACTCATCTCCTTCAACAAATGCTACATATCCCATTCTTTCTAAACAGTTTGCCAACTTTGGACAAAGCCTTCAAATACATGAGTGACAGGAGTCATTCTCACTCAAACAACCTCATTCCACTCCCTGTCTCATTAGACTTGTGGCAACATGCTAAAGCAAAATGTATGTAGTCAAACTTCATTAGGATCCCTAGACTTTCATATTCTTGGTTGTTATCCCACATTTCTAACATCTTTAACATCTTCGATCAGGCTTCACTTTCATAGCTTCACACCATGCTCTGTGCAGAACTCAATGAAAAAAACTTCTTACCACATGTCCGGCCTCAGTGGCATTCCATAAGAGGGGGAGGGGGTTCCATAGGCACTTTATTCCTGTATCCTTCATAATTCTTGTGAATGAAAATTCCTGAACAGAAGCTGTGTATGGCTTTGAATGTAAAAATTGCTAGAAGGAATCTCTTTTTCTGCATATACTGATCAAAGGTTTGTAATTTCAGTATTGTGCAGAGATTTGCATTTTGCAGGTTCAAAGGATAGTTACTTTATCTTGGGCTAGATTTAGTCTTCTGAAACAGACATTCCTTTCCCACTCTGTTTCTGAACTAAAATATCATAATAATAAATAAAAACTTATTACAAGGTATTAACTAAGAGACTAGGAGAGGAGCATGGATGAAAAGGATATGGCCAGAATGGGGAAAAAAAAGGATGACTAAAAAGGAAGTTATTAATTTAACAGAACACTAACTTCACCAATCCAAGAACTAAGAATGTCATCAGAACCCATCTTTGGACTATAGTCTCCCTGTACTCCTTGTGCCTACCTCTCTGGTATACTCACAAATGTATTTTACAATTGCTTTGATGTATGGCATTTTTTATTCTAGAAAACTACAAAACTCTAGGCTTCTATGGTGGAACATAGGATCAGAATAATCTAAATCTATGTTCACAGGCCATGGTCACTCAAATGGATGCAGGATAAATTATCTTTTCTTCCCTTTAAGATGAGAGCTGGGGCTTTTAAAAAGCCATACTAAAGCCAAAATCACCTGGCCAGTGAATGCCTCCTTTGGGGGATGAAACCTACCCCTTTCTTTGAATTTTTTTTGCATAAACTCTGATTTGTTTTTGCTTTTCAGGACTAGACAAACTCCTCAGTCCTTTACCTTTCACAAGTTTTGAATTAGCTGTGTGAGTCTTGCCCTAAAATCATCACACTGTATTTCCATTTTACATCAGGACATCTTTTTCTCTTTCAGCATAAGACTTGGCTTCAACATTGCATATCCTCTTCTAACTGCATATTTTTTATTTCTTCTTGTCCTCTTTGAACTTTTTTTTATTATATGGTCATTACATTTTATCACAGCAGTAGAAACCCCAACTAAAACAGAACATTTCATGTAGTATTATTGACAAAGACCTGACCATGTAGTTTGGAAGTGCTTATGGAAGAAGTTTGGAACATTGGGTTCAAACAGATTTTGAATATTTGGAACTCAATGGACTATTCTGTGGAAAGTTAAAAGATAAGAAGATTGAGAGAAGGGCCAATGACAGAGGCCTGGCTTATGAAGTCTCATAGGGAAACAAAGACTATATTGAGGTTATTTGTGAAGTATTTTTGTCTTAAGAAACTTTGGTATCTGATTAGCTAAAGTTGACCTATTGCCCATGACTAACATGAGAACAGCACCACTGGAAAACCATTGCATTGCTGGGCAAGGGATGCTTGCCAGTTGGGGCTGGAGAATCTGCACTGATTAAGAAGAGATCAGCATCACTGAAACAAAATCTTCTGTAAAGTGTTTCCATTGGGTCAGCACATAGAAGCTTGGGCCTAGAGGGGCTGAGACTAAAGCTAATGCTGGTAGCAAAACTTGGTAGTGTAAGAGTTAGACATATGGTACTGGTTTTGTAAGCAGTAAGAGGTAATACAGAATGGCTAAGGCTTGACACTATGTGACCAAAATGAATGAAGAAAGACTGGAAAGAAAAAAAATAAACCAGAACAAAACTATTGATGGCAGTGCAAACTGGTTGGAGTCAAGAGCCCATCATTTTGGAGATTACAGTACAATGTGACTAATACCAAGGACTACAGTGTGGTATGAGCTGGCCTTAGTAGAGCAGACATTATTATATGTGTTGTATGAAGCCATATAGCATTCAGAAGATGAGGAGTTAATACATGATGTCTGTACTCTGTCATTTACACTGTTGGATTTGGATTTTGGTTTTCTTATTCTTTTCGTTCTTTCTTTCTTCTTTCTTTTTTTTTAAACTTGGCTCTACTTTGGTTCTTCCCTCTTGAAATTAGATTTTAACTTTATTTTTTTTTATTTTACAGGAGTCTTATGGTTAAGAGACTTTGAACTTTAAAGTATTTTTGAATTTTATAGAGACTTTAGAGTTGAGATTATGGATATTTTTGAGAGAGGATATTTTAGAGAAATTGGATAATTTAGAGAAACTTCAGACTTTGAAAGTGACTTTGGAGGTTTTACAGAGACCAAAATCTCAAAGTGGTTAAAATTTTAAAGACCATAGGACTTTATAAAGTGGGAATGCTTTATACAGTGTTACTATTACTAATGTAAGATCTTAGGAATGAACAAGAAAGGGAATGTTATGTCTTAATACTGATATGCTTGTGTATCAAGTTGATAAAGGGTTAATTGTGCTGCTACTTTATGTCAGCTTGAAACAAACTAGAGTCATTTTGGAAGAAGCAACCTCATGTATATAAAAAATGGCCTTACCAGATGGGCCTGTGGAAAAGTCTGTAGTATATTTTCTTGTTTGATGATTGATACCAGAGGTTCTACCTTATCATGGACAGTGTCATCCCTGGTCTTCTTGTCCTGGATGTTATAAGTCTTGATGACCAATACAGTAAGTACAACTCCTCCTTGGCCTATGCATCAGTTCCTGCCACCAGATTTCTGTCTATGTCCCTATCCAACATCCTTCAATGATGGATTATGATATGGAAGTATAAGTGAAATAAACTATTTCTTCCCCAGTTGATTTTGGTCTTGGCATTTTATTACAGCAAAAAAAAACCCTAACTATGACATTAATAAAATGAATATATTCAGAATCAATGTTGAAAATATGTGGACAATTTAAAAAAATATTATTAAATAAGTGAATCAACACTATGTTTCTTCTATTATGACTCCTGTTATATGATGTTCTTTTTTTCCTTCTCTCTTATTTTTTTATTGTGAACCTAGCCTTTAACTGCTGAGCCATCTCTCTAGACCTTACCCTTCCCTCAAATAATACATCCCTATCTCAGTTTCCCCTCCCTCTACTCCTCACAGTTCTCTAACACCACCACTTCCCCTTCTTTTCAGATACACTCCTCCTCCATTTCGCTTCAGAAAAGATTAGTCCTCCTAGGATATCAACCAAACACACTATAATAAGTTACAATAAGGCTAGGCACAAGCTCTCATATCAAGGATGGCAAAGGCAACCTAGAAGGAATAAAAGGATGCCAAGAACAGGGAAAAGAGTCAGAGACTCCCCTCACTCCCAGTACTATGTACTACACCATGGATTTCCCAGGTAATCAGCCTTATAACCTAAGCTAAATGCATTGTTTTAGTCTTAAACTATGTATTCTTTCATGTTCCTGACCATCACCAACCAGCTTTACTTGATTCTCGAGGTAGAAAAATTGACACAATTTGTAAGAGATGCTAAACTATGGTTAGTAGTTAGCAATCACATCAATATAGTATTCATCACAAATAAGTCATTGAATTATAAGATTATGTCAATAGAAAACTTAAGTACATGGTATTCATAACTGTCTATACTAATACTACATGCATGACATTTTTTTCTATGCAATTAGTATGCAAACATAAAAATCTCATAAGAAATTTAATACTTTCATCATCAAATTGTTAATGACATGTAAGAGCTTTTAGTTATTTTCTAATTGTGTATATGTTTATAAGAATATAGGGAAGCCTCAGATACAGAAAGGAAAACATACTACCCTTCTTGACCAAGAAAATTGACTAGCAAACTAGGAAGTGTTAAAGAGTGCACAGACTCTACCCCAAACTCTCAGCTGGACAAGTAATGAGACAACAGGATGCTGGCCAAGGAGATAGTCCACCATTCTTGTCTTCTAGCCATGAGGACCTGAGCTCAGTCTCTAGAAGCCAGTTTAAAAATAAATATAAAAGCCAGGGCGGTGGTGGTGCACACCTGTAATCCCAGCACTCGGGAGGCAGAGGCAGGTGGATCTCTGTGAGTTCATGGCCAGCCTGGTCTACAAAGCGAGTTCCAGGACAGCCTCCAAAGGTACAGTGAAACCTTGTCTTGAAAATAAAAATAAAAATAAATAAATAAATAAATAAATAAATAAATAAATAAATAAATAAAATATAAAATCAGCGTGAATGGTTTACGTCTACAGTCCCAGCACTGAGGAGACAAAAATGGGTAGATCCCCAGAGCTTAGTGGCCAGCCTAGCCTGCGTGGTGGGTTCTAGGTGAGTGAGAGATCATCCCAGAAACAAGGTGGCCCATGCCTGGGGAAGGATGTCACATAGCCTTACCCCCAGAACTGAAACTCCTTCATGAAGATCAAGGAATGGAGACTCATAAGACTCTGGCTGACAGCTCCAGGGTTGGGGTGAACTTTGAAGGTCACAAATATTGGGATGAGCTTTAAGCATCACCAGTGTTGGGGTGAGCTTTGGAGGGTCACCAGTCTTGGGGTGGACTTCTGAGTTACCCCTGCTCCTATAAGAATCCCCAATAAAATCTCATTGGAGGAGGAGGAATAAATAATTGGCTCAGCAGTTAGGAAAGAGCATGTATTACTCTTCCAAAGAACCTGAATTTGATTCCTAACACACAAGTCAAGTGGCTCACAACCACCTGTAACTCCACCTTGGGGAGGATCTAACACCTCTGGCCCCTGCAGGCACCTGTGCTCAGCTCAAATACACAGACACACATAACCATGTCATCTAAAATAATAAAAACAAATGTTTTTAAATCTTAAAAAAAGAATATAGTTATATCCTTAAAGAAGAGAATTTATGGGAAGGATTGTAGCATGTTTATAACCTTTAACATGTTCATTCTTTTAATAATTTAATTTATTAGGTATCTGGGCTCGTCTATGTATTTCAGTCTACTTAAACAAGTGTGATCACAAAAGAGATGTTTGTAAAATAGTTTCTCTATTTTTGTTATTGTTCTTACATACATATAAATCTATAAATCTAAATATTTATTCAAGTCTATTCTGTGTGGCTTATGTGTATACATTTTAGAGATGGCCACTCAGTAATGGATAAACAATTAGGTGGTTCTTCCCTGTGGCCAACTGCTTTTCCTTGTTACGTGGTCATGAATTACCTGCAACTCTTCCTTTATAGGGGAGAGTTCTCCCATCCACCTAGGAAAGCCAACTAATATTTCCATATTCTCTTCTTGTTGAGGCTAACTTATTACTGAAATTTCATAGATGCAGGTTTCCAGCACTATAAAGAAAAAAATATCACAGTAGATCTCCTTGTCCTCTAGCTCTTACTATCTATACTCTGACTTTCTTCTGTGATTTTTCCTGAGTTCTTGATATAGGGGCTTTGGTGTTGATGTATGAATTTAGGTGAGCACTCCAAGTTCAGTAGTGGTTGTCTGCTTTTTGACCAGTTATGGCTTTCTATCATACCTTCTTTCTGATGCAAAAGGAGGAGGGTGGTAGCTTGTCTTCTGAGTTCCATGGTTTCAAGATTCTTAGGAAGTGGACTATTTTATAGCACCAGATATGAATCTTCTCCTATTGAATTACCTTGAGTCCAATACACATCTATTTGGCTATCCCCAAAATACAACCCAAAAGGATTCTTATCATATGTGGTGGAACTATGCTTTTTGTCAGTCAGACATGTATGTGTATATATATATATGTGTGTGTGTATGTATGTATATATATATATATGTAAATTTTGACTTTGAAAACAACAAGAAACATAATTCACTGTGGCATTTTCAAATACCCTTAGTGTTATTTATTCCATTCCTCCCCAACACTCTGTATTCTCCTTCTTTGACTTCTGCAATTAAGGTCTCTTGTCCCAGTTTTCCCGTTTCCCCCTTCATAGCTTCTGTGTCTTACTATTTATCTCTGTAGTTTTTCTACCAGAAGTAAGCTTGTTTGTCGCCCAAGCTCATCTCTGTTCCTGAGTATGTTCTTTGTGTGATCCACTATTCTTTGTGTGATCACAAAGGAACAGGCTTTGTAAAAATAATTAAAAATCTGAAATAAGAAAGAAAATGATGCTTGGAGATGTCATCATACATCACAGATAAACTGTTAGTAAATATCAGGTTTTCAAAATGTTTTGTCAAGATATACAAGTGAATAAATTTTCAAAATGATTGGGGAGATATCTTTGCATTAAATTTCACATATTAATGTACTGGATTGTCTTCTTTAACACATGTTTCTGCTCCAAAGTCACCAGTGATGATCATTTCAAACACTCCTGTTATAGCACATCCAACATCACAAAAATTATTTTCTCCTTCATTCACAGAGTGCAAGAGAAAGTGGGAAGGAAACACTATGTGTGAGTATTATCATTTACAATTTGATGGTTCAACTTTTTTTTATTCTGAGAATTATTATTACCTTAGTTTATGTATTCTGTACTGGGCATAATATTGCTGCAGCTGAGTGATGAAATCAGCTTTTCTCTGAGGGGCAAAAAGAGAGAATGTTCTATAATGTTTTGCATAAGTATAAACTGACATGTAAGTCTGGAAGGGAAAGACTCAGACATTCAGCATGATGTTTTACACTAGCTCTTGACAAAAGTCCCAGTCAGAGCGAGCTGTAAGAAACTGTCAACAATTCTTGGTATTTTTATGAAAAAAATGTCATTTTATCAAGAAGTTTTATTTAACATTAAAGAATTGTATACTTTTATTATGTGCCTGCCAACATCAAAACTGTGAGAATACCAGTTTGCAACAGGGAGATCAAGCACAGTGCTGGCATGTTTTGTTTGACTGTTTAGACCATTTGTGAATTCTCAATCACTTGCAAGGACTTACTGCTTGCAATTTAAATTCATTCTATCATGTCCAATGCAAAAAAAATTATATTCTTTATTTTATAATAACTCCCCTTCTTATGAGATTTGAAATATTTTGGGGAGTGTTATATCAGAATGATATAATTGATTATAAAGTATTCCTTTTGTTACAAAGAATAAGAACAGACCTTAGTCAGCTTTGGTAATTTGAGATAATGAATTGAAAAGAAGAAAGAGGTTACTTTGGAAAATAAGATTGACAGTTCAGGTCCACAATCTGTTGGCCCCATTGCACTGTGGCTGTTGCAATTCAACAAGCTCAAAACATGATAGAGCTAAAAAGAGAGTGAATGGGTACTGGTGCTCCAGGCAGTATCAGGAGTGGACTCACACTCATGGCCACTACCACAATCTCTGTGTCACCCTGATCCCAGAACATCACAATGATAGAACAGATTGTAGGTTGATAGTTATGTGGCTGGGTTGGTGACCCAATCCCTGCACTGGTAATCTTACCTAGTTATAGGAGGTGGCCAGTTCAGGCTATGTAACACCTATGGCTAGAAATCTTAGCTGTGGTCATCCTTGTAGATTCCTGGGAGTGTCTTTGCAGCAGGTTTCTATCTGACCCCTTTTTCTGTTGTCTCATTAAGTACTTTCTTCTCCTAATTCATTCTTACCAGATTCCTTCATGTTTCTACCCTCCCATATCCTCATTCCAACCACAAAATATCTTCTATTTCCTCTTCCCAGGAAGATGTGAATGTCCTGCTGAGGTTTTCTCATTACCTATTCTCTTTGGGTCTATGGATAGTAACATGTAGCTTGTTTTTGCTTTACTTTACAGCTAATATTCACTTATAAATGAGTACATTCCATGATTGTCATTCTTGGTCCGGGTTGCCAAAATCAGTATTTTTTTTTTTCCAATTCCATCCATTTGCCTTTGACTTTCATAATGTCAATATTTCTAACAGCTGAGTCATACTCCACTGTGTTAATGTACCACATTTTCTTTATCCATTCTTTAGTAGAGGGCCATTTGTTTGCTTCAATGTTCTGGTTATTACAAATAAAGCTTCTATAAATAAATCTGAGCAAATATCCCTTTGGTGGGATAGCATATTCTTTGGGTATATGCCCAAAAGAGGAATAGCTGGGTCTTGAGGGAGAGTGACTCCAGGTTTTCTGAGACACTGTCATATTGATTTCCAAAGTGGCTGTACAAGTTTTCACTCCTACCAGCAATGGAGGAGTGTTCCCTTTGCTCCACATCTTCTCTATCATGAGCTATCACCTGTGTTTCTGATCTTAGCCCGTCTGACATGTATAAGGAACCTCGGAGTCATTTTGATTTGCATTTTCCAGATGCCTAAGGATGCTGAACGTTTCTTTAAGTGTATCTCAGGCATTTGAAATTCTTCTGTTGGGAATTCTCTGTTTAGATATGTACCCCATTTTCTATTGGATTATTTTTTGATGTCTAGTTTCTTCATTTCTTTACGTATTTTGGAAATCAGCCCTCTGTCAGATGTGGGGATGGTGAAAATCTTTTCCCATTCAATAGGCTGCCATTTTGTCCTATTGATGGTGTTCTTTGCCTTACAGCAGCTTTTCACATTCATGAGGTCCTATTTATTAACTGTTGACCTTAGTGTCTGTGTTATTGGTAATATAATCAGGAAGTTTTCTCCTGTGCCAGGGCTTTCAAGGCTACTTTCTCTTCTGTTATGTTTAGTGTATCTGGATTTCTATTGAGGTTTTTTTTTTTTTTTAAATATTTATTTATTAATTTTTTTTTCCTTTTACATATCAACCCCAGTTCCCCCTCCCTCCCCTTCTCCTGCCTCCTCACCTCCCTCCCACTCTATCCCCATTCACTTCTCAGAGTGGGTAAGGCCTCCCATGGTAGTCAACAAAGTCTGGCATATCAAGTTGAAAGAGAGCCTAGCCCCTCCCCATTGTATCAAGGCTGAACAAGGTATCCCACCACAGGGTATGGGTTCCAAAAAGTCAGTTCATGCACCTCGGATAAGTCCTGGCCCTGCTGCCAGGGACCCCACTAACAGATCAAGCCACACAACTGTCATCCACATACTTTGTTGAATTCTTCATTAAAAATCCAGTGTCCATAGGTGTGTAGATATATTCCTGCATCTTTGATTTGATTTCATTGATCCACCTGTCTGTTTATATGCTAATACCATATGGTATTCCAGGCTATATATAGCCCTATAGTGAAGCTGGAAATCTGGGGATGGTGATTCCTCCAGTTCTTTCATTTTTTTGGTTTTCCATATGAAGGTGAGTATTGCTCTTTCAAGGTCTGTAAAGAATGGTGTTACAGTTTTAATGGGGATTATGTTGATTCTTTAGATTGTTCTGCTCAGTGACCCAGAGACCTAGGATAGAAAAAAAGTCAATATAATGATGCCTAATGATATTCTGCTATACCCAATGATTGGTGCCTAGCCCAATAGTTATCAAATGGCTCCATCTGTCAACTGGTGGAAACAAATGCAGCGTCCCACAGTCCAACATTAGGCCAATCTAGAGGAATCCTGCTCAAGAGAAGGAGGAAGGATAGTAGGTGCCGTAGGAGTGGAGGATATCACCAGGAAACCCACAGAATCAACTAAGCTGGGCTCATTAGAGCTGACAGAGACTGAACCAACAACCAGGAAGCCTACATGTGACTGACATTGGCCCTTTGCATATATGTAACAGTTGTGTTGCTTTATCTTTTTGTGGGACTCCTAACAGTGGAAGCAGGGACTATCTGACTGTTTTACTGACACTTGGGACCCTATTCGGCGTACTAGGTTGCCTTGCCCAGCTTTAATATAAGTCTTACTTCAACTTTATATGCCATGTTTTGTCAACATTCACTGAAAGCCTGCCATTTTCTGAATATGAACAAAGGAGGAGTGGGTGGGGGGGGGGGGCAGAGGAGAGATGGGAGAGAGGCATTGAGAAGAGGGAGGGAGGGGAGATAGTGTTTAGGACTTAAATTAATTAATTAATAAAATAAAATAAAATAAAATAAAATAAAAAAGAGTATGGACAATTCCCTTTGATAGCATATCTCTAGAAATCCTCGAATTTCTTATGGGTACTCATACCTTAACATTCCACTATTTCAATATTACTACCCTGAAGTCAACACTTCAGTACATGAGTCTTCAGGAAACATTGGCTCTACTCCCACTACATCACCTCTTCTCTATCTCTCCATGTATGTGCATGAATCTGTAACAAATTACATGATATGTGTGCATAATGTTCTATGGGCTAGAGTTACACTAAAATTGAATTGGTATATACATATACATACACACACATACACACACACACACACACACACACACACACACACACACATATATATATCATAGTTGGAAAGTTTTTGTAAGATCTACTATTTTCTAGATCATAAAAGGAAACAAAAAGTTAAGAACAACATCAAAATCTAACAAATGAATTTTCATTCCTTAGAACCTTTCATGTGATTCCTGATGTTCTGAAAAATGATTTAAAATGGCATCTTTTACTCTCAGAAACACATATATTCTACATATATTTTGGTATATTTCCTATTATGAAATCTTAGTATTAAAGCAATCTCTCTGAATTCTGAATGTTTTTAGATTACTAAAGTGTGCAAAAGAATACATTTACTGTTTAAAAAAAAAACAAGTGTATGGCAAATTAAATTGTTTACTTTGAAATAAATTACTATTTTTAGATTTGTGAAAATAATGCATTTTTTTGCTGTATATCCTCCCAAGCTTCCTTTCATGTTATCATGTTATATAACCAACTGCCTTCTAAAAGTACAGAGAATATTTGAACTCCCCATATTTGTTCTACTATGGTTTCCTTGGCATGATCTAAAATAAGATTTTGGTTTGCATTCTCTTCACACGCCTTCTTAGAATCCTCCAACATATGACCATGACTTACGCTTTCTTATTGCTTTTATGATTGATTTAGTTAAAGTTTTCTTAGATTTATTATAGATTGTTCCTAAACAATTTAAATGTGGATTCTAGCTATGAATTTTATGAAGAAAAACACGGGAAACCTAATTACACCCTTTCAAAGAGTACATGTTGTGGATGTTACTTAACTAGAGTGATACCAAATTTGACCTCTTGGTTATTATGTGTCAACAAAAGAGTCATTACCAAGAAAATCCTGAGAAAAGAGACTAGAATATGCAGATAAAAGTAGCAGATAATCTGCCTTATGATCCAATATGCATACATATTCAAGTAAATCTAAAAAAATTATACAATACCAGAGATATTTTTGTTAACACAATTCAGACCCAAAATACTAACTATATAAAATGACCCAAATAAAATAAAAACATTTTGTTTATTCTTGTTCTACAATGTCAGATTTTAAATTTCAAGAATACAATGATAAAAATTACTGAAACACATATATTACATTATATTTCTTTTGAGTCACATATTTTAATTAATTAATTAACTGATTCATTTAGTAAGTAATGGGCAGGCTTATTTCATACAGTGATTTTTTTTATTTTACTTTTTATGAAAGTTTTTGTAATGTTGATATTTATTTTTAATTTTTAGATTCTGTAGTAAACCTGTATTAAATAGAATGTCCTTTTCAACAGAATATGCACTTAATTGGCACTGGTTCCATAGAACTTAATGCAATCTGATGTCATAGTTTCTCACTTAATTGGATGGTAATTCTCCTTAATAAGGACACTTGCACATAATTAGGTGAGATTCAAATGGGGCTTTTGGGTTCATAGGAGGATCAAAGGTTGTTGTTTCTTCTTTCATACGCAGAATGTCTGCCACCAATTATCTGCTAACCACAGAGGTTTAAACACTTGGTAGGAGACATATAAACCTGCCTCTTGTACTTGAGGTTATTTTGGATTGTTTGGTTTTGTTTTGTTTTTGACTGCACCTTCTAAGCTTTGCAAGAAAGTGCTACCTCAGTCCTTTCTGCACAGTTATCACTTCTAACAGCTCACATACCTTTTTGACACAGGCTAGTGATAAGGCAACTAATTTTTGCCTTAAGCAAACTACATAAAATATCTAGTTTTAAGATAATTTATGGTGAATTCTATTCTCTCTCATTCTACATATTAATGATTTTTAATTATTTTAATAATCTTGTTGCCAACTGGGACAACAAATCACTATTGTGCCATTTTGTAAAATCTGAATTATTAGCTACTATTATATGTAATAATTTTCAATACTCAACAGGAAAAAAATCTCTTTATGATTTTAGTTGCTTTTTAACATAAAATAAAGTGCTTAAGTGAGTGCTAAAATATTTCAGAATTATATTACACCAAAATCATTCTCTATAGATAATTACATACAAAGTTATGGAAAAGTAATGCTGGATAAATGAGTTACCCAGAAAGAAAACAGTGTCTCTTGCCTTGATTGAAGGCTTTGGCCAAAGTGCTGGAAGACTTTGTTTCCTTCAAACAATGTTCTAGAACCAAGGTTTGCTTTTTGTTTTTCCTTTGTTTGTTTGTATGGTGCAAGGATCCATTTTCCACCACGTATGATTTATCAGACATCTGGCCTATAGAGAAGAGAACTCCACAAAAGCAGCTTCTGCTGTTAGTTCCAAAGGGGGACAACAGTGGCAAAGACAACCTTCCTCTGTTTATCTAAATGGATGGACATTCAGAACACAAGTCAGGAAGGTCTAAGAACTGCTCAGGGAAGCAGTATTAGGAATACCACAGTGACTAGCCTGTGATATTTCTCACAGCAATTCCACAGAGACAAGCCTGTGATACATCTCATAGCAATCACAGAGATTGTCTTCATTGGGTGCTCCAGTTACTATACATTTAATACAATACTATTGTACTGATGAGGGAGGAATCCTTGACCTCAGTTTTACAGTAGTGTCTTCTCCCATTAGGTATCTCCTCCATTATCCCCCTCAAGGGCTGATGTACGTGCCTTTTTCTCTTCTTTCCATTGTACTTGGGGTTAGTGTTTCTCTTCTTATTAAATCTTTCCATAGGTATGGCAACATTTTTAATCTTGCACTAGACAAACAGCTTAGTATTAAACTGTTCATTCTCTGATGCGGTTACATTTCTTACAAGACAGTCCTGAACGGGGACTTGTTAATTTGAGTGAGGAATCATGATTTGGTGTTGTAGAGGTCTGACAAAACAACACTAGGATCCTATTATTGACCCAAATTATGGTTCAGGAAAGTGTGTTATCAGCCAATACTCTTCTTGCACCCAACAGAAGAGTTCTTGTGTTCAAGTGAACATCCAATACGCCCCACATTCATCTCATGTCCTTTGCGTGTTCTTTGGCTTTCCAGCTTCTTTCAGCAGAATAAAAGTTCTCCAGCAAGGAAGAAGCCTACATCTCAGTTCCAGGTTGAATTCACTGTGCCTTAGAACCACTCATGTTATATCACCATTACTAGAGTCTCATTAACTAGCTATTATGGGCAGTCAAGAAGAATTTCAAGAGCCTGTATTTTTTAGGCAGCTTACAGACAAGGGCCTGGGTGACCAGCAGCTCTTAAGGAGGCATCTCACACTAGGCACCGGGGCTTTGGTTTTTGGCTTGGCTTTGACATGTTTATGTCAAAATAACTACATAAAGTAGATTATTAAGTCACCATCTCATTTGTATTTTATAACATTTAATTTAACACTATTCAAACACCTGCATTTAATTATTGTCTATATGTTTATGTGCATGATACGATCAAAGGATATATAAGCTAATCATTTCCATCATTCCCCTGTCAAAGAAGAATCATAAGCAGAATAAACAAAGAGGAGTTTTGGTTTTCCAAACAAATACAAATGCAGGCATTGAGAATTTATTTAATTTTAGACAAGTTATTTTATCTCACCTAGATTCTCTTTTATATCCTATTAAAATGCAGAATATTCCCCACTTTATTGCAGTAAGACAACTAATTGCTCACAGGTAATATTTATTCACGCAGATCTAACCTTAACCTCACAGAATTTAGATCATAAAGGGAAATATAAACAACAATTAGAAAAAAAATTCCTTCATAGTTTCCCTGTGAATCCTAACCCCAAATGCACATGTGAGAACAAAAAGCTGCATTTATTTATTTTTTGGAAATCATATTAAATCTGGCTTTGAGATTTCATCTGATAGTGAGGACAGGAAATTGAATCTGATATGTAATTTGTGCCATGCTCTTTTGTTGCCTAGGCTTGCCTGAAAATGAGATTCAACGGAAGTGAGAGAATGGCACCTTCATTGCTCTGTTTCTTCATCCTACCCTGGCCATCTGTCATGTGCGGTTTATCCATATTCAACAATAATGTGTGCCTATGGTATAGAGACAGCTACCAAATATACTTCTTTCTCACTAAATCCCATGAGATTTTTGATTTAATATTTTATTATATTAATTCTATTATATTATTTTATATACTACTTATTATATCATCTTAATTTTAATCAGTTTATATTAATAAGTACAATATATTTATTTATATATGAAATTTATATTTGAATGTATTTTATTATAATCTTAAAATATTTTGTAATCATATTCTCCACCCTCAACAATTTTTCCCATATCTAATTTGCTAAAGATTGATATCATAAGTGGTGACTGAATCATGCAAATGCTGAGTAACAATTGATATAGTCATTTTATTTTTTCTTTAATGTTTTGGGGATTGGATACATTGGTTGTTTCATGTAAAGTCTGACTTTCGAATCGATCATAAATCCCTATTGGATATGCTGTATAAAATAATATGTGTAACTAGATTTTCTTTGTAAATATTTATTGAGCATTCGTTTACTTGTAGTTAGATGAGATATTTATATAAATTATAATTTTGTTTTCTGTAACATTTTAACTCTTTATAATGTTGATATTAGTAGGGCTTATAGAGTAAGTTAGAAATAGTTCTCTCACCCTATATTCTAGAAAGGATTAAGGTGTAATGATAATTTTTTCTTGATTATTTGGAAGATTGTAACAGTGAAATTGTTTCATCCATGGAGAAAAAGAAGAGGACAAAGATGAACAATCCGGGTTTTGGAACAGTTTTTTTTTTCCATGTTCATAAAGAATATGTATGCCCTGTACATAATTCACTACTTTAAAGGAAAGAAAAATGGGGTTCAAGGTTGTTTAAAATTTTCTTACACAGTACAGCATCACTTTTGTATAGTTAATACACTACTGTATGTGTCATTAGATGGCCCTATCTTGATATTTTCAATAACCAATAACCTTCTCCCTTAGTTCAGTGTGGGGGTTGTAAGTGTGGCATGGGAATTTAGAGCATGTTCTTGTTAGTACAAATAAGTGTGTATGTAATGATATAGTGATATTTTATTTGTATTGAAATGTGATTTTATTTATATGTTAATAAAGTTGCCTTGAGGTCAGAGCAAGCCAGAGCAGAAACTGGGTGGTAGTGGTGCACTCCTTTAATCCCAGCACTTGGGAGGCAGAGCTAGGTAGATCTCTGTGTGTTCCAGGACACAGCCAGCATGGCAGACACACGCCTTTAATCTCAATAGCAACCATAGAAGACCTGGAGGTCTGTATAAACAGGCAGTGATGAGGAGGTCATGTGGCTGGGTTTACAACCAATGAGAAAACAGAACAGAAAATCTATAAAAAAGATAGGACACAAAGAGGTAGCTCTCTTGTGGAGAGGAAAAACAGCAGAAGCAGTGAAGGGTAAGGTTTTCTGCTTTTGCTCTGACCTCGTGATTTTTAACTCTGCAATTGGTTCTGTGTTTCTTATTTAACAAGCCCGTTACATCTACATAGTGACAATAGTTTTTGTTTTTTGCCTTCACTAGTCTCTGATGAAGCTTGTAGAGGTCATGGCCATGCCTTTAATCCCAGCACTGGGGAGGCAGAGCCAGGTGGATCTCTGTGAGTTCAAGGCCAGCCTGTCCTACAGAGTGAGATCCAGGACAGGCACCAAAACTACACCTGTCTTGAAAAATCAAAAAACAAAACAAAACAAAAACAAACACCACCACCACCACTAACAACAACAAAACACTGCTATTCTTTTAACTGACTATGACTAGGTAATCACACCAAGAGTGCAGCTGTTTTGGTGATCTTCTGGGTGCTTCTAAATAGATAATTTCTATTTAAAAATACTTATAAGGTTTAGGAGAGATGGCTCAGCAGTTATAAGCAGTTGTTGCTCTTAAAGAATACCTGGATTAAGTTTTCTACTCCCACTTGGAAGCTCACTATCTGTTTCTTGTGTTCTAAGTGTTCTGACTAAAATCTCCAGAGATACAATTTATAGAAACTAAAACCAAGACTTATGATCTATTCTCTAAAGCACATACCAGTTAGCAAGTTCTCTTCAAAACGCAGATTTCTGCTTCTAATTTATATTTTTCTTTCTTCCTTGAATTTTACATAACATTCATTGATTTGTGTCGGTGTTTTTGGGTGTGTGTGTTCAGGCTTGCATGTAAGGAATATCATAGCACTCATAAAACTCGGAAAGCAACTTTCAGGAGTTGGTTCCCTTTTTCTCAGTGTGGATTTTGAGGATAAAACTCAACATGACACAAAGGACATAAAACATCTTTATTTGTTCACACATCTTCCCTGCTCTAAATCCATCAATTTCTACTTTTATAATTGAGATGAGTATGTATAGAGGCCGGGTAGTAAGAAAGAAGGAACAGAAATAGGAGGCTTTCTGAATAGCTGAATCATGGGAAAAGCTGTGGTCTAACATACAATATACTTTGTAATTTAAACACTGGCTGGGTATAAAATTTTAGCTTTCAAGGACTTTAGATATTTAATAATATTTTGTCAGAATGGAGCAGCTCCAACATATCTTATAGTATAAGCAGCAATATTTTCATTGTACAGAATTAAGAAATACTAAATGTTATGAAATGGCCACTTGAAAGGGAGTAATTAAACAGTTCGCAGGGGAAGAAGAGGCTAGATGAGATCCAAGACAACAACTATCATAACGAACATGATAGACAACAACCACATAAAACGTGCACATGCTGTTGAGGAGACATTATCATACTATATTGCATAACGTTAGACCACACAGACACACATACAAATGTGTGTTTATTCATAATATTTAAATACACCTAAAATTCTACATAATTTCAGGTAACTATAAAACAATATGGTTCCCTAAGGCTATTTCAACATCCATAGTGTTATTCATTCCTCCGGCCTTCTGCTTCTTCTGTATGGTCCTCTCTTCACTCTCTAATTCAAAACAGCATCTCATTTATCCCACTACCCCTTTCACATCACCTGCATTATGCTATCTCCTTTGCTAGAGCTTCTCATAGACACTTGTGGCCTCCTTTTACTTTCCTGGTCTCTGTTGTTGCCTCAGGTGATACATGGACATCATAAGATCTAGAGCTTATAGTCACAAATGAAAGTGAGCATGAGCTGTTTGTCTTTGTGGACCTGGTTACAGCACTCAATATATTTCTTAATTCTATTCATTTCATTATTTTATTTTTATTTACTGCTGAATAATATTTTATTGTATATGTACCATATTTTCATTATCCATTCATCAGTTGAAGGTATTCAGTTTAGCCACTTCCTGACTTTTATGGGTAGAGTGAACACAGCAGCTATCTATGGAGTAAGAGGTACAATATTTTGGTTATAGACCTGGCAGTCATACATATGGGTCTATAGTAGATTTATCTTTACCTCTTTGAGTATTGTTAAACTTATTTTCAGAGTGGCTATACAAATCTGCAATCTTGTGAACTGTGAATGAGGATTCCTCTCTCCTCAAATACTCACTAGCATTTGTTCTCAATTGTTTTATTAATCTTATTTATTCTAACTGGGGTAAGATAAAGTGTCAGTACATTTGAAAGTATCTAGAAATTGGGTAGAGCTTTCCAACAGGCCTGTAAATATGAGGAATAGGAAATGGATGGCAATGTCTATAAAGAACAGACAAGGATTAGGCAAGCTGTCTTAATTACAAGTTATAAGAACAAAATCAAACGTCCCTAACCTACAAACTAAGAGTACCTGACTTGCATAATTTAAAATGTCAGTCAAGATTACATTCAGGACTTAAATGATGCAATCAAACATTGACTCTCTTGTGATTGCCTGGCTTGGAATTTTATTCTGTTTTACTCTTTTCTTAATTAGCATACTTCTCATTTGCAAAAGAATTCCATTAAATCTTGTTAGCATCAGTGCTGAGTTCCACCCCTGCAATGGATCTTTTCCCACTATATTTCTGAACAAACCTTCAAATTATTGTAACTGGAATCACTTGGATATTTGGATAAATATTACAAAAATATATGTGGTTGCAGTAATGGAATATAATGAGTGGCTTTAGCTTCCCTCAGCCCTAATGTTTTTAGCTTAAATCACAGGAAAAAGTTGTCAGCAAGTGTTCTCATCCATTCATAAAGAAAAGGAAAGGTATTCCTAGGCCTTAAGCAACAAAAGTATAATAGGCAATCATGTAGGCATTTTTTCTGTAAGGTGTGCAATATTCTTGAGAATGTGTTTCAGAAGAAAGAGAATGTATTAAAAATATTTGGTATAATTGAAATGATAAGTCATACTTTTATCTTCAACTGAACACTCTGCAACATTTATTAGAATTGACAGAAAGTTTTGGTTGAAATCTTGAATGGGAGGATGTATGATGGCATTTAATAAACTGGGCATGCTAGCTAGTTAGTAATGAGATTAGATAGAAATTGTAGGTACTGAGAAAAAGTAGAGAGGTGGCTTCAGTCTGGTTTGAATGCTATTTATGAGATATATTACAAAAATTTCTTAGAAATGGAAGGAAAATCTGAAAAGTTAAAAAATCTAAGATTGTGTGATATTATTTATAGAATTACACACATTTAAAATGGTGTACATTCATGTTTTTGTTCAACAAATTATATTGAATGTCAGCATGTTATGAATATATGGAGACTAATTCACAATAAATTGATGTCAATCAAACTATCAAAAATCTTAATTTGTAAAATATATTATCCCCTGCATTCAAGCTTTCTATTAAAAAATTCAGCTTCATAATTAACTTATTTTGATTTGCAGAGAGGATGTCAGTATTTATTACTATATATGACAATTTGGCATAAAGAGATGAATGTTTGTGCCTGTATAGTTATTCATACTTTTGATAGAGATTAAAAATATAAACCAAGCAAATAATACATCTATTTTTTTCTTGTGATGAACCAGACTAGGGACATTACACTTCATTGTGTGCTTGTATTATTCAGTGAGGAGGTTCTATAAGATTTATATTATGCACTAAGATATATTATGATGTTTCAGGCTGCCTGTGAGGCCCTTTCAATAAATTAATATGCTTCTTTCTATTTCCATTTGAGAAAATGATGCAATACTAGACCCAAAAATTAAGTAGAGAATTGTTCCATCATTTTTTATAAACTTCATTATTCATTTTTAAAAATTGTTCTCAAAGACCATTTGGACCTTAAGACTTATTCTTCAATAACTATGCAATTACAGCTTTCTTACATTTGTCGGTTATGGATTTTTTCATCTTGAATATTACCTATTTCCATGGAAGTCTAAAGACTTGATTCTTATCAAATTCAATATACTTAGCTTGGTTTTATTTTTTATTAATTACATTTTTATAACATTTGTTAAACATAATTTTATGTATCAGTGGGATGTCGTGTGATATTTGGGTACATATATATTTGTGTGTGTGTGTGTGTGTGTGTGTCACTTTTCATCATATTTTCATATTTATATATTATTTTCTTCACTGAAGAATTTATAATCTTTCTGGATTTTTAAAAAAGTATATAATAAATTATTGATATAACCATTCTACTGTGCATTAGTAAACCAAAGTATTAATTAGTATATAACTATAATTTAATTACTATTGATCAATTGATCATATTCTATTCTCTCTCCATCTTTACAATCCTACACAGTCTCTGGTAACCAACACTACACTTGACTTCTATGGTATCTTTTTTTTAATACTCCAATCATGAGAAAATTGTACAGTACTTATCTCTTTAAGGCTGATTTATTTTGCCTAAACAGTGATCTCGATGTCCTTCCTGAGGCTCATGGGTCCTAGGATTCCATTAATTTTTTGTTTTCTATAGCAGCCCAATGTGTGTGTGTGTGTGTGTGTGTGTGTGTGTGTGTGTGTGTGTGTGTAGATATAAGCACACATATATGCAAACATAGACCGTATTTCTTTTGTTTATGTGGTAATAATCACAGGTTGTTTTTATTTTATACCTACTGAAAATAGAGTTCTATTTAATGTGATAGTATGTATGTCTCTTTAACACAGTGCTTTCATTTTCTTTGTATATATTCCTAAGAGTAGGATTGCTTAATGATCCTGTATTCCCATTTCAGTGTACTCACATAATTTTTTTTTTAGCATAATAGCTATACAAACTCAGATTCACATTAAAAGGAAAGAGTTTCTTCTTCTGCATGGTTTCATAAAATATTGTTTTATTTTTTTGAAAGTAGTCATTTCTATTGGAATGAGATGATGTTTCATTTTGGCATTATTTATGTAGTTGAATTCATGACAATAGACTATTTTTTACTATTCTCATCTTTTAATGGCTGGAGGATCTGTGGTATTTATCTTGTATGAATGTTCCCTTAATTTTTTCTTCAAGTGGCTAGTCTGGCATTTTTTTAGCGGTATACTCAATTCAAGCTATAAGTTACTTGACATTTTATGATTTTTAAACATAACATGTCATTCTTACTTTTATTCTAGACATTGTATACATTAAGAGACTTTGATCCCAGATTAAATCTGTCTTTCATGGTTATTCACTCTGCATTAGTACAGTGATGGTCCTGGTCTTCTTTACTAACTGTGGTTCAGATGGCAGTTTCATATCCAGAGCCTTTCCTGTGACATTATATTTTTGTGCAGGAGGTTGATCAGGTACCCACTGGTGATTCTCAAGTAGAAGAGAGTGGAAGTATCCTCTTTGTAGTGACAGTGATCAGTACGAGCAAGACTGGGCACATGCTGAGGTTTATATAACCATAAATGAGATGTTTTTTAAATTAAGCCATTCTTAAGATCTGTCCCTTATTCTGGTTCTGTCCACTGAGTTCATGGTCACTTCAGAACAAATGGATCACAGTAATGGTGGAAAAGATTTTTTTCTTTTCTCTGAATAATTATTTACAGTCCCATTCTGTCTCTACTAATCTGTTTTGTGTGGAGGATACAACTTTTAGATTCTTCCTGATGATTTTCAGTTTATTTGTGGAATGCTATATTTTATTATTTCTCAGTCTGGGAAGCTTTCTGATTTTTGATGGGATGAAAAAGGCTTACTGCTTTTCTGGATCTTCCTTATGAAACAGTTTGTTTGATTTATATTTTTTCAGTTTTCATTTAGCACCTGTCATTTACAGAATACATGCATGTTTTATAACTGTAATCAGAGGAAGCTGGTCTTTGGCATTTTGCGAACTACAAAGTCAGTTGGGAGTTGGTTCTCACTATTTAGCCCTGGCTAGCCTGGAGCTCACTATCTGTATCAGTTTTGCCACGCACTCACAAAAACTTCATGCCTTTGAAATTATAGAATTTTACCACTGAACCTTGTTCTTTCTTGAATTTTTGAGTTCCACATCCACATCGGTACTGTCATCTATATATTTATTGTTAAGCAATATGTATATCTCAGGGAGCACAGATTTAATGTCTCTAGCACTGAGCAAGTAGTGTAAATGAGTAAAGAATGTAGAAAGACTCCATCACATAAGAAGTTAAATGTCCTTGTTTAAGGGAGAGAAACCACATGTTGTAGAGATTCACCTGAAGTTTGAGGAAGAATGTTTCATTTGAATTGTAGCCCAATAATTATGGGGTAAATTTTCTGTTCTCCAAATAATTTGTGTATAGTTTTGTCCATCCAAAATCTTGCAATCTGAATAACATTGTAAATTTTCTGAATCTTAATCACCTAGTCTATCCATTTGAGAGATAAATATGATCCAGGTGGCGACGGTGCACAACTTTAGTCCCAGCACTCAGGAGGCAGAATCAGGTGGATCTCTGTGAGTTTGAGGCCAGCCTAATCTACAGAACAAAATTCAGGACAGGCACCAAAAGTACACAGAGAAATTTTCGAAAAGACAAAAAACAAAATAAACAAACAAACAAACAAACAAAAACCAGAGAGATAGATATGAATTGCAAGGTAAGTAAGAATATGTGCAATTATATATAATTTTCTTCTTATTGTTTCTATTTGCTGGTCATGTTAAAACACCATTAATATCCTTGCAAATAGCATCCCTCACAACAGTATTATAAACATAATGGTTTGTACTATAAAGACATTGAGACACAGAAACTATATATTATTAAGTGTTTTAAGGTATGTGTCCACCAAGTTCTACTCAGGTGATTTCAAAATATTAAAAGGCTATAAAAATATAAAATGTACTACGACTACATTCTCACATATTTTGTTCCATGAGGTTTTCATTCTGCTTCTCTGGATTCATGTGTCATCTAGTTCTAGAATGACAATTTTGTAGAGAGACGTGCAAAATGGAAGATGATTCAGTATGAGGACATTATTGCTGTTACCTTCACTCTTCTAAGAAGCTTAGGTAAACATAGTAACTGAAATCTGAGTTTCTCAAATTTTGTATGAGGGAAGAATTGTAGATGAGAATGGACAAAAATGTGGCCTGTGAAAACAATAGGTATGGCAAGGATCACATGATGTTCCATAGTTAGTAGTTACTCTGTAAAACTTCAGTTGGACAAACAAATACTTTCAGATGTTCAAAAAATAAACACTCATCCTTTAGCACTTATGGAGGGAAGACGTTTTAGGAAAAAAGAAACAGTCAGAAATAATGTAGCCTATACCAGGAGATGACTTGACACACCTAGAAATAGCTGCATGATATTCCTAACATTTTCACAGCTTTTGGTTCATAATTCATGTGTTTCCCTTCGTTTGGCTATTTGTCCCTGTGCTTTTCCAATCTTGGTCTCAACAGTTCACACTCTTACAGTCCCTCCTCTTTCTCGACAATTGGACTCCTGGAGCTTCACCTGGGGCCTGATATAATAAATTAAAAAAAGAATTAAGTGCTTTGAAAATGTTAGTAATATATTTTTTCTCTTTTTTTATTTATTATATTTTTGTTTTAATTTTACACATCAGCCATGGGTTCCCCTGTCCTCTCCCCTCCTGCCCCCACCCCACGTTCTCCCCATCCCCTCCCCTCCATTCCCATTTCCTCCAGGGCCAAGATTCCCCTGGGGATTCATTTAAACCTGGTGTATTCAGTACAGGCAGGTCTTGTACCCTCCTTCCAGGCTGAGCAAAGTGTCCCTGTGTAAGCCCAAGGTTCCAAACAGCCAGCTCATGCACTAAGGACAGGTCCAGGTCCCACAGCCTGAGTTATAGCCAAACAATTGTAAACACATGATTTATGAACCAAAGGCTGTGGAGCCCTCAGCTGGAGCAGGCCCTCTGGATAAGTGAGACAATTGAATAGCTTGGACTGTTTGGGAAGCACTTAATTCTTATATATTTCCTTTCTTTCTTTCTTTTTTTGGAACTATATTTCATTTTTTTCTAGTTTCATTGTTCTTTTTGTGTGTTCACTTACTGTCATAAGAGAGAGAGAAAGGGAATGGCATTAGATGTATGGGAAAATAGGGAGGATCTGACTTCACTAAGAGCAAAGAATGATCAGAATGCATTGTATAATTTTTTTTTAAATCTTCAAAAGCATCCGAGTTAAACAGTTACAGAAGGACTTAACAGATGTATTGGATGTATGGGGAAGAGTGAAAACACAATTTTATACATTATATGAATAATATGGACTATATTCTTAGTGTAACGTTCTTCTCATTATTGTTGATTTCTCTCATGCTATAAGTGCTCAGTTATCAATAACCATGTCTTCCTCTTACCTGAACACAGGATGATATAAGCAGAAACACTTGAAAGGTTTATGAAATTTTTGATTTTTAATTATTATTTAAAAAAATCTTTCACACAATGTACTTAGATCATTTTTCCCTCACCTCCGACTCCATGCCTACCATTCACACTGCCCTCCACTTCCAACCTCCCATTTCTCTCACTGTCTCTCTCAGAAAAAAAATGAAATATTCAGTTTTTTAAAATATATACAATTTTTATTTGCCTATAATATGAATGAGTTACAAAAAGTAATAGATAAGACATAATTGAAGCACAAATGACAGCTAAACCCACAATTTTTCTTTGTGCTTATTTTGGTTTTTGTGGTTCTGTGTGTTAATAAAAATGTGAACATATAGTAAACACACTCTAATAACTATCAAGTCTTTTCATGAATTGTATCTAATACAAAATCAGAAGTCTGAAAACCTTGTCTAGTAAGTGGCAATTAGTGATTCTTGTGTTTTATTAACAATGTTCCATAAATCTTCTATTACTTTTAGAGCATTCGTGAATGAGATTAAGAATGCCATAAAACAGGTCCTAGAGAGCTCTTATGTGAAAACTCAGTGAATCAGGAAGTGAAACTTCTCCTCAGACATACCACCTACCATAATCTTGATCTTTAATTTTGCAGCTTTCAAAAGTGCAAGAAATAACTACCCAGCTTAAAAAGTTATATTTTCTTATATCATTCTATCATTCTGAATGGGATAATAGGCACATGCATGCCTGCATAACACATACAGACACACACACACACACACACACACACACACACACACACACACACACACACGGAGGGGAGTCAGAGAGACAGAAAGAGAAAAGAGAGACCAAGATGAGAGAGACTTCAGTTTGCTTGATAAAGAAGTGCATTTATGAATACCAAATAGCTACCTTCATGTTTAATGGTAAAGTATTGAGTATTCATCCCTGAGACTTAGAAGCCAAATTTTGCTGCTTTGGAGCAAAGTACTATAATGTTGGTAGACATTGGCAAGAAAATTAAAGGAAATAGTAGGCAGTGAAAATTAATTTCTAGCATTTGTTTCTAGGAATGTCTGAATGTATGCTCAGTCTTTGAAATTCACTTAATGTAGTATTTTATAGTAAAAATTACAGTTTCTTTTGCTTGTCTCACTCTCTAAATAACTGTGCTTTACTCACAGAGATAGAGGTTTATAACTTTTAATGCATGATGATGGATTACCTTCCTCCCACTACATCATACCTTTAATATTTTCACTGGAAATGTAAAACTTGGTCATAAATTCGACCTTAACATGAGTCATTTATTAGCTAACTTCCTCTAAAATGAAAAGCCAAAGGTAGTACTTTGGAACTTTGATCTGTGAAAGTAAATTCACTTCTCTCATACGATTTAAAGTGCTGGTAACTTTTGTGAAGTTTGAGATTTCTTTTCACAAGAGAAAGAAATAACTCTAAGTTAAATATTTGTAACTTACCATGTAAATGGACAAAATATTTAATTCAGAGAGCTAAAGTCAACTTCAAAGAAGTAGTAAAAATCCTTTATACAACTTCCATACAAAATGACTTCTTAAGAAACAAAATCATGAGTTATGAAGTTTAGGCTAATCAGTTCATGTCAGTGAGAAATATGAGACAGATTTTGTTCAAAGGAAATAATTATACGGGGAAGTGTGTGGTGAGACACATTAAATATTTACCCTTCCTAGTTGACAAGAAGATTGCCTGCTGAGGATAGAGTTTCTGAGACAGCATTATAGATTGATGATTGCTTTAACTAAATACAGTAAAATATTAATGGAGAGAAATTATAAAGAAAAAAGAGAATATATGTTATCCACACCATTGTTTTTTATATATTTATGCATCTCCAAACTTATTTAACTAGCTGTAAATTTATATCAATGTCCTATAGTAAATTAAATCCATCATATGTATATATGTGTGTGTGTGTGTGTGTGTGTGTGTGTGTGTGTTTGTGTGAATACATACACCTATATTATATATTGCATGCTTTTGATATTTTTCTTTTTACAATTTCTTTGTAACGCATTCTGTGATGACCAAAATGTTCAAGTCTCTAAGAATTCTTTTGAAATCACAAGTGGCTCTTTTCTAAGTGTTACCTTTTATTAATTATTTGAGAAATTCGTACATTGCATTTTGGAAACATTTCTTTCCCCAAATCATCCTAGACATCTCTACTCTCCCAGTTTCCTTTTCCTGTTATTGCTTTCACCCGCCCACTCCAATTTGTACTGAAAAAAAAATTCTTTAGGATGGAGACACTGCCCCAGATACTCTTATACCCAGTAGGGGTCACATAATTAAATAAAACTCATTTTAATTAGCCCAGAAACCATCAGTTACCAATACCTCCTGAAATATGGTTGTGACTTTGTACCCAACTTCCCCTCATATGCTGGACACTGTTCTGAATAGATGTTGTGTAGGCCCATGTACATTGTTACAGTTACTAAAAGTACATAAATGCAACTACTTTTTCATGTTCAGAAAACATTCTTTGAATATATCTACCATCTCTTGCTCTTACAACTTTTCAGCCCCCTCTTAAAATGAATATTGAGTCTTGGGGGAATGGGTGTGATATACATATCTGAAACAGGGCTGATAATTCTATAATCTCTTATTTTATAAGTTGACTAGTTGTATGCCTCTGTGTTAATTGTCATCTACCTCAAGAATTTTCTATAATGAGGATTGAAAGAGTTACTAATCTGTTACTCAATATTATTTTCATTCAGCAACCTAACAGCAGTAGCTGCTCTCCTTGGGCCTACTACATATCTAACCAAGGCTTTTGGTCTTTATAATCCTCCTAGGTATGGGTTGAGTTTTGTGAACCCAGCCTTAAAAACAACTGCATGAGTGGATTGGGATGGGAAGGGAGGAGATGGGGGGGGAGCAGGAGAAGGAGAGGGAGGGGAACAGGTGTTGGTATGTGAAAGGTAATAAAATTTTTTAACAAAAAAAAATAAAAATAACAATGAGAGCAACACACATTCACAGCCTACAGAAGAACATCTCATAGCATAAGTGATCCCAAAAATTATACTAGGGAACACCTACAGCTAATAAACACCTTCAGTAATGTGGCAGGGTAAAACATTTACTCCAAAAAATCTTCTTCCTATATACAGATGATAAACAGGCTGAGAAAGAAGTTAGAGAAAATCACCCTTTACAATAGCCACAAATAATACAAAATATTTTGGGGTAACTCTAACTAAATAAGTGAAAGACCTTTATAATAAGAATTTTAAGTCCTTGAAGAAAGGAATTGAAGAGGATATCAGAAAATGGACACATCTCCCATGCTCTTGGATAGACAGGATAAGCATAATAAAAATGGCAACCTTACCAAAAGCAACAGAGGTTCAGTGCAATCTCATGAAGCATAATCATCCCTGACTTCAGGCTCTATTATGGAGTTATATTAATAAAAACAGCTTTGTATTGGCATAAAAACAGACACATGGATAAATGGGATTGAATGTAACATCCTGACATTAATCCACATACATATGAACAGCTGAATTTTGATAAAGAAGCCAAAATCATCCAATGGAACAAAAGAAAGCATCTTCAACAAATGATGCTGGGATAACTGAATGTATAAATGTAGAATAGTGCAAATAGACCCATATCTATTGCCATGTACAAAACCAAGTCCAAGTGGATCAAAGATCTCAACATAAAGCCAGTAACACTGAATCAGATGGAAGTGAAAGTAGGAAGTAGCCTTCAATTCATTGGCACAGGAGACCACTTCCTAAATATAACACCAGTGCCACAGACATTGAGAGAAACAATTAATAAATGGGACCTCCTGAAACTGAGAAGCTTCTGTAAGGCAAAAGGCATGGTAGAGAGAAGAAAAAATGGCAGCCTTTAGAATGGGAAAAGTCCTTCACCAACCCCATATATGAAAGAGGGCTGATTGTAGCAGGAATCTTAAAAAGTCTTTTTAATAAAATCAAACCTGAGGCCAGTTATTGGGGTGAACTCTGGAAGATCAGAGGAGCAGAACAAGCCACAGTCACCTCACCTTGCCGATTCCCCAGTTATTCTGTTTCCTCAGACTGGAAGCCTCTGAGTTCACATCTCAGCTGAACTGCTGCTCAAAAGCCTGAAGGCATAACCAGCCAAATGCTTCTAGCTCCTGGTTTTCATGTCTTATATACCTTTCTGCTTTCTGACCTCACTTCCTGGGTTTAAAGGCATGAGTCACCATATTTGGCTGTATCCTTGAAAAGATGAATTTCTGCCTCTGGAAAGCTAGGATTAAAGGTGTGTGCTACCACTGCCTATCCTCTATGTTTAATACTGTGGCTGTTCTGTCTCTGACCCCAGATAAGTTTATTAGGGTGCTCAGTATTTTGGGGAACACAGCTGATCTCCAAAATATATAAAGAATTCAAGAAATTAGACATCAAAATACCAAATAATCCAATTAAAAATGGGGTGCAGGTCTAAGCAGAGAACTATCAACAGAAGAAACTCAAATGGCCAAAAGACATTTAAGGAATTGCTAAACATCCTTACTAATCAGGGAAATTCAAGTCAAATGACTCTGAAATACCATCTAACATGTGCCAGAATAGCTATGATCAAGACATTGATAACAGTTTATGTTGGAGAGCATGTGGAGTAAGGGGCACACTCCTGCACTACTAGTGCGAGTGCACTTTTGTTCAGCCAGTCTGGAAATTAGTATGACAGTTTCTTAGAAAATTGGAAATCAACCTACCTCAAGACCCAGCTATATGACTCTTGGGCCTATACCTAAAAGATGTTCAACTATAACACAAGAACACTTGCTCAACTTTATTCATAGTAGCATTATCCATAATAGTCAGAACGTGGAAACAACATAGATGCCCCTTCAGTGAAGAATGGATAAAGAAAATATGGTACACTTATACAACAGAGTATTACTCAGCTGTAAAAAACAATGGCATCCTGAAATGTGCAGGCAAATGGATGGAACTAGAAAATATCATCCTGAGTGAGGTAACCCAGACCCAGAAAGACAAGCATAGTATGTACTCACTAAAAAGTCATTATTAGGTAAAAAGCAAAGGATAACTGTGCTACAATCCACAACCCTAGAGAAGCTAAGTAAAGGGAAGGACCCTAATAGGAAAAAACATGGGTTGCCCCAGGAAGGGGAAATAGTTAAGATCTCCTGTGTAAACTGGGGTGGGGGTGGGTAAGAAGGGAAGAAATGGGGCATGGGAACATGATAGAGACTGCTGAGTTGGGGTAGGGGAGGATAAAGAGAATAATGAAACAGATATTTTGATATAGGAAGCCATTATGAGGTTATGGAGAAACCTGGGGCTAGGGTGTCTGAACTAGTCTTCCCTTCTACAAACTCTTGTTATAGGGTAACTCTACTCTCCGTGGCCCCAAATGTGATAGGTGTTGGGTAGGTTGGCATATGGGACCCAAATGATGATTTTATACTTAATTTTACTAAACAAATTTTAGGTCAAAAGTGCAATCCAATGACATGGTAAAAATATGAAACAAATTAGCTAGACTAGGTATTGATTAATATGTTTTATAATAAAACAGATTTCATAATTAATGTGAAGTCAAAAAGAAAACAACTTGGGCTGGAGAGATGGCTCAGAGGTTAAGACCACAGCTTGCTCTTCCAAAGGTCCTGAGTTCAATTCCCAGCAACCACATGGTGGCTCCCAACCATCTGTAATGAGATCTGGTGCCCTCTTCTGGCCTGCATGGATATGTGCAGACAGAACATTGTATACATAATAAATAAATAAATCTTTTTTAAAAAAGTTGATTTTTGAAAAAAAAGAAAACAACTTATGTATTCTTTGTTGTCTCAAAATATTTATCTAGGAGGTAATCTTATAAGAATTAGCAAGGGTAATAAAATTAGAATATTTATTTCTAGCTGATTTTATTATGATAATATTTATTACTGAAAGCATTTAGCATTTCACTCAAAGTCTGCTATATTAGTTTAATCTTAATATGATGTTTGTGAGGATTAATACCTCTGACTCAATTTCCCATTTAACTAGAGTATTTAATGTACTCAAACTATTTTATAAGAATGAATAAATTTAAATTGATGAATCAATTTTCACTGATTTTTGATATTTTAATTGCAATTTTGTTAGTTAAGAGGGACAATTTAGTAAAATCAATCAAGGTTCATTTTAAATTCCAAATATAGTTGACACCCCCTCTCTTAAAATATACAAGAAAAAAACAAAAATAAAATTAAAAATGACTAGCAAACTAAAAATATGACAATCATTAAGACAAAAATATATCCAAGAAAAGCAAAAATCACATAACAAATATAACAGCATCCATTTTGTGCCTGTAAACAAGCCTTGAGCTTGGAACCTGTACTGGAGTGCAGTTAATATGTCTCCAAACATTTAAAGCAAGCAACAGATCTTTTAATGGGATAAGATTTCTTCATTTACAAAGACCTTAGGTTCAACAATAGTTACAACTTATTATATCTACTTATGGGTCTAACTAACAAAGACATAGAAGAGTATTATGTGATGTTTATCCATTTCTGTGTAATTTTATTGCTTCCCTAATTTCATTGATAAATAAACATCTATGAAAAGATCCACTGTCAGTAGAATACTTCATTATATCTCACAGGAATCAACACTTTCTTTTATATGTTATTTGGAAATACCCAAGTATATGAGGAATACCAAATACAATTATTATTTTCACGTATGAAAAGCAATTACATTCAAATGTACTCAAATATGTTTATTTTAAAAATAAGTCAAGCATTATTTTGAAATACTAAAAGTCTTTAAAATAGTATTAGTTTTTTAAAAACTAGAGCAATATAGCCTAAATAGAAGAGGATAATGAATCAAATTCATCATCTCTGCACATATTAATTTAGAAGTATAGTTTTAAAATAGCTTATTAAATGAATGTTTACTGCATGTAGTTGAATTTCTTATTAGTAGAAAGTACTGGTTCCAATCTTGTCCTATGCAATTTGCACTTAACTTAAGACTAGTCCTTTGAATCTTTCCTATTGAGAATAAAATAATTTCTAAGAATAGTGCAAGTGCTAGAGAGATGACTTAGATGTTAAAAGCACTTGCAATAGTGAGAACAACAGTTCAGATTGTTCAAATCCCCATAACTAGCTCTGAGGATTCAGATATTCTGGTTTGGCTTCCATACATGCACATGCACACAAGAGCATGCAAACATACAGTGGAACACACACAGAAAAACTTTCAGAAAAAATGAAAGAAATGTACAAATTCTATAAGTTAAAACAAATTTGGATTGTGCTGTTTTAATGTAAGCACAACTCAACATATGCTAATATTAACAAACTACAGGTTGGCAAGTGAGATGGCTCAAGAGTAGGGAAGTCTGTTGCCAAGCCCAAAGACCCCAGTTTGACTTGCAGAACTCTGTTGTATATAATTTTACTTGATGATAAAATGTATCATCTTGGAGAGAAGCTTGCTAAGACACAAGATATTATAAAATGAGATGAAACATTCCATTTTGCAATGGAGATAATTAAGCTAAGGAAATGAAGAATCAAGAGATTCAGGAAGTCCCTGAAGCTGACTTGATTCTTCATGCTTCTCCTATCCAAAATATACACTAGAAGGGCCTCTGAGGGACATCCTCACATGAGAGGAACTAACGAGAATTACATCTGAACAACTGAGGCTCCTGGAAGGGACATTCTGCAACCTGTCCATCTGCTTGGAAATTGTGCAGTAAGCTCCAGGTTCCCAACTTACATGGGCTTTCGTTGATGCGCTTTTGAAGTATTTCTGTCATGTAAGTAACCCTTCATCCAAATTCCTGTAATTCTCACCAGGAGAACTCATTGGTCTACCAATTTGGATTTTGATGGTATCCTTACATTGTCATCAGTTCATTATCTGCAGTAAGCATGCTTTTTTGTATCTCTCCAGGAACAGTGTTCTTAAACAAATGCGCATCGTAGGGACAAATAATCAACTCCAGGAAATTGCCCTTTTACCTGTACACATATAGAATGACACATGGGACATATACACACCATCCCCAAGATACACATACAAATAAAATAAAAATATGATATGCAAAAGAAAGAAAGATCTTTAATACCACATACAGAAAATATTACAGCTGAGGAGATAATCCAACAATCGAAAGTGCTGGCTGACAAGTCTGAAGACATATATACAATCTCTAGAACTCAAGGTTGCAAGGAAGCAACAGATTTTTGGTAAGGTGGTAAGGTGTCCTCTGATCACCACATGTATGCAGTAGTACAGATTTTTATATATATGTGTGTGTGTGTGTGTGTGTGTGTGTGTGTGTGTGTGTGTGTGCTGTGGATATCGCTCTGTGTAAATAAAGTTCTGATTGGCCAGTGGCCAGGCAGGAAGTATAGGCAGGACAAGAGAGAATTCTGGGAAGTAGAAGGCTGGGGAGAGACACCGCCAGCCGCCGCCATGAGAAGCAGCATGTAAAGACACTGGTAAGCCACAAGCCATGTGGCAAAGTATAGACTACCCAAAATTGGTTAATTTAAGACAGAAGAAGTAGATAACAAGAAGCCTGCCACAGCCATACAGTTTCTAAACAATGTAAATTTCTGTGTGCTTTCTTGGTTGGGTCTGAGTGTGTGACTGGCGGGTAAGAGAGATTTGTCCTGACTGGGCCAGGCAGGAAAACTCTAACTACATACATGTAAATAAATAAATAAATTTAAGAAAAGAAAACATTAATTTTGAAGTAAAATACTAAAAATAAACATCAAATGTCCCTTCTTTCCAGTACATTACAAATGGAACCAAAAATAACTTATTTTAGAGTCGAGTCATACCTTTAAATTAATGGAAAAGTTGTACTAAACTAGAACAGGTCAAGTAAACATGACAAGTTAATGTATATAATAAGCAGAATTTCTCACAGCTCCATATTGTATGCATTTATTGTTTCTTACTATGTTTTGTTATTGAATGTCTATAATTAGAGCAATGGAAGTCACTGAATATACTTGTTCACTTCTAACATATAAACACGAGTCATTAGGCAAGTTATGATTATTCTATTAATTGTCTTCTCTATAGTCTTTTCCAAATATTGTCCTATCATCTCATTAATTGGCTCATTACCTCAGAAACAATCCATTGATGACTACTGTATGTGGCAGCAGTGTTTCATGCTTAGCAGTTATGACTGTGACATATTATTTGGCCACAAGGAAGTTTGTAGTATAATCAATTAAAGGAAAACAATAATTCTAATAAAATGAAATAATTTTTAGTTACCTTGCTTAGTGTATTTTCAGCAGTGAAGAAAATCAGAGATCTGTGCCACTATTTCATGACAAGAATGAGGAAGTCACTATTTGCTTTGAAATTTGCTTTGAATGATTTAATTTTTTAATATTGTAGTAATAACAAAATATACACAGATTTACTTTTAAAAAGCAAGATTCAGAAGTGCTCTGCTGTTTTCATATTGAGAGATATCTGCTAGCTTTTTAAAATTAAACTCATACTGAAAAAGTTATGGAGGATGCTTAAAGATGTTGTTGTACTCAAAGTTGTTAGGTGTTTGTGTGTGTGGAGTTCATGCAAGAGCATTCGCATGTGGCATTCATTCATCTTCATTGAGGTGTGCAGATGGCAGAAATTGATATTGAGTATCTTTTATTCATTTATTTTTTATTACCCTCCAATTAGTTTTGGAGACAGGATTTTTCATGGAGTCTAGAACTTACAATTTTGCTAGACTGTTTGGCCAGTGAATACTGGGGATCCACCTGTCTCTGTCCCTTAATTCTGCAACTACATGTCCATTAATCACCATATGTATGCAGAGGCTCAGAACTCAGATCCTCACACTTGTGAAATGTCCATTTTCCCCTCCAGATATCTGCCTTACTCTGGAAATTCTTTTGAGCATCCTATAACATAGACTGATATATTCAAATCAAGAAATGTTAAAAACAAAGCAATGACAGAAATATAAGAATAAAGAAAAATTTTTTCTAGGAAAATTAATATAAATAACTTACATTGTAATAAACACTTTACTTTTCATCTGCGGATGTGTATAACTTTGAACTCATTCAAATAATTTCACCTATGATGTTTTATGAATAACACTAATAAAGGTTTTTTGAGATTTAAGAGTTATTTTAAATATTCCTGTAAAAATTATTATAATAATATAAAGGTAACATGGCCTGGAAAGATGAAAAAGAACTTGATCAATATGCTAATTTTAATCTCAACTCAACCAGGAACTTGTAATCTATGTTTTACAAGAACTCAGAACAGTTTGAAGACACATAAGACACTCATATTCTGTGGTAACATTAAGGAGAAAATGGTGGTCAGTTACATATTAAGGGAAATTTCAAGATTTTCTATGAATAAATTGAGTTCCAATTTTCTGTGCTCAAATTTCTGTATTATGTAATATGATCAATACAGTGAAAAGAGAAATTAGTGGATTTGCAAATTAAGGAAACAATTTGAGAAAATTTGAAGCAATATATTTATAGAAATGAAAACATGTTCAGAACATTTTAAATGTTAACAAGCATAGATTAAACTGATATTTTCCTCTTCTGAAATGTTGCACTTTAATATCATGTGAAAATAATGATTTTAATATTTTAATAAATTCTGTAAGACATATTGCAGAATAATAAAATAAAATCTCCTCTTAATTTCTATAGATATGTATCTGTTCGTGTCTGAAGGAAGACAGTGGGAGAGAGCAAATGAGAGAATTTTATCTTTCCATGATTTCTTCTCATACTCTTTAATCATGACCAAAGCTTATATTTTCTTATTTTGGTTATGTGTTCTTATTATTTTGCTCAAAGTGATTTTAATAATATTTGATTTCTCATTAGACCAGTAAATGAAAAAAAATGTAATAGGTACATATATTTAAATGCATACTTCAATAAAATTATATGAAATAACATTGAACATTTTGTGTGATATTGATCCATTTTTTAAAATGAATAAATATGAAGTCAAAGTGAACCTTTAAAACTCTCTTTGAAGAGTTATTAAAAAAAACAGCAAACTGCTGTTCTCTGCTTTATTTCTCAGTGCATTAAGCTGTAGCCAGGGAGTTACATAAGCTATCTATGTGTAACTAACCTTTCACAAGACAAGCAACCTTTTGCGCTCAGAAATTTCCTTGACTCACAGAGCAATCTCTGCTGCACATGATGTATTATACGCATGCTTTCTAATCTTGAAATTCGCTTTAGTTACTGCACAAAAATATGGAATGAGCTGGACCATGGAAAATGCAGGTACTTTTTTCCCCCTCGATGATGCTTTAAAAGATTGAAAAAGTATCGTGAATGCAGAAGTGTCTCCTGAGCCTTCCATGTAGTCAGATGAGGTGTTAGATGACCATCAATGAGGGAAGCAATATCAACTGATTAAAAATGAATGGGACTTGTTCCCATTGAGAGAAGTCTGACAGATGAAGTGAAAGGGCTCAAGGGCAAATGGATATCAAGGAAGATTGACCTGTCTTACTGAGTCATGTTCAGGCTGCTTGACAGTCTGATACAGAAGTGAGTACATCCCTGTTCATTTTCAATAGATTGACCTTGGCTGGTTTCAAATCTTTCTTCATGTGTAATTAGTACAAAACTGTGAACAAAGTAAAATTCTAAAGCATTCTAGTTAGCAGACCATATTTTGAGTATGTTTAAATTTGTTAAGTTTCAGGAAAGCAAGCCAAATGCAAGGGGTAATAAATAGAATTATAAATAGTAATTTATGCCTTGAAATCTTGGGGAAAAAAAACAAAGAAACTTAGCATACCCTTGGAATTATTAATAGACATAAATAGTAAACATATGTTGCAATCATTTGAGATATCTCATCTAGGTAATTTTTGCAGGGTAATATTAAATAAAATTCTTCATGCTTGATGCCGTTTAATTTCTGGTTTTAATATTCTGAATTTACGAAAGCTACAGATATGACCTTATATTTCAGTGATGCAATAAAAACTTCAGGTTATTTCTATTAGGAGATCGATGTTCATAATTTAAATCTTACAAATTTAGATGAGAGAGGAATTATTTTCTACTAATGGATACCTATTCTCATTGTGTTAGGAGAGACAACTCTATATGCACTCTGATTACACAACCAATGATCATTTCTTCTGTGAATTTCTTCCAACTTGTTGTAGATTTTAAAAGCTATATGTATAACTTTTCTTTCCAGTGCTGTGGTATGATACCAACATGCTGATATTTTATTTGTGCTGAAATATGGTGATATTTTATTTGTTCTTTAATAAAGTTTGCCTGAAGATTAGAGGAAATAACAAGCCATTTTAAGTAAATGTGTAGAAGTAAGGCAGTGGTAGCACATGTCCTTAATCCAATCACTTAGCAGTTAGGATCTCTGTGAGTTCAAAGCCATACAGAGCCAAGCATGGTGACACATGACTATAATCCTAATAACAACCATAGAGACCTGAACGTCTGTACAGATAGGCAGTAGTGACAAGGAAGTGAGGTAGCTGAGCTAAGAGCCAATGAGAGGGCAGGACAGCAAAAGGCAGGTAAGACAGGAAGTGCTCTCATTTGGAAGCTGTAGTGCTGGTGAGGTAAGGTTGGCTGGTGGGTATTCTTATTTCCCTGATCTCTAAGGTTTTCACCCCTATATTTGGCTCTGTGTTTTTTTAATTAATTTAATTTTACATATCAGCCACAAATTCCCCAGTCCTCCTCCTCCCTCTCCCTTACCCTCCCCCCAGCCCACCCACCATTCCCACTTCCTCCAAGGCAAGGATTCCTCTGTGGATTTAGCTCAGACTGGTAGATTCAGCTGAGGCAGGTCCAATCCCCTCCTCCCTTCACCTAGGCTGAGCAAAGTGTCCCAGCGTAGGCCCTAGGTTCCAAACAGCCAGCTCATGAACTAAGGACAGGTCCCACTGCCTGGGGGCCTCCCAAACAGTTCAAGTTAATCAACTGTCTCACTTATCCAGAGGGCCTGATCCAGTTCCATGGGGGCTCCTTAGCTATTGGTTTATAGTTAATGTGTTTCTACTAGTTTGGCTATTTGTCCCTGTGCTTTTTCCAACCATGGTCTCAATATCTCTTGCTCATATAATCCCTCCTCTCTCTTGCCAATTGGACTCCTGGAGCTCTACCTGGGGACTGGCGGTGGATCTCTGTATCTGCTTTGATCAGTCATTGGATGAGAGTTCTACCACGACAGGGTGTTTGGCCATCCCAATACCAGAGTAGGTCAGTTCAGGCCTTCTCTTGAGCATTGCCAGTAGTTTATTGTGGAGGTATCTTTGTGGATTTCTGGGAACCTCTCTAGCACTTTACTTCTTCCTCCACTGTTGATGGGAATGCAATCTTGTACATCCATTTTGGAAATCAATATGGAGCTTTCTTAGAAAATTGGGAAATCAATCTCCCCCAAGACCCAGCTATACCATTCTTGGGCATATACCCAAGGAGTGCTCAATCATACCACAAGGGCACATGCTCAGCTATGTTCATAGCAGATACATGTTTTTTTTTTTTTATTTAATAAGGCCATTTAGAAATTCATCTATACACCATAGCCAAAGTTACTTTAGAAAGAGAAGGTTTATTTGGTTAACATATCCTGATTACAATCCAATAGGAAAGAAAAGCCATCAGGATTGGAAATTAAGGCAGGATCTTGGAGGAAGGCACAAAGCTGAGATCATGGAGGAACACTGTTACTAACTTGCTTTATTACACAATCCAAGACCATTTGCCCAGGGATGACACTGCCCACAATTGGCTGGGACCCACCATTGTAATCATTAACAAAGGAAATATCACATATGCTTAATTACAGACCAAACTGATAAAAACATTTTCTCAATTAAGGTACCTTTGCCCAGATCATCCTAGTTTCTGTCAAGTTGACAGAAAAGCAATCAATACACTATTTGAATTCATAATTTCAAAAGTACCATTAAGGAAGATTTTATTTAACATCTATATTCCTTCCAGAGAATGGCTACAACTTAGTAATAAATACCAATCAATTAAAACAAAAGACAATTATTCTCCTATGTTCTGGAGAAAAAAAAAAGACAATGAAATTAAAATGAAACAAAATTGCATTTCTTCTTGGCTTTCTTAAACTATGATATAATTTGATGTTTCTCCTCATGTGACCACATCAGTAAAATCATGGCCATCTTCTTCATGTTCCCTTCTCCCTCTAAGGTGTCTGTCTCATCTCCCACAGCCTCATTGTAAGGACAAAACAACCCATGTCATTCAGGATATAATTATCTAATCAGAGATAAACTTACACTCCAAATAGTTAACTTAATCATGTCTTTTGTCATGTAAGGTATCAGTCAAATTGAAAACACACACACTTTGTTTCCATTCTTTAGCCCAATTCATTTTCTCATTTAAAACACTAAATCAATGTTTAGTCACTGAAAAAAAAATCAGTTTAACTCAGTATGATTAAAGCTAACTTTTCAAAATGAAGGTAGTTTTACTATAAGATAACTGAAAAACCTAGGAAGTACAAATATAAACAAGGGTGCCCAGTATTTTATTTCATGATTACATAAAAGAATTATTTTGTGCTATATCTCATAAAAGGGTTGCATTTGTTCAAAAGCCATTTTTATTAACATTTTCTATTTCAGATAATGTAACCCAGATGATGAGACAGAGCTGACTATGAAAACAGTATAAAACTAAAATCACTAAAACACTATGTTGCTGACATAAAATAGCACATAAATCAATGGAAAATAACAGAAATAGCATCATGGATTTTGATGATTGATTTTGACACAGGAATCAAGGACATACATTAGCGGGAAGGTAAAGTTGTGTTAAGAAAACTTATATTGACCACTCAGGGATTTTTTTAATTTACAAATATTAAACCAAAAGGAGCTAGAACTTAAATTTAGGACTAAGATTTACAAAACAGGCAAGCAAATCAACAAACAAAAACTGGGAGAGATGCTTCAGGACATTCACCTAGGAAATGATATTTTATTACCTTCAAATACAGACAACTCTGGTTTAGATAAGTACCCCTTAAAATCCCATGGATTCAGAACTGATTGTCACACAACAGCACTATTAGGAAAGAGCAGAACTTTGACATATCATACCCAGAAGTGATTTCTCATTGTGTTGGGGGACAGAGGGTTCCCTGGCCTCTGTTTCTTGCTCTTTAGCTATTGCAGCAGAAATTTCCACCTTAAATATTTTGCTTAACATTGTGCCTTTGAAGCAACTAAACACAATTAGAAACCTCCAAAATATAGTGAGCCAAACTCTTTTCTTTGGAAAATTGATGATTTTTGGTAATGTGTTATAGCAATAGGAAGCTAACCAACACATAAAACACAGTTTAACATGTAAAACGCAGTTTGACAGCCACAATTTACAAGAAATTTGAGTAAAATGGCCATTTTAGAGAATGGGTTAAAAATTGAAAACTTACTTCTTAAAAAAAATCCACAAATGGATATTAGGTATATTTACCAGTATTTATAATTATCTGGATGATATAAAGTAAATGCATAAGAGGATATTACCTCTATAGAGCTAAAAGTGATACTAGGAAAAAATAACAAAAAGTAAGAGAGTCAATCATTTCTTTTCATGAAACAAACCTTAGTATTAAGGATTGACACCACCTTAGGGGGAAAAGGATAGAAAATTGTATTCATTACAAATGTAACTAAAAACTGGCAGGTAGAGCTCCATTAATACTTGTTTTTTTAGTTAAAATTTATGATAAAACTCACCAGGAAATATAAAAAGGATACTTTGAACTCATTAAAGGAAAAATTATACAAGAGAATATTACAGTTCTTAATCTATATGTACCAAGCACAGGTGGAACAAATTATATAAAAGAATGCATTACACTTGAGACCAGATGAGAACCCCAATATAATTATGGTAGGTGATCCCACTCTCACTAAGAGACTAGTCACTTGGACAACACTAAATTGAGAAATATTGGAGTTGAATGACATCATAAATCAAATGGGACTAATAGACATCAGCATTGTATTCAACCCAAACATAGAAATAAATATTCTTTTGAACAGCCCTTAATATTTTTCTTCATATTCCATGACATAAAGGGACAAAAAGCAAGTCTAAACAATCATAGGGAAATTGAAATGATACATTTTATACCAACTGGCTACAATGGAATAAAGCTGGATACCAACTTCAATAGACATTACAGAAATCATGCAAGTTCACGGAGAATAAATAACACACTGCTGAATAATAGGGCAAATAAAGAAATCAAGAGGGAAACCAAATAATTCCTGCAATTGAATAATAATGAAAATACTACTCATTCACATCTCAGACAGTCATAATACAAAACACAAAAATGCAACATAAGAGCATATCAAATATTCCCAAGTGTAAAGTTTATATTACTAAGTGCCTACATGAAAAAGTTGAGGCCTCTTAAGCCTCAGTGCTACACAAAGAAATATAGGCAACTATGGAATATTGAGAACAGGGGTAAGTAACAGAATCCCTGAGAGAAGAGCACATCAATTGGTTATCCAACATGCAATGCTCATCCCTAAACAAGTAAATCGCATAGAATGAGCAGGTTATATTTAGTTAAATGTAAATATATAAAAGTTTATTACTATATTACACACACACACACACACACACACACACACACACACACACACACACAAAGACCTAACCAAAACTATATAAGACAATAACTCTGGTGACCATAAAGGTAAAAATCCTCAATAGAATACTTGCAAAATGATTTCAAGGTTATATTATTTTTTAAAAAAATCCTCCACTGTGATCAAGTTGGTTTCATTCCAGGGATGTAAGGATAATTTCCCATGAAGAAATCAATATTTGCAATCTATCACATAAATAGACTCAAGGACATAAACCCCATGGCTATTATTTGTAGAAAAGGCTTTTGACAAAATCCAACCCTGATTCATGGTTAAAGTCCTAGAAAATGTGAGTATACATGGAACATATCTCAAAATAGTAAGAGCAACATATAACACACTCATCGCCAACACCATGATAAACACCAAGAAGCTCAAATAGTTTCCTATGGAATTTAGAACAAGACACAGATGTCCACTATCTTAATTCCCATTAAATACAATTCTTGAAGTCCTAGCTAAGGCAGTAAGACAGATGGCGAAGTTAAAGTAAATACAAATAGGAAAGGGACAATCAAAGTGTCCTTATGCACAAATCATATTCTTCTTGCATCAAAGACCCCGACATCAAATTCTACAGCTGATAAACACATTAATCACAGTACTAGTATAAAATGTTAACCCATACACACATACAAACAATAAAACAAACAAAACCCTCCACCCCCCTTAAAAAAAAAAAAACACTGAACGTCAAAAATAGCATGTAACTCATTTAAAAATTATGTCATGGAACTAAACAGTGAATTCTCAAAAAAAAAAAAAAAAGAAATTCTAGTTGTTGTAGAATATTATTATAACATGTGTTACTTTTGTTTATGTTGCATTTGTTTAACTCTGTGAAGCCGTGTTACTGTGCCTGTCTAAAACAGTTGATGGTCAGAAAAGCAGAACAAGCCACAGCTAACTTCACCTAGACAACCCATTGGATGCCGCTTCTATGAATCTTTAGACTGAAAGCTTCTGAGTCCTTACTGAAATGAATCTCAGCTGAACTGTTGCTAAAAAGCCTAAAAGCTTAAAATGCCTCTAGTTCCTGGTCCTCACACCTTATATACTTTCCTGCTTCCTGTCAACACTTTGTGGAATTAAAGGTATGTGTCTTTCTGAAGTAAGACAAGAGATCTCAAGTGTTGGGATTAAAGATGTGTGACACCATGCCTGGACTTTTCTACTGTGGCTTTAAACTCACAGAGATCCAGATTGATTTCTGCATCTGGGATGCTAGGATTAAAAGCATATGCTACCACTGCTTAACTTCTATGTTTAATATAGTGGCTGTTCTGTTCTCTGACTCCCAGATAAGTTTATTGGGGTGCATAATATATCAACCATATAAAGATGAATATGCAGAAGCAAGTTAACAGCATGATCATTTTACTTGTTCTCTCATAGGTTTTAATTCAATTTAAAAGTAATGAAACCATATCATCTACAAGAAAATAAATGGAACTTAAGATCACTATGTTAAGTGAAATAAGCTAAACTCAGGAAGAAAATATGTCTCTCAAGTATGCATGGAATATGACAAACCAGCACTTTAAAATTTCTAATGAAAACTCTGTCACCTGAGGCAGTCAGAAAGAAAATTGCTAATATAATTTTGGGAAATGTAGTATTGGCTACAACTCTAATTTTCAATCACCAGGAACTCTATATCAACTGAGGGAAATGTTGGAAATGAAGCCAGGTTGTCTGATTTCCTAAGTGGCATGGAAGAAGATATTTCTTAGAAGAAACTATAAATTGATAAGAAGATGCAGATAACTTTTTTTCACAAAAAGTTTTGGCTTATTTTTTATAGATAAACTGTTATCAAAATTTCAAAACCAATGAAGTAGCTTTGGGCATTGATGATGTATGTTATTTGTGAATGCTAGGTTAATCAGCACACACACACAAACACACACACACACACACACACACACACACACATATATATATGTATATATGCACACATGTTAATATTTAACTAATTTTTGGGAGACAGACAGAAAGGAACCTTTGTTCTGTGTCCTGTTTCTTACTCAGAAACTGGAGCCAGAACCTTAAAGTGGTTTCTGGGGACCTGGCTCTTGCCTGGATTGTAATTATCAGTCTGAAGGCAGCTGTGTCTCAGACATCACGTGTTCTCTTTGCCACTTATGTCTGACATGGCTCTTTGCTGACCTTAGTCATTTTCTCCTTGCATACAGTATATATGATGCCTTATTTTTTAATAAAGTTGCTTGGCATAAATCACCAGCTTATTCAAGACCTACCAGTCCCAGTTACATTATTATTTTATGTGAAAGTTATTTACTTTGTTTGATTTTATATATCTTTGCCAGATGTTTAATGCAAGTTTGACATTCACTTTTAACTACTCACAAATATTATATTACTTCCTTCTGAATTTCTTTTTTGAAGAATAATCAATTAGATTTATTTATTGCAATACATACATTTGAGGTGTATGTGAACATGTTTACTTTAGCAGTATAACCAACATATACAGGAGTGTTTTCCTATTAGGAGTGATGATGTTTCTTTGCTTGTTTTTAATATTCATTTTATTCTGAGACATTGAACTTTCAATTTATATAAATGCATGTTTTCCACAAATATTGATTTATAACCTCATTTGTTTTCTTAACCACTGTCTGGTTTCTAAATGTACCACAATGACATACTGATATGACCTTTTAATTCTGTTACATGTTACTGAGACATTCAGTGTGTTTTTCTTTTTGTTTGTTTGTATATTTTTATTTTAATTCTTCTCATTTTTAATACCAGCTACATTTCCCCCTCCCTCTTCTCCCCATCCACCTTCCTCCCACATTCCCCCCACTGCTCCAAAAGGATAAGGTCTCCCATGGAGAGTGAACAAAGTCTGGCACATCAAGTTGAGGCAGGCCCAAAGCCCACCCCCCTGCATTAAGGCTGAGCAAGATATCCACCATAGGGAATAGGCTCCAAAAAGCCAGTTCATGCACCAGGGAAAAATCCTGATCCCACTGCCAGGGGCCCCATAAACAGACCAAGCCATGTAACTGTCACCTGAATTCAGAGGGCATAATTTAGTCCCCTGAAGGTTCCCCAATCTTCAGATCAGAGTCCATGAGTTCCCACTAGCTCTGGTCAGCTGTCTCTGTGGGTTTTCCCCACCATGATCCTGATTTCTCTTGCTCATACAATCCCTCCTCCCTCTCTTTGACTGGACTCTAAGAGCTTGGGCCCATGCCTAGCTTTAGATTCTGTATCTGCTTCCATCAGTCACTGGATGAAGGCCCTATGATGACAATTAGGCAGTCACCAATCTGATTACAGGATAAGGCCAGTTCAGGCACCCTCTCCACTATTGCTAGGGGTCTTGTTTGTGTCATCCTTGTGGATTCCTGGGAATTTCCCTAGCACCAGGTTTCTCCCTAACTCCATAATGGCTCCCTCTATCAAAATGTGTCTTTCATTGTTCTCTCTCTCTATCCTTCCCCCAGCTTGACCATCCTGTTCCTTCATGTTCTCACCCTCCAACCCCTTCCCTCTTACCCACTTCCCTGTTTATCCAGGAGACCTTATCTATTTCTACCTCCCAGGATGATGCATGGGTGTCCCTCCTAGGGTCCTCCTTGTTACTTTGTTTCACTGGGGCTGTGGATTGTAGCCTGGTTATCCTTTGCTTTACATCTAACATCTTATGATGTAAGTACATACCATGTCTTTCTGGGTCTGGGTTACCTCGCTCAGGATGACTTTTTTCTAGTTCCATCCATCTCCAAGAGCTATTTTGAGATTTCTAGAAGGCTAATATCTTATTTTGTGACTCACTCCACTGAATATGATATTTAACATACTATATTGTAATATCTAGAACCTACATTTAGGTTGAGTGTCTGTTATTGACACTGACAGATATTCCATACTTATTCATACTAAAACACTTTCTCTACACTGTGATTGTGGATGTATTGCTTCACTGATGTCATCTTCTTTTTTTCCTTTTTTTTATTCTTCTCTCATATGATAGATCCCAATTGAAGCTGCCCCTCTCTACTTGTCCCAGCTTTCTCCAATCTCCCTCCCCTGCCCCCCACATCCACTACTCCTCCCCTTCCCTTCAGAAAAGAGCAGCTCCCAGGGATATCACCGGTCATGCCATAAGAAGATTGAATGAGACTAGGCCCAAACTTTCAATCAAAACTGGACAAAACAATCCAGTAGGAGAAAATGTGCCAAGTAGAGGCATTTGAGGTTAATCTCTGGGCCTCATCTTTTTCTCTGAGATTGTGAATATGTGATGCATTGTGGAAATGATGGATTCTACAAGTTCCCCCACAAGGCATATAATATATACTTCTTATGAATGCAGTTGTGTTGGCTGAGTTCAGGCTCTTAAAATTTCTCACACAACAGATGGCAGTCCAAATTTCAGTTCAGCACCTTTGCCTTAGCCTGCCTGTTTGAAATCTGGATCATACATATATGGTTCAGAGAGCAGCTACAGAATTATTTATTATTAGCATTCAATGAAACTTACAAAAAGACCTTTACTTATTTCTCTAATCTGACATTCTTTTCCCATGGGGGATATCTCTATAAATTGGGTTAGCTGAATATTTTAATTCATGGTGATGTTAAGGTAGAAACTCTTAGATTTTCCTCACAAATTGCTAAAATATTCTCCAGTATATTTATAAATAAAAGACCCTGCTGGTGCATCATCTCATTTTGAACATCCATCTGTCATCTTTTGTCTTCTATGAGTTTGTTAACTTTTTATACCTATAGAGTATAAACTGAAAGTCATTAATCTATACTTAATGTGAGTTATCACACATATTAAATAAAGAGACACATTGTAAATGACACTTTTTGAAACACCAAGAATTATTCACTGTTGTACTTTAGTATATATCTCAGAATACATTCATAATGTTGTAATAAAATAATTGAAAGAAATTAAGAATAGTGTCAGGGAATCTTGAAAGATGAAATAAATTCTAGACCAATATTAGTATTCTAGATTTCATTCCTTTATAATTTTATGGCATAAGCTGGGCTGTGGTGGCACAAGCCTTTAATCCCAGCACTCAGGAGGCAGAGGCAGGCAGATCTTTGTGAGTTCGAGGCCAGCCTGGTATCCAAAGCAAGTTCCAGGAAAGGTGCAAAGCTACACAGAGAAACCCTGTCTCGAAAAAACAAAAAAAAAATTAATAAAAATGATAATAATTTTATGACATGTATTTTATTAACTTGTAGCTTATTTTATTTTAGAAAAAAATTATGTTACCTTGATAATATTTTAAATATGTTAATGAATCAATTAAATATTAAAATATCAATAAGGTTAATGTAACATTGGAAACTGTCTTAGTTTTATTTTTTATTATAACTGATAAAATACCCCAACACAACCAAATTTGATGAAAAAAGGCTATTTGGTTCACAATTACAGGTGAGAGGAACTTGAATCAGCTAGTCACATGATATTACAAGTGAAGCAAAGAGCAACACATTCATAATAGTAAGAAGCTCATTTCTTCTTTCTTATAAAATCTAGGGTCCCATGTGTAGGGAATGGTGCAGCCCACAGTTGTCAAGGTTTTCCGTCTCAACTAACATAAAATAATCTCCTACATAAACATACCAGCACCTCCACACAGGTGTCTAATTGGCTCTCTGCTGCTAAAGTTGCTCACCAGTCTTCATGCTTTTTCTTTTTTGTAGTCTTCTCACACTTGCCATGGACACATTTTTCAGCATTTGCTGGTTTTATTTGCATCTGTTTTAGTTTAGCACACTCTTCTTCGGGATGGGAAAATTGGTTGTCTTCTCAATGCATATAAGTGGGAAGGAAATGATTGCATCACTGGTGTTCACATAGCAAATTTGTTTTTTTTTTTTTTTAATTTTCAAAAGTATAAACTGGGAAAATTGTATATCTTCCTAATTGGTTTCATTAGATATTCAGTTTAGTTTTGCTCTGTTGAGCATGAATTCAGTTCTCATATGCTTTTAAAAAGATTCTTAATTTTTATTCATTAATGAATATTTAGATGCACACGGAGTTAAACTTTATATAAATATATGAGATGAACAAGTTATTCCACAAAGCATATATATAATAAAATAGATATATATTTCAAAATGTTGATACAATATTTTGTTCATTTTATGGAAAAAGCTGCTGTTATTCCTAATATTGTTCTTCTATAAGTGATATGTCCTTATTATTACCTGGCTGCTATGGACTTTTTATTTGGTTTGGTTTGGTTTTCTGTTTTTGTTTCCCATTTCTACTCAGCACTAATTTAAAGTGTGATTACAGTGTTCCTGCCTCATTGTTTTATCTATGCCTTTTCTTGTTGAGATTTTATGAACTTTCCCAGATACATTTTATTGTACTTTACATGGTTTTAGTTGTTATTACATTGAACATATTTACAGCACTTTTCTATAACTGGAATATTCCCGCATTTATAGTAGATCGTTTTTTATCTGCAGTTTATTGACATGTTTAGATTTGTAAAATCTCTTATAAGTATATGCTTACTTTAAATGCTTTCAATAACATTTTCAAATTGTATTATTTTATGTATTATTTCTGCAGTATCTGCTATCCTGTTTTAGGCACTGCTTTTCATCTCACTGGGTCTATTCTTTCTTATTTACTAGTGTATGTTTTAAGTATCTGTTTTCTCTCTATTTCAATGATTTACACTATATTCTTCTGCATGAGTATATTGATATGGTCATTTTCAGTGTCTTTTGTTACAGATTTCTAACATCTCTCATTTTCTGTTAGTTTCTATTATCTCATATATCTTCTTTTTATAGGCAACATTTTATGAATGTTTTAATGTAAAATAGTTTACATTTTGATCTAGGTCTGGAGACTTTTGTTGATTTTATTCCCAGTTCCAGGGTCAAGGCAAACATGTAAAAATGAATATTTATATGTTCATTTAAATCTTACTTTAATATTTTCTTACATTTTAAATAGGTTTGTACAGTGTTAATCTCTCTTATTTATTACAGCTAACATTGCAAAGCAATAGTTTACTTGATAATTATTTGTAACAGTTCTTTCTGTCCCAAAGAGATGCCACATTGCAGTCTCAGTCATGGTTCAAATCTTAATGTAGGGAAGGGTGTCAGTATGAAGAATTGAAGTAGTTTCTGATCACCAGATGAGTGGTAGGTCCTAAATAGCCCAACCTGTCTTAACTTATACTTTAAAAACAACTATGTTTTTTTTTGTTTTGTTTTTTTGTTTTTTGTCCACTCTCCAACATTAACTTCAGGCAAATATATATATATATGTCAAATATGTTTTTTCCCAACTTTTTTTTTTGAAGACTACATGAATTTATTCCAAAATGTAGATTAAGGCTTATGGTAAAGAATCATTGAAATTTGAGGTGACTGATTAAACACTTTTTATAACATAGCTGATTCATACAAGTTTTCTTTCACTCTCTGTCTCTGTCTCTGTCGCTGTCTGTCTGTCTGTCTAATCTCTGTCTCTCTATCCTCTGTCTGTCTCTGTTTCTGTCTCTGTCTCTCTGTCTCTGTTTCTCTGTCTCTCTCTCTCTCTCTCTCTCTCTCTCTCTCTCTCTCTCTCTCTCCCTCTGTCCCTCCCTCATGGTATGATGTACTCCAGGCTATTTTCTTTTTTCTTTTTTTTCCACAGAAGAGATGTTTATTAATATAGGATAGAGGATAGAGGTGGCAGGCCTGTGTGAAGCACACACGTGAGTGAGGAGAGAAGAGAAGAAGAGGAGAGAGACCTGTGCAACATGGCGCTGGCTTTTTAAAGAATGAGCTGCTCATGCATACAGGACCGCATGTGGCTACTCTACACATGCGCATAGATTACATGGCTGCGCATGCTTTACGCAACCATGTAAAGCCACGGAGTCCTAGCCACATGAGATGTTCTGATCTGGAAATGGCTATTGTGAACCCAAAATAACTAGGCAGGCCTCCGGGAAAGCCCAACCATGTGGACATGTTGTGATTTCCTATCATTCCTGACTCATGTTCTTAAAAAAAAGAAAAAAAAATGGGATGAATGGGTATGCGGCGCCGTTTCTCTCAAAGACTGCTTCAGGCTGAATGGTGGACATTGATTAGTCCTTGAAGGGAAATGGGGAAGCTGGCTCCTGAAGTCCTGGGATGAAGTCCTGCAGCTGTGTCCATCCTTCATGGTGTGGCTGGTCCTGGGATGAAGTTCTGTCATGCCTTGTTCTGCAGCTGTCTGTCCTTCATGGTGTGGCTGGGAACCTTCTGTCTGACAGGACACTGGTGACATGAAAGCGCCTGGATATTTTGATGGTTCCTTTTGCCTCTAGCCCTGTGTGGCCCTAGTCGGGAAAGGGGTGATAGCTTATTCCTCTGGAATTGGTGACAAGGCAGTGGATCCTGGTGTCCTCTGGAGCTTGAGAGTGGAAGAGAACTTATTTTTTTTTAATTAGGGATAAGGCAAAGATCATAGCCCTCTCTCTATGCACATGAGAAACACAGGCGGTAACTTTGAAATGAGACAGTGAGCTCTTATCTTAGTTGGAAATCCTTCTCATTAAGTAACTCTGAAAGTATAATTAAATCTGGTGAGGTAAGTAAGGCTGTCCTCTGTTCCCGACAATAGAAAGGAGGAGTGACATCCTAAAACTCCCAGGACTGAGTCAATGGCTCTGGTGTCCAGAAGGAAAGAAACTGATCGCTTGCCTGCTGAGTTCTGTGTTCCCTGCTGTGTCTGTAGCCAAGCCTAGGTTTGCTGGAGGTCTTAGCTTGATGTACCCATGCATCTTGGCACCTGGGGGCAGTCAGCTGACTGGTTTTCTTTCTAGGCAGCACAAGGACAAGGCTGTTGATGGTCAGGGCATTTGCTAGCCTGTGACCTTTTTCATTTAAAACAGGAACCCAACAGCTTTTGGGAGTCAATGAGTGCCAGCATTTGGCAATTTTGTTTTCGGGCTTCTATCTCTTCCCTGGCACACCTTAACCGCCACAGATGACTCTTTTGCCCATGGGGTCAGGAGCCTTGTTCTCCAGATACTTAACTTTTAGCCGGGAACAAGAGACAGATTTTACTATGTGTCCTGAATTTTTCCTGATGATTGGTTGCTTAGGGACAGCTTTTGGAAGATCTGCCAGTAGGCAGTCTGTAAACCGATCCTTTGGAAGACTTGCCTGAGGCTATAAGCTGATTTTTTTTTTTTTTTTTTTTTTTTTTTTTTTTTTTGCTTAGGAGCCATCCTGATTATTGTAAACTTAATTGTTTAGATCTCAGCTGTTTTTTAGACCCGCCTGTGGTTCTCAAGGCAGTTTGAGAATGAGTGAGTGGGTGGAGTTAAGGTGAGTTAGGGCGAGTCTTAGAAACTGCCCAAGCCTGCGCATTTGAGCCCACCCACCGCCGTTTCGGAAGTCAAACAGAAAAGGTTACATGTGGCAGATGCCATAGTGGGAAAGGAAAGAAAGGGTTTAGAGCTTTAGCAGAAAGCTTCGAGATGAAGCAACTCTTACTTTCCCATTCGCTGGCTGAAGTACCTGCCACACTGTTATGGGGTCAGGTATACCGGTACAGCAAAGCTGTTACGTGGCCAGATTTACTGGTACTGCCCCATCCGCCAATGTAAGTGGGTGGTATCTGCCTTTTGTCCCTTGGCTGTAGCTGAGTGGAAAATAAAAAAAAATATAAAATAACAAACCAGGATCAGACTTCAACTCAGGCATCCTGAGAATGAAGTAAGATCTAAGATCAAGTTTGCCATCCTCTTCTTCAAGGGATGGGAAGGGCTGAGACTGCTGCAGTGGTCTACCCCATAGACCCCTGATGCCATTTTTTGCTCTGGGCAAAAATGTGCCTGCCGTAGCAAGCACAGCCTGAGGACAACCCCCAGGATTGTCCATCGCAAACATATAGCTCAGACTTCAGCCACTGGAACAGCAGACTCACTGTGAAAAATCATGGCAGTATCAGTAGTGGAAAGCCGAGCTTCTTGTGGCTGGCCACCACCTGCAGTGGCCAACTGGAGTTGCGTGCTGGTTGGCGGAAGAATCACAAGCCATCGTTACCTTTCTAGACCTTTATTGAGAGAGAGAAAGCTAAGATAAAGAGCAACTCTTTCCATTTTCCTGTTCGCTGGCCAGAATTAGATAACTACCGTAAAATATTGGGATTTTTTGTTATTTTTTTAAGCATATTTGGGCCATCTCTCAGTACAGAGACAGATAAGCTTAGGAATCTTTAAGTAAAGCTTCAAGAAGACAGTCTAAGGGAGAATTAGGACTGATTGAGTTGGAAGCCTTATTTCCCATGTCTGCAGCGGAGAGGCAGAAAAATAAAAAAATTAAAAAAATAAACGTGATCCAGAGCCAAGACCTCCTGGAGGCCAGACAGATCTCAGGCACAAGCTGCCTTATCAGCTCATCAGCTGATAAGTGGGGGCTCCCGCTATGTGAAGCAAGGACTCCCTGGGAGCCCTTAACGCCCAGCCGCCCCTTCAGGTGCGAAGAACATGCCAGCTTCACACAGCCCCAGGACACACCTGACTATCTCAAGCTGCAAATGTGGGAGGTGGCTGGAAATCTGGGCAAGCGATGGGGGCCGGCTGTAACCAGTGAAGACCGTGGTTTCAAGAATAACCAGCTAGGCTCAAAGGTCATTCTCACAGATTCAGGAAACCATAAAGGGGAAAAACTCACCAATCAGTAGCGATGTTGCAAACTGATTTGTGCGACCAGGATAATGGAGAGTGATCTGTCGCAAATAGAGCAGAGATCACAGTTTGTGTAGCGCAGAGTTTCCATACCAGGTTCCCGGGTTTCCAGGCGCAAAGTGCCCAGAAGCACCTGTTCCCTCACAGCACCAATGTTAGTTATTTATTTGCGCTCTTACCCTGCAAGGAACATGTCCCAAACATGACAAATCCACAGAAGAGCTGTTTATTAATATAGGATAGGAAGAGACATGACAGGCCTGTGAGAAGTACACACGTGAGTGAGGAGAGAAGAGAAGAGGAGAGAGACCTATGCAACATGGCACCGGCTTTTTTTTTTTTTTTTTTTTTTTTTGCTTTATTATTATGTGTTTTAAATTTTACACATCAGCCATGGGTTCCCCTGTCCTCCCCCCTCCGGCCCCCAGCTCTACCCTCCCCCCAGCCCCTCCCCTCCATTCCCATGTCTTCCAGGATCAAGGCACCCACAGGGATTCATTTAAACCTGGTGGATTCAGTACAGGCAGGTCCAGTCACCTCCTTCCAGGCTGAGCAAAGTGTTCCTGTGTAAGCCCAACATTTCAAACAGCCAGCTCATGCACTAAGGACAGGTCCTGGTCCCACAGACTGGGTGTCTCCCAAGCAGATCAAGCTATTCAATTGTCTCACTTATCCAGAGGGCCTGATCCAGCTGGGGGTTCCGCAGCCTTTGGTTCATAATTCATGTGCTTCAATTCGTTTGGTTATTTGTCCCTGTGCTTTTTGCAATCTTGGATTCAACAATTCATGCTCTTGCAGACCTTCCTCTTTCTCGACAGTTGGACACCTGGAGCTCCACCTGGGGCCTGGCTGAGGATCTCTGCATCCATTTCCATCAGTTATTGGATTAGAGTTCCAGAATGACAGTTAGGGTGTTTAGCCATCTGATCACCAGACTAGGTCAGATCATGCTTTCTCTTCACCATTGCCAGCATTCTACAGAGGATGTATCATTGTGGATTTTTGGGGACCTCTCCAGCACTCTGCCTATTCCTGTTCTCATGTGGTCTTCATTTATCATGGTCTGTTATTCCTCGTTCTCCCTTTCTGTTCTTGATCCAGCTGGGATCTCCTGCTCCCCTTAGCTTTCTTTCCCTCAGATCTTGCCCTTCAATACTCCCACTGTCGTCCAGGTTGTTCATGTAGATCTCATCCATTTCTCTGTCATTGGGTGATCCCTGGGTCTTTCCTAGGGTCCCGTTTTCTAGGTAGCCTCCCTGGAGTTGTGTAGCAGTCTAGTCATCTTTCTTTTACATCTAGTATCCTCCTATGAGTGAGTGCATACCATGTTTGTCCTTCTGAGTCTGGGTTACCTCACTCAGGATGCAAACCTCATGATGTCATTATTTTTCTCTGCTGAGTAGTACTCCATTGTGTATATGTACCATATTTTCTTTATACATTCTTCAGTTGAAGGGCATCTAGGTTGTTTCCAGGTTCTGGCTATTACAAACAATGCTGATATGAACATAGCTGAGCATGTGGTATGTTTGAGCATTCCTAGGGTATATACCCAAGAGTGCTACAGCTGGGTCTTGAGGGAGATGGATTCCCAATTTTCTAAGGAAGCACCATATTGATTTCCAAAGTGGCTGTACAAACTTGCATTCCCACCAGCAGTGGAGGAGAGTTCCCCTTGCTCCACATCCTCTCCAGCATAAGCTGTCTTCTGTGCTTTTGATCTTAGCCAGTCTGACAGGTGTAAGGTGGTATCTCAGAGTCATTTTGATTTTCATTTCCTGGATAATTAGGGATGTTGAGCAATTCCTTAAATGTCTTTCAGCCATTTGAACTTCCTCTGTTGAGAATTCTCTGTTTAGTTCTTAATTGGACTGCTGGGCATTTTGATGTCTAATTTCTTGAGTTCTTTATATATTCTGGATATCAGCCCTCTGTCAGATGTGGGGTTGGTGAAGACCTTTTCCCATTCTGTAGGCTGTCACTTTGTCTTGTTGACTGTTTCCTTTGCTCTATAAAAGCTTCTCAGTTTCAGCAGGTCCCATTGATTGATTGTTTCTCTCAGTGTCTGTGGTACTGGTGTTATATTTAGAAAGTGATCTCCAGTTCCAATGCGTTCAAGACTACTTCCTACTTTCTCTTCTATCAAGTTCAAAGTAACTGGATTTATGTTGAGGTCTTTGATCCACTTGGACTAAACTTTTGTGCATGATGACAGATCTGGATCTGTTTGCAGCCTTCTATACATTGACATCCAGTTATGCCAGCACCATTTGTTGAAGATGCTTTCTTTTTTCCATTGTACATTTTTGGCTTCTTTGTAGGGAAGGGTGTCAGTATGAAGAATTGAAGTAGTTTCTAATCACCAGATGAGTGGTAGGTCCTGAATAGCCCAACCTGTCTTTACTTATACTTTAAAAACAACCGTGATTTTGTTTGTTTATTTGTTTGTTTTTTGCTTGTTTGTTTTTTTGTCCACTCTCCAACATTAACTTCAGGCCAATATATATATATATATGTATATGTATGTATGTATGTATGTATGTATGTATGTATGTGTGTGTGTCAAATATGTTTTTTCCCAACTTTTACATCAAAATATCTTTTAAACCAAAAACAATGCTTATCATTTTGCTAGCTTTGTCAAATACCAACCCAGGTAAATCCTCTCTTTACAAAGCTAAGATGAGGTAAGCATAGGCACACATTTTCGAGAACAACAATACCATTAAAAACTTAACAAAACATTTTTACAGAAACAGGGCTGAATTGCCTCTAATCCTTTCAGCACTGAAGCAGAACAATTCCCAGGGTCTGGAGTGACTACTGGTATTACCAGATAAGAAACCTGAGAAATCATTTCCAAAAAAAATTTAGGGGAAATATTTGAGAAAAAAATGGGGTTTGGGGGAATGTTCACATCTGTCCCATGTGTGACTGACAAAGTGATAATAAGACCACCAAGAGAGTCATCAGTGAGATGAGAGAGAAAAGAGTGTACAAGCCGCATGCTCCCAAAACTATTCTGGATTGTCCCAAACTCCACTGGTATTTGCCAAGTGAGACTGTCTCCATGGGTGTTTCCTTATGGAGATCCTTAGACAAACACTCATATACCATCTCAAAACTAGGCTGCTTAACTCCTATCAATGAGAGAATATTAAAATCTCTTCAAATCTAATGAAAGTAACAGTTATGTTATGTTGCTCATCCGTCATTGTTATTTTAATTTCTATTCTTTTGGGCATTCAACATGACAGTCAAAGGATCCCATTTATAACCTTGAAGTTTACATTTACTAGTGAGAATGATGAACTGACCTGAGTAACTATCTTAAATTAAACACAGCTGTCTTTACTTGTTTATATACAGAAAGAAAACTTCAAAGTGAAATCATGTGTATATGTTCCCTTTTTGTCATTATTGCAAAGAATATAACTCTAAATGCTACAGAGGGGAAAAAAAAAACTTTTAATGGTGTTTTGTTGACATATACTCATAGTTGCTGAGAATAAAATTTATTGTCAAAAGCTAATGAAGTGTTAATGGATTGTTCACATTTGTTTTTTTTTTAAAGCCATTATTTAATGAAAATCCTTGATGTTTTTTAGATTCTGTGTATAAGCTGGAAGAGTTGGCACTTTTCTTTTTTCTTTTTTTCATTTTTCTAAGGCTTCAATATAAACTAGTGTTTGACAAGAGCAATTCAAAAGACTTATTCAGAAGGAATCAAATAATAACTATATATTTTTTTTTGTTAAATTAATTTCACCATGTCTGGCCAATGATAAAATAAGTTAGAAGGTGCTTTATATAATTAACTTAATTTTAGTTTGAATTGTATAACATCACAGTGGTCCTTATTGTATTAAATTTAAGGGATATAGAGCTATTCTACAAAATAATGTTAATTGTTCAAAACATTTATATATCTCACTGTTAGACTTATTCTGATGGACAATTATATATATTTTCCCCTGTATTTCTTCATTCATGCAGTGAATTTTTTACTTATCTACAAGTCAATTTGGTTTGAATTGTTTTAACATTTTCATGCAATAGGAAGAATTTGTATTTTTTTTAGTTTGTGAAGACACATATAAACACACAAAACTCAAGATCTCATTGCAACCTCCAGAGAATACATAATATTTTTGTTACTGCATGTCATGTCTTCATTTTTGCTTACTTGAACTATTTTGAACTGATTATTGCCTGATATTGTTAGCATATCAAACTGCATTTGAGTGTGTTATGTAAGGTCACACACATCAACATTGCAGTGAACCATAAATTTTCCTTAGGGATATATAGAGAACTGTCTGTTGACTCTAAGGAGGCCATCATTAGATCATTGAAATGATTCTATCCAACTACAGCTTAGAAAATAAGTACGTTTATTCTTTTGCTTTCTTATAGAAGCATAAGCGAGTGTCCATTATTAGGAGTTGGGGAGACTGACAAGTAGCTTTGTGTGGCTTTGTGGGAATAGGTAGAGGCAGGGTTCTGGGGAGGCTTTCAGGAATCCACAAGGTTGACCCCACCTTGATCTGCTGGCAGTGGTCCGGAGGGTGCCTGGACCAGTCTATTCTGGTGACCAGCCTAGCAAATAACCTAGCTGTCATCATAGAGCCTTTGTCCAGTGTCTGATGGAGGCAAATACAGAGATTCACTTCCAGGCACCAGGGAATCCAATTGATGAGAGAGAGGAGAGATACTGCAGGCAAGGGACATCTAGATCATGATGGGAGGATGTGCAGAGACTAGTGGAAGCCAATGAACTGTGGACTGGTGGCTGTGGAGCCCCCATGGGAATGGACTAGGCCCTCTGGACACAGAAGACTGTTGTGTGGCTTCAACTGTGTGGGGGGCACCCAGGCAGGAGGAATGGGATCTGTTTCTAGTCTATGGGCAGGCTTCTGGAATCCGGTGCCTGTGGTGTGACACCTTGCACAGCCTTGGTGCAGTGGGAAAGGGCTTAGACCTGCCTAGGCTTAGTGTGCTGGGCTCTGCTGACTCCCCATGGGATACCTGAATTTGGGGGATGTGGGGATGCAGGGTGGCTTGGGAAAGAGGGCTGGGGGTGGGAGGAGGAGGAGTGGGGGGGTCTATGGAGTGAATAGAACATTTCTTAATAAAGAAAAGTGAAAAGAAAAAGAGAAGTGCCAACTTGTAAAGAGTGAAGACTTCCACAAGCTACATCACTGCAGTCCCATCTTTCCACTGAAGACAATCTTCCACCACTTTTATACTCTCAGACCCCTTAAGACCATAGACATCTGTGGATAGCAACTAGAACCTCAAGTAAAGATTAATAAAGGTACTCTTTCCTTTCCCGGGGTGAATCTTGAGTCTTCCATTGCCATTTCCATAGATCTAAATATTACTCTACTATTGTGCTTCTTTCAGTCCCATGACTTCAGAGTCCATAGGTTGCTAGAGAAGCCTTTGATTTGTATTGGTGTTGGATATTATCATGTAATTCCTGGAGGATTAATTATATACCGCAATATGCATATGTTCCATGCTAATTATAGGGTATGAATTGGTCATGACCGAAATAATGTACTTGTGCAATGTGATCATTGAATTGTTCTAGGAAGTTGGCATTGAAATGCCAGTTCTACTTGTATTCCTCCCTCCCTTGGCATATTTAGCTTATGTAAATGAATTCACGGATTCTCTTCTGAGTGTGTACATTCACTATGTTTTTTATGTCAAACAGTCATTTCAAACAAAACCTCTTTATAGTCAATTTTTGATGTTTTTTTCTGTAGGTGACACTTTAAATTTTAAGTATCAAGCGTTTTTACATAAATAGACCTAAATATGCTGTTGTTCCTGATATTACATGATCTGGTTTCCTACAACTTTAGTAAAATTGGCAGATGTCAGAGCTCTAAGGGCACCTCTCAGGACTGCCAGTTTTGTTCTGTCCCAAGATACAGGATTAGACAGCAACACATCTAGAAACTAGAAAATCTAGAGACTGTTCAGAATGAATGCACTTCCAGGGTAAAAGCAAGCAAGAGCAGAGGCAAAGGTGGACACCAATGCTGTGCGGAGGATGACCACCCCAGTATCCTAAGGAGCAGCTTTAGTACTGAACTGTATCATTTGCTCAGTGCAGGCTTTCTCAGCATGCTTTTAAAAGTGGATTTCATAATGAGCCATGGGTCACTTTCAGGTTCTTTAGATTATTTTGGTGTCTGTGCCAGGGGCTCCAGGCATTTCTAGTCAACCTCATTCCAAAGATTTCCCAGCCTTCTCTTTGGCAACTGGTTTCTTCCTCATACTAATTTTTCAGCTTTTATGCAATCTTACTCTCCGCCTCATTCATAACAGTATGCATATCTGTTGGGGCACTGGCATTGGTAGGATTTTGACTTAGCTCACTGTGGCTGTCGAAAGTAGACAATTTTAGTTTAAGTGTGCCACGTGTCCATGTTTCTTATTGCACTAAGAAAATCAATTATGAACTCCAATAACTATTATTTTAATTTACATTTATTTTGTATTTGAGAGCATTTTTATTTTTATAAATTTCTTGTAATGTGGACCATTGTATATTTTTTTAAAAATCAATTTTGACTTACGTTATAGCCTTAATTTAAATGGTTAGCACAATACTGGAAACATGGAAGAATCAAGATTCTCATATTTCACATAACCTCACAGGCAGTATTTTGACTTTCTTCTTGTTATTCATCTTTCCTTTCCTTCAACAAAATAATAGACATTGCCAGGTTAAAAGGAAAAATGCTGTTTTTTGGCTTAATATTTCAGTATACATTGAACTGACCATGCACTGGGACTGTTAGCACATGATATCACCAAGGTGGATGCAAAAGAAGATTAGTTCAACCTATGGAGGACAAGAAGTGAAAAAGAATAAGGAAAAGGCCATGGTTTACAATATCATCTGCAAGGCTCCACTCCCAGAGACACAGCTTCTACTAAGCACCACCTACTTATTTTGCTTTTCCAATAACACCAGAGGCTATACATAGGTCTTTGAGGGACATTTACAGTCCATAATACAGCAGCTCCTTTGTAAACTTAAATTGATAGTATTGGTTCTCTTATACAGTAAAGGTCATTTTGACATACAATATTTATTGTGATTTATTATGTGCCCAAGGCAATTTGGACAAAGCAATAATAAGAAAAATGTAGACCAAAACCTTTCCATTACTCCAAATTAATCAAAAGAGAGACACAAACACTTACAGTTGTCATATTTTCAATGAAAATGTACACCTTACCACTTCTGTGTATTTTAAATGAATCTTTTGGCTAGAATGAGTAAACGTCTCTGGGTTACTGAAATAGCTTCAGGTTCCTTCTCCTGAAATTTATGTTAATTCTGTATTGGTAAACCCTTCATGTTCTTGGTCAATGTACTTTAGGATTAAGTTAAATTAATTAAATATTATTTAAACACGCAAACAGACAAGAGATTCCATGTGCGAAAAATATATGTGAGGAAGTTAAGTTCAGTCAAGGACAAGAAACATGAGTAGTGGAGAAATGGGTGCAGCTCCAAGTGGAGGAGGTAGGAACCAGAGTTCCGGAAGCACCTGGTGGCAACCGCCTTGAGGCAGGTGACCTGCAAGATCCAGGTTCTGCAGCAGAAGGAAGATCTTTAGGAGAGGCCTGAGTCCTTCAGATCAGAAGTACAGAGAGAAAGCCCACCCAGGTTCAGACCAAATCTGAGAGGACCTTCTTGAACTGTAGGATCCTGCTTATTGAAAAAGTGATGATCCATGCTCAGGAGCTCCTGGCTACTGCAGAAGCTGGAGAAAGCAGAAAATGCTGCTTGTGAGAGTGAGAAGGATAGGGTAGTTACTGAAAGTAGGGCTCTAAAACGTGAAGAAAAGATGGGAATCCAGCTAAAGAAGATAAGCACATTATAGAAGAGGCAGAGAGGAAGTGTGAAGAGGTGGCCTGTAAGTTGATGGTCATTGAAGGAAACTTGGAACATGTGGCAGAATGAGTGGAGCTGGTAGAGTTTGTGTACCAAGAGATTGATGAGTGGATCAGACTGATAAACCCAAACTTGAAGTGTTCGCTACTGAAGAAAAGTGTACTAAAAAAGACAAGTAGAGGGCATTTGCTCAACTATGTTCATATCAGCATTGTTTGTAATAGCCAGAACCTGGAAACAACCCAGATGCCCCTCAACTGAAGAATGAATAAAGAAAATATGGTACATATACACAATGGAGTACTACTCAGCAGAGAAAAACAACGATCTCATGAGGTTTGCAGGCAAATGGCTGGATCTAGAAAAAAATCATCCTGAGTGAGGTAACCCAGACTCAGAAGGACAAACATGGTATGTACTCACTCATAGGAGGATACTAGATGTAAAACAAAGATGACTAGACTGCTACACAACTCCAGGGAGGCTACCTAGAAAATGGGACCCTAGGAAAGACACAGGGATCACCCAATGACAAAGAAATGGATGAGATCTACATGAACAACATGGATGACAGTGGGAGTAATGAAGGGCAAGGTTTGAGGGAAAGAAAGCTTAGGGGAGCAGGAGATCCCAGCTGGACCAAGAACAGAAAGGGAGAACAAGGATTAACAGACCATGATAAATGATGACCACATGAGAACAGGAATAGACAGAGTGCTGGAGAGGTCCCCAGAAATCCACAATGATACATCCACTATAAACTGTTGGCAATGGTCGAGAGAAAGCCTGATCTGACCTAGTCTGGTGATCAGATGGCCAAACAACCTAATGGTCATGCTGGAACTCTTATCCAATAACTGATGGAAGTGGATACAGAGATCCTCAGCCAGGCCCCAGGTGGAGCTCCAGGAGTCCAATGGTGGAGAAAGAGGAGGGACTGTAAGAGTGTGAGATTGGAGAGGCACAGGGACAAATAGCCAAATGAATGGAAGCACATGAATTATGAACCAAAGGCTGTGGATCCCCCAGCTGGATCAGGCCCTCTGGATAAGTGAGACCATTGAATAGCTTGAACTGTTTGGGAGGCATCCAGGCAGTGGGACCTGGACCTGTCCTTAGTGCATGAGCTGGCTGTTTGGAACCTTGGGCTTACACAGGGACACTTTGCTCAGCCTGGAAGGAGGGGAGTGGACCTGCCTGTACTGAATCCACCAGGTTTAAATGAATCCCCAGGGGAGTCTTGGCCCTGGAGGAGATTGGAATGGAGGGGAGGGGATGAAGAAAATGTGGGGGAGGGACGGGAGGGGGGAGGACAGGGGAACCCATGGCTGATGTGTAAAATTAAAAAAAACAAATATAATAATTAAAAAATTCCAATGTAAAAAAAAAAGACAAGTAGAAGTACAGATTCTTACAAACACAAGGAGGCAGAGACTTGTGTAGCATTCGCTGAAAGATGGGTAGCCCAACTGAAAAAAAGACAACTGGTGACTTGGAAGTTAATCTGAAGTGCACCAAAGAGGAGCAACTTTGTAAAAATGGATGCTGGACCAGACCCAGCCGGACTTGAAGATTTAGAGTTGTCTAGTCCCTGTCTTTTGGCCTGCTCCTCTCTCATACTGGGACTCTGCCAGGGGTTAGTAGGAAGTAACATTAAAACAGAATGTGCATCTTTTAATGGGAGGCTGCATTCTCCACTTGCCATCACTCTACCCATCATGTCTTCTTCACAAAACTGTGCCAGCCTCTTCCCAGAGTTCCAGCTGAGCAACTTTGAGAAGAACATTTAAGAAAATGTGAGCACAATGCAAAGTGTCTTCAATGCAGCTGTGATGTGCACATCTGTGATTCATTTTTATCGTAGCATCCATTTGTTACTTTCCAAGTATTTCCAGAGAGGAAACAGCAGTCCAATTCCTTCTCACTGTTGGAAGGTGACTTATCAGTCTAATGCACACTGCTCTCTCTGTGAAGAAAGAGCACATGATGGGCCCACCTTACTGAGAGCCTGCAGAGCCTAGGCAAATACTACACTGTAGGAAACCTCAGTGTTCTACACAAAGTCCTAGCCAAACAGTCGCATTCTAGGATGTGAGCCAAAAATCACAGAACTGTTCAGAAATGTGAAGGTTTGCAGCTTTAACATCTTTGAAGAACTTTGTCCTAGTGCTTATTCTTTACTTTTCCCATCAGATGTGATCAAACTAAGAGAATGAAACATCTAAGACATCCCACCTTCCAGGGACTTGTGTATGTTAGACACGTATGCTGATACTGTTCAGCCCCATCACTGAAACCAAACTTGGCTCACCTCTACTCTTTTCTGACTTCTCACAAAATAGACCATGTTGCTCCTTGGAAGTAACTACTAGAGCTCCTCACTTGCCTTCAAGGGAGAAAGAAAAGGTCACTTGCACGTGTGATACTGAGTTAGCCTTATGAAATTCATCTCATTGCCCATTCCTGCATCTGCCATCACTACAGCGTCATCCCATTGTTCTTTCTATCTGTCAGTACTGCAGAAATATAGACTACCTTATGCACAAACCTTTATGAATCTCACATTATTTTGACATTTTCCTTTGGGGTGGTTGGGTTGCCTTGGTGACCCTATTGGCAGTGGAAATTCTTTGTAATCAGTGGGCTCACTCTATGCTGAGTTTCAAATCTCCCAATCCAATTGCCATGTTCAGAGGGATTCTTCTAGGCCTGTTCGGTACATACCTGCAGCTTACTGGCTTATTTGCTCTCTCTTCTGTTGTGCTGTGTTTGGGGCCAGCTGGGAGAAAGAGTGCTCCAAAGAGCAGCTGCTGTTATACAGAATACTGACAACATACTTTTGAAATAAAGAACTATTCCCCATGCCATCCTTCACAAAAAAAAAAAAAAAAAAAGAGTAGCTGATGTGAAATAAAACTCTCATAACAGGAAAGAGGTGAAAAATACTGAAGAAGCTCTCATCATGAAAGTTCTTAAACATTAGTTCTAATTGGGTCTAATGTATAGTAAGTAAAAGAGAGAAAGGCTAAGAAATTACTTAATACAATTATATTATACTTGGAAGTAGTTTCAAACCACACATCTTTTATATAATTTGTAAATGTGTGATGATTTTTAATGCATTATTATATTATTATGTTATTTAATATATCTTTCTAGTATTTGATTTTAGATATGTTTACTATTTTAAAAATTGGTAAAAAAAAATGAAGAAATAGGGACATATTCACTAATTCTTTTCTTTCCAGAAGAAATATAGACTGGAACACTTACAATAATCATATACACATGTAGCAAACGTTCTCATGGACTTTCTTGGACTGATAGTCCACAAATGTCAGCACAGAGACCTACTATTAATTGTGAAAGCTTAGCCTTGGCTTAGGATTTTCTCAGCTAGCTCTTAGAAAGTACATTAATCCATTTGTATTATCTACATTCTTCCAGATGGCATTACATCTCTTCCTGTTTGTACTTCCTGTTTCCTCTCTTTGTCTGGTTTTGTCCATTTTTCTTCTTTCCAGAGTTCTGTCTCTACTGGGAAGTGCCACTTATACTTCCTGCCTAGCTATTGCCATTCAGGTTTTTATTACACCCATCACAGCAATACATCTTCACACAGTGTACAGCTGTCCCACAAAATTGTTCCCTCTTTGTCTAAATAAAAAGGAAAAGTCAAATACAGTAAAACTGTATACAATAAGAACATCTGGCTTAATAGACAGTCATTCAAGGTTGTTCTGCTACATCATGGCATCCTTCTTCAGCCTACAGGCCTAGAATAGATGACAGACTTTTCCGTGAAGTAGGAATTTGGAAGGCCTTTACTCCCTTATCTTGATAAAGTTCAGCAGTCACTTTCTTTTGTGTCCTATTTTTCTAGTTTGGACACGATACTGTTAGCAGTGGAGGCAAGGGCTGTTTCTTGGCAAAATGTCTAGCTTTGCCACATTGAAAGCAAACTTTCCATGGAGGTTCTTCAATTCTTCTCATCGATTTTTTTGAGGTAAGTTAGTGCTGCCTGGAACAGAAGTGTCTCACTCTCCTGAAAATCCTTAGGTTATTAAAACCTTTTAAATACACTATTCTGGAAGTCTTTGAAGTGTTTGAAGACCATGTGTGTATTTAAAATATATCTCTGTTTGAGCTTGAAAACATATCTAGCATGGCTACAAAATTGTTATAGTTGACTAACTACTAACCTGTAGTTCCTTATTATCCTAAATAGCTTTTTAAGAACTAAGATTTTACATTTACATTTTTAAATGAGCTTCACACCTTAATACCTTAATCAAGAATATAAACATATATACAGCATAACAGAAATAAACCTAAATATGTATCAACATATAAAAATCCATATTAATATAAAATATTTGAGACTAGTGGTTGTTCAAGAGTATACTCAACAATCCATTCTTTCATCCTATCATTTATACACTATATTCCTGTTTTTTCCATAAGAAAGAGAGCCCTGACTCTAATCTCCTTCATTCAGTTTTTTTCCTGACCATGACCAATAACATCATAACCAACCTCTGAACAATGACTAACACCCATAACATGCTGAATGACCAAAGACCACCCATTCTGTCTCTTTGGAATATGGGCATTGTGTTCTCCATACTGCTTCCTGCTGTCTGAGGGTGACAATATCTTTAGGGGGCCCTAAGAAAATGTGGATTTTGGTCAAGTCTTGGGAAAGCTAGCTATATTGTTATCATTTTTTCTTTTTCTCTTTCTTTCTTTCTTTCTTTCTTTTTTTTGGCTGTAGTCGTCTGTGAGGCTGAACCATCTCAGCTAGCAGCTTTGAAGTTATTCTAGATGTAGTAGGATCTTGAGGAAACTGCAACAGAGGCATTTTGAGAGGCTGGATCACCTGGGATGCTTGTTTATACTGCTGTCTGGTCCTTTTTATCTATAACATACCAACTTTTAAAAGTAACATATGCATCTATCTTAACACTAATATGGAAGGTGCAATGTGCACAAGTCAACTAAAGATAATTTTTTTGTTTGGTGTTTAAGTAGGTAAAAGGCATCTGTTAACTTTATCAGTCTATTTTGACTGTATAACCAAACCTCTATTCATGCCATATGAAAATATGACATATAATAAATCATAAGGACTCTGTTGCTAACAAGATTTATTATGCTTCACCCAGTCCCAGAGCTGTTCCCACATTGAGGAATCAGTTTATATGTCTCCTGTCTTATAGTTTTTTCTTTTGTTTCTTTCTCTATGTCTGTAGCCAAGATTTTCAGGAGGTCCTCCTTGATCAAATCTGATCTTTGTTCATTTTGAAGATGTTCAAAAACAAACTTTTATTTTCCTATGGAAACAAAGGCAAAACCTCTCCCCCAATTCAATATATTTCCTGAATTATTTTCTGAAGTTAAGATATTATTGAAATATATAGGTTGATTTAATTTAGCAGTTCCCATAATCCAATGTCTCTCCACAGCTTTATGTTCACTAGTACTTAAAAATTCAGTCAAAACACTATATAGGATCCAGACTACCTCTATGTGTTCTGCCCTTATATGGCTCATTCTTTTTTATATTACTTTAATCTGTCTTTAAAGACATTACTTCATTATTTTTAACTATTAATTTTTCTATTATTGTCTACACCCATTTTCTTTTCTTTAGCATCTAAGCACATTTTAATACATACTTTACCAATTCAGAGGTTTTCTCCACTTGAACCTGAGTTTAATGCATTCCTACAGTGTTCTCTCACCACAGAGATAAACTGTAAACTGCTAGGCTACTGTTGCATGGCCTCTTAGCACATTTCATGCTTGCAGATGTCTCTACTCTCCTTGGTTGTGTGAGAGCTTAGGTTTATGCATGGAAACTACATTTACTGCCCCAGATCTAAGAAGTTGCTGTGTTGACAATGTGACAGGTATTTGCAGCTAGTCTCTCTAGTATTTGACTGTATTAGAGGAGTTGCACCTCAGTGCAATGTAAAGACTGGGCCTGCCTGTGAGATTGGGGTAGACTGGAAGTTGCATCTGACTCTGTGCAGCAGATTTTTTTTCTAGGTTTCTGAGGCACCATATGGATTTACATGGCCCAAAGTCAGACACAATATGTAGTCATATTTTTCATTGATTTCCAGGTCACAGATAACAACATGGAGACTTATTATTAATTATGAAAGCTTAGCCTTAGCTTGGGGTTTTCTCAACTAGCTCTTATAGCTTAAATTAATCAATTTATATTTATTTACATTCTATCACTTGGTGTTGCTTGTCTTTCATCTTGCACCTCCTGCTTTCTCTCCATGTCTTGGGAGCAACTTTGCCTTTCTTCTCCCCAGAGTTCTCTCTCTACACAGAAATCTCACCAATACCTGTCACCTAGCTATTGGCTGCTTTGGCTGTTAAGATTTTTATTACAGTAATCACAGCAACAGAGCTTCACACAATCTCCAATACCATAGCTTAGCTATGAGAAAAGGACAACCAAAAAGCAGTTTAATTTATGTGCATGTCCAACCACAACTACTTATGATTTTGAAAAGGACTAGCTTTAAAAAGTTGTTTAATTATAAATTCTTTATATTTCCAGAAACACACACACACACACACACACACACACACACACACACACACACATCACATCACATCACATTAAAGCTTCTTCAATCTTTTGAATAAATAGCAATAGGGAAGTAACAGACATCTGAATACAAGAACTAGGAGATGAAGAAATATAAAAGCCAAATTTTGACCAGGTGAAAATGATCTGAGAACACCAAAGTAACAGCACTAGCTTGTTGACCTATGTGGTGTGACAAGAACATCAAAGCACAGAAATCAATTACCATTTGTTAAATGGAAGTTTATCCTTGATTATCACTTCAGCTATTCTGGGAGATACTTACACTACCAAAGTGCACTTCTGTAACTACCTAGCCTGAAAGGAAAAACCATGTGAGTATATAATAATTACATTATATCTCCCTTGTTTTTTCTCCCTAAAAATTTCCCATATGACCTTTTTTCTCTCTTTCAAATGTATGACCTCATTTTCTTTAAATATTGTTCATGTATATAGAATAACTCTTGGAAAGAAAATGTGAATGCAGAAACTCATTGACTGATTAGAACTAGAATATAGAGATAAATTTTGCAGGTCCAGAGGCTAACTACATTGGGCTCTTTCTTGACATCTGGAACAGACTATACTTGCTCACTTCTGTGTCTGAAATAATATCTTGTGAATAACACATACACACACACACACTACACACACACACACACACACACACACACACACACACACACACACACACTAAACCCTTTTTAAAAAGATTATCAACTTATTAGACAACTAGTTTACACCAGTCCAAAAGCTAAAGATAGCATCTTGGGCCAATAGAAAAGTTTCACCTACTCATTCTAATTGTCTTTCTGATTTACCCACCAATTTACTTTAAGCTTGACTTGATTTATGACTTCCACCATCTGTAAAATTATAAAAACTTCAGGTCGGTGATACCATGGAACACTAAATTTGCAGTAACCTAAATCTGTGTTCTCAGGCCATGGTCACTTGAAATGGCTCCATAATATACTATTTATTTTTATGTTCTTTAAAATAAGAGTTGTGCATATATATAAATATATATAACTCAGTCTCTATAATGGTACTTGTATATATATGCTTTTAGGGTTGACAACTCAATGTTTGGTAACTACTCCATATGCTCTTCTCTGATGAAGACTGTCTCCCATGCTCAGCTTTCCTTAGTTGTCTATACATATGTGTGTTGGGCTGAGGACTCCTAAGCTTTCCTCCTTCCAAATTAACATGTCTGTTGTCCTCCCTGTTCATAACATGTTCAGGTAGCCATGTTGTTAGACCTCATGGGTGGAGCTTCCCTGAATTCTCTACTATTAGGTATTGCACAATGAACCTCCTGATCTGCTCAGTAGGGCATGGAAAAATTGTACAGGCCAAAGAGAGACCCACTTTTTATTGTGTACAGAACCCTCCAGAGAGGGAGGAGTCCAAAAGAATGAAAGGCAGTTTAATCTCTCTGTCCCTGTCTCTCTGTCTCTCTGTCTCTGTCTCTCTGTCTCTCTCTGTCTTTCTCTCTCTGTCTCTCTGTCTCTCTCTGCACATCTCTCTCTCTCTTTCCTCCATCACCCTTCTTCATGAGATGAACTGGTTTGTTCTACACTATTCTTTCCTACATTTTTTATTTCTCTGTGATGAGGTCTTGAGATCACTTCTGAGAATGGATATAAATTTGACCCCTGATGTGGCTCCAGGGGATGTGACCATGGATGCTTTAAGTGTGACTTTCAAAATACTTCATTTTCCTGGCAGCCAGCATATTACCAGTGTTTAGTCTGTAACCTGGCAACCCTCTCACAAGTAATATGTATAATTTTCTGACAACTCTGAGTTTCTTATTTGATTTATGTTCAGCTTGTAGGAGAGCTTGGCCAGCAGAAGAGGTAGGTTTTAGTGAACTGGCCAATGAGATACAGATCACAGAGCATTTATTATATAATAATGGAAATAATAATGTCTTTCAGAATTATCAGAAAAGAATAATGTAAGCAAGTGCACAGTGAAACTGTCAAACTGGACAACTCTACATGCAGAAAAGGGATTTTACTCCAAACTCTGAAGACTATCTCTTGTGAAGGGTCAGGGGAGCAGCAGAGGAAGGCGGTGGTAGGGGGATCTGCTGGTTAGAAAAGGGCAGAAAGCCACAGGATGTGGAAAGGAAGCTATAAACTGGATTAGTCTGGGATCTAGCAGAGTGGAAGAGAGGAGATGAGAAAACCAGGAGGCTACCTGGGGCCTTGGTCTGCACTAACAGATGCAGCTGACTATGGACTAATGGAGCCTGGAGGTTAGTGTGGACTTTCCCTATGTAATCCATTCAATGTCACATTTGCAGGAGGACAGAAGAGGTAAGACAAATGTTTTTTTGGGGGACAGACAGAAACCTGTTTCACAGGTACCTGAGGAAAGTTTCCAGTAGAATTTAATTTTTCTGCTAGTAATCCTGTGTCTAGGCTGAGTTGAGCCCAGCCTGTCATTTTGAAAGATAGTCAGTGGCACTGCCTTTTTGGGTTTGGGACCTAACAAACACACTTAAAAACCCATGGGAAACTCAGGAAAGTTATGTACTCAATCATGCAATAGAGCAAGAGAGAAAGAGGTGCAAGCAGGGGCCAAAGGTTTCTATGTGTGAGAGTGTTTGTGAACATGTGTGTGAGCATGTGTGTGTGTGTGTGTGTGTGTGTGAGCGTGTGTGTGTATGTGAGAGAGAGAGAGCATGTGTGTAAGCATGTGTGTGTGTATGAGAGCATGTGTGTGAGCATGTGTGTGTGTGTGTGTGTGTGTGTGTGTGTGTGTGTGCATTCGTGCATGTCCTCCTGTGCATGCATGTGGTACAGGACATGCTTGACTCAAGCAGATTATTGTAGTTGGAGTTTTTCTGCCTGGCCCATAGTCAGGACAAATCTCTCTTACCGCCAGTCCCACAGTCGCTCAGACCCAACCAAGAAAGCACACAGAAACTTATGTTGCTTACAAACTGTATGGCAGTGGCAGCCTGCTTGTTATCTACCTTTTCTATCTTAAATTAACCCATTTCTATAAATCTATACTTTGCCACATGGCTTGTGGCTTGCCAGTGTCTTTACATGTTGCTTCTCATGGCACCGGCTGGCAGTCTCTCCTCCCCCAGCCTTCCTGTTCCCAGCCTTCTCCTCTTCCTTGTCCCGCCTACTCTATCCTTTCTGCCTGGCTACTGGCCAATCAGCACTTTATTTATTTTAACCAATCAGAGCAACACATTTGACATACAGAACATCCCACAGCACTTCCCTTTTTCTTTTTTTTTTTTTTAAAATCAAGGTTTTAACTTTTATATAGTAAAATTTTAGATAATAAAACAATTATCAAACAAGAATTACAGTTAGAATATTAAAGAAGATATCCTATTTATCTTATATTTGTGAGTCTAAGGTTTTATAGCTAACTTATCATTTATTGTAACTGAGGAAATTATAACTATCTAGTCTTCAACCATATCAAAGGCCTCAGAAGGATATAATATTACCTGAGAACCAGGAGAAGGATGCAAGCATTTTTTGGGAATCTTGCAAGAGTAGATAGAGACAGCTGGCAGCCTGGACAGTCACCTAATGTTCATTTGTAAAGTTGGGGCATTTGTCTTCAGCCCACAGGGCTAAACTCTCTTGGTCACTTCTCTCAGTGTCCTGTAGAATGTCTGGCAGTTTCCTCTGCAAAGCAGAAACCTGAAGGACCATTTTGTCAAGCAAAGTTTAGTGGTCACCTTTCTATGGGTCCTGCACGTCCAGTTGATCAAGCAGTCCAGGCAAGAACAGTTTTTTGCCCAAATGGCTATTTTTGCCAAGGTGAAGATAAACTCCATATGAAGTGTCTTCAATGCCCATCCTCCTCTCTGAAGTAAATTGTTGCTGCCAGGAGCAGACATGTCTCACTGTCCAGAAAGTCTAAATTTTAAAAATATTTTAAATGCCATATTCTGTAGACCTTTGAAGTGTTTGAAGATTACCTGTCTATCTGAAATATCTCTGTGTATACCCAGAAAACTTAACTGACATGGCTATGAGTATGATTATCATAGATGACCAGTTATTAATCTATTTTTAATTATCCATTACAATTTTAAATGAGCTGTACAAACATAATATCTTAAACAAGAGTAGAAATATACACACAGTATAATAAAATTAACTTTAATTTTGTATCAATAGACTAAAATCTATACCAATGTAAAACATTTTAAATGAGTTGTTGCTCTTTAGAAGTAAGTTCATTAATCTACCCTTTCATCCTGTCATATCTATATCATATCCCCTTTTTATCTTTAGAAATATTTATAATCAACCTGTTTAAAATAAAATAGTGTTTTTTCTCTGTCCCACTCCAGAGGGCTCTTCTGATTTGGGACATAAGAAGCTCTTAACCTTTTCTTTTAACAATGTGCTTGGGTTTAGAGAAGGAGTGAGCCAATTCCATCTCCAGCTGGGAATTTGAGCCTAGTTTTTCTTCCTACTTCCTGCTGGAGGGGGGTGCTGTATCTTATGGGGACACAAAGAAAATTTTAGGATTATGGAGTAGTCCATGAGGATAAACCTCTGAGCCAGTTGCCTTGAAACCATTCTGGAAGTTGAATCATCTGGGCCATAGTGTCCTTGGAGACCTTTCAAGTGGTCTTGGCTGATCAAACCTGATGTATCTTAATCTGGAACAAATCGATAGTCTCTGGCTTTCTGTGGAAACAAAAGCAGAGACTCTTTTCCAAAGCAACGTATCCTTATATCCAAATTTTGAAGTCAAGGTACCTTTAAAATTTACGTATTTGTTTAACTCAACAGCTTTTATGATTAAATCATTTTCTGTAGTTAAAAATCCCAAAGACAAGACAAACCAGATTCTCTGTGTAATATCCATCTTTGTAAGACTGAAAAGCTGCAGTGGCTGCTGGCTCTGCCCACCTCAGCTTCCCAATGTGGTGATGGTACAGTTTATCACCAGTTCTGGGTCTGGAGCCATGTGTACCATCAACTATCAGAAGCAGTTCTATCAAAGCAGCACATAGCCCAGAAACCATTTTTTTTTTAAACTAGCAAAGGCTAAATCCACCATGCAGCAGAGTATTGTGCTGCTTGTAGATTCCTCATTCCAGCCACACTGCAGGTCAGATGAACATGCCAGGAACCCGCCATAGTAGTTTAAATAGGCAGGCAGCAGCAAACTTGAGAGAGACAACTAGGAAGCTGTTTTTAGCTCTGTTTTAGGATCTTTTTTTGTCAGGTTTTAGGTGGAAACTTTTGCCAACACGTTGGGCGCCAGATAATCCACAATGTAACCATTCTTCCTCTCTTTATGATAAAATATTTAACAAGGTTCCAAACAGCCAGCTCATGCACTAAGGACAGGTCCCAGTCCCACAGCCTGGAAGCCTCCCAAACAGTTCCAGCTATTCAATTGTTTCACTTATCCAGAGGGCCTGATACAGCTGGAGGCTCCACAGACTTTGGTTCCATTCATTTGGCTATTTGTCTCTGTGCTTTTCCAATCTTGGTCTCAACAATTCACACTCTTACAGTCCCTCCTCTTTCTAGACAATTGGACACCTGGAGGGGAGGGGATGGGGAAAGTTGGGGTGGGGGCGGGAGGCGGGAGGACAGGGGAGTCTTGGCCCTGGAGGAGATGGGAATGGAGGGGAGGGGATGGGGGCAAGGTGGGGGTGGGGGCAGGAGGGGGAGGACAGGGGAACCCATGGCTGATGTGTAAAATTAAAACATAAATATAATAATAATAATAATAATAATAATAATAATAAAGCAAAAAAGAAGAATAAAAATATTTAACAAGGAAAATAATAGTGAAAGTATTTATTCTGACTCATAGTTGGAGAAGGTAACAGTTCCCTATGGCAGGGATGGGAAAAGGGAGCCTGAACTCCTGAGAAAGAAGTCAGGCTTCTAACTTTTAGCTCATACAGTAAGACCAACTTCCACAAACCAGGGACATTTCACATTCAAACTGTTACACAAAGAGAACTGTAACCTGGTAAATTTCGAACATACATATGTACATCCGGTAGGACTTTACTAAGGCTATGAACTGCCATCTTCCTAAAGTATAGGGAATATAATTGGCAGGAGTCCATCCAATGTTTCCTGTCAGTATGCTTCATGGGAGAGGACTCTTACAAAATGGTGTCTCATAGGCAGATTTCTAGATTGTTCACATTGGGATATTGTAGGCTGAACACTAAAACTTATATTGATACTGACTGTTCCTTCAGTATGTAATAGACAACACCATTCAAAACACGCTCAGGCTGTATGAAGGTACAAGTGTTCAGCATTTATTTCTATAGTTTAGAAATTATTACAGCAGAACCCAGCAGATCAGCAGCAAGTGTCCTGATATTAGCAAATAAAATGAAATGTTTTTCAAAATCACAAAGACTTGATTTGATTGTTGCTATGAAAATGCTACTGATACAGGAACTCAATGTTTACATGCATCTTACACAATTTTCTAAAAAAATCCTGAAATCAAGCCTAAGATTTGGATATTCTAACTATTTAAAGTAATATTTTGAGTCCAATTTTGGCTCTGATACTGAAAAGAAAAAAAAAATGTGCATTGATTTTTTTCCTTCAAAAACAGTAAACAAAGTATCTTATCAAGGTTTATTAACAAAATGGTAAGAGTCTTTTTCAACTTGATTGAATAAAATAAAGCATGATGAACACAAATTATTAATATGCAGGTTATGTTAGATGCTGTTTCAGAATTTCAGGAAAAAAATGAACAGTAATCAAATGATGGTGTCAGATAATACACAGCAAGCAGAGAGCCAATTATGTAAATGAATGCCCAAGGTTAGCATGATACAATGCTTTTTAATTTGACAAATATTAAAATCAACTTGTTCTTAATGTAATAGATGGCCATGACAACAGCTAAAGAGCACCAAATGTTTCTGTAATCCCCTGTCAAATCAAAGACGCTGTTGTAAGTGACCTACTCTCCTTAGGACACAAGTTGTGAGGGTCAAAATATTCAAGAGTTCCCTGGTCTCAAACACGTTGGATAGAAGTGTTTCTGAGATGAAAGTCAAAATGAGCACCCATCTCTTTCATTTAAAAGTACACAGTGACAATCTAATATTGAAGCACATTTGAACAAAGCTTCTCCTAAGTGAATTTTCTTGAATGAGCTACAGATTTATTGTTACAATTCTGTAAATTTTATCTATGATTCTTCATAAAAATCTTTAGCAAGGCATGTGCTATCTACATTCCTTTTCTTTTTTAATAGCCACCTTACAAGATTCATTCACATCTTTTATCCTCCATGTGGTAGTTTGCATGTAATTGGTCCCCATAAGCTCACAGCAAGTGCACTATTAAAATGTGTATCTTGTCGGGCTGCACATGCCTGTAATCCCAGCACTCAGGAGGCAGAGGCAGGTGGATCTCTATGAGTTCGAGGCCAGCCTGGTCTACAAAGTGAGTTCCAAGACAGCCTCCAAAGCTACAGAGAAATCCTGTCTTGAAAAACAAAACAAAACAAACAACAACAAAAAAAATGTGTATCTTTGTTCGAGTAGGTATGGCCTTGTTGGAGGAAGTGTGTCACTGTGGGGAGGGCTTTGAGGTCTCTGTTGATCAGGCTAAGTGTGACACTCAGTTCACTTCCTGTTGTCTGTGGATCAAGATGTAAAATTCTCACCTCCTTCTCTAGCACCATGTCTACCTGCATGCCACCATGTTTAACCATGAAGATAATGGACTGAATCTCTGAACTGTAAGTCCTCACAATTAAATGTTTTCCTTTATTAGAGTTGTCCTGCTCATGGTATTTCTTAACAGCAATAGACGCTCTAATTAAGACATTGAAATACAGAGTACACAATTGCTTTTCTGTACAAACATGTACATATAATTTCAGAAATGACCATATGAAAATTCAGCAATGGAAATACATAAAAGTATAATTTTTAAAGACCATTCTTGATGAAATCACTGGAATATTAAACATTGTTTCTTTTGAAATTTAAACAAGGAAAATGACTATCTAATTTGGAAATGATGCATTTTTCTTTTATTTTGACATTTTAATATAATTTCATTATTTCTCCCTTCCTTTTCTTCACTTCAAACCCTTACATAGAACCTCTCCTTGTCCTATTCCAAATTCTAGGACTATATTTTAATTAATTAATTAATTAATTGTGACTGATACATACATACATATATGTATATGTATATGTATATACACACATGTATATATGCACATACACATGTTTTTACTTTTAAATTTTAATGAATAGCATCTAAAATTCAATTTATTTCTTATAGAAATAAAAATGAAGGGTTTCATAGCTACTGTTTGCCATGAAGAAAAATAAATGGCAATAATTCCATATAACTTTCTTCTTGAAAGTGTTTGAATGAAAAATAGGCCTAGTAAGAAACCAAAATAGCCACTCCATGGATGAATGGAAACTTTTTTCAAACTTCTAGGGCTGTCTCCCAGGAAAATGGGGAAAAGCAATGATGGAAAAGTTTCCAGGGTTATATGGAAACTGGAGAAAGGAAACTTCTAAGCTGGGGAGGGGCTGGAAAGCAGGGATTGAGTGAGCATAGAGGCTAGCATTGACCTTGAAAAGTTAGCAGTCAAATGCTAATAGAAGAACACCATGTCCCTTTTGTCAGAGATAATAGGAAATTAGAACTTTCTTCAAGCCTGGCTATTGTCTAAATGCCCTACTGTGGTATTGTGTTCCCAAAAATATTGTGCAGGTAATAAAATAATCTGGGGTCAGAGAACAGACAGCCACTAGATACAGAGCCTCAAATGGTGACTAGAAAATGGGAAGAGTAAACCATAGCAGAAGTTGGGCGGTGGTGGTGCATGCCTTTGATCCCAGCACTTGGGAGGCAGAGCCAGGTGGATCTCTGTGTGTTCAATGATAAAGCCAGCATGAAGACACATGCCTTTAATCCCAGAAATCGAGTCTTTAATCCCAGGGAGTGGGGGCAGAAAACCAGGCACCAGAGTTAGTTAAGCATTTGGCTAGTTAAGCTTATAGACTTTGGAGCAGCACAGTTCAACTGAGACCCATTGGGATGAAGATTCAGAAGCTTGCAGTCTGAGGAAACAAGACCAGCGAGGTGATGAAACTGTGGCTTGTTCTGCTTCTCTGATCTTCCAATGTTCACCCCAATAACTGGCCTTGGGCATATCTTTCCTGTTTCATTAATTTATAGGATCACCAAGGCCCGAGTAGTGAGCTACTTTTGGAGTAGTTTCAGAGCCAATGTTGATTTCTGCATGGTATCTACTAGCTGTGTGAATACCTGCTGAGATAGCTACAAACTGAGCCAAGTCACCTGTAGCAAAACGTGTAGCAGCCAGAGGCTGTCAGACAAATTCCAATCAACTACTGGGAGGACGATGGCCCAGCAATGCTTATATGATACTTGGAAGAGAGTATAGAATTCTCCTTCTGCTTATAGGGTGAGTTGGGAACAGTAACAGAGTGGAGAAAAGAGGAACCATGAGTAGATTTTTTCTATACGCTTATAAAGTTTGAATTGGTACCAAAGGAGGGTTCCTTCTGGGGCTAGTAGGTTTCCTGAAATTGAAATATTAGTATGTGTTGGTGAGGGCCGGACTGAGAATGGTTACTGAAGAGGCAGTCACCTATTGCCTACAGAGAGGAAAGATGCACTGGAGGTTCTTGAGGGGAAAAATGGATTGGAGGTAACATGAATAGAATTTAGGGTTATGTGTGAGAGAGAAATAGCTACCCCCAGGGACTTTGGGAGCACAAAGGAAGCATGGAGTTGTGTTAAGCGCCCATTGCTACTATAGATATAAAGGAGACAGGGGTTCATTTAGAATAGTCTTCCAAAACAGTGGGTAAAGAGAGGTCTGCAACAGCCTGGACTTCAGGATGATTTTGTACTATTGAATGACCTCTATCATATTGTTTACCAGGGCATCAGGTACTTCCTTAAGAGGTCTAAACACCCCCTCTCTACAAGACAGGCTAATCCCCACTATATAGCTATAGATTTGCCTCACAGACCATTAGACCCACATTTTTTTTTTATCCCAGGGGTGCCAGATGGTAAGGGTGACCACACCTGGCATGAACCCACGGTGGAGTTACTAAGGCTGCATGTCCCATGCTTTTGTAGAGTAATGGTACTTAATAGCTGCAGTATATGCATCCAAACCAGGAGGGGTCCTCAGTGCAGATAGGCTTTGTTTGGTCTTGGAGAAGACAAAGGTATTTGGGGTTGTGACTTAAATTGAAGCTGGGCTCCTCTTTTCTGTACTTTCAGAAACAAGCTGCTTGGGGGTCAAAAGTTAGCGATCTCTTAGTGGCATCCAGAGGCTGGACAAAGAAGGAACCATAAAGACTATTATTTCGCATGGCATATATCTGCAACTTCCAGGCTTGTAGCTTGTGAAGGTCCTTCTGTCTGGGAGGTTGGAAAAACAAAGAGAGCACCAATCAGAAGGGTGAGAAATGAGGACAAACTAAGGGAAGGGTACTAGGCAGAAGATATTAGGCTTCTCAAATGTCCTATAGACTGGCAGCTGTACTCATCAGATATGGGATCAGGAACCCATTTGAGCTTGTAACTTTAATTCTCTGCAGTTTAGATGCCATTGGTGTGTTAAGGATGACAAGATGTGGACTGGTCCAGAGTGGCTTGCAGGCCGATGGGAGAGAAGATTTCAAATAAACCCAATCTCCTATGAATATTGTTTGGGTGATAGAATTAGTAGAGGGCCAAGGGAGAACATGATCAGGTGTTCTTAGAGAAGGTGTCTCAAGGGAATGAGAAAGGGTAAATAGTTATAGAATAGGGCTCATTGCAGAGATGGTAAATTTCCTAGAAGAAAGGGATAGTCATACAGTAACTTAACAGGGCCGAGAAAGGGAAGGGTTCAGGGTGTCGCTTGAATATGAGTGAGGGAGGGAGGTCAAAGTTTAGTGCAAGGAAAGTGGAGTTCAGAAGATTGTTTTGAGAAATGAATCTCTTTAAAAAAAAAAAAAAAAGATTTATTTATTTATTATGTATACAGAAGAGGGCGCCAGATCTCATTACAGATGGTTGTGAGCCACCATGTGGTTGCTGGCAATTGAACTCAGGACCTCTTGAAGAGCATTCAGTGCTCTTAACCTCTGAACCATCTCTCCAGCCCCCCCAAAATGAATCTTAAGTTCTCTAGCCCTTACCCTTTCCCTGAGAACTAGTGTCTATACTGGATTGTGGAGGTGCCATTGTACCCTTAAGGCTCTGGAGACTATCTGGGTGACTTTGGAAATGAATATAGGGCTATTATCTGATTGTATGGATCTAGGAATTCCAAATCTAAATAAAATGTCATTTGTGAGGTAGGAAGAGACCACTTCTCCAGTCTCAGCTATAGCAAGAAATGCTTCTAACCATCCTGAAAAGTGTCAACCATAGTAAGAAGATATTTATCTCTTTTGTTACAAGGCATGTGTGTGAAATCTATCTGCTACTTCTCCCCCGGGAAAATTACCAAAAATTTGTTTGAGTTAAAGGGGTTGCAAGGCTCCCTCTGGGGAGGTTTAAGTGTAGGTAGATCATTCTTGGGTGACATGCTTAAGGAGGCCAGAAAGACTTGGGTGAAGAAAGTAGGTTGGAGGAATCAATACAGAAGTCAAGCCTCAATGTGAAAAGATTTGTGAATAGCCATCATGAAGAACATTCCTTTCAGGTCAGGGAGACAGTATCTGTTCTGCAACAGAAGTCAGACCTAAGGACCCATAAAGGCTCCCATAGATTGGAGAGCCTGTAATTGGGACATAGAATGGATAGGGATTAGGCTCAGAGGGGCTAGAAAGAGAATATAGAAGGAGGGTAGAAATGTTGGCTTGCCTCTTTAGTACTCTTGTCAGCAAAAACATTTTCCAGGTCTATATCATTAGTAAGGGCCTAGTAACCCCACTAGTGAATAATTGCTCCTTGCTTAAGAAGATAAGAGACTTTTAGCAGCTTTAGGATTAAAGACACATCGATAATAGATTTGCCTCTGGTATTGAGAAAAACCCTCTCTCCTGCCAAATGGAAGCATGGTGGTGTAGAATGTGAAAAGCATACTTCAAATTTGTATATTTATTGATGGTTTTGTCTCATGATATGGTGAGGCCTCTAGTGAGGGCTATGTATGGGCTATGACTTCTGAGAAGTTGAGCTTAGTGGTAGAGGGGCAGATTCCAAAACCAGATCAGAGGAGACCATAGCATAAACTGTTTGGCAGGGATAAGTAGAGCTGAGATGAGCTTCCATCTATAAACAAACTACAGTCAGGACATGTCAGAGGCAAAATAGAAAGTTGGAGATTTCTATAGGTAAGGGTTTCAAGTGACACTAGATGGGAATAGGTGAGGATAATGGCTTTGGGAAGGAGTGTAACATGGTTATATAGAGAGCAGAAGCAAATGAGATAACAGGGTTTTCTAGGACAGTTGTGTGAAAAAGCTGAAGCTTATGAAGGAGACAGAGTATAGAGACTCTTGTGTGATAGGAAGTCATTCAGCTGGTATGATGAAAGGACAGAGAGAGGGCCACCAAAAGTGAGGTTGGAAGTGTCCTGGGCCATAAGGGAGGCTACTGCTAGTGCTTATAAGGGAGATTGCCATTTCCTACCTGTTACATTTAGACATTTGGAAAGGTAGGCAACAAGGACAGAAGTGGACCCCTCATTTGTCTTAAAACTCCAGGAGTCATTCACCAATTTTCAAAAGTGTATAGAATAAAAAGGTTAGTCAAGGTTAGGGAAAGCCAGGGCAGGGGGCTGTAAGAATGCATTTCAAAGGGAAGAGAAGGCAGGCATGACAGGCTTAGAAGGATATAGATCAGTGGTTCTCAAACTGTGAGTCAAGATCCCTTTGGGGCTCACATATCAGATATCCTGCATATCAGATATTTATAATACAATTCATAACAGATACAAAATCACATTTATGAAGTATCAACAAAAATGATTTTAGGTTTGAGGGTCACCACAAGAAAAGGAAGTGTATTAAATGTTCATAGCATTAGGAAAGTTGAGAACCTCTGATCTATAGAGTCAGTTATAGGGCCCTTAGCCGTTTCACAAAGAGGCCAAGCAAGAAGAGCTAAGTTAGGAATACACATAATAAGGTAATCTGACATTCCAAGGAAGGAGAGAATCATGTCCTTGATGGTTGGAGATGTGAGGACCACAGGTACTGTCTGAAATGGAGAGTAAGTTCACAAATATTAGGGGAAATCCTTGAATACTTGACCTGGGAGACAGAAAGTTGAGCTTTGGAAGTAGATACTTGGGATCCTTTGTTTCCTAAAAAGTTAAGAAGCTGAGCAGTGTGTTGCTGTGAGAGCAAGAGTGAGGTGTTGCATAACATAATAGAAGGTCAACTAAATATAGGAATGTGTGGCTGGGGAGCAAGGCTAAGTAGAGGAGGCCAGTGGCTACAGCCTGGCTGAAAAACTGGGGGCTGTCTTGAACCCCATGGGGGAGGAAAGTCCAAGTGAGCTGGAATGATCCACAGGTTGATCAGTTCTTCCTAGGTAAAAGCAAAGAGATCATATGAATCTGAGTGTAAGGAATGTTGAAGAAAGTGTCCTTAAGGTCTAATACAGCAAAATTAGAGACAGAGGAGGGAATCTGGGAGAGTAGAGTATAGTGGTTAGAGACTACTGGATATATAGGAATGACAGATACATCAATATCCCTGAGGTCCTGGAGCAGGCAGTGAGAACCAGCCGGCTTCAGTACAGGCAGGATATGAGTGTTATAGGGTGAGGGAATGCACTTTAGAATAACTTTATCAAGCAAATGATGTATGGATGGTCTTAAGCCTTTCCTATGTTTTAGAGAAATATGGTCTTGAGTGTGAAAGGAATAAGAGGTAGGATCCCAGAATAGAATTTTAATAGGAGGGTGATGTCAAGGACACCAGAGAAGAAGTGTCCTACTCTTTGTAGTTAACAAGGGAGTCTGGTAGGGGGATAATGATTTATTAATGTCAGTAGAGGGTTCACCAGAGGTTTGAAGAAGAAAAGTTCCAGAAGGAGAGTAGAAAAGAATTGGTTGAAAAGAAAAGGAAAAGTGTAACTTAACCATGACATTTCTGCCCAATAAGGGGTTGGGCTACTAGGTATAATGAGGAAGAAGTGAGCAATCAGGAGGCCAGAAGTAACAAATGAGGGGGTCTGTAGACCTTTCCTGGTGAGGCTAAGAGTCAACACCAAACACAGACATTTGGAAAGGATAAGTTCAATCTGAGCAAGCAGGAAAAATAGAACAAGTAGCTACCAAATCTATTAAGAATTAAATAAACTTATTGGCTACCTGGGCAATCACTTTAGGTTCCTCAATTGTAATCTTCATTTTATTGGGGCAGAGGTCCCAGGGCATCAGTATTTAGCCACCAGGTCCAGAAGATCCAGGAGACTTTACTGTGGAGGAAGAACTTGGGGGACTGGCCCACCTTGTCTAGCCAAAGTGGGAAAGTCAATTTTGCAGTGTCCTGCTTGCCACAGTCTGGACAGGTTCCTAAGAATGGCTGAGGTGAAGGGCAGTTTTTCCATCACACACCAGCTTTGCAACATTTAAGGCAAGCTGCAGTTGGAGTTCTTCTGAGTCCTCATCATCTACTTTAGAGGCAACCTTAGGGCTGCTTCCAGGATCTGACACTTTGTTCTATCATACATAGATTAAAAAAAAAAAATATTTTACTACTCTCCCTTCTATTATAAACCTTAACAGCTATATTCAACAGATCTCTCTGGAATGTTTGAAAACCATTATCTACACTTTTAAATTTCTTTCAAATATAGGGACCTGATTAAGACAGAAATGAGAGTTGAAGACAAGCATGCCCCCTTGTGAACTAGGATAAAACTTTACATACTGAAGGAGTGCCTCTGTAAGTCACAGGAGGAATTCAGTAGTATTTTCAACTGAGACCTCAAATCCTACTTCCATAGTGACATACTTCCTCCAATAAGGCTACTGTGTTCCCTAGTATATTGTGAACCTTAATGAACTCATCTGGGGTCAGAGAATACAATAATCACTGGATATAGAGACCAGGAAATGTTGGCACACACACCTTTAATTCTAGCATTCCTAAGGTAGAAATCCATCTGGACCTCTGTGTGTTTAAAGCCACACTGAAAACGGCCAGGCATGGTGACACATGCCTTTTAGGCTATAAGCAGCAGTTCAGCTGAGATCCATTCCAATGAGGACACAGAGGCCTCCAGTTTGAAGAAACATGATTGGTCTGCTGAGAAGTTGGCGAGGTGAGGTTAGCTGTGGATAATGACTGATGCTGTCTTGGTACCTCTTCTGCCAATGTCATTGAGACCACAGGAGCCAAAATGACCAACTAGGAAATAGACAAGTCTCTTTAATTGTAATTAATACACAGGCCATTTGGATTATACTACCTGCTATAATTTAGCCTTTTCAGATCTCTGATGGTATTGATGGCTACACTAATTATAGCTTTTCAACTTTGCCTCAGCAGCAGGGAAGCAAGTTCTTCCCCAAGGCTATAGCCACCTTGTTAGTTCATTTCATATGTAAAAATCAAGCCTTGTTTTTTCTAGAGCTACTAGGTATCCTGTTGAAAAAAGCCAGACAGGTTTACCTTCCAATAGGCTTTATTTTAAAAGATCAACAGGTTTCAGCAGTAACTTTCCTTTAAAGGAACATTTCTTCATAACTTTGACAGCATCTGGAGTCATTTGTTTTCTTGACCTTAGCCATTATTAATCAATTGAAATTAAAAAAATTGCAAAGAATTTTTCATTTGTATTTCTCTGGTACCTATTCACATTTAACACATTTTAAACTTTATATTGACAGTTAACTTTTCTTCTTTTTTTTTTTCCAATTCCTAGTAATTTTTAAAGCACTGTTAATGATCAAACCCAGTAACTAAATTAGGCAATGCAAGTGCCAAGTATTATTCTATGCACAATATTCAAGACTTCCAAATGGAAGTGTAAAGGAAATACTTGACTGTAACTCTGAGACCCAATGCATTAAGTCTACTTTTCATTGTTTTTTAAAGTAATTAGAAAACTGTTGTGTTGGTAACGTGAGTAGCTCCAAAAGCTAATTCATTTGTTTTAATTTTATTCCTAGTTCATGTTGATAGCAATCTTCACCTCCTGGAAAATTCTCACTGATTCAAAATCACAAACATGAAATTACTACAATGGAGATGACCAAATTTAAAGGCAAATATCTGAATTCTATTTGTTTTCTCTTCCCCTGTAGATGTACTTTGTAAAATTTATCTAAATTTTTCAATTATTAATAAGTATTTCTGAGTCAGATACAGGGTTAAAACCTGAGTGATGACTCAAGGTGGGACTATTTAACTTCTGTTGTAGAAGAAATTTCCACTGATCCCTTTCAACAGGCTGGGAATTATTTCAAACTGGCATTGTGAAGGTAAATTTCTCTATCTTGTTATTATAAAGATACAGTTAAAAAAGCAATCTTTTTTTCTTTTTTGAGCAGCAAGATCACAAATACAACTTTATTATTTAACTTAGCAAACACAAGCTAATTGATGTGTTCTAGAAATTATTCAAGATGTTATGTTTGACTCCTATGACCAGGTATCATCTCTAAAGAGGTGGATTTTACTTTATATAAATTTTTAAAATATATTTATTTTATTTTTTCATACGGATATTTGTGGTTTAATTTTACATATCAGCCATGAGTTCTCCTGTCCTCCCCCTTCCCGTCCACATTCCCCCCTCCCCCCGCCCTGCCATTCCCATCTCCTCCAGGGAAAAGACTCCCCTGGGGATTCAGCTCAACCTGGTGGATTCAGTACAGGCAGGTCCAATCCCATACTTCCAGGCTGAGCAAAGTGTCCCTGCATAAGCCCCAGGTTCCAAACAGCTAGCCCATGCACTAAGGACAGGTCTGGGTCCTACTGCCTGGGGGTCCCCCAAACAGTTCAAGCTATTCAATTGTCTCACTTATCCAGAGAGTCTGATCCAGTTGGGGGCTCCACAGCTTTTGGTTTATAATTCATGTGTTTCCATTAGTTTGGCTATTTGTCCCTGTGCTTTTTCCAATCTTGGTCTCAATAATTCATATTTTTACAATCCTTTTGTAAAGATTTATTTATTATGTATACAGTGTCCTGCCTGCATGTATGTTTGCAGGCCAGAAGAGGGTATCAGATCTCATTATAAATGGTTGTGAGCCACCATGTGGCTGCTGGGCATTCAATTGAGGACCTCTGGAAGAACAGCCAGTACTCTTAAATGTTGAGCCATCTCTCCAGGCCAGCAATCTTTTAAATCAATCACTACCATAGACCATCTTTTAAGTAATAGAGAAGGCAAGGGATTCCATCCTGCAAAGAGCCCATTGGCTCAATCATCTTATTTATTGCTCTTAAAACTGTTAACATTTTGCAGATTTCATTTTAATGAAAAACATAGGAGAATCACAAGAACTGGTTTATTCTTTAATATGTTGAGCATCTGGCTGCTTCTGTAGCAGCTATTCTAGTGCCTATAATTTTTCTGATGTCAAAAGCCATTGTTCCACCCATACATGTTTATCAGTTAACCATTGTAAATGTAGGGTTGTTGGAATCTTTGAAAGATTACCAGCTGTTGTACCTACCTTATGTATAACCTAAACATTCTGTGACTATCCTTGATAATACTTTTTCATATTTCTCACAAAGTATTTTTCATGTTATGGTTTGTTTCTGAGATTGGAGGAATATTGATCTGTGTTTTCAATTGCTACAACAAATCATGTCCTCATAAATTCTTTACTCTCTTATTGCTGTGTTTTAATTTTCCTATCTGTCCTTCTGGCCCTATACACTCGACCTATCTTGTATTTTTTTTTTTTTTTTTTACTTTAGGTAAAGTTCCAATCCCAAGAAACTGAACATTTACCTACTGAAGAGGCATATCTAGATGCCAATATTTGCTGAATTTTTGTTACATAATGTCTGCCATGTATATATTTTTCTTAGCTTTGTTATCTGGTCATTTATAGCACTTTCCCATAATTCTTGTTTTCTGGTCTCTCTTGAAATTTTTGTTGTATCTACAGAAGTTGTTATGTCTTTGGTCACATTCAGAGCTATGTATTTATTAACAATAGCTATTAAGTCTTTAACTTGCTCTGTGGGTGAATTTCTCCTATGCTGACAGGGAATGATTTAGCAAAATTTGATATTGGAGCCTTCAGGAAGCCCCTCAGGGAATTTCTCAATGGAAAGGGTTACCTTACCTGTCCCTTGTTGAACTATATTTATTAGTCCAGTGCTGGCCTTTGCCACACCATGTGCATACTCCAGAAGGCTGGGACATTCTTTATGGATTATAACTAGAAAATAACATTGTTTCTTGAATCATCTTGCCTACAATCCCTTTTCAAAAGACCTTGTTTATCACAATTACAATATCTGACATTTCGATTTTTATTATAATTTCTAGAAATTACTTCTATCAAGGCAGCATCATAAGCATGAGATCCAATATCAGCCATATTTCTCATCTGTTCATCCATTGCTGCTGATGTTGTCTTAAAAAGCCTGATTGCACCCTTTTTCATTCTGAATTATAATTTTTAAAAGCCAGGCATTCAATTAATATTTGTCTAACTCCTTGATTTCATATCATACTATTTATGGCTGAAGTCAATATTTGTAAAAAAAAAAAAAAAGCGAAGGATTCTTTTGGGCCTTGTATAATATTAGTAAATAATTTACTCCTCTTCCTCATTCCTCAACCTTGTCTCAAGCATTCAAAGCTGCTAAGTGGCATAGTACCAAGGTGCCACCATCAAATATATACTGTCTTCGCAAATTGGCATACCAGACTTCAAAATGAAATTGGTTACAAGAAATTTCCATGCCTCCAGCCCCACCCTGCTGTTCTATGACCATAGCTTCCTTTTTCAACCATATTTTCCATTGTAAATGAGGGCCAGCTTAAAATATTGCTATAGCTAAATCTTTCTAGTCTTGTGGGATAATTCTGTTCTGAGTTGCACATGGATTTAACATTTATTTCACATGAGTGAATGTCTGCCATATGAGACAACTGCCTCTTTAAATCTCTTCAAATCTTAAACTTTTACTGGGTACTAACTTCTATAAAACCCTGGGAATATCTTTTTCTGGTGGTCATTCTTGTATGGTAACTGGATAAACTAAGGTTGGTTTTCTAATATTCTTGGCCTGCTCCTTTTAAATTTCATGATGCAAAGATGTGGTTGGTTCTGCTCTAAATTGCTCTGTCTGTCTTTGAATATTTTTCTTTACTAGGTCTTTCTGAGGCTTGTATTTTATCATTATCAAGTCTTTCTAAGGCTTACATTTTATCAATAGTAAGTCTAAGGCTTGTATCTTATCTGTCAAATTTTCATATTTGGCAGAGTTGTCAAACCACATTTTTAAGGAAAAAAATGTGAATTACCAAGATCATATTAGTTACAATCAATATTATCTCAATAACAACTAAGTGGTGTATCCCCTCTTTAATTTTTTCCCTTTGCAAACTATCTATAGTAACACTAAAAGAATCCTAACTCCCTGTATTGTGATATTTCTGATTCTTAACTTGGGAAAGATTTTTCTTTCTTTCTTTTTTTTTTTTGTTTGATTTTTTTAAACCTATTTCTCCCTTTAAGAATTCCCAGGTATTTTGCTCAGCCTTGATACAATGGGGAGGGGCAAGGCTTTCCTTCAACTTGGTTTGCCAGACTTTGTCAACCACCATGGGAGGCCCTTACCACTCTGAGGAGTGGATGGGGGTAGAGTGGGAGGTGAGGAGGCAGGAGAAGGGGAGGGAGGGAGAACTGGGGTTGGTATATAAAATGAAAACAAACAAACAAACAAACAAACAAACAAAAAAAAAATAATAATAATAATAAAAAGAAGAATTCCCAGGCATCTCACCAGATCTGCTGCTGCTGCTGCTGACAGCTAAGGTGGTGCCGTGCAAGGGAAACTGGCTGCTTTTGTGGTACTTGGCTGGTGTGTGTGTGTGTGTGTGTGTGTGTGTGTGTGTGTGTGTAATCATGGCAAAATGTTGCTGCTCAGCACAGCTGGGCCAAGAATGTGATTGATACATAGCTGCACCCCTCAGCAACGTTCAACGTTAGCAGGAGTAGTAAAAAAAAGCTGGTGTGAGCAGGTGTCAAGACAGCCAAGCTGGTCTGGGTTGGCAGTCCAGGAGAGATGCCAGTGAAAACCTATGGGTCAGAAATATAGGAAACAGGCTGCTGGTGCTTAGCTAACACCAGCAGCATTTGGGCCCAGGGGAAGGCGGAAGCGGAAGGCTGATGTAGAAAGACTGCAACAGAAAACATGAAGCAGTGTAGATGGCCTGTGGGAAGGGAGACAAAGCTGACTCTGGCAACATAGGTGGAGGGGTAGAAAGTTCACTGCCTTTGTGTGGTTGCATAAAGCCCCACATGGGGAGCCATATGTAATGATTACCTATATTATTTTATTGTTAATAAAACTCAGGAGTCAGATATTGGGTTAAAACCTGATTGGTCAGAGAAGTGGCAGAGAATTGACCAGTGACCTCTTCTCTCTCTCCTTTCTTGACCCTAACTGGCCAGGAATCTTTCTAACTTCCCTTTGCTACTTCCTGTGTCTCTCTGTATGTCCTGGATCCTCCAAAACCCTTTACGGCTAATTCTGGTCAATTAGTAGCTAGCTTCATCTTCTGATTCAAGGTAAACTTTATTGTCAGTCTTGGCAGTGACAGAGTGTGATCAAAATAACCCACAACAGAACTTAATATTTTCAAAAATATATTTTATCATATTGAATATTCAGATTAGTGTACTGATCATAAAACAAGTTTGGACCTTTGCCTTAGGTCATGTGTCGTCTGTTCTTCCCAGTTTAAAAATGTTTATTATGAGTATGAAAGAGAAAATACCAGTGAAAGGAATAGTTAGGATACACTTTCTTATTATATAAATTTTACTTCAGAAACTTTTATAGTAGAAGTAAGGGGGTAGGAATAAGGGTGCAATATTACCTTTCATCATTAATTCTAAGCACATTGTCCATATAAGCAGTGTTTTATGTATTGGAGATACCCCAGCTTGTTACAATTTCACATAAGCTGGTAAGGTATAGTTAATTTGGCTCTAGCTAATTACCAATGGCTCTGCAGTGAAGAACTGGTCAAGTCACATCCACCAAAGTATGAAGCAGAGAGAAGTAGAAGCCAAGAGAAGCTAATCTCTCAAAGCCGTGGCCAGTGAAAAACTTACGCTAGAAAATCAGAGCTTCCACATAACCTCTCCAAACAGTGTCAACTATTAGAAACTAAGTGTTCAAATGCTCAAGCCTATGGAGGACATATCTCATTCAAACCACCCTCCGAACTATCTTAGAAAAATGAACAGTGTTGCTTTATGGGAGCTCTGTAAATGACTACAATGAGGAGGTTCTGAGTGGATGTTTTATTAAGGAGTGAATTCTTTCTTTATCTCCTCGTGGTTCCAGGTGAAACACTATCTGCAGAGGAGGAGGTTGAGGTGGGGGGCAGACTCTTAGCAAGGTAATTGGCAATCCAAAGTAGATTAGCAATTAAAAGAGGAGAACAATAGTTTATAATGTATGGGTAGCTTAGAATGCCAAAGTTTCTACTTTGGAACTGAGAATCAACTTAGACTCTATTCTTTTGTCCCAGGGAAAGTAACTTTATTTTTAAAGGCTTAGCCTAACAAAGCACAATGCTTTCAGCTTTTATATAGCAATTTAAATATTAATGAGTGTGCAAGCTGATGTTTATATTCCTAGTGTTATTAACAAAAAAGAAAGTGAAGTCCAAGAACTCAATATGGTCACAGAGATGTCATTTAAAAGTTGAACATATTAAATGTCATCTCATCATTCACGTTGAAATGGTACACATGTATATGTTTTAAATCTTAAACTAGAAAATTATGGAACTAATTTAAGAATATAATCACAGACTTTCTTAAAACTTGGCTCCTATTCCGAATAGCAAATATGATCTGTTGTCAAACTTTCACAAAATAGTACCTTAACTCTGATCAAAGTTCAGTAATATATCACAGGAGTATTCAAATTAAACTTCATGAAATAGTTTCATAAAACACTATTTCACAGATTAGTCTGCACTTCTGATACTAAAATAAATATGATATTTGGAAGTCTTGAATTCCTCAGGAGTTTCAATATTTAACTTGGAGATAACATTTCACATTATTATAATTATAATACTACTGAGCCTCTTACTATTCTTTTCACTGTGAGTGAAATCTACTAATCTCTGTACTTTTGTTTCTTTGACTCTTACGTAGATTTTATCTGTGCATTTGATTGCTTGAAAATTATTTTGTATTTAAAAGTACCATTTTGCATCCTTTAAAATTTCTCATATTTTTAAAGGTTAGTAGTTTTAACAATTAACTCTTACTGGATGAAGTAATAACAACCACAGTAACTACTTTCTTGTATTTCATTAGCTTTACTTTGTTGATAGACTCCTTTTGCCCTTTGTGGCCCATTAACATATACCCTAATGAGTTCAGGACACAGTAGATATAACATTGTGGATAAGGATAGTTGAACTTAGTAGATCCTTTGCTGTAATTTCAATATTTTAAAGGTCTAAGGCATCATTAGTACTAATGTTTCTTAATGACTACTTCCATCCTTCACTTAAACTTTTACTTTTAAAAATTAACCTCTTGTCAATAAATAGGAACTTTTTAATACCAAAAACCTGGTGACTTCAGAAAGATAATGGATTTAGAAGTAAGAGTGATTAGTAAAATATATTGTTTACATCTATTATTTACCTTCAATTAATATATGTTTTTTCTTGTATAGTTATTCAAACACACAGACACACATTCAAATATTTTCATATGAAAACAAAGTGATTATGAGTAAACCTATAAATTTTCATAAAACAATTAGGGAGTCCAGTCAAAGAAAGGGAGGAGGGATTATATGAGCAAGGTAGGGGTCAAGATATGATGGAGAAGTCTACAGAGAGAACTGGACCAAGCTCATAGGAACTCACAAACTTTAGACCAACAGCTGTGGAACCTGCATGGGATCTGACTAGATCCTCTGCATAAAGGAGACAGTTGTGTAGCTGGGTCTGTCTGAGGGGACCCTAGCAGTGTGATCAAGATCTATTCCCAGTGCATGAGCTGTTTTTCTGGATCCCATTACTTATGGTCGGGCACCTTGCTCACTTTTGATGCAGGGGGGACAGGCTTGGTCCTGCCTCTTATGAATGAACCAGGCTTAGCTTTCCCCCCATGGGAGAACTTATCCTTTTGGAGGAGGGAATGAGGGCTAGGTCAGGGGAAGGTATCAGGGTGTGGGAAGAGGGATGAGAGAGGGTTCTCTATTTGTTATGTAAAATCAATAAAAAATTTTAAATAAAAAAGTACTCTTAGGTCAATTCACTTTCCTAGTTCAGTTAATTATTAAGAATATTTTAGACAAAGCAAAAGGATAATTTTAGTGAAAATAAATGCATTGTTAAATGAGTGAATGAATGATAACATCTATTAGTAATTAACTCATGAACGAAGATATTTTGCACAAGTAGAAATGATAAAACATTTTTGTCAAATTGCTGAAATGGGATATATGCAGTCAGGTTAAATACGCTAATCTCTCTTGTGAGTCTTTGTATAAAACTAAAAATTAGTCATAATATTACTCTAATAATCTTTATATTACTATTCTTTTCTTAGAAAAATCATATTACCTCTTTAAATAATTAAACCAGTTAATTGGCAATAACAATAACTTTACATTTTAAACTATGCTTCTTATCCCCCAGTATGTAGGACTTACCGGGCAAAATTCTGACTAGACACCTACTTGGCCTTTGGTATCAAAAAATAAAATTGCCTCTGTCATCTATGAAGATAGCAAATATAAATAAATTTACAAACTTAATTAATAAGTGTATTTTTAAGACTGATGAATGTGCCAGGCGGTGGTGGTGCATGCCTTTAATCCCAGCACTTGGGAGGCAGAGCCAGGAGGATGTCTGTGAGTTTGAGGCCAGCCTGGGCTACCAAGTGAGTTCCAGGAAAGGCTCAAAGCTACACAGAGAAACCGTGTCTCGAAAAACCAAAAAAAAAAAAAACCAGACTGATGAACGTAAGATGTCAAATAAAGCAATCTGAGATATTTATATTAACAAATATCTGGAAATTAAATTAAAATTTGTTGCTATCATAAACTGTACAAATTAACATATTAATTAAAATTTTTAGTAATCTTCACAGCAAACTATGCAAAAATTGTTAGAGGTATTTGAGTTTTAATTTGAAAAATTAGGATTAATATTATTAATATCAATTTACATATTTACTTATGTAAGTTTCTATGGAACCTAACAAAATTTTGGAAAGCTTTTTTTCTGTTTATAATCTAATATAACTATAAATTTTCATCTAAATCTATCATAATGCAGATGGTGGCAAACCAAACCATTTCTGATAATCTTCGCAGCAGATCTGGGGAGCAACCAAGAATTCAGAGATACAACACATTTATTATGTGAATTTCATAGATGATGAATAAATTGCTGAATATAAAACCATGGTTGAAACACACTGACATATGAATATAGAGAACTAAAGACAAAACAAAGAAGGGTGGAGTTGGAGGATATGCTAGTCTTCCGCTGAAGGAGCCACATATTAGTAGACCGGTAATGCCATGACCATGTGGCATCATATAGATGATTAGAAATGGGTTGAGTTAAGTTATAAGAGCTAGATAGCAAGAAATCTGACCCATAGGCCATACAATTTGTAAGTAATATAAGCCTCTGTGTGTTTATTTGGGACCAAGTGGCTTTAAGATGGGGGTGGGAGAGATCCATCCCAACTGCAGGGCCAGGCAGGACCAGAGAAACTTCCCACTACAACTCTCAGAGTAAATAAGTGATAAACTGCCATGATTGAAAAACCGTCTGGGGAGAGCAATCAAACATCAGATGTAGTAGCATGCTGCCAAAACATGAATAAAATTTTTCTTTTTTTCCTATATTTCTTTCATTGAAAGTAGAATTTTTTTCATATAATATATTTAGACTATGTGGTCCCTTTCTCCATCTTCTCTGAGATAATCTCCAAAACAACTCCCATCTGAATCTACCCACTTTCTCTGCTTCTGTCCTTAAAAATGATAATTAGACATCTAAAGAATAACCGAAGAAAATGAAAAACATAACCAAAAAGAAAATATAAATAGGATAAACAAACATACAAACAGAGAAAAGGACTAAAAGAAAAAGCAGGAAGCTTATGTGATGATTGCTGACCAAGGCATTGTTCTAAGAGCTTAGCAGAATGTTATTAATCATTCTATTGCTATGTTTCTTTGACAGAACAATACTATTGGTCTTTCCCTTGTATCTGAGATACATCTGGTTTCAGGTTATTGGTCACCTGAGCAGGGTCAGGATGGGTTCTATCCCATTGAGTAAGCCTTAAATACATTCAGATATGGGTTGACTGCTCTGACAACCTTTGTGCCATTATTGTACTAGTGCATCTTTCAGTAGGTCATCATTGTGGATAAAAGAGTTTCTAGATGTGTTGGGGTTTATCTTGCTCCTTTAGTAGCTCCTAGACTACTTATAGTACCAGGAACATTATCCATTAAGGGTGTAGGCTCTAGGTAGGTATCAGCTCAACTTATCCCTGTTCAATCATTTAAATAGGTGCTGTCTTCAGCAATAGGGTCTTAATGTTAGTTTGTAGAGAGAAACCAATAACATTGGCATGAGTCTGAGTTGTTTTGGAGTTTTAATGGGAGCCTTTGACTAACAACTCCCTTAGATGTAACCCATTTCCTGCACTGGAAATTTCCTTTGGTGAGGAAAGAGTCTAGTTGGGTCTCTATTGCCTCTGTAATTTGGCTATTTCATGTAGAACTCATTCATAATGGTTATATTTTAGGACACTTTCACTGTATTATGTTTCCAGTTAGAAAAAAAATTATCCTGAGTGGTCCCCTAGACTGAAAAGCCAAATATAATACATATTCACTTATATGTGGATATTGCCTTTTAAGTCTTTGATAAGCAAGCTACATTCAGTGTAACTACAGAGATTATACATAGAGTAAGGGAATATGGAGGAGGGATGAATTAGACAGGGAAGAGAGAATAGGTAGCTAATGATGTATGAAGTGGGCCACAAGAATGGGAAGATCAATCTGGTCAAGAAGGAGAAGAAGGAGAGAGAGGAGAAAATATTGAAAAGGACTACTAAAAATAAGGGGCATTTGACAGCTTGTATAAAAATACAATTCTAATACATGAAAAATGTAGTAAAATTGATTGTCTCTAATAATCCAACTACCTTCACAAAAGAACTCCAGGTGATTAATTAAGTACATTTTCACATGCTGGAGAGAATTTGCTTAAATTATAAATTTCCTTTAAGTTTAAATGAAATGCTGTTATTGTTAGACAGCAATCGATAGTTATATGACTATGCAATTGACTGTAATTTTTTGACTCAAGATATGAACTAAAAAGAAATAAAGGATCAAAATATGAAAAAATATCCAATAAATTACTATGTTCTGATTGCAATATCTTAAAATATGGGGGCATTTTAAATGTCTTAGCAGTATGCATTGATATGTTAAATAGGTTTAGAATACATTTATAAATGTAACATTAATTTTTAGTAGTTCCAGCTTGACTTTAAATTCTTTCAGTTATCGACTGCAAATTTTGAAATAAAATTCAAAGCATCTTACTTTTACCAAATAATAATATTTACTTTGTTATCATATATATGAAGTGAGTAATGATAACAATTTTAAAATGAGCCATAGAAATAGTAATAATTTTGAATGAAAATTTTGAATAAAATATAGAATTCATAAAATAAACTGATAACATTGACTGGCATTCATAATTAAAAAATAGCATGCTTAATGAAAATGTAAAAATATGGAAAGAGAAAAATAACAGCACAAATATTCACTAATGTTGTAAGGCATAAGTTGAAAATAAAATTTTATGTGTCAATAGTAAATGAAAAATGACTGAAAAAAAAGTAAAGTGGAAGATTTTCCAAAAATACAAAGCCCATTAAAAAGAAAAAAATGGATAGATAACAAGAAAAGTTTGTGGATTTTTTCGGAAAGTATAGGAACATGACTTTCCCAATGAGCACCATAAAACAAGTTCCAGAAGAGAATTCATAAAAATTACAACATTCATTAAAATATAAATATTAAAAATATTTATACAAAGAAATTATTCTTTTTAAAGACAACCTTTGCATATTTGGTATCATATTTGACAAATGAAGTTACAATATGATTTTTGAATGTGCAGGCCCTGTGCATTGTGCATGCTGCCACATTCCCTGTGAGTTCATGAGTGAATGATTTCTTCTGAGTCTACAGGACACTTTTTTTTGTAGTCCTCTATCACTTCTGGGTCTTTTTCACTTTTCACCTCCTTTTCCTCTTAAAGCTCCTTGTCATGAAGATTAAAGCCATAGCCAGTAAAGTCTCAAAGTTTGGGGCATCAAAGTAGTATCAGGCATGGTTTCTATCCTATGGAGCAGGAAACATATGTGGTTTCTCCAAGAGACTAAAAGGGGACATCTAATGTACTAAAGCTGGTGTAGTAGGCAGTTTGGGGTAAGCAGACATGGGTACTAGGAACTGAAACCCAGTCCTCTATAAGAAAAGTAATTATTCTTAATTATCAATTGCCATATTTTTTAAACAAATAATGTTTATACTTACTTAATAATAATTTATTTTTTCTTTTATTTTATCTTTTTAGTAAACAGGACCTGTTTACTTTGAGTTTGAAAGAATATCTCAAGACACGAGGAAATGATAAAGATACCTAATTTGAAATTGCCAAGTAAAATTTACAAAATTCAACAATAATTTCAAGAAAATGAAAGTTTTAAGAATTATAACATTAGTATTAATTATAGAACAGTCAAAGTCATATACTGTCATTCAAATTGAATCTATATTTTCTTTCACTCCAAGATACTTTATATATGTATGAAGATAATGTCAATATCCATATATAATTGTGATTAAACACAATTGTACCTGAATACTGGGGGTCCCCCAGGTAGAAGTATAGCAATATGATTTATATAGATTTTAGTGTTAAAATTTTAAGATGAATTATTCCTAACTTTCTTTCTTGAGGACCTAGAATACAGTTGTAGTACACTGGTTACCTTTCCAACCCTATAGTCTCTATTTCGTGAGTTCTTTCACTGTATAATTTAAAAGAAATATAATATGAAAGAAATTATAAAATACTTTCATATCCTAATGCATTGAGGTGGAATGCATAATCATTTACAAGAGAGGCAAACAAGTCATTTGTAAGAAAATTTGAAGAGTTAAATCCGTCCTTATGAATCGAATATATCATGCTTATATTTAAGCTTTATGACACACCAGTGAGAAAGTAAACATTTCATTTCCTTCTATTTTTACAGAGTATCACATTGTAGAGCCCTCACAAAAGAGCTTAGTCACTCTTTCATCCTATCTGTGACCCAGAACATAACAACAGCTTGTGCAGCATAAAAGGGCAAAAAAGGATAAACATCCTCTGCAATTATATAAGAGTAAATGAACCATAGCTGATCAGCATTATGATGAGACGTGTCTTGAGAGAATTATTTAGTCAGTTAGTCATTTAGAGTGATATGCACAGGGTAAATTCATTGGGCATATGGGCAGCATGTGTTCAAGGACTCTCTGTAGCATTGAGATGACACATTATTATAAAATATAATGTACCTTCTTTGCTATTATCATGATTCTTATGAGAAAAAAACAAATCTATGTTTTATATACAAAAAATTACTGGCAATAAAATAACATAACAAAAAGGGAGATATGGAAATCATCCAATGATAATTTAAAAATGAAAAGTAGTGAATTTAGAAGTAAATTTCATTGAAATGTCATATAAAATATAAATATATTTTTTACCTTAGCAGATGTCTCACATTTTTCTTTATGCCATTTATTTTCTTTAGTTTACACTGAAAGTTCATAGTTACAATCTATTTGATATACTCATTTTCATATTAGAAATCTAGAAAAATGTTCACAGATAATTAAACTAATCTTAGTTGATTCATTTAATAATAGCCATGGCATAAGTACATTTTTATTTTTTGAGAATTTCAAATAGGATATTTTTATAATATTATTTTCTATCCCCCAACTCCTCCCAGATGCCCCTTCTCTGTTCTCTCACCCCCTCAAAAGAAAAATAAGAAGCTAAATAAGAAGCTACTAAACACCGAACAATTAAAATTGTGTTGTTCAACTATTACCACGAGTTTTGATCAGGAGTACTTAATCAATTTAATGTCACTCTGTTGAAGAACCTGATTTTATTTCTCCTACCCGCTATCATTTGTGAATTGTTTCTTGGATGGTAGTGGTACACTGTGTCCACTTCTTTTACTAGGTGCTGGGCTTTTGTTTCAAGTTTGGCTTGAACTTGTGCAAGTAAGATTCATAATGTCATAGTCTCCACAAATTCATATATGAATTAGTCTTGTTGTGTCTAGAAATTGCTGTTTCTTTAAAAATTACCGATCACCTCTGCCTTTTAAAATCTTTCTTACCCCTGTTCTACACAAATTACTATGCATTGAGAGGAGGGTTTAATGAAGATTTCCCCCATGCTGATTAATTTGCAGAATGAGTATTGTAAAGATAACCATTTTACCAAAGCCATTTACAAATTCATGGCAATCCCTATCTAATCAACATATCATTCCTCACAGACACGGAAATATTTAATTTACAATTCATATGGAATAAATAACAATGACCTCAGATAGTCAAAACAATACTGAACAGAAAGAACAATGCTAGAGTTCTTAAAATATTATAGAGCCATAATGCTTAAAATATGTATGGTACTAGAACAAAAAACAATCATTTAAACCAATGAAAAAAATTGAAGACCCAATCGTGAGCACATATAATTTCAGTCATTTAATCCTTGAAAAAGATGCAAAAAATGTGATGAATAGAAAGATTCTTCAACAACTGGTACTGAGGACACTTGCTGGATTAATGGAGAATTATATTAGACCTGAATTTATCACCAGGAACAAAAAGTAATTCCAAATACACCAGAGTCTTAAAATTGAATTCTGAAACACTAAAACTGGTATTAGAAACTTACCTAAGTACCCAGGGCTATTGAATCAGTGATCTTAGAGAACAACCTATAACCTACACTTTACTGAAGCAGAATAGTTTCTAACTGTATTCTAAATATTTATTCATATATCTATAGATAATGTAGTTCTCACCATTTGTGTTTCATATTTCTTGGGTATCAACATGACTATATGTGGGAGTAACAAAAAACCAAATGGTTACTACACCTGTGAAGTCTTTTTTTTTTCCTTAATTCCATCACGTAAAGTGAAAAGTGCCACCTTTAATGTAGATATTTTGAGATTCAAAGATGTACCTGTGATCTAGGCCACACCATCAGTTGGCAGACTACATAAAGGACATGGAAGAATGAAGCCTGTCTATTTGCCTGCCTGCTCTCCCTCACACTCACAAGTGTATTCCTTCATTGGCATTAGGACGTAGTTCTTCAGGATTCATGCTGTATGCTGACGATGAGCTGAGACATCCAGCCTTGTGTCCTGAACAACTATTGTATTAACTGACTTTTCTTTTCTTTTTTTTTTTTTTTCAAATTAGGAATTAACTTGAAATTATTGTTGTTTTTTTTTGTTGTTGGGGTGGTTTTGTTATTATTTTTTTATAATTTAATTTAATTTTACATATCATTCATGGGTTCCCCTGTCCTTCCCTACCCCCACCTTCCTCCCAGCCCACCCCCCATTCCCTTCTCCTCCAGGGCAAAGACTTCCCTAGGGATTTAGATAAGAAAAAGTTGATTTTACTCCAAGAGAGACATGTATCACAAAATATACATTATATTATATTTCAGGGTGTCAGTGATGTCTCAACAGTTAAGAGAAATTACTGTCCTTTCAGAAGTCCTGGATTTAGGTCACAGAAGCCATGAGGGATCCTACAACCATCTGTTGTTCTAGGTTAGGAGACTCAATGCTCTTTTTCAAACTCTGTAGGCTCTAAGCATGTATAAATGAAACATACATTAGGCAGTCACAAATACATTCATAAAATAAAAATAAACAAGTAAATAAATATTTCAAGTTAATATTTTTAAAATTATGAATTATGAATATATACAATCATAAATAGGCTTAATAGTTGACTTTCAATGTATGAGGTGAAAAATGATAGAGTGGCATTGAAAACTGACAATTTTACCATGATAGTTAGAAACTAGAGTAAGACCTTAAAATAGAAGATAAAGAACTTAAAATAAATTTTAAAAATTAATAACTTATTGATTTTTGAAATAAGCCAATCAGATTTTGTAGACAAGTACAGTCTGACACTCCTCCCAACAATCCAATAATTTTTAGAGTGATAGGACATTGTTTAGGATGTAGAATGCTTATAAAAGAACAAACTGCAGCAAAGTTACACAATAAAGATCCATTAAAAACTGTCTATTCCAGCCACTATGATTTGAAGTTGAAAATTAACAAAGGCAAAATTGTGAAATATTCACAAGTAAATGTAAGTTGTCACACCACACCTTAATAGAAATTAGAATACAAAACAGACAATAAAAATAATTACTGTAGCTTTAGGAGGCCACCATAATTCCTCACTGAATTCTAAAACTTATCTTTATAGCCACAGATGAGTATTGCTCTCACTCCTAATCCAAGAAATTTCTTCTTAAAACTTTAGAACATTACAGAAAACCACAACTGGACACAATGCAGAGATGGCCAGATTATGGGGAACTGCAGTTTCAACAGATACAACCAAAACACCACTCCTACACCTAAGGCTCAGTGAACTTCACAGAAGGGGTGAGGTCTCAAAACAATTTTATGTGTTAAAGGAGCAGGCAGCCTACTTTGAGATCTCATCTCATAAAAATGTCAGAGAAGTTTCAGTTGTGATAATTCATTTGGGATCCTAAACAGACCTGAAAATGGTAATGTCAATAGACATCCTGACAGTAAAAGAGGAAATCTCATTAGATCCTACTCCTAGACAAAAAAAACAAAAAACAAAAAACCAAAAAAAAAAAACAAAAACAAACAAACAAACAAAAGCTACGAGCAAGCAATTAATAATTGTTGAGAGAGGGGAAACTAACCTATCCCATGAATGATATGCTTAATTGATTGTCTATTACAAAGTAGTCGGTCCTGAATTATAAGCATATAAGCCACAATACACTGATTAAAAAGAATATATATATATTCATCAGAAATTGATAATAAATTTGAAAAGAAAATAGGACATGTGAAGGATTCGGGAGAAGAGATTTGAGATGGATAGTCAGAAGGTCTGGAAGCATGGAAGTGATATGATTATATTTTAATTAATAAAAAACAAAATGCCCAAAACTTCATAAAGAAATTATAATGGAAAATATAAAACATTTTGAAACACAGTAAAAGGAAAACACAATCTCAGTACCTTCATGGCTATTTGGAAAAGCAGAGTCTCCCTGAACAAACCTGATCCATATTAACCCAGAAGGAATCCACAGCCTCTCATTTCCTGTGGAAACAAAATTCCAAAGCATTTTTTCTTTTAACTTCTACTGGACAAATATATTTTTTACTTCCTTTTAAAGTTAAGGCATTCCTAAATAATCTAGATTGGTTCAGTTTTGCAGTCCTGTTCACAATCTCATGTGTTTTAGCAGGTATTGTTTGCTTGTCAACATTCAAGATATTCAAAATTAACACAGATTCTCTGTGTATTTATTTCCCATCTATTCACATCTTATGCTTTTTTTTATATTATTTTCTTCTCTTTAAAGCTTTATTATTTAACAATTCATTTTTTTCAATGACTATACCCTTTCTCTTTTCTTAAGCCTATAGACATTGTTAAACATACTTTAACCTGTTCAGTATTTTTCTTCTCTATGTCTTCTAATGCATATATCTAGTCTTTTAAAAAAATTTTATAATTAAATTTAATTTTACATATCAGCCACAGATTCCCTTGTCCTCCTTCTTCCCCCCCCCCCCCCCCCAGCCTGTACCCAGGCCACCCCTTATTCCCATCTCTTCCAGGCCAAGACTCCCCTGGGGATTCACCTCAACCTGGTAGATTCAGTCAAGGCAGGTCCAGTCTCCTCCTCCCCTGCTGAGCAAAGAGTCCTTGCATAGGCCCCAGGTTCCAAAAAGCCAGCTCATGCACTAAGGAAAGATCCCAGTCCCACTGCCTGAATGCCTCCCAAACAGTTCAAGCTATTCAACTGGCTCATTTATCCAGAGGGCCTGATACAGTCGGGGGCTCCTTAGCTATTGGTTCATAGTTCATGTGTTTCCACTAGTTTGGCTATTTGTCCCTGTGCTTTTTCCAGTCATGGTCTCAACACTTCTCAGTTATACAATCCCTCCTCTTTATCACCAATTGGACTCCTGGAACTCTCCATCGTGCCTAGCCATGGATCTCTGCATCTGTTTCCACAAGTCATTGGATGAGAGTTCTAGAAGGACTGTTAGGGTGTTCAGCCATCCAGATCACCAGAGTAGGTCAGTTCAGGCTTTCTCTATTATGGAGGTATCTTTATGGATTTCTGGAGACCACTTTGCTTCTTCCTATTCCTATGGGGTCTTCATTTATCAAGGTCTCTTTTTCCTTGTTCTCCCTCTCTGTTCTTCATCCAGCTGGAATCTCCCTATCCCCTAAGCTCTCTTTCCCTCAAATATTGACCTTCATTACTCCCCCCTCATGTCCAGTTTGCTCATGCAGATCTCATCCATTATGCTATCATTGGGGGATCCCTGTGTCTTTCTTAGGGTCCTGTTTTCTGCTGTGAGTAGCAGTCTAGCCATCCTTTGTTTTACATCTAGTATCCTCCTATGAGTGAGTACATATCATGTTTGTCTTTCTGAGTCTGGGTTACATCACTCAGGATGAGTTTTTTCTAGATCCATCCATTTGTCTGTAAACCTCATGATGTCATTGTTTTTCTCTGCAGAGTAGTACTCCATTGTGTATATGTACCATATTTTATTTATCCATTCTTCAGTTGAAGGGCATCTAGGTTGTTTCCAGGTTCTGGCTATTACACACAATGCTGATATGAACATGGCTGAGCATGTGCCCTTGTGGTATGATTGAGCATTCCTTGGGTATATGGCCAAGAGTGGTATAGTGGATCTTGGGGGAGATTGATTCCCAATTTTCTAAGGAAGCACCATATTGATATCCAAAGTGTCTTTATAAGCTTGCATTCCCACCAGCAGTGGAGGAGAGTTCCCCTTGCTCCACATCCTCTCCAGCATAAGCTGTTTTCAGTGTTTTTGAACTAAGCCATTCTGACAGGTGTAAGGTGGTATCTCAGAATCGTTTTGATTGGCATTCCCCTGATGATTAGGGATGTTGAGAAATTCCTTAAATGTCTTTCAGCCATGTGTACTTCCGCTGTTGAGAATTCTCTGTTTAGTTCTATGGCCCATTTCTTAATTGGACTTTTGGGCATTTTGATGTCTAATTTCTTGAGTTCTTTATATATTCTGGATACCAGCCCTCTGTCAGATGTGGGGTTGGTGAGAACTTTTCCCATTTTGTAGGCTGTCACTTTGTTTTGTTGATTGTGTCCTTCTCTCTACAAAAGCTTCTCAGTTTCAAGAGGTCCCATTGATTGATTTTTTTTTCTCTCAGTGTTTGTGCTACTGCCATTATATTTAGAAAGTGATGTCCCATGCCAATCCCTGACCTCAAGCTCTACTATAGAGCTACCATAATAAAAATAGCTTGGTACTGGCATAAAAACCAACATGTGGACCAATGGAATCGAATTGAAGACCCTGACATTAACCTGCACACCTATGAATATATAATTTTTGACAAAGAAGCCAAAATTGTACAATGGAAAAAAGAAAGCATCTTCAACAAATGGTGCTGGCATAACTGGATATCAGCATGTAGAAGGCTGCAAATAGATCCATACCTGTCACTATGCACAAAACTTAAGTCCAATTAGATCGAAGACCTCAACATAAATCCAGTTATTCTGAACCTGATAGAAGAGAAAGTAGGAAGTAGTCTTGAACATATCTAGCCTATTTTGATTCTGTGAGCAAACTTAATCTGCTAAACTTTAGGATCACAGGCCACTGCTTTGACAGCTGTCTCAGCCCACTTCTCAAGCTGTTAAAGCCAAGTCAAATACCCAAAGCCCAGTCAGAACATGATTTTGACCAGGAACTATATTCAACCCACCAGCTATGGAATGCTTTTGCCCTGTACTGTGGCAGGCATTTTTACTTAGTTTTTTGTTTCTATTTAGCCTGAAAAAAGTGGTTTAAGGGTTCTGTGATACAGCAGGGTTTCTTAAAGTAACCATGTCCTTTTTCTTTTCTTTTCTTTTCTTTTCAGCTTTCTCTGACCCTAGCGATATTTGAGGGCCCAACATTGGGTGCCAAAATATTGTTGGGCATTTTTGCTCTTTTTCTGTGGGCCTGCTACCCAAATCCCAAATAAATCACATACAAAGTCTTATTCTTAATTATGAATGCCCAGCCTTATCGTGGCTTAGTTTTTAGCCAAGTTTTCTTAACTTAAATTAACCCAACTGGCTTTGGCCTCTAGACTGTTCTTTCTCTCACTTATGTAAATCATCCTTTCTCCAGGGCTTGTGTGTAGCTGGGTGGCTGACCCCTGGGTCCTCCCCTTCACTGGCTTCTCTATCCTTTCACTCCAGTTCTCTCCTTCTGTAAACATTCTCTGCCTGCCAGCTCTGCCTATCCTTTCTCCTGCCTTCCTACGAGCCAGTCAGTTTTTTATTAGACCAGTCAGATGTTTTAGACAGGGAAAGTATCATAGGTTCACAGACTTAAACAAATGCAACATAAACAATAGAAATACACCTTAAAATAATATTCTACAACAGACTTATTTATAAACATTATTACTGACTTAAGAAAAAATATGTTATAAAAGACTAACATCAAAAGTAAAAGTAGAACACTGGAAGTCAAAAACAGGTCTAGGCATGGTAGCACATAACTTCAATCCCAGCATGTTACAAAGGAAAGAGTTCATGGTGAACTTGAGCCAGGCTGAACTATACAGTGAATTCCAGGTTAGCCAGGACTACATTGTGAGACTGTGTCTCAAATAAACAGATCTGAATTATTGTACAAGCCTCCCCTGGGGATTCAGCTCAACCTGGTAGATTCAGTCCAGGCAGATCCAGTCCCCTCCTCCCTTCATCCAGGCTGAGCAAAGTGTCCCTGCATAGGCCCCAGGTTCCAAACAGCCCGCTCATGCACTCAGGACAGGTCCGGGTCCCACTGCCTGGGTGCCTCCCAAACAGTTCAAGCTATTCAATGGTCTCACTTATCCAGAGGGCCTGATCCAGTTGGGCGCTCCACAGCTTTTGGTTCATAATTCATGTGTTTTCATTAGTTTGGCTAGATGTAAAACAAAGATGACTAGACTGCTACTCACAACTCCAGAGAGGCTATCTAGAAAACAGGACCCTAAGAAAGACACAGGGATCACTCAATGACAGAGAAATGGATGAGATCTACATGAACAACCTGGACAACAGTGGGAGAAATGAAGGGCCAGGTTTGAGGGAAAGAAAGCTTAGGGCAGCAGGAGATGCCAGCTGGATCAAGAACAGAAAGGGAGAACAAGGAATAACAGACCATGATAAATGATGACCTCATGAGAACAGGAATAGGCAGAGTGCTGGAGAGGTTCCCCAGAAATCCACAATGATACATCCTCTGTAGACTGTTGGCAATGGTTGAGAGAAAGCCTGATCTGACCTAGTCTGGTCATCAGATGGTCAAAGACCCTAACTGTCATGCTGGAAGTGGATGCAGAGATCCTAGGCCAGGCTCCAGGTGGAACTCCAGGAGTCCAATTGTGGAGAAAGAGGAGGGACTGTAAGAGTGTGAATTGTTGAGACCAAGATTGGAAAAGCACAGGGACAAGATATTTTCTTTTTAAATAAGTAAGTTATGCAAATTAAACATATGTTGACTATTTCCACATGTTAAATGCCGCTATTGCCCCAGTACATCTTAGGCAAGAAACATGTGTTGTGCCTGGACGTGTGTCCAGGGTTCTGTTTCTGTGGCCTGAAGAGTAATTTCTTGTGCCAAAAAGACTACAAGGGCTGATCAAAGCAACTAATCAATGGGGTGACATAGTCTGAAATGGAAAGCCTGGATCTGCACTAGGTCTTCCATATATATATGTTATGGCTGTTAGCTTGGTGTTTGTATGGTACTCCTAAAAGTGGGACAAGTGTATCACTGAATCTTTTGACTGTTCTTGAAACATTTCCTCCTTGTTGGGTTACCTTGTCCTGTGTGGTTATGAGATTTTTCTGCCTTGTTTTATACCATCTTCTTTTATCCTGTTTGGTTGTTGTCTCTTAAAAACCTGTTCTTTTATGAAGAGGAAAAGAAGGAAGATTGGATCTCAGGGAGAGGGGAAGTGGAGGGGGTGGCTAGGAGGAGTGGAGGCAAGGGAAACTGTGGTTGGGATTATAGTATGATAGAAGTATCTATTTTCAATAGAAAAGAAAACAATCAAAAATAAAAACAACACACACACACTACTTAAACAGGAAGAAAAGTGAAAGTAGAAAATCTAAAATGACCCATAACAAGAGCAATGATAACATTAGTAATCAAAACTTGCTTAAAAAGTTGACTTTAGTCACATGGTTTTCTCTGGCTAATACTGAACTTTTAAAAAGAATTGGAAGTACCTCTTCTCTATTTATTTTGATAAGTCAAAGAGGATAAGAAATCTAACTCATTCTATGAAGCCAGAAAATTATAGCACTGAGATCAAATATAGTAATCAAAGAAAATTGCAGACTGACATTTCTTATTATTATACCCATGGAAAATTTTCAAATAATCCAAGTATTATTTGCAATAGTTACAAGAGATTCATTCTATGAATGAACTGGTATTTCAACTGCGCCAATTAATAGTGCAATTATCACATTAATAGAATGAAGATGGGACCATCTGAGGAAAAACTACACCCTTACCATTAAATCTTAGATGAAATGGTAAAGTCCTCAATGATGCAAACAGTGATCATGAAGGATTACAGCTAACATTATGCTCATTGATGAAATACTGTCAAACAAATGCAGTGACAAGGAAATAACTCATATTTTTGCCACTGCTCCTCAACGTCTAATTCACATTTTAATCCAGGTATAAGGTAAAAACAGAAGGTGCCTAAATTGTGAAGGAAGACATAAACTACTTTCTATGGTATCAGATCTTATCAAACTTTTCAGCACATGATGGGTTGTATACAGCTCCCACCTTCTTCCAAAGTGGTAAATCTCTTATAACAGCAAAATGGAATTTCAAATATGTAATTTTATCTACTCTTCCTGTACTGCAGATATATTTTTATTATATTCTCATTCACAGACACTGGATCTTCCTATTTTCTGTGGTAAGTTTTGTTGTTATTCTACCAGTAATTTGAATAATTTGATTCATGGAAGCAAGGTATATATTGACTACTACTCTGTCAAACAAACAAACGAAAAAAAAAATGATAGAGTTTGTTATTCACTTATCTCTAGTATGGAAAATAGCCCATGAAAACATGATTGGTAACCTTGAGAATAGCCAGGAAGTGAGTATGCAAATGGCCTTTGTACTTGTGGCTGCCTGGGTTTTTCTATATGTGTGCTAGCACATAGTTAAGAACCTGTTAAAACTTTAGCTGAATGCTTCTAATATATGATTTACTAATTAAACACAGCAAAAGTAATCTTTGTACTCAGTTATGCAAAAGTGAGTTAAATATCAGTGTTCTTGTTTGTGGGGTACCCTTAGCACTTATACATCAAATTCCATAATTGATACACATTTTTCTTATGGTTAGAAACAGATCAATCTTCTTTCTAGGTAAATATGCCATGGGGATATTCCACAAACCACATTTTATTTCAAACATCTGCAAAATTATCTAAATTCAAAGAAATTGTGTACATGAAAGGGGACAGGGAACAAACAAAAATAGATCATATTTCACTTAACAGAAAAGCAAAACTCTGGAATTAAAGAGATATTGTGCATTCCAGACAACATTTTTTGGAGTCTTCAAGGGATCTAAAACCATGGAAGATATGTAAAGATTATCATTTAGTGAAGCTGCTTTTCTGTTTATTTGTTTGTTTGTTTACTTGTTTTTGTTTTTTTTTTTTTAGATCATGCTTCACTATATATCCCTGGCTGGCCTGTAACTTATTCTCTATACCAGGTTGTCTTTGAACTCACAGAGATCAACCTACCTTTTTAAGTATTGAGATTAAAGATATGGGTTTGTCAATAATCCTGGACTCACTAAAGACTTTTAAAAAAAGTATTTTAATTCTGTATTCTTTTAAAAAAACAATGGATGGTGTGGTAAGAGATAGAATTTTTATGATTAAAGTCAGTTCTGAAAAATATGTACAATTAAAATTTCACCCTATAAAATCTATAAGTAAGTGAATATTACTATAAAGTATAAATTACTCCATGTGGGCAGGGGATATTTTAACGTGGTTTAGTGATCTTGGCTCAAATACATTTTGCTAGAGTTTCTGTTACCAGATTTCTCCTATATCTCTTTTATACAGCTGATATGAACTTTTCAATATTGGACATGAATTTGGCAGAAACAGTTCAGGATAAAAAAGAGAAACTTATGAAGCAGAGATTTTCCCCATGTGACTCATAGTCGGATGGCCTGAAACCTTTCCTGCCTCATATTTCCTGTTTCTGAATTAGATTCTTGTTGCACTGTGACTTTGCACTGGTTTATAATCAAAATGATGTTTCAGTCCCCCTTAAGCTCCAGGTATTAGTTGAGAGAGATGACATGTTTTATAGGGAGATCAGATTGCTAAATCGTGTATGTTCCTGTTTTCTTCATGCTTAAGGACCAAAACTGTCGAGGTATCTATAAACTGATTTTCTCCCTGAGAACAAGCATGAAGAAGGGAGGTTTGAAGTTTCTCTTAACTTTAAAGTGAACTCAAAATCCTAAAAATAATGAAATAGGAGAGGATTGCATAGAGCATCAATAGCATATGATGAAGTGTGCTATGAAGTTAGAGATGAGCCTCCTCATATTAAAAGCAACTTAAGTGATGTTCTCATACTGTATAAAGGATATAAATATCAAGAGTGAGGGTATCAATATAAATGAATTTTAATGTACTATAGAAGTTATGTGAGACATTTGAAGGCTTTAGGACAAATTGCATTAAAAAGGACAGTTATTTAAAACAAAGTCTTTATTGCTTTCACCTTCTGAGGAACACTCACAATACTAATTATTGTAAATGTCTTAATGAATATATATAAGCATTCTAATGGCAAATCGGTTCTAGACAAAATATCCCAAAACCATAAGAAATTGCCAGAAATTAAAAAAAAAAAAATAGAGTTGAACCAGTAAATAGAAATTTCTACTGCAGGATGTTGTTTAAACTGTATGTAGAAAACATCTATTTAGTAAGCTGCACAAAGTAGAATTACATCATCACTCCACAATGTTGTTCATGGCTTAATTATGGGAACTTATAAATGTATTGCATTACAGAGAAACAGTGGAGTGTTATATACAACAGGACATTTAGATCAGGAACGTATACTAGACCCTCCAAATAGGCCTAATCCTACACGAGTCTTGATTTCAAAGACCATCTTTAGCTTGTACCATAAAAGTAAAAAGCAATGAGGAAAATCACAGAATCAAGCAGTGCTCACTCTATGTGATTCTACCCATTTGAAGATGGAGGGACCACTAACTTCACAGGGTATAGCCTGGGACCAAAAGGACTTATTTCTTAGAAAGTGAATGAGTTTGTAAGTACATGCTCTCTTAACATCACAAGAGCACACCCCAGAGGCACTGAGCTCACCTATGTGCATATATATATATATATATTCAAGCCCCACAAAATAAATTATATTTGAAAATCTAGTAGGTGAACAATCTTTGGGAGGTAAACTCATAATATATGACTTCACATGAAAAAAAAAACACTTATCCTCTTGGAATATTTATAAACTAAGAAATACAGGAATTCCCTGCCTTCTCAGAATATTTGGCTGAATTGAGCAAATGGACATCATTGTCATTGCTGCTTAATTTTTGCTTGAATCCCGAAGTTGTCAGGAGACGTGAAAGTAGACGCAAAGGAAGTAATCTAAAACTTCTCTTTGTTCCTCTTAGTTTTTAATGCCCTTTGTCTGTTTTGTTTGAATACTGTAAGCTGAATGTTTTTACTTTAATTAGGAGGAGAATGATTGGATGCATTACATTATTAAAAGTATGAAAATGAGTGAATTTATGAGATGATAATTTTAACTTGTAAAACCAATTTCTATGTAAATAAGGGCATGTGATCTTAGGCAGTAGAGAATATGAGAAATTTAAGGATCATGGGGGATGAATCTGAGTATGCTTTCACTTGGAGCAATTTCCTAAGAGATCATGTTGTCAAACAAAATAGAGGAGATGAAACATTATAAGTCAGTGGTTTTCAACCTTTTTAATTCACTTCAAGAGAATTCCTTATGTGGTAGTGACGCCTAAACACGTTCATTTTTGTTGTTACTTCATATTTGTAATTTTTCTACTGTTATGAATCATGATGTAAATAACTGTGTTCCAATGGTCTTAGGCAATCATATGAAAAAGTCATTTGACCACAAAGAGGTCAAGACCCACAGATTGAGAATGACTGTTATAAAGGTATGTTCCTTAATTACTTGTTGTTATGATTATGATTATAATTATTATTGAATTATTTGCTGACCACACAGAAACAAGAAAACAATTAAGATTTTTTAACTTTCACAAATACATAGGAATTATGAAGCTGAGCTGCTTCCTTGAAATAATCATGTAATCATAGCTAAGACCAACTAGTGTAGTAGGAATCTTAAAGGTTCTTATTAATAAAAATCAAACCTGAGGCCAGTTATTGGGGTGAATGTTGAGAGATCAGAGAAGCAGAACAAGCCAGTTTCCTAACCTCGCCAGTTCCTCAGCTGGTCTGTTTCCTCAGACTACAAGCTTCTGAATGCTCATCCCAATGGCTCTCAGCTGAACTGTGCTGCTCCAAAGTCTGAATGCTAAACCAGCCAAAATATTTAACTAACTAAATGCCTAACTAACTCTGGTGCCTGTTTTTCACATTTTATATATCTTTCTACTTTCTGCATCACTCCCTGGGATTAAAGGCTAGGTTTTTGGGATTAAAGGCATGTAGCCTTGAACACACAGAGATCCACCTGGCTCTGCCTCCCAAGTGCTGGGATCAAAGGTGTGCACGACCACCGCCCAGCTTCTGTTATGACTTGCTCTGACCCATTTTCTAGCCACCATTTCTGGCTCTGTTCTAGTGGCTGTCTGTTCGCTGACCCCAGATAAATTTATTTCGGGGAACATACAATATTTTTGGGGAACACAATACCCACCACAAACTATGGTATAAGAATTGAAAGAAAATAATAGATACAGGCTTGATTTTCGTTTTTATGCTTGAATGTTCTCATTTCAAAAGTTCTATGACCTTCACCAGCAAAAGGTAAATATTGAACATCTTCCCTTGTCATCCTTTTAAAACCACTGACAGTTTTAGTTCACTTCAGTCTACCACTGAAGTATTGAATTTCTCTTGTTGACCAATATAGTTAAAATTAATTAGGCGAAGTATAAGGCTGTATTTAGACATAGTTTGATAACATCAACTGTCATAAATAAGGGGTGAAATGGTTAGCTCTCTCACTTTACCACTTCTATTCTAGCCTGTAGAAAGGAAAGTCTCAGAGCAAATTTGGACCTCCTAATACAATTATTTAAAGTAAATTGGCAAGCAGCCACAAAATCTTTCATAAGCTGTGTTCTGTAAACTTAGCAAAGTCACAGGCTTTTCTTTTAGGTGTGCTCAGCACACATTTTGCAGATGGCATTTAAACAACAGATCCAGCATCTTTCCCTAGGCAAGACTGTGTATTTGACAGCCAGAAAGCCTAGCCTCTCTGATTAATGGCTTGTCAATCAACAATCACTTCTTCAACACAATCTTTGAAGGAAAAAACATTTAGAAGATTTCATGTATTCTTGTATCCTCACCACAGGTAAAAAGAGATTCTGAACTATTACAACTTGATGAAGTTTATTTTTAAATTTCAATTTTCACTCAGGTTTGTAAGAAAATAATATTTCTGTCAAGTGTACTTACAAACAAGTTAGTGGTATTATTGTGTGTGTAGTGTTAATTATTGCTAAACACCAGTAGAAACAGTGTGTATTTTCCTGTTCTATAGGCACATTTTAAACTCTTGATATGTAAAGTCTTCTGCCACACTGCTGAACACACAGGGAACTAAAGGTAAAGGGCCAGCAGGCAGGATCGGCAGGGAATGGTATTTTCCAGAAAAGACTGCTGACCTGAATTCAACATCCAGCAATCACATAAAAGTAGAAATGGAAATTGGCTCCACCAAATTTGTTCTATGGGCTTCACACATGCATACTCCCAAATACACACAATGCACATATATGTACACAATAAAAATTTAAAAAATTAATGTTCAAAACTAATCTGTACAAACTGACACCTGATTTTACTGAGATAGCACTTTATAAAGGTATTATTTATAGGTGTTATGACTTTATTTTCTATCAGTTTTTCCTTCCTTCAATATTTGTTCTTGTTTCAATTAAAATTTAATGGAAAGTGAGACCTATTTAAAAATATTTAATATGTAAAGATATATTAAAGATATACATATATTTAATTTACTAGAAATTGAGACCTAAAGATATTTAAAAAGAAAAGACATATTAAAGATATGTACATGATATTTTTGAAGCTTAGATAAATTGATTTGTATAGTATATTTAATAAATTAGTTAATATATTTTAAAAATATGATTGTTGAATATAATTATGGCATCAAGGAACAGAAAATTTTGCATATGCATAATATCATTATAGGACTTATACATGAAGGTTTCTTTTGAAAAATATCATTGATTATATTCAGGCAATTCAAATGACCATAAAAGATTTAAAATATCATTGAAACAGACTTGCACTAAAAGATGGATGTGAATAATTGTTTTGGGTAGTTAAAATTCTATAATGCATATATTTGAAATATAAATTTGCATACAATAGAAAAGTTTATTTTGAGAAGTGAAGTTTTATTTGGGGGAGTAAATATCATTTTTTCAGTTTAAAAGGCACTGACTGAACAGAAATGAGATTATACAAAAATGGATTACACAATATGACAATTTTCCAATGGATTTGTAATAGATATAATTAGAGGATCTATAATATTTTCCATTTAAATGAAAAACATGAATTTAAAAGTGACATTTCTTCAAACAATATTTTAGTTTTCATAGTGTTTCAACCTCTGAAACTACATTAATACTGTTGTTAAAATGTCATAAATGTTTGCTAAAGATCTTTTAAGTTAATTCTTTCTTTTCAAACTATCTTAAGAGGTATGTCACATTGTTTATGTGCTGTTGTATAAAAAGCAACATTTGCTTTCATCTGTGGTTCTTACGTATGTGTTATTTCACATCATATTATATGGATCTATATTCTGGATCATTATTCAATCATTGATTAATTCAATAATCAATCATCATTAATCAACTCTGGATCATTATTTGAGATTATTAAATAGAAGTTAAAACTTTAAGCCTTATAGATAGGAGTTGTGTGTTATCTGTGTCTTAAATGTACACAATTTGAAAGATAATAACACACTTTAATCTGAAAGAAGTTAAAGCCAAATACCATTATTATGAAATTATACAACTGATTTTCACTACTTTTCATCCTTATCTGAATGCTAATATCATTTCCAGAATCTGTTTCTTTCTAAGACTTAATTGGATCACCTCAATGACCCAGGTGATTATTCTCTGGTAGGTTGACAGTAATACCCACAGTACTATGTCCACAAATTGATGAAATATGATAACATTAAAGTGATTTGTTCAGAGCAGAGGACAGTAATCTCGTAAAATACAAAATTTAACAATAAAAAGAATATTGTTAGAGAATTTGGTTAGCAACTATATATTTGTTTTATCATGTTAAATCTACATTCAAGGAATTATGTAAGCAATTCAGGTACTAGATTTGAGAGCATATATGTAAAGGTGTGTGTGTGTGTATCTCTTTCTGTCTTTCTCCCTACCTGCCTCTCTGTATTTAGAAAATCATATATCTAGCTAAAAATATTCATCTTTCTTAGAAAAGTTTAATTGCATGGATGTCCCATTGCTCTGTAATTATAACAGTTCACAGGTTGGTTGAGTGCAAATATATTAAAAATCTATCAAATGGAACACAAATGTAAGTGTTTCTTTCCACAGCTAAAGTTGGATTCCTTTGTGATAATGCAGTATGGAAGACAACTAATGATATGAAGCCTTCTCAGAGATGCCCGGGTTGATTCTCCAGGATCCATTAATGTGTTAGATACAAATAAGGAGTAGCTTTGATGTGCAGTGCAAACTGCCAATCACCTGAGTCTAAATTAGTGATTTTATTTTGGATTAAGCATGTGAAACTAATGTACTCACAATATCTAATGACAGAAAAGAAATAGAGGTTAAAGTGATGTGCTATTAAAGTGATTCATCCCACAGTATGCACTTTAGTGACAGAGGAAAGATTTAAGTGTCATGGAATTAAGGTAGAAAATGGAAGGCAGAAATGATGCCAAAATGGACTGACCTCAGCAGACTCATAAAGGGCATCTTGAATTCAACAAGCTAGGTCAATGATTCACCTGAGACTGCAAGTCCCTGCAATTAGGTCAAGAGCCATACTGACAGCATATCTGAGTAGAACATCTGGTTACTTTGTGACACTTAGTATTATGTTTCTTTTTTGACAATAACAAAGTCTTCTTAGTAGGAAATTATTTTAGTTTTATAACATATTATATCACATGTCATATGTCACAAATATTTGTTAGAGATAAATGGACTTAACTTCTTATTGTGGTCACAGTGAGGAGTAAGTTTCTCGTGTGTTTTCTCCAAATCTTTTAACTAACCATGAGTATGCAAGAGCAATTAATAAAACCAAGCTACAAATTAGAAAAATGGTAAGGAGGAGTATGTGGGTGTGTTTTTAGAGAGGAAAGGAAACAGCTAAATTATATGATTATATTATATCAAAATAAGAAAAAAAGTTGAAAAATGTAATTTAAATTTCAACAATATTTGTGCACAATTTTATGTTGGTCAATTTTACTAGTGGATTCCAATTCCAAAATTATTTTAATTTTTCATTCATTTTATTAAAAATAGATGATTATAGTTACTCCTATACAACCTCTCCTAGAATCTCTACAACATCCCTGTCCATATGAATCCATACCATTTTGTCTCTCTTTAGAAAACTAAGAGACATCCTTACAGTCCCTCCTCTTTCTCGACAATTGGACTCCTGGAGCTCCACCTGGGGCCTGGCCGAGGATCTCTGCATCCACTTCCATCAGTTATTGGATGAGAGATCCAGCACGACTGTTAGGGTGTTTGGCCATCTGATCACCAGACTAGGTCAGTTCAGGCTTTCTCTTGACCATTGCCAGCAGTCTACAGAGGATGTATCATTGTGGATTTCTGGGGACCTCTCCAGCACTCTGCCTATTCCTAGAGAATAATAAAATAAAATAAATTAAAACAAAAACAACATACCATAATAGGACAAAACAAATAGAAGAAAAAGATATACCCCCAACCAAAGAAAGGGAAATACATATAGATGAAGAGATACACATTCATAAACACAGCTATCTTCTAAAACTACAAGATGGGAAGCCATAATATATACTCAAAGAACCTGGGGAAGGGGATAGACAAAACCTTGTGATATAGAGAACCAACAGAAATGCAATTAAGTTTATTTACTCTTGGCCATCTATTGCTGGGCATGCAGTGTAACATTAAGAGTGTGTGTGTGTGTGTGTGTGTGTGTGTGTGTGTGTGTGTGTGTGTGTTTTACTGTTTTTTTAAGAAAAATTTTCTTACTCATTTTACAAACCAAAGAACCCCCTCTTCCATCTTTCTGCCTTTCCAGCTTCCCCTTCCCAAACCATCCCCCACTCCCTCCTATAAAAAGGTAAGGCCCCCCATTGGGAGGTACATTTAATAGAGGCAGGTCCAAGTCCCTCCTCATGCCTCAAGGCTGTGCTAGGTGTGTCCCATCATAGAAGTAAGCTCCAAAAGGCCTGCTCATGCACCAGGGATGGACTGTGATCCTACTGCTAAGGGGCCCCCTAAGCAGATCAAGCTACACAGCTGTCTTGCTATGCAGACAACCTAGTCCATTCCCAAGCAGGGTCCACAGGTGTTGATATAAATTTCATGAATTCTCACTAGTTTGGTTTGGTTATCTGCAGGTTTCCCCATCATGATTTTAATGGCCCTTGCTCATAGAATCTCTCTTCTTTCTCTTCAACTGGACTCTTGAAGCTGGGCCTGGAGTTTGGCTATAGATCTCTGCATCTACTTCCATCAGTTACTGGAGAGAGGTTCTATTATGACAGTTAGGCATTCACTGATCTGATTACTGGAGTAAGCAATTTCAGGTACCCTCTCCACTATTGCTAATAGTTTAAGCTGGGATCATCCTTGTGGATTTCTGGAAACTTCCCTAGCACCTGGTTTCTCCCTATCCCCATGATGTCTCCCTCTATCATGGTATCTCTTTTATTGCTCTCCCACTCCACAGAGGTACATATACACAATGGAGTACTACTTAGCAGTGAAAAACAATGATATCATGGAATTTGCAGGCAAATGGATAGAACTAGAAAATATCATCCTGAGTGAGGTAACCCAGACTCAAAAGGACAAACATGGTATGTACTCACTCATAAGTGGATACTAGATGTAAAGCAAAGGATAACCAGACTATAACCAACAACTCTAGAGAAGCTAGCTAATAAGGAGGACCCAGAGAGGGATGAATGGATTGCTCTGGGAAGGGGAAATAGATGAGATCTCCATGAGTAAACTGGGGATGAGGGGGGCAGTGAGAATGGAGAGTAGGGGATGGAGGTTGTGTGGTTTTTATTCCCTCTGAGACTCCTTTAGAGAGAACTAGGTTTTCATTTTCTAGTGTCTATCAATTGGAGATAACTTCTGGATTAGAGATGAGATTACCTCTTCTCTCAGAGCTGAGGTCCCACCTGGATCAGACCTTTTCAAGCCCGGTGCATGCTGCCAAAGTCTTCGTGTGTTCAAATGTGTGTCAGTACTGCTCTGTTTAAAGGCAGTTGTTTCTTTGGTGCTCCCAATCATCTCTGGCTCTTACAGTCTTCTGCCTCTATTTCTCCAGAATTCCCCAACTCCTGAAGGGGAAGAATTTAATGGAGACTTCCCATTTATTACTGTGTGTTCCAAGGCTTCCCATTCTCTGCATAGTGTTCAAATGTTGGTATCTGTATTTGTTCTCATCTACTGATGGGTGAAAGTTCTCTGATGAAAACTGAGCAAGACACTGAAATGTGACTATAGCAGAATATCAAGAGGAACCATTTTATGGATACATTCCTTTATAAGAATAGTAGTAATTATTAGGTTTTGCTCTAGGTACCTGGTCCATCTGGTTAGTCTCAGGATATTGGCCACACAAGCATTTATGGGATGGTTTTCATCCCATGAACTTTGCCTTCAATCCAATCAGATATTGGATGAGTACTCCCACTAGCTTTGTTCTACAGTTGTAGTCGCCAGTCTTGAAGGGAGGTCACAATTGTAGATTACAAAGTTTGGTGTTTACCTTTCTCCTTTGGTAGCAAGTAGAGTTCCTTCTGGTGCTATAAAGATGAGTCCCAAGGGTGAAGAGTCTATGTAGGCAATAGTTTTCATTTCTAGATATCTCTCAGATTGGCTTTTATTAATTCCAGTTTTACTTTCATGTCTGGAATATTTCCTCAACACAATATTTTTATTAATAATTTGAGAATTTCATATGATGCACCCTAATCACACTCAGTTCACATACTTCAGAGGTCAATCCTCCCACTCTTGCACCCCTCAAAAAACCTCCACCAAGTCCAATATTTAATTTCATTTAAATCCACTGTTTCTTTGTGTCTTTATTGATTTCAATAATAGATTTATTCATATTCCTTGAGAATATTCACAATAGCTATTTTGAAGTCCTTGTCTTGTGTTTTAGCTATGTTGTATTTATTAGGGCCTAGTGACATAACTTTTGGGCTTTTGTAGAGACATAGTGTCTTGACTGTTTTGTTTTTATAATGGCATCAAGGCATTTCTGTTTGCAATTTTTGTAATTCTAAGTGCCAATATCTGATCTTGTATTTGTTCAGTGGATGTTCCATTCCTTGGTTTCTGTTGCTCTCTCTAGTTTATAACAGAGTTGCTGGCCATTGATTGACTGCTAGGAAATGCTTCTGAGATCCTGCCAGTTGTGGTCACTAGAGATCCCAAGAAGAATTGGGAGATGCAACTAAGGATTTGGGATTGTCTATAGGGTAAGGGGACTGAGAGGGTCTGCACCAAGGAGCAAACCTAAGTATGCTGCTAGTATCTTCTTAGATCCTGAGAATGGGGACAGAGATGAAAGAGAGGCCAGTGGAATTTTCTTTGGGCTGCCAACCTGCTCCCAAATAAAGACAGGGAGATTTATAATTAATTACATTTTTTTTCCCCTTTGGTTTTTCGAGACTGGGTTTCCCTGTGTAGCTTTGCGCGTTTCCTGGAACTCATTTGGTAGCCCAGGCTGGCTTCGAACTCGTAGAGTTCTGCCTGCCTCTGCCTCCCGAATGCTGGGATTAAAGTTATGCACCACCACCACCTGGCTTATTATTGATTATGAATACTAAGCCTTAGCTTAGGCTTCTCCCACTGGCTCTTTTAATTTAGTTTAACTTATTTCTACTCATCTATGTTTCACCTAGAAGCTTTTTACCTTTCTTTCATTCTATATGTCCTACTTTCCAGCTTCCTTCATGTCTGTCTGTCTGGCCCCTAGTTCTCTCTGGCTTCTTTTTTTCTTTCTTCCATGAAACTAATTTATTCTGGCGTAGCTATTGATTGTACAGCTTTCTTTACATCAATCACAGCAACTATATCTTCACACTGTGTACAAATATCTCATAACATTTCTCACTTTTTGTCTAAATAAAAAGGAAGGATTTTATTTATATTTTTTCTTTATTTATTATATTTGTGTTTTAATTTTACATATCGGCCATGGGTTCCCCTGTCATCCCCCCTCCTGCCCCTGCTCCCACCTTCCCCCCAGCCCCTCCCCTCCAGTCCCACCTCCTCCAGGGCCAAGTCTCCCCTGGGGATTCAGCTCAACCTGATAGATTCAGTACAGGCAGGTCCAACCTAGTAAAACTATATACTATAAAAAACAATTTCAGGTAAGAATTACATTCACAATGTCCAGTCAACTTGTATTTGGAATATTTGGAAAAAAATACTCTATTATCTATCTTATGTTAATGAATTTAAAGTTGAATATCTAAACCATTTTCTATCATAGCATGTGTTAATATCCTTAAAATAGCTTTTTAGATCTTAAAACATTTTCTTTAGATTAACAACATAAGCTTTTGTATTTCTCAATCTTGTAAACTCTACATCTCTTATGTAAGTTTTATTTCTGAATTTGGTGACAAGGAATACTATAACTATAACTATCTGGTATTCAATTTCATCAAAAACTGGAGAAGGATGTACTATTACCCAAGTAATCAGGAAGTGCAGAGAAAGCAACCTCCAAAACTATAGCAATAACAGAGACATCTGGTTGCCTGTAGAGTGACCTCAAGGTTCCTGTGCAACATTGGGGCATCTATCTTTGGCCCACAGACCTAAAATGTCTACAGACTTTTTTGTGAAACAGGAAATTGAAAGACTGTCCTACTTTGTCTTGGCAAAGTATGGCAGTCACCTTCTTATGTGTCCTGCTTGTCCAATTTGGACAGCAAAATGTCAGCAGTCCAGGCAAGGGCATTTTATTTCCCAGTGGCTACTTTTGCCACAATAAAAGCAATTTCCACATGAAGTTCTTCAATGCCTATCCCTTTTTGAAGTAAATAGTTGCTGTCAGGAGCAGATGTGTCAAACTTTCATGAAAAGGCTTATTTTATTAAACATTTTAAATGTCATATTCTGTAGGTCTCTGAATCATTTGAAATCTTATATCTATCTAAAATATGTATGTTTAACCTTGAAATCATACCAAACATGACTACAAGTTGATTGTTATAGATGACTACATACTAACCTGTATTTTAAATTATCCTTAATATTTTGTAATAATAACTTTCAAGGACTAGAACTTTATATTACATTTTTAAGTAAACTGCATAGATACAAAACCTTAACTAGAACTAAAAGTATATATACAGTATAATAAAATAAATTTGTATCAATATACAAAAGTCTACACCACTGTAAATATTTGGTATGAATAGTTGTCCTTTTATTCAATAATCCTTGTTAAATGATAAGAACATCTGTAACTGACCAAATGACAAAAACCACTCACTCTCTCTTGGGAACATGGTTGGCATGTTCTCTAGTGCTTCTTGTATTCTGGGGTTGGCAGCATCCTCACAGGACCAAAAGAAAATTGAAATAATAGTCAGATCCTAAGAAAACTAGGTATAATATTTATTGTTCAGTCTCTGTGTAATCAGAAAGTAAAAGGCTTATCTTAAGTCCTGGCTAGAATATTCTCTGAGGCTGGAATATCTGAGCTTGAGACTTTAAAGTTGTTCTCAATGCAGAACTCTGAGGAAAACTGTAACAGAATCATTCTGAAAGGATGGATCACCTGAACCACCTATTTTTCTTTGATGTCTGGTCCCCTCCACCAGAAAATGCACAAACTTTTAAAGGTAACATACATATCTGTATAAACATGAGTATGGACTGTGCATTGTACACAAGGCAGCAAAAATGATTTTTTGTTTTAAATTTGAGCAGGTAAAAGACATCTATCAACTTTATGTTTCTTTGGACTGTATAACCAAACCTCTATCCATGTCATATGAAAGTATGACATGTCAGAATAAGTCATGAGGACTCTGTAACCAACAATATTTATCTTGTCTCACCCAATCTCACATCAAGGGATCAGCATATATGTGACCTTCTATTTTTCTATGTTTATTTTTTATATGTCTAGTCAAGATTTTCAAGCATTCTCTCTCAATCAAATTTGATCGCTATTAATTTTGAAGGAATCCAAAGCCTTTAATTTCCCATGGAAAGAAAAGCATAACCTCTCCCCCAGCACAATACGTTTTCTGAATTCCAATTTAAAGTTAAGACAGCCCTATAGTATGTAGGCTGATGTAATTCAGCAGTTCCTTTTTCAACCCATGTCGCTCAGCAGTTGTATTTTTCTCATCAGCATTCAAATAATTCACACCGTGGCATGCGTTTTTACTTAGCTTGCTGTTTCTGCCTAGCATGCCAGCTGCTCAGGTGTTCTGCAGTACAGTAGCACCTCTTCAAAGAAGCTGTAATTTTTGTTTAAGCTTTCTCAGGCCCTATATGGAAATAGTTGGAATTTTCTTTGGTCCACCAACAAGTTCCCATAAGACATATGGAAACTTGTTATTTATTATGAATACCCAGCCCTTGCTATTCATCTACATTTTGCCTTGGGGTTTTTTACCATTTTTTTCATTCTGTATGTCCTATTTTCTCCCTTCCTCCATGTCTGTTTGTCTGCCCGTGACTCTCCCTGGCATCTCTCTCTTTTTTTTTCTTTCATGAGCTTAAATTCCTCCTGCTTAGCTATTGGTTGTTCAGCCTTTTATTCCCCAATCACAGCAAATACACCTTCACACAGCGAACAAATATTCCACAACAAGTGGTCTTGTTCATAGCTGGAGATAAAGTTGTGGGACTGGAATTAGAGGAGAGGAGGGATGAAAATTGCATACTTGATTCTTGGTTGGCATGTCTGTTGGGTTTCTAGTGAGTGCTGGCATGAATTTACATCTGAAACAGGAAATGTGGAGTTGGAAAAAGGCACATGTGTTTTTGTAACTTATAAGATTGCTATTGTTAATTAAGAAGTCATCATTTACTATTTATTAACTGTCTATATTATAGCTACATAAGCTGTTTCAGATGATACCTTGGAATCTAGCAATGATTATAATTTAAAGTAATTTTAACTTTTTTAAAAAAACTGTATCAGTGATTCTAACTACTAAATGCTAAGGTTAAAGTGCCTATGTAATTAGTTGTTTTCAAGCTTGTGGTATTTAAGCAAATGTTCATCTATGACTATTATACTAGAAATTGTATAACTTTAGTTGGTGAAATTATATATCACTTGGGAATTGGGTCACTAGTACTGTTGTGAGGGATTGTATTGATTGCATCCATTGAGATGAGAAGACCTGCCCACTCTATGTGACACCATTTTCATGCTGGTTCCTGGACAATATAAGTGGAGACTGCGGGATGAACTTCAAGTGTACCTCTATCCATTTCTCTGTGCTTCCTTTCTAAGAATGCTATGTGACTCGGTTCATCCCAAGTTCCTGTTGCTTTTAGTTTTCCCATAACAATCAAGTAACTTCTTGACCTGGGAGCTAAAAGAAACCTTCTGTCCCTCATATTGCTTTTGTTAGAGGATTTTTCCACAGTAACAGTATAGGAGACTAAAATATAACAATATTTTGTGTCAAGATATCAGTCACCATCCTAAACATAAAGACAGAAAATGTTCCTGTTTGCAGAAAATATTGAAGATTTTTGATAACTACTGTTACCTTTATTAAAATAAGAAATATGAAAAGCAAAGGAAACTATTATTAACTATTGGTGTGATTGCATACTGTTCCAGATACTCTGCTTATCAGAGTGGAGAATCTGCAAAAAAACTAAAAATAAATCTATCATATGACCCAGCTTTGCCACTTCTTTGCATATGGCCAAATGACTCAGCATTCTGCTCCAGGGACACTTATTCAGTATTGTTTGTTGTTGACTCTAATCCCAGCCCTCAGGAGGCAGAGGCGGGTGGATCTTTGTAAGTTCCAGGACAGCCAGGGTTACAGAGAGAAACTCTTTCTCAAAAACAAAAACAAACAAACAAACAAAAAACAAAACAAAAAAGCAAAACTAGTAAAGTATCCTTCTTCTGATTATGAAAGCATGGTAATAAAAACATGGTGCATGTAAATTACAGAATGTTGTTCCGTTGTAAAGAAAAAAGAAATAATGAAATTTGCAGGTATTTGATTAATCAGAAAACCTATTAAGTGAGGTAACCTTACCTACAAGGAAGTTTCTAGGTTCAAATATTCAGTAATAAATATATAAGCTGTAATAACTGCAGAAACAAGGACAGTAAAATGGAACCATCCTGTGTGGGTGTTGGGAGGACAACAGAGAGTGCGGAAACAGGATATACTATTACAAGAAATCCATGGAATCTGCTTAAAGGGTAAAGAATTTATTAGATAGGAAGACTCACTACAGAATAGGAGATTTATTGTAGGGTCCTGGTAGGCCAAGGTACAGTTCCAAACTACTTTTCTGCCTGAGTCCATCCTAGCATCCAAGCCCACGAGAGAAGGAGAGAAAGAGAATGGTGTGTCTGTGTCTCAGGTCTTAAGGGGAGCCTTGAGACCACACCTCAGGGGCAGGTCCTTCAAGGTCATAGGTAGGTAGGACAGTTACCTGCTACATCTCTAAGGATGGTGCTTCAAGGTCATAGAACAGATATCCACAACATGATACAAGTAATCTGAATTGGGGGAATAGAAAATTGGGAGAATGGCTTCAACATGGAGGGGAAAGGAGATAAATATAATGGAATGAAAAAGGATAAAATATTAGGAAGAATATATAAAAAAAAGTCATGAGGAATCAGAGTATTAGCAATTTATTAAAGTATACCTATAATACAGTTAAGTCTATGTAGACATACACATATAATTTAAATTAAATTTTCTCATCACAAATGACTATATCACCCCCAAGAGCCACAAACCATATAACAAAATCCCCAATACAAGGCATGGAAAGCCCACTTTTCAGTTATTTGTCATGGTTTTCTAAGAGACTTCTAAAACATTATACTTTTTTTTTTTTTTTTTACTATTTTCCATGATTGCTCCCTCCTAGCAGAGGTGGAAAACAAGTCCCTATTGCAGAAGGCACCATGCACTTCAGACAGAATATCCAAGTGACCCCAGCTGGATTTGACCTGAAAACCACCACCCTGAGGACTAGCTTTCACAGTACCAGAAAGTGCCAAGCAAGCTGCTAAAGGGAGGAAGCAACCATTAGTCTTGCTCAGCTATGATACCTATGAACCACAATGACCAACAGAGCACAATAACCCTAAGTGTTCAGTAATAGTACATGTACCTTGGAGGTAACCAACACCTTCCAAATTAGAATGACCCCTCTCAATGAGAAGGGGAATCATGATTGGTACTGGAAACTGGGCTAACTAGCCAGGGCTAGTAAAGTATGGATCTTAGAGGAAATACTAAGGCCGTCACATTGATAAATCAGCATGATCACTAACTACATTCAAAACACTTAAACTTATATGCACAGATAATTGTTCTTCTTGCCTATTATTAAGGAAATTTTTGCTTTCCAACAGATAAATACCATTATAGAACACCACGAAAAATCTAAATGCAGAGTTGTTGAACCTCGTCTCAACTCCTGCATCGATAACACAGCTTCTACACTTAGGACTCAGGAATCATTCATAATTTGGGGTAAAAACCTTGGAACAGCCAGAGGAATAGGAAGTGCGCTGTGAGACTGTGTATCTTAGCAGAGTCAGTGAAGTTACTTCTGTAAAGCTTTACCAACCCAGCTTATTAAACATGACTTGAACAAGGTCTATACAAATAGAGATTTTAAAATGGAAGGTAGAAAGCTCAGGAGACCTCAACCCTAGCTGGAGAACTTCAGAGAAGTAACGCCGAGAGCTAGAAAAAATACAACATCAATTTATTGTCCCACACCAAATGGTCAGCCTTGAATACCCAAACAAGTAAATTATATAGACTGGGGTAGATTTTATTTTTGAGACAGGGTATAAATGTGTAGTTTTGGAAATGTTCTCACTCTGTAGGCCAGGCTGGACTTGAACTCACAGAGATCCATCTGGCTCTGCCTCCCAAGTGCTTGGATTAAAGGTGTGTACTACCACCACCCAGCAGACTGGTAGATGTATTTATATATTATTTATACTGAACAGATTGTATGAATGTATTAAGTTTGTGTGTGTATGTGTGTGTGTGTGTGTGTGTGTGTGTGTGTGTGTATGTGTATATATACACATAAAATGATGACCAAAATACAAGGGCTGTTAGTTTGAAAAGAAGCCAGATGGGAGGGGTGGGAGAAAGAAAGGGTGGGGTAAATGATGTAATTATATAACCCACAATAATAAAAATCTAATTATTTACATGGTTTCTATTTGATTTTAAGATGGTCATCAAATTTCCTATCATTTTAGGATAGTTACAGTGTAGAGTTTACATAAATTGAGTTCAAGAAAAATTATGCTTTTCTATTTCAAACATTAAAAATTCCATCATGAGCTGGAATTACCAATCCTATCCCTACAAGTCAGATCAAGAAGCTCCACTTTAAAAAAGTTTTTGAAAGTGCAAGACAAAAGAAATAATGCATCAATTACTAATCTTTTCATTGAACAGTGATTAAAGTTATACATTACGGGTATTATCTTCCCAATTCCTTTACATATAATGTGAATCAAATATTGAAGATACAAAGCTAACAGAATTAAAAAAGAATATATCACCAAGGGCACTGTCCTAGTTAGTTCTCCCATAGATATGATAAAACATTATGACAAAAAGCTTCCGGGGGAGGAAACTTTTTACTTTATTTTTCAACTTACCATCCATCATGAATAGAAGTCATCCAAGGAATTCGGGACAGGAACCTGAAGGCAAGAACTGTGGCAGTGGCCAGTGAAGAATGCTGCTTTCTTTCTTTGCTCCTACAGCTCCCTCATCTTTTTTAATACAACCCCAAACCATTTCCCACAGTGGCTTGGAACCTCCTATAATGGTCATTAATCAAGAAAATGCTCCAAAAACTTGACCACAGGCCAATCTGATGGAGGCATTTTTCTCAGTTAATATTCCCTCATCAAAGATGACTGTGGCTTTTTTCAAGTTGAAAGAAAATTAACGACCAGTGCTACTTAATCACCAGTAGAGAAAGATATCCCAACAACAGTTCTTACAATAGGCTATGCAACAATCCCAAATGGATATTAGAAGAATTACATTACTGGGATGAAAAAAAATGTGGATGGTAATCATAATGTGAAACTTAAGAACTGCATAATGCAAGGTACTTGTTTAGAAGATGTCTACCACTGTCCAAAAATCAGAAACTTACCTTTAAATTATTATTATGTGCATATCATGCTTACCATTTTGATGCCTTTTAATCACATTTCTTGACAGAGATGTAAAAAATGTGATGTTATATATATTTCTAAGAAATTATATTTGTATTATTATAAACAACTGTGTTTGATTTCTGGCAACCTGTAATCCTTTAAAAGAAAAGAACAAAATTAAGTACTCATTATTTTATAGTACATTTTGCAAAATGAAATATAGCTGAAATGTATTTACTGATTTTTTGACTTATGTTATTTTGATTTGGCTGGATATCTCTTACAAAATTAAGTTTGTTGCTTTCAGATTGAAACTACCCATGATTAACTGGTGTATAAAATATATCAACACAGATTAAAAAGAATTCATCTGTTATGCAAAATTTACATCTTTCTAATAATAAAATGTGAAATGAAAGCAAATAAAGTGGCTTATATGCTTATATGAAATTTGTGTGTCCTGAGATGAAATCATAGTTGAGATTACAATTTCAATGTTTAGTAAATATTTATAGAATAATATTAAGTTATATATGAAATTATTTATGCATTCTTGTTCTAACAGAATATACACATATAATCTATGTTTTTGTAGAAATAACAATCAAAGAAAGAGATAACATCAGTTTAATGTAGTAAGGACATGGTGTACTGGAATAATTAGAAGAGAAAAAAGGGAGAGACAGTATTATCATTTTATTAAATATATTAATAATGTTAAAAATTTTAAGTATTATAGAAAGAAATACATATATGCATATTCATATAAGTATCCTACATTCATAAATACAACCTTCTCATTTTGCATGATGTAACTTGTATGTGTACAGTCTCAGGGCTGTATATTTGGTATTGGATAGTTAACTGGTGAACTCTTCCATGGGAAAGACCATTTCTTCCACTAAACGTTTCCCAGTTCATAATAGATGTTTGCCTCGGTTTAAGGTTATATAGGAGATAATATCTCATTTTAAATGTTACTTTAATTTTCTTGAAAATAAGCACTGATTACTATCCAAAACTCAGAAAATTTCATGTAAATTATTATTTTATGAATATCATTATTATTATTTGCTTTCCTTTGTGTCACATATGCATAAAATGTGACATTATGCATACTTCCAAACAGTTATATTTGAAAGATATAAAATTATTTATAAGAAATCAAATTATGTGCTTTTTGCATTTAATTTTCAATATTTTTATTCATGATGTATTTTTTGGATTACTTTATGATAAACTTATATATACTTATATATATATATATGATAAACTTATATTATATATATAAAAGTAAATCTATTAATAAAAATCTAGCTCTTAAATATTCATAAACATTTTTAAATGTACTTTTAAACATGATAATATGTAGTAGGAAGGTTTTCTGTGTCCAGGTCGGCTGGCAGTCAGGACAAATCTCTCCTACTCTTGTCCCCCAAGTACATACACAGATGCTTATATTAATTATAATTGCTCAGCCTTTAGCTCAAGCTTATCACTGACTAGTTCTTACATGTAAATTAACTCATAATTCTCATCTATGTTTAGCCACGTGGTTTGGTACATTTTCTCAATTCTGCCTTCACATCTTTCTTCCTCTGGGTTTGGCTGGTTGACTCCTGACTCTGCTCTTCCTCTTCCCAGCATTCCTTTAGCCTGCTCGCCCCTCCTACACTTCCTTTCTGGCTACTGGCCAAGCAGTGTTTTATCAAACCAGTGTACAAAAGAATTATCCCACAGCAATACTATCAAGGAATAAAATGAAAGAAAAAATTACTTACCATATGTAGAAGCTTAAAAATGTATTCCAAATGGAAAGATATAATCAGTGGGTTTGACAGAATTGCAATATAATTATCATTCAAGAACTAGCAAATTATTATTTTTTTCTTCAAGACAGGGTTTCTCTGTGTAGCTTTGTGCCTTTCCTGGAACTTGCTTTGTAGATCAGGCTGGCCTCGAACTCACCAAGACCCACTGGCTCTGCCTCCTGAATGCTGGGTTTAAAGGCCTGTGCCACCACTGCCTGGGGAAAATTATTTTAAAGATTTTCAAGCCCATCTGGACCAGAGGTGAGTGCCTGGGGGTAAGTGTGGAAATATGCCAGGTCTGAGTACTGAGCACTATTACACAGGTTTCAAAAATTGTGTAGGCCATTTGATAAAAGGCTCATACCTCTATAATCCTAGTACTTAGGTAGGGGCAGCAGGAGCATATGAAGTTTAAGGTCGTGCTCAGCTTCACATTCAATTCTAATCAGCTAAACTCAAAGACATGAGACTCTGAATGTATAGGAGAACAAGAGCATATTTCTAAATAAAATTTTAAATTAAGATTAAAACAGAAATGTAAGACAAATTGCTGAACAGTCTTATTAATAAATAACCCACAGCCAGATATGGGGTAAAAGCTGAAAGGTCAGAGAGGCAGAGAGCAAGCCACTAGTTCTTACCCCTATGAAATCCTCTGAGGAAAGACAGTGAGCTTCTCCCTCCACTCTGCCTTATCACTTCCTCTCTCAGCTCAACTCTACCACTTCCTGTCTGTCTGTGCAGAGCTCCAAACCTCTAAACCTCTGTGGTTAACTAGTGGCTAGCTCCTCCTTCTGATTTTCAGGCAAACTTTGTTAGAGCACAAATAAAAATCACCACAGAGAAAGATCTGTGTATGTCAATATATACACACATATATAATCATATATACACATACATATACATATACATATATGTATGCACAGACACACACATATGCACCAATGATTTGGGAGGCAGAGGGAGGAAAATGCCAAATTCCAGAACAATGTGGGGTATATAGCAAACATTTATTGGAAAAAATTAAACAAACTGGACATGAACAAATACAAACGCATGAAAGATTGAGAAATTTGTGCTCAGTAGAATGTATGAAAACCCCCAGCTGCCATATCCTTACCTCCCCAAAGTAAAAGATCTCTCAAAAACTCAATACAAAAAGACCCTCAACTCAGGAAATTCTGTATGTTTGGACATTCTTAATTTTAAGATCTACAAATAACCAATGCCCCAGTACCAGAAAACTATATCCAATATGTTTTATCTTAGAGAAATTCATAGTTTTTGGTTAGAAAAAGTCAATGTATACAGGGACTCTTTGCTCAGCCTAGAAGGAGGGGACTGGACCTGCCTCTACTGAATCCACCAGGTTTAAATGAATCCCCAGGGGAGTCTTGGCCCTGGAGGAGATGGGAATGCAGGGGAGGGGCTTGGGGGAAGGTGGGGGCAGCGGCAGGAGGGGGGAGGACAGGGGGAACCCATGGCTGATGTGTAAAATTAAAACACAGATATAATAAATAAAAAAGGGAAAAAAAGAAAAGAAAAGTCAATTTGGAGACAAGATTCCCACAGGGGGGAAAAAGTCAATATATAAAGTAATGTAATATTCAAAATCTGCCTGAAATCTAAAAAGAATATGTTTCAAAGCATTTGGATAAATTCTCAAAAGTGTTTCCTAGAAATCTGCTAATATATTTCTATGTGGAAAAAGTTGAAAATATATAAACTTCAGAATATCAAAATTTCAACTTTAACAATTTTTTTCTAACAATTCTCTTATGGAACCCAGGGCCACTATGGGCTGGGTCTCTCCATATCAATCATTAATTGAGAAATGTGCTATAAGCTTGCCTGCAGCCTGATCTCTTGGAAGCATTTTCTCAACTAGGATCCCTCCTTTCCCATGACTCTAGCTGTTTTAGGTTGACATAAAACTAGCCAGCACACTGTTATAGAAATAAATTCACTGTTCCTGGAAATAGAATAGCTAATTTGATAGCTTCCAGGGAAAAAATAAAAGAGTAAAACTGAATCAGAAGGCAATAGGACTTGTACAGCTGTCTTTACAACATACTACAAGTCAAGTGTTATCAGATAAGGGATATTATTGACATCTAAAGAGACACAAAATATCACTGAAACTGTGTAGAAAGCCCTTAAATATAGCCATGAAATAATTGCTAGCTTATTCTGTCTTCCTTCCTTCCTTCTTTCCTTCCTTCCTTCCTTCCTTCCTTCCTTCCTTCCTTCCTTCCTTCCTTCCTTCCTTCCTTCCTATCTGTCTCTCTCTCTCCTCTTTGTCTCTCTCTGTGTGTTCCCTACCTACCCTCCTCTCCCTCCCTCGACTCCCCCATTCCTCCCTATTTTTTCTTCCTCTCCCCCTCACTCACTCCCTGTCTTTCTGGATTTTTGAGACTAGGGCCTAGATTCATTATGTAGGTCATGCTAAACCAAAACAATTCAACCTCTGTGTAAATAATGTTGAGATGCCTTAACACTCACACACCCTCCAAACACAAAGAACACTCTACATCTTATAGCAGCGCTACTTCCAATCTTTGCTATTGTAGGACAGATGGTCCCACAGTGTAACTGCTTTTTCATTGTATATGTTTACATCCATAGATCATGACAGTATTGACCTTCACAAAAGAAACATCTTATTGAAGTGGATTGCAGTTTGCAGAGGCTCATAACTGGATAAAATCTGTGAAGTAGGAAATAACAGATTATTTATTTGCAACTGCATGGTTAATCCAACCCTCTCCAGTGCTGAGAAAATGGAACAAAGGCAGAATGGAACAAACAGAAAAGGCAAAGGTGAGAAAACTTCCTGGACATGAGCGTTGCAATCACTAACCCACTGCAGCTGTGGATACTCACACCAAACACGCTCAAGACTGGGCTGTCAGATTCCTGTTGAAAGGAAGTGCAGACACTGATGCTTTGTCATCCTGACAGCCAATGTGTACTCAAGCTCTCTGGAGCCCAGTGGAGTACTTGCCTTGCATTAACAAGGCTATCTCCGCGGAGTTTCCTGTGGCACAAGTAGTGCCAGGCAGGTCCTGCAACTGAAGTGGACAACATAGAGCAGGCTCTGCTGCTTAAGCCACAAGAAGCTTGACTGGGACAGTCCCAGCAACTGCACCCATGCAAGTGGTGGCAGATAAACAGAATCCACACCCCCTGGTGCATTCCCTTCTCATCATCCATACTTCCTCTGTTCACTCATTTCAACTTTGTTGGTCAGATTTGTCTTGCCTGCTATCTTTCTACCACTCTTTTTAAAGTTCTTGATTCAGCTCTTGCTGTTATTGTTATTTTGAAACTGACTTTTCTAAAGGGAGGAAGTTGAACTCAGGCTGGTGTGTTACCCTGCATTTCTTTGTTAGGTACTGAGGAGCTTGTTCTACCTTGTCTGATCTGACTTACAAGTCTTAATTGTTTCCCTTTTTACTTGATCAGTAGCTGGGGATGTTTTCTTGTACTCTTTCCTCTTTAATGTTTCTCCTTCCTATATTACTTTTCTCTCATGTTTGATGTTGTAGTTTTTTTTTCTATAATACTAATGACTAGTCTTATTGTTCTGTTTTTTCCTGCATTCTTAACATTAGTAACTCATATCTTAGTGTACATATCATGAGGATTTTCCCTCTATTCTCACTCCTCTAAGCCCCAAATCATTTAAGGTAAAGGGACAATTGCTTTTAATGAGTAATGCCTGCTCCTGCATTTAGTAATCTACTCTTACAATGGACTCTCAACCAAGTCTGCTATTCTGAGGAGGTGGACTGTGGATTTAGCTTTTGATCTATACTCCTAATTCAATGGAGAGTAATGTTATTTCTACCCTACTGAAACTTAGCACCATGTGATGGTATTTTTGATTATCATCTAGATGTCTAGAATTAGCTAAAACCAAAGTGGCTGGCTAGGACACCTATGAAAAATCTTCCTTAATTAAATGATTTGAAGTAAGAAGACTCACCTTTAATATAGATCTTTGTTTTTTTTTTAATTTTATTTATTTTTTTCGAGACAAGGTTTCTCTGTGTTCTTTTAGCGCCTCCACTGGATCTCACTTTATAGACCAGTCTGGCCTTGAACTCTCAGAGATCCATTTGTCTCTGCCTCCTGAGGGCTGGGATTAAAGGTGTGAACCACCACCGCCTGGCTAATACAGATCTTTTGAGGTATGATGATTCACCTTTCATCTAGGCCACATCTTCTGGTGGCAAACTATGTAAATTTCCTGGAAGAAATAATGTTTTGCCCTTCACCTGCTTACTCTCTCTGATGCTGGTACTTCATTTCTCCACTCACCTACTTTCTCAGGATTCTGGTATATCAAATACCAGCTGAGACATTCAGCCTCATAGACTGAAATACTACTGGATGCTTGGTTGGGCTAGTTGGACCACAGATTGTAAGCCAAACTAATAAATCCCAAATTTTCTGGGATTTATGTACATACATATATGTAAATATGTATGTATATATGCATGTGCATGTATGTCCATATATGTGTGTGTGTGTGTGTGTGTTTATGTATGTAAATAGGTATGTATGTATGTGTGTTTCTATTCTATTGGTTCGGTTTCTCTACAGAACCCTGACTAATACAGCCCAGTTGGACACTGTAAATATGTGCAATCTAAAAAAAAAAATAAATAAATAAATGCGTTATTTCTGGAAGATTATTTTGATTACTCTCCTTAAGATAATTATAGAAATGTATCATTTATTGTTTTAAAGAACAGATTGCACAGTTGAGAATGTTTAAACTGAGTAGCCATTCAGTAGGTGATACACTGAAAATATTTACCTTGAGCATAAATCCTGAGATTGATGGTAAAGTGATAAAAGAATTAAATCTAACAGAGGCGAATCTCCTGTGTAAAAGGCAGTCTCAGGAAGTAAGAGACAAGTTGTACTCCTCTGTAAAGGTCAAGGAAAAAGCATTAAATACCAGCCAAACACTGAATGAGACGGGGCTCAACAGGGGCTCCAAACGTCACTTTTAGCTTCCCAATGAACTACAAGCTAAGATCTTCCTTTATGAAGCCTCCCATCTGTATTTTGAAGCTTAAATTATTTAAGTAATGTACTATCCATCCACTGTGAGGATACAAAGATTTGCATGTTTCCCATTAATATATTTTTGAGCTAGTTTGATAAGCTTTATGACTCTTATCTTGAAATTTTCCAGCATTTTCACAATGTTAGTAAGTCAATTTAAATATTCTGTTTGATACTGTTTTTTTCATACTGAATACATTTTGATCTTTCAATTTTGTACAAATTACCATCCACTTTTAAAAGAATGTCTAAATGAAAAACTGAGATTCTTGACAATATCTTTCCATTTAATCAGCCATGTTGAAATGATGTAGATTAATAATCTAAGTAGATATAAACTCTGATTTATTAGATTTGGTAGATTATTAAGCAAGCAAAAACACAGATAATAAAACATTAACGAGAGTACAGAATAAATTTTTTCATTTTGTTTGACAACTGTAGTTTAAATTATTTATGACATGCTTCAGAGTATGCTAATGAATAACCACTACTTTCTTACAAAGTACTATTTTGAGATATAAACAAGTACCTAAAATCCAGTGTTAATAAATCTTGTCTGAATATACAAGTAAGATGTTAGGCTTTTATGAAAAACTTAGGGGAAAAAGCTATATAGGTTGCTTCCACAAATAGAATTTATTTAAAATATGATAGATCCCTTGGCATATCAGATTATTTTTTAACATTTCTATGACCCAGAAAAGTCTAATAGATTCCCTAAACTGATGTTTGCTATTCTTTTGTAAACTTTGTATGGTATAGATACACGATATCATCTTAGAAGCTCCTACAGACTTTATAAGTGAGACAAAAATTACAATTACTCTTTTTAAATTTGTTTGCAAACTGAGTGTTTTGAAATGAGTTATTGTTTAGATGATGAGTCTATACACCCAAATCATAAAGAATATCATACTAATGCCTACTTACTTGTATTGCAAGAAGATTACACATGCTTCAACTGACTTCAACCCATTTTTAAACACACAGAATAAAAAGTTTTACACAATTATTGAACTAGAGGAGGTGGGATAATTATTACTGATGATACTTACACATTATTAATATTGGCATTGATACAATGATAAATTTTAAGGTTAGTTTAATCAATTTTTAAGCCACAATATTATAATTACAAATATTCATGCTTTCTGTCATTTGGCATTAACATACTTCTTACCCAAAAGTATTTGTCATCTTCTTCAACTCACAAACATGTACATCCATTGCAAGAAAAAACAAAGTAGTATGATTAAAAAGCAAAATAATTTAATAGCATACAGAGAATGTTATGAATTTATGTGCAAAATCACATTGAAATATGAAATAACCTAACATTACCTTTATTGTTGCAAATGATGTATTCCATATAAATTTATAATGGAAACATCTTCTGTGGTGAGAACTAGTACATACTGGGAAATATGCATTCTGCTTAGGTAAAAAGAAAATTGGGACAAGTGACTTGAGCAACAAAATTTAAGTACCATCCTGGAGCACAGGATTTAAGCATTGGCAGTTTCAGCTTCTTTAGTATTTTATTTTGCTGAGGGCTATGGGAGTATACAGCAGGTGATGACTAATGTTTTGCAGGTTTGACCCACCAGAAGAGTGACTTCCTGTAGGGGAGCCCCACGTGACAAGGCTGTGGGGTCACTGACTGTAGAAACCGGTTGTTTTCTGTCTGTAACTTTCTCATGTGCCATCACTATGTATCCCTAAAATAAACAGCCGTGGACCTCTTTCACAACCCACAGGTAGTTTGTTTTACATCTTTTGGGCACACTCATAGCTGTGGGTGGTCAGGAAGATGATTTCTGCTTGATTTGTTTAATTCTGATGTGTAGAAAAAATACTGACATAGGAAAGTAAAAGTAGTCTCAGTCACGAAGACAGTTAATTTTAGACTTCAGAACAAATTCAAAACAGAATAAGCTGCCCATGTACCAAATACACATAGACAAGATCCCAGTTGTTGTTTGTTGATGAATCAAGGTCAGAACTAAAGCAACTTTGGTAGACATAACTCCCTGCATTAATTTTCCTTCTGTATGTACCCATAGCACTTAAGGTTCAGCCTGCTACTACTATTGTAAGTCCTGGATTTCAATGCCATTCCCTATCTGGGAAAGGGCTACCTGCTTGGCCAAGTGTGACTGGCTGGTCACCATGGCCTTCAAAGCCTGAGAAAAACTGTGTGATTTATCATGTGTTATGAGATTGGGTCCAACTCCCAAAAATGTAACTTATAATTGTTCAGAGTTTGTCTATGAGGGCAGCAACAGCAATGTAGAGGAGGAAGCTATATATAATGTGAGGAAAATGTATGTTTGCTGAGTGAGAGATGAAGACGTGTCAAAGATGTGAGAGAATGAATGAATGAATGAATGAGAGAATGAATGAGCAAAGAGAAAATGAAGGATGTCGAAGAAGTATATGAGTGAATGAAAGTGTGAGAGAGAAAGCTGTGTGAAAGAGCTGCTGCTTCGTATAGCGACTGAGTAAAGAGCTGTATGAGAGTGTGAAGGAACTGTACACTATTATACGGTGAGAGAGTTATGTAAATGAAATGTATAGCAGTGGCTGTGTGGAGATTTGTAACAGTGTGGCGGCAAGGAAGATGAAGCTGTATAAAAAAGAGATGCAGAAGAGAAACACATGTAAAATAAAGATGGGTAGACATGATAAAATAGATATAACTATATAGAGATGTATGGCCATATGTATGTAAAGAAAGATATGCAGTTGTGTGTAGAGAATATAGCAGTGTGGAGACATGTAGCTGTGTGGAGACAGAAAGAGTCAGAGAACATTTGTAAGATGAAGAACAAGAGAAATTTACCACCAGAAAGTGTGTGTGTTTCCTTATTTACCTGTCAGATAAATAGAAATTTATTTCTTAATACCCTTAGATAAAGAAAGTTTCCTTCTGTTCACAACCCTGGAGCAGTTCTTGGGAGTTGGCCTCCCCTGGACTGCGATGCTTTGGAGTGCTTGCATGTGTTCATCTTTTTGCTGTGTTTTTATATGGTCTATTGTCAGTATGCACTCATGGTTTTGCTTCTGGTCTATCTCCACATGTACAATTTTTATCTTTTTTCTTCCTTTTATTGAGAATCAATTATTTTTATACAATATATTCTGATTATGGTTCCTTCCTACTTCTCTGAGGTCTTCCCCACCTCCCCTCCCATATGGATTCACTTGCTTTTGTTCTCTCTAGAAAACAAATGGGAATCTAAAAATACTAATAAGATAAAATACAATAAAATAAAAGCAATCAATCATAACGCAGTAACAAACAGAATAGAATAAGTCAACAAAAATTACAGGAAACACAGACATGGTGACGCCCATGCTTGCTCACACAGGAATCCTATTAAAGCATCAATCTGGAAGTTATAATATGCACTCAAAGGACCTTCAACCATATGCCAGTAGAATCCAAGTGAGAAATAATCATTTTAACTTTATCACATTTTAAAAAACCTTTTTTTCCAAATATAGGATTTTCCTTGGCTATGATGAGTTGGAACTTTAGTGTATAAATCTTGAATAGACATAGCTCAAATGGTTGAAATAAGTGGAACTTTATTAAACAGTACTATGAAGAAATCATAGAATCAAAATTATTAAGGAAGTGATTGTTTTTATTTTTCTATTGGTTTGATTGCTGAGCTCAAAAGCACCTCTAGTTTTCTTGTCTCTCTTTTCAGCAGCACCATCATATTCCTGTCTCAGTTTTTCTTGTTCTCTCATTGTTTGAAATTATTGATTAAGTTCAAGGAACTAAACTTGTATTCCGTGGCTAATATCAATTAATGACCCACTTAATACTTAGACATGAAAGAACTTACCAAGCATGATATACATGCTTTTGTATATAACATATAAACACAAATTACAAGTTACTAACATTAGTAGACATATTAAGTAGAAAAAGGTAGAGTGCTCTATTAATATCTATAGGTGCCAATTATGACCTACTCCTGGTCCTTAAATAATATTTTCCCACAGAAGTGATTTTAAAAGTTTGATTTGATGGGTTGATATAAAGGAAAGAACATTTCCAAAGTATCTGAAATAGGAATACCTATAAAAATAATAAATTACAGACAAAATTATGAGTGAGGAAAATTGAATTAATAAGTCCATAGTAGTAATCAAATCATCACATGTTTAGGGAACATTATATTACTATTCTCTAATTTAAGGTGTGAGTGATTTTATTATTATTACCTCTTTAAAAAATCCTATAGTTTTTGCTAGGTGGCAGTAGTGCACACCCTTAACCTCAGCACTCAGGAGACAGAACCAGGCAGATCTCTGTGAGTTCAAGGCCAGCCTGGTCTACAGAGCGAGATCCAGGACAGGCACCAAAACTACATAAAGAAACCCTATCTCAAAAACCAACAGCAAGAAAAAGTGTATAGTTTTCATTTAAATATAATTACATTACCTTCCATTCTCTTTTCCTATCCCTGACCCCTCTTAGAAACTCTCTGCCTAACCCTTTCCATATTCCTCTCTCTCAAGCTGATAGTCACCTCATTTTCTCTGGTTATTGTTGTATACATATACATGATTATATGTGGTGGTATTGTGTTCCCCAATATATTGTGTACCCTAATAAACTTTTCTGGGGTCAGAGAACAGAACAGCCACTAGATATAGAGGCCAGAATATGGTGGCACACATGCCTTTAATCCTATCACTTGGGAGGTAGAGATCCATCTGGATCTCTGTGAGTTTAAAGCCATACTGGAAACAGATAGGCATGATGACTCAAGCTTTTAATCCCAGGAAGTGATGGTAGACAGCAGAAAAGTATATAAGGCATGAGGACCAGGAACTAGAGCTGGTTAAGCTTTCAGGCTTTCGAGAAACAGTTCAGCTGAGATCCATTTGGATAAGGACACCTAGGCTTCCAGTCTGAAGAAACAGGATCAGCTGAGGAACTAGCAAGGTGAGGTTGGCTGTGGCTTGTTCTGCTTCTCTGACTTTCCAGCAATCACCCCAATACCCAGCTCCAGGTTTGTTTTATTAATAAGAACTTTAAGATTCCTGCTACAATTATATACACATATATACAAAAAACCACAAAATTCTGAGGCCATTTTTATAACCTAAATTATGTTTAACAGACAGTTAACAATTGTGTATGTTTATGGGTGAATAAACCATTTTAATCCAAGACATTTGAGTTTTATATACTACTGATGCTCTGTCAACTGCAGTGCTTCCAAATACTCTAGCAACAATAGCACTGCTATTTGAACATGTGAATCTTCAGTTGCTGAAGTAGTCCTGAACCTACAGTTGGTATTACTCATCTGATGAATGAGGGTAAAAAAGTCCATTTCATTTGTAGTCCAGAGTCAGTTTCTATGGGGGACTTGTCACATACTTCTAGCTGTTCTCAAATTTATTCTCTTTATGACCTTTCCCCAGGGAAGAATGTATGCATCTTTGTAGATATCTAGTCTTTTTATTGAAACCTCACTTCAAAATGTCTAACAACAAGTCACACAATTAAAGGTGTTATATAAAGAATAGTAGCAAGTTCCTAAATATAGGGTGAAATATGAAGAAAAAAGTAAATGTTAAAAAGAACTAGAAGAGGATACACAGTGACATATTACAACACATTTAAATGTACAGAGAGCTCCACTTAACCAATGCATTTAACAGTGGAATGAAATATTGCGAATAATAAATGGAAATGTATAACTGCTAGAACATTGGGAGTGAATCTCCCTCAGCTATACCACACTTGGGCATATACCTAGAAGATGCTCCTTCCTCCCACAAGGACACTTACTCAACTATGTTCATAACAGTTTTTTTTTTTTTATATTAGCCAGAAACTGGAACAACCTATATTTTTCATCAGCTGAGGTACTGATAAAGAATATCTGCTATATTTACACAATGGAGTATTCATCAGTTCTTAAAAAAAATGATCATGAAATTTGCAGGCAAATGTATGGAAGTCGAAAAATAATCATCCTAAGTGATGTAACTCAGGCACAGCAAGACAAACATGAAGTGTACTCATAAGTAAGTAGATAATAGCTCTTAAATAAAGGATAATTAAGCAGAACCAGGGAGGGCAAGTATCAAGGAGAACTTCAGGGATGGAGGGCACCTGATTCTCCCTGGAAAGTGGAAACAGAATTGACTATGTGAGTAGAGTGGTGACATGTGTGGATGGGACAGGAAGGACCTGATGGGGGAGGGAAGCATGGAGGGAGAGAGTATGGTGAGAGACGACTGGAATTGGGGTGATTTGGGGAGGTTATATGGACACCTTGTGCAGTGAAAACTTCTGGGAACCTGTGAGGGGGATCCTAGCTAGAACTCCTAGAAAGGCAGGCTATGGAGCCTGAGCCAGCCATCTTCTGTAACCAGCAATGCAGCCAGTGGCAGAACTTCTACATTAACCCAGCCATAAAACCTACATAGCTTATGTTGGTTGTACGATGTGCTAAGGTCATGGTGACTCAGAGATTGTGGGAGTGGCCAACCAGTGACTGGTCAAACATGGGACTCAAGCCAGAAGAGGGATCCTATGCCTGACACTGCATGGATGGCCAAGAACTGGAAATTGAATACTAGAACCAACTGACAAAAAAATTCATTGAAATGATTTTTTTTAAATATATTTTTCAATTTATTTATTTCTTATTTCATGCACATTGGTGTTTTACCTGTGTGGGGATGTTGGATCCTGTGGAATTGGAGCTACAAAGAGTTTTGAGCTGCCATGTGGGTGCTGGGAATTGAACCTGCATGCTTTTAAACAGCTGAGGCATCTCTCCAGCCCCATGAAATGATTTTTAATGATATTCTGCCATGCTCAGGTCAGTGCTTAGCCTAGTTATTATCAGAGAGGACTCCTCCAGGAGCTGATGGGAGCAGATGCAGAGGCCAATAACCAAACATTAGGCAGAGCTCAGGAAACCCCACAGAGGAGGAGAATGAAGAATTGTAGGAGCCAGAAGGGATGAGGACATCATAAGATCATGGCCAACAGAATCAACTAAGCAGGGCTCATAGCTCACATAGACTGAAGTGGCAATCTTGGAGCTTGCATGGGTCTTTTCAATGTCCTCTGCATACCTCTTGTGGTTGTTTAATGTCGTGATATTGTGTCCCCCAATGTGTTGTGCACAGTAATAAACTTATCTGGGGTCAGAGAATAGAACAGCCACCAGATAGACAAAGGGGCCAGAAAATGGTGAAACACATCTTTAATCCTAGCATACAGGAGGCAGAGATCCATCTGAATCTCTGTGAGTTCAAAGGCACACTGGATACAGCCAGGCATGTTGACACATGCCTTTAATCCCAGGAAGCAATGGCAAGAAATAGAAAGGTATATAAGGTGTGATAACCAGGTACTAGAACTTTTAGCAGCAGTTCACCTGAGATCCAGACTGAGGCTTTCAATCTGAGGAAACAGGATCTGCTGAAGAATTAGCAAGGTGAGGTTGGATGTGACTTGTTCTGTTTCTCTGATCTTTCAGCATTCACCCCCCATACCTGGCTCTAGGTTTGATTTTATGAATAAGACCTTTTAAGATTCATATTACAGTTTAACTTGGCCTTTTTGTGTGACTCCTAACATTGGGGGTGTATATCACTGACTCTTTCGCGTGTTTTATTTTATTTTATTTTTTGGTTTTTCTAGACAGGGTTTCTTTGTGTAGTTTTGGTGCCTATCCTGGATCTCACGCCTTAGACTAGGCTGGCCTCGAACTCACAGAGATGATCGGCATGGCTCTGCCTACTGAGTGCTGGAATTAAAGGTGTGTGCCACTGCTTGTTATTGGGACCTTTTTCCTCCTAGTGGAATACTTCATCAAGCCTTGATAATAGAGGTTGTGCCTTGTCTTATCACATATTGTTATGCACTGTTTGGTTGATATACCTGGAAACCCTGCTCCTTTCCTTGAAGAGAAACAGAAAAGCAGTGGATCTGGGAAGACTGGAATTAGATATGTAGGGAGGGACTGGGAGGAGTGCAAAGAGGGGACGCTGTATCAATTTCTATATGAGAGAAGACAAAAAATTGTTAGATACAATACAGAAATCCTAGACAATAATGAGTATTACAATTATATTTTACATAAAGTACCAAAATTTAAAAGAATTAAGTAATAACAGAATCACATTAAAATGTCTTTTTTTTCTTTTCAATGGGCAATGTCAAGAAAAAGAGAAGATCACTTCTGAAGACTATATCTACAAAAACTGTATTTAATAATTGACTCAACCATAATACAGAACACTTACACATAGTAAATAAATCAATCATTTGGCCTCAAATTTTAACTTATACCCTACCATATATAGAGATATACAAGTGAGAAATAAACATATCAAAAGAAGTGCCTCTTCAAATATCATCAGAAAACTGCCTAGTTTTGAAAGATTTTGAAAAACCAGCAAAAACACACATGATGACAACTAATGCTTATAAGTACAATTAGAAAAACTATATGTTTTTTTGTTTTGTTTTGTTTTTTGGAGCTGAGGATCAAACCCATGGCCTTGTGCTTGCTAGGCAAGCGCTCTACCACTGAGCTAAATCCCCAACCTTATTCCAGTTAGGAATAAGAAATTATATGTATACTTTTGAAAACAATTTTCAGTTCCTTGAAAAAGCACACATGGTTTTTAATGTGTGATTAAACATTATCCTTGGTATTTATACACAAGAACTAAAAAATGTATTTCTACAAAAATGTGAACATGAATATTTGTAATAGTTTTGTTCATAATTAAAAAACCAAATATGAAAATAACCAAACATTCATTTAGAAGATGTAAGTGCCTTTAGTAGTATATCCAAAAGATTGCATATTATACAAAAAAACAAGTGCTTTATCCAACTATGTAATGCTTTGGAGTATATTTTAAAACACATTATAAGTGAGAGGTATTGGTACACAAGGCAATGTAGCTATAGGAGTTCACATTTCTGCAAAATTATGGAGATCTTATAACTATCAATGGTCACTAGCAATTGGAGAAAGATACAGTGCTAAAGTTTGTTTAGAAATTGGAAATGTATTATGTCATATTAAAATGATGATATAGCTTATCTCTTATTAATGGTAATGGAGAGATTATCTTTTTTTAGCAAATGAAATATATGATGTCAACTTTCTGGGGTTAAAGACTAGACATGTCTCATCTAAATAATCTGTCTTTATTCAAATCCTGGTTAATAGCCATATACATTGATCCTTACTATTGAGTTCACCTTTAGTGTAAAAGGAAAAAAACTAACCAACTTGCTTGATTGAAATGTATCTTTTTGATACTTGTCCATTAATATACTTTAGTTTGACACTGAACATAGACAAGCAAACAATCACAAGTGTACATTTCTGATACTTTTCTTCACTGTACATGAACATAGAGCACTGTACTTGTTATTGAAGTAGCTCCACGGTTAGTTAAGATTTCATTGAATCTGAATTAATTTATACAAACATTAAATCGTAAAGTGTACTTTTAAAAGCCTTGACCAAGTAAAGACTTAGACACAAAATGTCCCGTTTTCTATACATGCCTCCTCTGGACAATGTCAATCACTATTCTTGTTTTAACTCTAACGTGTTCTATTAATTTTGATTCTTATAAAAAAGTGGTACATTTTATCTGGACAATGAAATTGTCAAATACTCATCTTTACTTTATGAAGCTTTACATTTTGGGTTATAAAAGAATTGTTGAGATTGGTTCATATACAACTAATCAGCCTTGAAAAAAATTTTTAATATACCTCTTAATCACCTTTAACCTGATTGCTGAAGGTTTTATACCAAGGTTTTCCTTCTTTGTTGGGATTAAGATTGCAATTTATTTTTCAACACCACATATTGTACCTAAAAACAGTTTTCTCCCAAGCAATATTTTGTTCTTGTTCCTTGAATTATGTTTTTGTGGAGATAAAGAATATAGTAAAGATTTGAGGCAAGGTTTTATGAAGAGCATAGGAATAAATTCTTCATGACTCAATATTGGGAATCCAAGCTTTTGTGACTCTATTTTTTTTTTTCAAAACCACTTCTGAATTTCCATTGAGGGACTCAGTCTGTGATTTTAAGTAATTGTTTTGCCAATTCAGAAAGTTCATCATTCTATAGTTCCCACAATTATTGCTTTTTTTTTTTTTTTTTTTTTTTTTTTACATATTACTTCACAAAAGCCTTAAAACCTAGTGGAAACATGTTTCCTTCTTTCACACTTTATAAATGTACTTTAATGTTTCTTCAGAGAAAACTAGTAGACCTTCCATTTTCCTACTACCCCAGAGTGTTTCACAATATGTAGAGAAAGAAAGTGAATTCAAGGTAAGGAATAAATAGTAGGTGTCTGTGACTGGCCCTATGTACTTCTTTTTTAACAGTTCCAGCATCAACTAATAGTGTCTGTGGGACATCCTCTCTTTGCCCCCTCTTCCCTAGTTTGTTATAAGTTTGTTTTTGCTTTGTCTAATACTCTTTGCTTCTCCATGCTTCAGGGGATCTGGTCATGACAAGCCTTAAATTCAATAGACTTTTTCTAAAAAACATATGAGATTACTATGCACTAAGCAAATATATATATTTTGTTAGGAAATAAATGTTATAAATTAGAGGACAACCAAGCAAAATAACTATGGTAAACAACATATTGGTTATCTAAGAAGAGTTTATTTTCCATCTCAATTTTTACTTTCTTTGTGTGATAATGGATACCTACACATCTTTTAAAACTCTGCATTTGCTTGTATGTGTACATGAGGATGGCAGAGGCTGCTATCAAGTGTCTTTCTAGATAGTTATCAAAGTTATTTTAGGCAAGGTCTTTTATTGAATGAATAGCTTATGAATTCAGCTGTCCTGGATGACCAGAAAGTGTCTGGGATACTTTTATCTTTGTCTTTCTAGCACTTGGACAACAGGTGCACAGTGCTAAATTTTGCTTCGCACATGGGTGGTAAGGATCAAAACACAAGTTCTCATTATTGTGCAGTTGTTATGTTTCTAAATAAGCCTATTTTCTGCTCCATTAGAAGTCTTTTACATAGTATATATCCACAGATTATAATGAAGCAAACTTTGAGATTATTTTATAGGAGTAATACCTCGTAAAATGTTCATTTTAATAATAAATAAGATTCTCAATTGTTTTTAAATAAAACTAATCCAGATAATACCCTTAAAATGTTATCTAATGAACACCCATATTCTTATAAAATCTCAGTAGAATATAACATTTCAAAATCTTTCCATATATAAGCAAGTTAAATTAAGAGGGGAAACATTTAAAATAGATAAAATGGATCATGAGAAGAATCAACAAGTACTTGGACTTGCCACTGAGCCTAAATGACATGAGGTCAATCGTCTGTTCTTCATAGTAAAGGAGAGAAATGAATTTGCAAGTTGCCTTTGACCTCCACATGTGTGCTGGAGCATGTGTTATGCACACACACACACACACACACACACACACACACACTCATACACACACACACACACACACACACACACACACACACACACACTATGATTGCAAAACATTTAGTCTTAAAACATTCTTAGTACATGGAAAGGACATTAAATAGTTATTTACCATAGGTTATTTTTTTTTCTCTAACACATTCTGGTGTTCTAAATGCAACAAGTACTTTCGCCAATGTTTGCCCACGTACACATGATGCTAGGCTTTAAAACCACTAGATAAAGGAAGTGGGTCACTCTGCACACTTACCCTTATTGAATAGATATTGCATAACTTACAGCGGAATGCAAAGCTTCAACAGATGGCAATCTGAAAATGTTGCAGGTGTAGTTCACATAGCTAGTTAAGAGTAGAAGAAAGTATGTGTTGGTATAAAATGATAATGCAAAGGGAAATACTCCCATGATATCTTGAAATATTAGTGAAACAAATCAGTCAAGTCACATTATTAAGGCTTCACATCAAGAGTAAATAATGGGACTCTAATGGATTAATTTCAGCTTTAATTCATGAAATGACCTTTGGGACAAAATGTGACATTATAATAAAGACAAGTCTTTAGTTGAAGTCAGAAATAGATCTCTAGCTGTAGTAACTCATTTCACAATAAATTGAAGACTTTTACTTTATTGCATGTATTCACAAAACCCAAGACTTCAAGAAATACTACCTTTATTAGTTTCTTCTGTGATATTTCTGCTTCTAAAGTTAGACTCATGTTTTTGAAAACTAATTTCCTTTGAATTTTAATTACTTCAGCAACTTACAAATATTATCAGAGCTTATGTAAATTATAGGGTGAAGATTAACACTCCACTCTCATGCTTATGTTATTCTTTTCATTTCCCTGGAAGGAATTTGAAGAAAAATGACTTTTACATTCCCATTCTATGAATGTTTATACCAACATTTTTTGTTGACATTCCCTAGTTAATAAATTTGCCCCTACTTTTATTAGGCATGAGTTAGCAACTTTAATACAACCATTACCTCAGCCACTCACATTTGAGGGGCAATTATGCTGATCAAGGGAATTAAGACCCACACAGTAAACTTGGTGTACTATACTTTTCATATTATTAATCTTTTGATGTTTTATTTCCTTATATTTACAGTGCATTTATATGAGTGTAAAAAATAATAACTTTTATGATTATATATTAAAGCTGATAACAACCAAAGTTAGTTTTGCAATTTTCATCCAATAAGCCTGTTTTTAAAAGAAAAAAAAATTGAATATTTTCTCTGTGGGCCCAATATTCTGGAAGTGTCACTGTATGTAGGTAGTAAAATGAAACATGAGAGATCAAGAAGAACAAGTCAAAACTCTTTAATTATTATAGTGTGAAATAACAAAATAGTGAGTGACGGTTTCCATGTTATCTGTCACATTATAGAATAAGTTTTCAGTCTGAAATCGTAGAATTAGATACTCAATTAAGATACTCATCCTTGGAGATGACTAATTTTCTCTCTCTCAGTATTCCTTAATTACCTGTACATTTTTATCTAGGCATAGGTGCCATGATATTTCCCTCTTCAATGTTCATACATCAATTAAACCTTAAATAATTAAATGTTGGCACAGTAGATTATTGTGGGCCGCTTCCTTGAGTGAGAGAGCTTATAAAGCTACTAATGTGAATAAAGCATGTCATTTTCTTCTGTATTTGGCCATAGTGTGTTCTCAGATTGTGTATTTAGGTCATTAATGCATAATGACCATGTCCTTTTTTGTTCTAGATCCTGATTCATTAGCTCAGATTTATTGCCTTCCTCCATTGTTGACTAGCTTATCTGACAAATAGAAAACTTTACATGAAGATGGGTGTACTACAGAAACTGAATATCTCAAAAAGAAGTATGTGAATATAGTTATCTACTAGTTATTGTATTCAGAAATATTTACTGTGTATAATTAGCTTCACCTTATTGTAAATATAAGTTGTTACTGGGTCTTTTTGACATATTCTCATGTAATGGTAAAAAAACCACATTTTTAAAATTTGAATAAATCAATTTATCTACAATATTGGTACTAACATCACTACTGGAAATTTTTATGGGGCCATTTGTAGTAGAGATATTGAGCTGTTGAGAATTAATCAATTTTAGAATTCCAGTTAGTGGGTCACTCATATACCTATAACTTGTTTTGAAGTATTACCTCATGAGTTGACAACAATTCTACTAAATCATATGATTCCATTAAATCTCTAAATGGTAATAATAATCAGACATAATTGAAATAGAGACCTTTGGCAAGATTAATAGACAAAGTATTTTTCATCATTGAAAATGTGAAGAAATTATTTTAAAATTTAAAAAGCCAAAAGTGGCTAACAAAATTATTGTTATTCAGACTCTGATAGGAATAAAATAACTGTGAAATACAGTTCAAAGACAATCATAATAATTTAATAATGAATTTACAATTTTAACAGTTTCTATTTATTTTTTCTTTGGTATGTGTCATAACCGCCTCGACCAGCAAGGAAGACGCAACACAGATCTCTTCTTTCGGCAGTTTATTCAGGAACCTTGAACAGTCTTCTTCTCCTCTGGGGAAACCTGCTCACTCCTTAGATAGCCTCTGGGCAGCCAACCCTAGCACGCCATATGGGCAACACCAATGGGCCCAGGTATGCGAAAGCAAGCCAGATTCTCAGCCTTAGCCAAATAAGGAGTTGTTTGTCACTGAGAGCACTCACCATCGGGAAGGTGGAGGGCGGAAGCTGGCGCCATCTTTAAGGCACGGCTGCAAGCAGCTCTCTACAGTTCCCCCTTATTTATATTATAGCAACAGGCAAGAGCAGAGGTCTGATCTCTGTTGAGAAACTTAGGGATCTTGTACTGATCCTCATGCGGGTGTTATCCACCCGACGAGTACCAGACCTGATTGATACCTTTACACAGAGGTGGGAAACACGGCATTAACCCACATGCAATCAGGCATGCTCTTCTCGGGGCCCACAGTATGGTAGGTCCCGAGTGCAGTGAACAGTCCTGACATCCTGTGCTAAGGAAATTAATTTTTCATGGTAGTTAACCATGCATGGGGGGACTGTCCTGCTTCAACGGCTGTAAAGGCTTGAATAATCATGGCTGCATTGCGACGCTGGGAAACCTTAATCTGGCAGATGCACCACAGACAAACCAGGGAGACCAACACCAGGAGGCCGGTCAAGGCTTCCAGACCTACCAAATCCTTAAGATGATTCATGGCATTAGAGATCCACGAAGACAATCCCGCCGCCAATCCAGCATCCACCTGGGTCGAGTTCACCGTGACAATAGCCACCCTCAGCTGTTCCATCAGGTTGTCAAACTCTCCAGTCCAATTACAATGCTAAATAACCATGGAAACAACTTGGCATCATGGCAAACTGGCATCGGTCTCAGGAACACAGACAGTATCCCCATCTTTTTTCCAGCATTCCCGGCTGCATTGTCACAAGGAAGAACAGGAGGATCGTCATTTCAACCATCGTGGATTTCCTCATACTAGACTCTTCTAGTGAGGCGTTCGGGCACCCACACCAGATCTTGTTGATCCTGAGGGAAAACACAAACAGAACCTCGTGCCCATGTCAGCACAGGATCGGGCCCATGCCAGAGCCCTGTCAACGCATCTTTCCATTTTACCATTCCTTTAGCTGTACCATGAGATTCATGATGCCTATCCGCTGCGGAATGGCCCTGAGCATCCAAATTTAAAAAATTAATGGTAAATAAAGCAAGAGAAAGTCTTTCCTTTGGGGTATGGCTGCAGCCTATTCCCCCTTTTTGTTTTTGCAGGCATTCTTTTAATGTGCAGTGAGCATGTTCCACAATGCCTTGACCTTGGGGATTGTAGGGCAAGCTATGTACAAGTTGCACCTCCATCTGATGACAAAAGGAGGCAAACTATTGTCCCGTGTAAGCAGGTCCATTGTCAGTCTTAAGTTGATGATGCTTTCCCCAGGCTGCCCAGGCCTCCAAACAATGGGCAATAACATAGCCTGCCTTTTCTTCAGTCAAGGGTGTGGCATGCACGACACCTGAGCAGGTGTCCACAGACACGTGCACATATTTTATGTGTCCAAATTCAGAGATGTGTGTCACATCCATTTGCCAGACTTTTAGCGGGAGTAGACCCCAGGGATTTACCCCAATACTAGGCAGATGTTGATAAACTACACATTGAGGGCAATCTAGAATCACTTGTCGAGCATCAGCTCGAGAAAGTTGAAACTTTTGTTGTAACATTTTTGCATTGACGTGAAATGTTTTATGAAAGGTTCTGGCTCTGTCTAAGGCAGAGCTAATGAATATCCATTCCTTTTGAGTCCATTGATCTACTATATCATTTCCTTTACTCAGGGGCCCTGGCAGGCCTGTATGAGCCCTGATATGTAGGGGATAAAAGCAGGACTTCCTATGCCAAATCAATTGTTGCAGTTGTTGAAACAAAATGCAGACTGGACTGGAGCTTTTAACAGGTCCGGCTACTTCCAAAATTTTGAGGGCATTAATATCGTAGGCAGAATCTGATATCAAATTAAAAGGAAAAGGACAAGCCTTAAAGGCTTCAATCACTATCTTCAATTCTACAATCTGAGGGGAGCCAGGTTGAAATTGGTGTTGTACAGGCTCTTGTGTATATATCATGTATATGCCACATCCAGTCTTAGATCCATCTGTAAACACATTTAGGGCATTAGGGATGGGCTGCGATGACGTTATCCTAGGGAATATCACTGGGTGTTCCTTAAAGAACCCTAATAGTGGCTGTTTGGCATAATGGTTATCCATGCATCCAGTAAAGCTGCATTGCAAAATGGCCCAATCATCTATTGTAGCACACAATGTTTGAACTTTGATGACTGGTATAAGGCACTATAATGGTAACCGGAGCGATCCCAAAATACTGTAGGCATTGTTGGATTCCAATCATGGCAAAGTTTGCCATGGCAGTAGGGTAATGTTCAATGGATTTAGTTGGCGAAATCTTGGAATAAATCCAGAATAATAGCCCATCCTGCTATAAAAACCCGGTGGGCTGGTAATAGGTAGGAAGGATGCACAGGATAATGTTTTTACCTTCTTGCAGCCTCTGTAAATAGGCACCCTGTAACCTCTCTTCCACCTTTTGTAAAGCCTTCCATGCCTCCTCAGTTAATTGTCTTGGAGAATCTATTGCAGAATCCCCATTTAAGTTGTTGTAAAGAGGCTTTAATTCACAATTTGATAGCTTTAAATAACGTCTAATCCAATTTATATCTCCTAACAATTTTTGAAAATCATTTAGGGTTTGTAAATTATCTTTTCTCAGTTCCACTTTCTGTGGGATGATATACCTCTCATTAACCTTTGCTCCTAAATAATTAATAATTTTATCCTTTTGTACCTTTTCAGGGGCTATAATCAGCCTCCTCCCTTCAAGCATCTTGACCAGATCTACATAGGCTTCTTCCAGCATTTGTGTTTCTTTTGCTGCTAGTAAAATATCATCCATATAATGTATGCATCTCAGAGCAGGATAATTCTGCCATAGTAGAGCAATAGTCTCATCTACATAAAGTTGACACATGGTGGGACTATTGGCCATGCCTTGGGGCAAGACCACCCACTCATATCTTTTGTCAGGTTCCTCATGATTACAGGAAGAAACAGTGAAGGCAAATCTCTCACTATCTTGAGCCCATAGTGGAATAGAAAAGAAGCAATCTTTAATATCAATGACGATGATAGGCCATGAGGCTGGCAAGCAGGAAAGTAATGGAAAACTGCGCTGTACAGGGCCCATAACTTGCATCTGATCGTTAATAGTCTGCAAGTCATGTAATAGGTGCCATTTGCCAGACTTTTTCTTTATTACAAAAATAGGTGTATTCCACGGGGACACTGAAGGCTTAATGTGTCCCAAAGAAAGTTGCTCCTCTACTAGTGCCCTAGCAGCAGTCAATTTTTCAGAGGAAAGCAGCCACTGAGGAACCCATATGGGCTCCTCTGTCTTCCAAGATATGGGGATACCTCCCTCAGTGGCCCCTAGGAAAAGCCCAGGCCTTGTCTATGTCTGGAAGATTTGTATGGGCCATCCTGACATCCAATCTTTCTTGGCAATGATGTTTTTGTCTGCCCCTGTGTCCAATAAGCCTAGAATCATTTTGTTATCAACAGTGAGTTCTAACACTGGCCTCTGATCCATATCTAAAGACAGAAACATTAAGTCTGTCCCTGTGGATCTGAAACCGCCTTCCCCTCTTTCTTTTGATTGTGCTGCAAAGTGGCCACGTAGGCTAGGCAAGATCAGTAACTGGGCAATTCGATCACCCGGGGAAATGGCCAAGATTCCTCTTGGAGACTCAACCATGGTTTTTACAATTCCGGTATAATCTGGATCAATCACCCTGGGGTGAACTCTGAGGCCTTGTAGGGTTGTGGAGGACCTCCCTATTAATAGGCCCACCATGCCAGGCTCAAGAGGTCCTTTAAAATCAGTGTCCACCAGCTTGAACCCCATTTGTGGAGTCAGTATGAGTCGGGTGGTGGCACGGAGGTCCAATCCTGCTGAGCCCGCAGTGGCTCTCCACGGTCCTTGGGTTGTCGAAGGGTTGGCCATTGTTCCTGGCTCCATCCTCTGTCCTGGCTCTAGACTGCCCCATATATTTGTGGGCCCTGAGGGCCCCCACTGTCCGTTTTTTGGATGTGCTTCTGATTGTCCTTGAACCAATGGTTGACCATTTATGTCCTTCACTGACCGACATTCATTTGTCCAGTGCTTCCCCTTTTTACATCTAGGACACACCCCAGGTTGTGTAGGGCGTTGTCCTTTTTCTGCTTCAGCGGTACTTCCTCTCTCAGTGCACTGTCGCTTTAGATGTCCCATTCTGCCGCATTTAAAACAAGCACCCGAGCTTCCTTTACTATTCTGAGTCAGCTGGACTACAGCCGCTGCCAGACCAGCATTGGTCAGGGGTCCTCCCAGTTGTCTGCAAACCTTCATCCATGCTTCTAGCCCTCTGGTCTTATACGGGGTTATGGCAGCCCTACATTCCTTAGTACATTGCTCATAGACAAGTTGTTTAATAAGAGGCATAGCTGCATCTGGGTCCCCAAAAATTCTGCTGGTGGCCTCAACCATGCGAGAGACAAAGTCTGAGAACAGCTCCATGGGACCCTGCAAAATCTTAGTAAGGTTGCCACTCACCTCGCCTTTATTGGGCAAGGCCTTCCATGCCTTAATGCCTATCTTACTGATCTGTTCATAGACTTGAACTGGGTACCCCGTCTGTTGATTAGCAAATTGGCCCTGACCAAGCAGCATATCTCTGTCCTAAACGGGATTTCCGGCAGCCTGATTGGCTGCAGCCTCTTCGCTGGCAAACTCAATCAAAAAGGCCTTCCAGTCTAGGTACTGTCTTGGGCTCAAGCATGCTCATGCAAGCCCACTCCAATCACTGGGTGTCATGCAGTGCCTGTTCAAAGCCTCCACCTGGGCTACAGTGAAAGAGGCCGTGATCCCGTAGGTCCGCATGGACTCAGCCAGAGATTTTATCACCTTGAAATCTAAGGGCTCCTGGTGTCGGTTTCCTTGTGGATCTTGGAACACTGGGTAAGCCAGACATAATTCCGTTCTGACTGCCTTCCAAACCCCTGGACTGAAAGTGTGCCCTGAACCACCACCCCCACCTTCCACATAGGGAGGGGGAGCCGAGAGCATGGATTGACATGCGGAGGGGCTCAGCATCCTTCTCTGTCTGGGTCTCCCTTTTTCTTCTTCTTCTCTCTCCCTTTTATCCTGGTCTCTTTCATCTGTTCAACAAGTGACCTTATCTCTTCCTCCAAGTCTGTAGACTCCAGACTCTCTAATCAGAAAGGTCAGGGTATAATTTTTCTTTTTCACCCTGTCCCTTCACACTGCCCGCCCTTTTCTGATCTCTCCTCCTGTAACATTTCTAACGCAGACTGTCCATTCTCCACTGCCTCACTGCAGCATTGATCCTCAAGACAGCCTCTTATCAGCTTCCAGACAGGCCTCACTCCACCCTTAAGAGTCCCTTGCTCGGAGGCAAAATCCAAGTCCCTTCCAGTTTTTCCCATGAGGGTATCGTGAGGCTTCCAGAAACGGCAAACCATGGGGCAACGATATCACATTCCTCCAAAAATTTCTTGAAAATGCTCTTTTTCAGTTTCAAATTTTTTGAACAAAGCAGCTCGTCAAGAGCCAAAAAACTGGGTGCGACGGAGCAGCGCCCATAACTACCCTAGCTGATGGAGCAGCACCCATAACTAACCTAGCAATCTCTTACGTATAGTCTTTTGCTTTTGATTTGCCTAATGGCGAGCTTTTTGTCCCGCTCTCTCTTTATCTACAGAGAAGAGCAATTTATAACCCGCTTTTATCACGGATTCCCACCTTACCTGGGAACTTACCAGTGCACTGCCCTGACCGCAGAAAGTTCTGAGCCTCCGGTAGGAGTTGAGGAGTTCCTCCTAAGGGCCACCACTTGTCATGACCGCCTCGACCAGCAAGGAAGATGCAACACCAATCTCTTCTTTCGGCAGTTTATTCAGGAACCTTGAACAGTCTTCTTCTCCTCTGGGGAAACCTGCTCACTCCTTATATAGCCTCTGGGCAGCCAACCCTAGCATGCCATGTGGGCAACACCAATGGGCCCAGGTATGTGAAAGCAAGCCAGATTCTCAGCCTTAGCCAAATAAGGAGTTGTTTGTCACTGAAAGTGCTCACCATCGGGAAGGTGGAGGGCAGAAGCTGGTGCCATCTTTAAGGCGCAGCTGCATGCAGCTCTCTACAGTTATGCTTTAATTGAATCCAGGCACTCACAAATGTTAAACAAGCTTTCAAACTGCATATACTTAAGCTCATTTTTAATTTTATTTCTTTTAATTTTGTATTTATTGAACAAATTACTAAATTTCTTTTTAATTTATTAGTGATTTGGTGATGTGTAATTCATATAACATATCTGACTTAAGCTCTTGTAATATTATATACTGAAATACTTACAGTTAGGATCATTGATAATTTTATCATTTGAGTATTTTAGCTAAACGTTAAATGAATAAATACATATACACTGTCTTTCTTCCTGCTTACATACATCAATATATGCATCTGTGTCTGGTTGAGTAAACATAATTTCTTTTGGTACATATAGAAAATTAATTTTTGCATTCTGCTTCTGTATTTTAGTATAATATATAGGCTCTTACACATAATTATTTAAAAACTAATGGTTTTAGCTAGCTTTCATAATACAATCCATGTCATACAGTAGAGTATAACTCCTTCTTTTATAATAGACCTCTGACATACTGACCATTGCATTTATATACTCTAGGGCTATTCTTTTGTTATTATATCTGCCATGATCCATGCTTATAGGCAGTACTCTGACTACTGATATTGTGTTCTACAATCAATTTTATGATATTTTTCATCAATATTTTCACTGACTCTAGAAAATAAATCTTTCATAGACACATTTCTACTTTTGTATTTCTTTTTAAATTTTGTACTAGCGATCACAATTTAAGTTAATATGTTTTATTATTTCCTTTGTTTATTTTATATAGATAGATAGATAGATAGATAGATAGATAGATAGATAGATAGATAGATATAGATATCTTCTAACAGTATGCAAATTCCTTGAGGATATGGAACACCATAATGTTTATGCTTGGATTTATGTCTTTAGTACCCATATGTTTTGGTGGACAAACGTGTTGAATGTAGAAAGAACACAGGCATGGAAGATAAGCATCCTTGTGAGAGTCAGTACCATCTAACACCAGGAGTACTACATGATAATAAAAACCTCTTTTCTTTTTTAAATATACTTTTATTTTCCAAATATCAAGATCAATACTTTAAGTGTTACTTTGGAAGCCAGAGAAATATATCTTAGCAATACACTTGAGATAATAGACTATTTCCTCCTAGTTTATCTTTTTTGCTAGCAACATCACTATAATCCAAATGACTATATTTTTATAAGGTTATATTTTTCTGTATGGCTAATAATTAATATTATCTATAATTACAACTTTGGTTGGTAAAATAAGACATTTTGTGAATGAGTTGGCAAGTTACAGTTCTATCATTCTTATATTTATCTCATGATGAATATAACAAAAAATAAGATATTTAGTCACAACAACATGTAGTTATTTTTAGCATGTTTCCAGTTGGAAAGGAGTTCTCTAAGAAGTAGGTTTATTAAGAAAACTTTCACTTTTATTTATTTATTCATTTAGTTAATTAGTTTCATTATGTTGAAACAGGGACTCCCTATGTATCCCTGGTATACATGGAATTAACAGAGATTTGCTTGTCTTTGCCTCTTGAGTACAGGGATTAAAGGTATGTGCCACCACACATAGCTTTAAATCTACTTATAGATAAATCTATTGCCAGGATGCATAGAAGTTGTAGTATTCAGGCCTAGAGACATGAGATTACAATTTGCATTAATATGCTGAAAAATATAAATGAATATTGAAGCTGTTTATGAATATGAAAGTACATTAATAATATAAAGAATCGTAGTAGGTCAGTGTTGAATTCTAAAAAAGTAAGCATAATAAAATTTGTTAGGCAAGTATATATATAGATTGCATGTAATGTGTTGTGAAAGCGCATCATCACCATAAAATGTTTTCTAATTACTGTGAAACATATGACACATGGTTTAATTTAAAGGATACTGAAGTGTAAAATTTAGTTCTGTAACTAATCTGGTAGTTTTACTTCTAAAAACCACTGGTAGGTGGACACACATTTCTCCAACTTCTCTCAAAGTACTATAGGATCTATAAATCACAAAAAATTACTTTTTACTGGTCATACACTTAGATCAAGGTTTGAATTTTATACACTGGGATATTCTCTTTGACTTATGGGTGGCTATCTTTCTGTGTCTTTATAATGTCATTCTGTTGTGTGTCAATGTCCTAATGTCCTGGATTCTCATCTCATTTTACTGATCTTAATGAATAGTCACGTTCTAGTCAGAGTGATACTGACCATGATGGGGGTCATGAACAGTGTGTTCTGCTGAATGGCCTCCTAGTGTGAGGAAGGGTGCAACTCACATAATAAGGACCACTGTGACCAACTTTCATTGTTCACTCCTTTGTTGTTATTATTCAAAAAGTTGTTTTAAACAATATGTTTTGGTCATATTCTTTCTTCTCTCCAATGTTCTTTCAGATTTTCCTCACCTCCCTACTCACCCAATTCCTTGTTCTTTCTCTCATTGTTCCTTCTTACAATCTTTTCTCTTCTTCTTCTACATAAACCCTGAACCTTGAGTGTAAGGACTTAATGATGATGTCCTAGTTCACTATTAAAATAAAAGCACTAATGGTAGATTTAGAACCTATTATTTTGATAGAATTATATTATATAAAGTTGCATTTTCACTGATAATTATACTTTACTTTAACAGAAGCAGTCAGTTTGTGTCTTCCTATACTCCACCCTAAACATTAAAAATTAAAACACAACAGCATGAACATATTTTATAGCATTTAATTGTGACTTTAATGAATTATTTCTTATCACTTAGCAAACATTCAGATTATACATTTCACTCTTCATTTGCTTTCAAATATAATAAAAACAAATTGAAAATATTTCACACAGCACAAATAGAATATCTTTACTTTTATAACAGTATGTTGTTTAGCAACCTATTTTATCTTTTTTTAATTTTAGATTTTGAGTACCTAATGTTCGTTTTTTAAAATATATTATTTGTGGTGTATGTGTGTGTGTGTGTGTGTGTGTGTGTGTGTGTGTGTTTATACCAATGACTTTTTAATTGGGGTTACTAGCAGAATTGTGGATGAGAGGTTATTTATAAGGAGCAGAGGTAGTTCAAAAGCAGCTCCATAAAATATATTATCTTCTATATTATTGATTTATAAATGTATACATTTTATTAAGTGATTTAAATAGATTTTCTACACCAATTGTTAAAAAATCAGAAATTAGAAAGTTTCACTACATTGGCTTTTTCATAAAATTATAGCAGTCAATCTTTGCCCCTGTTAAATATTTTCAGAGGTATGTTGATATAATTTTAATAATACAAGGAATCCACAACCAGTTCTTTACATAGTAGATATGCAACATTTCTTGTATCATTAGAAACACACTTAAAAAATTTTAAGATATAGAATATAGTGAATACAGAGTATATCACAAAAAGGGTAGAAAAACCATGATTTAATAGTTTAACTGTTTCTCACACTCTCAACTTTCTTCATGATTCCTAAGTAATCTTTAGATTCCTCAGGAAATGCTATGGCACAATTTTGAAATAATAATTTTCTCTCATAATATAAGAACTTTTTTCTAATTCCATTTCTTCTGCAATGTGCTGAGAGGATTAATCCTAACCAATGATTTCTTTGTTGAAAACTCCAATCTTACAAACCAACATTAAAGTAAGCCATCTACTTTTAAGGGATTTGCTATAAAACCATCCAGGACTCTTGCCCTTCAGTATTTTTTGTTCCTCTTCTGTTGCAGTTTAATCTATTCCATGTCTGTATAATGTGAATATTTCTAACCCAATATTGTGTCATCTCTAACAGGTAAGATAATATTGCTTTCTCAACAGATTGTCTTACAGTTTTAAGAAACTGTGTTTCTTACCTACAGAGATACAATAAAACAATCATTTTAGTTTCTGTTTGCTCTTGATTGTGAATCTTATTCTCTGAAGTAACATGAATTCTCAATAGTGGGCAAGTGGTAGTCCCCATGCAGTACTGAGTTCTCAATTGTTCTAGGCTAAAACCATCTTACATCTTGATACTAAACAAAATACAGGTATTCAAGTCTTACTTAACTTATAATGAGATTGTTGTAGTGACTTTCAAATGGGGTCATATTTGCATTTAATTGTTCATAAATTAAATTTTGTAAAAATTATTTTTTCACATAAACATTTTCTTTCCATTTTCCAATCCATCTTTAGTGAGTTTCAGTAATTTCAAGCATGTTAGTTAAAAATGCATTTTTCACTGATCTATTTATTTTGCATCCTGGCTGCCGCTTCCCTCCCCATCGTCCACTCCAAGCCTCCCTCCAGCCATCTGCCCTCCCCTGCTCTACCTCTCCTATCCTCTCCTCCTCTGTCTCCATCCATGGAAGGGCAGCTCTCCCATGAGTGACAACCCAACATGGTGTATCAGTTGCAATAAGCATCCCGTCTTGTACTGAGGCTAGGAAAGTAACCCAGTATGAGGAGCACAGTACCAAAAACAGTAAAAGAGTCAGAGACAGTTCCTGCTTCCACTGTTAGGATTCCCACAAGAGAACCAAGCTACACAACTGTAACATATGTGCAGAGTGCCTAGGTTGGTTCCATGCAGGCTCCCTGGTTGTAGGTTCAATCTCTCTGCTGGATCCAACAGTTAGTTGACTGTGTGAGCCTTTTTGTGTTGTCCTCCAGCTTTCTGGCTCTTACACTCCTTTCCCCTTCTCCTCCACAGGATTCCTAAACTCAGCCTAATGCCTGGCTGTGGGTCTCCGTATCTGACTCCCTCAGTTGCTGAATGATGCCTCTCTGATGACAATTGGGCCAAGTGCCAATCTGGTCAGAGGAGATGGGCAGTTCAGACCAACTATCTGCTGTTGTTAGGAGTCTAATCTTGTGTCCTCCTGGTAGACTCCTGGCAGATTCTCTGTGCTGCACTTTACCTGATCCCTAATGTCATTCAGCCCATCAGTGTCCCTCAGCACGGCCCCCACTCTCCCCCTCCAACCTGATCACTCATGTTCCCATCCCTACCCAACCTCTGTCCACTCACAGGGGACACCCCTTTCTCCCTGGGAAGGGGAAATAAAGATGCATTCCTGGAGGTGTATACACAGGCTAGTTTGTCAAGTACTTTTCCACTATGTACAAAAGCCCTACATTCAGTCAACATTGTTTATAAACTCGGCCTTGTGGCCCATGCCTATAATTTTATCTATCAGAAGATAGACTCAGCAGAAGTACACGGTCAACCTTCTCTGTCCTATGTCTGAAACCAACTTGGGATATATGAGTCTCTGTCTCAGAAAAACAATGTATTTTTTGTTACAATAAAAATTTGAAGTTATACTGATATCAATAACCCAATATATGGAAAAGTTATTCAATGTGCTTTCCTCCTAGTTACCTCATCTGTTATTAAAATATAAAAAAATAAGGCAGGCTCAATTCAACTAAGTATGATTATAATGTTGACAATGCTACCAAATTGCTTTAGTCAATGGCCAATAAATAATATTTATTTGAAAATTGTTACTCAATACATATGCTTATATTTTGATTATTCAACTTATATATGCTTCATTGACAATTTGTGCTCTCAACTCCATAATAACAATCACAATCATATTTAATTTTCTTGTGCTTCTGAAGTCTCAAGAAATTCTGAAATATTTTTTTAAAACATTAAAATTAAATTCACCCAAAACAAGGGAGTTTGAGTTTCCAATGCCAAGAGAATAATGGAACATGAACAACTTATAAAAATATTGCTAAGCAATTTGAAGGAAAAGACAAAAGTGGATAATCATAATTTGACAGTCCTTGGTACTTCTTTCCAAAGGACTTATTAGCGTATTTCTTATCTGGGAAAAGTCTTGTTTGGCACGTGACTGCTTTCATTTAGGGGTATTATTCTTAAAAACTGTTTAACAGACTGTGGAGTAAAATATCAGAAAAGCAAAGCAACAAATAACTTAGTAAAGCATATGTTACAAAGCAGCCAAGGAAGAACGCTTCCTCCAATTTTATGCAAAGATTTTTCTGTGATAAAATCATGGAAACTGAAATCATAAGAATTTATCTTCACTCTTTCTGTGTACCTTCTATTTCATTTGCTTCTCAGTTTCTATCATTTCTTTCTTACTATGTCCATATGGAATTTAAGTTAATGCAAGAATATAGGCAACTTGTAGATAATCACAATGAGCTTATCCCCATTAGGGATTTGAGACACAGTCTGTGGAACTTCTGTTAAACAGCATATTTCTATTCCTTTATTGAGACTTATAACTTATTCATATTATCTAAAATTTCTTTTATATCTAGATAAAAACAAGTACCTATTTATACTCTTATTTATTACTTCAGCTAAGCACCTATAAATATGTATGCTATAGGGAAGAAATACTGTTTTAATGTATGTTTATGAACAAATGTGATTTAAATTTATTTTTTAATTAATGTAATTCCATGTCATATATAGAAGATACTATCTTGTACCATACATAGTGCATACATACTGGGTTATTACACTCTTTCTATCCTGTATAATAGAATAACTACTAAACCTGGGGTTTAAGGATTGTGTTGTAGATGTATAATTGAGTTCAGCAACAGATGATCAGTTCTCTCCATTTTGACCAGATGTGCATTCTGTAATGGTCTGTGTGCTGCAAAATGGAACTTCTCTGATGAGGAGTTAGAACCACATTTATCTGCACAAATAACGGCACACCTTTAGAACATATTTTGGAGTTATTCTAGTCTAGGAAAATGTCAGCAATTTGTGACCCTTTTATGTTTATGAGATCAACAGCCAAAGGTAGCTGACTAGGTACTGGGCATGAATTCCCTCTATTGATCATGTATTAAGTCCAATTAGGCATCACTTGCTATACTCACAAAATCTCAACTGTAAGGTCTCACTGAATAAGACCTAGAACAATGACACCACCAGTTAAAAAGCTAATGGTTGGTGAAATCTGACAAGGTCCCATACCTAGATGAAAATCTACATGCAATGATTTCCTCCTTAGAGAGAGAGAAGGAGAGAGAGACAGATAGACAGACACACCAATAAAGAGATAGATAGAAAGATAGATAGATAGATAGATAGATAGATAGATAGATAGATAGATAGATAGATAGATAGATAGATAGATAGATAGACAGATAGACAGATAGATAGATAGATAGCATCTGTCCCCTTCAGAAATGAGGCTACAGATAGATTATCCAAGTGGTCAATCCTAAACACACATATTTACATATAAGTAGATTCAGAGGCTATTTATATTTATATATGCATAATAATAATAATAATAATAATAGCAATAATAGTAAGTTGGGTATTTGATTAGGAGTTAGGAAAATGGAAATAGAAGGAGTTTCATAGAAGAAAGAAAGAGATGAAAATGATATAAATACACAACATACATCTGAAATTTTCAAAATTGTTTTAAAGTTAATTCTCTCTGATTTTCTTAAAAAAATGGGTATTTTATTATTGGAAAATTTGTGCCTGATAGAGAAGGTTAAAATGGCAAAGAGATTTTCAACAATGTAATCTCATTTTCCCTTATTATCTCTTGCATTATCATGATAAATTTAAAATATTAAAACAGGCAACATAAGTAGATTAATATTAATTAAAGCACAAAATGAATTCAAATTTGACCAGCTTTGTTGCTTAAGTTCTCTGTATTATTTTACTCCCTTTTTGTGATTTAATATAAGGTCAAATAATGTATTTTTCTAATTTTCTAATTTGTTTTGATTTTTAATTGTAACATAAAGTGTTGCTATGTAACACAGGCTGGCCATTAACACCCTGTGTGGAGCTGGCAGAACTCAAGGCCATTATTTTGCTTCTTCCATATCCAAAATTATGACAGGTGATCATCATTTTCTGCCTGTTAAAATTTCCAAGGAATGTGTTTTTCTTCATTTACCATATTTAATGTATTATAGAGAAAACCTTTATAAAAGCTAAAACATAATCTGATAAATGTAATTAACTTTCTGACAAATACAAAGTAAGTGTCAAGGACATTCTAATCCATGAAAATGCATCACTGTCAGTAAGATAAATGACAACAAGACCAGGGAAGTCCTGATAAAGCAAATACAATAATGCTTAAAGAGCTCTTTATGTCACTTAATCATAATTACATAAGGTCCTCATAAACGTCACTAAAACATATCAAAATAATATCTTTTGGTGGATATAAAATGACCATAATAATTTTGCTCAGTTAATAATGAATGCCAGGAGACATATTATTACCAAAGTGATAGAAGCCTGCTCTCAAATTATATAAGGTAAAAATGACCTAGTAATTTTGAACAAGTGCAGAAATTATAGATGATTTTAAGAATAGTACATTTTAATTTTTGTACATATTTCAAAATTTATGTATATAGAGCTCATTCGAGGATGTACATCTTAGTTCACACACTTACCATTTCTCTTCTCAATACTGTTTATCTTAATTTACCATTGTTGCTTACTGATATGCTTCAGTTATCTGGGAAGGTCAAAGCATCCTCCTTAGGGCATTTCAATCTCTGCCAACAATTTTTATTTACTGACCATAAATGTACCTTCGATTTCTGCATTGTTATTTTATGTAATAATGTCAAGGACAAGCATTCTGAAGCATGTCTAATAACATCAAGCTCCACTTTCTTCCCTCTGCATTTCAGCACCCCATTAAGTTTAAAGATACCTGAATATCTACTTCGGCTGCTGTTGTGATATTTGAATTTATCCAAATGATCTGGGTTTTGTATTCCATTTTTTCTCATTCTTCATAGTTTGCAGAATAGGTACACAAAATAACGTGGTATGACAGATAATTCTATGGTAGAAAAAATTCTACTACATTCTCCACATGACATTCAGACTTGATCATAATCTCTTTAAAAAAATCCAGTGCTGTGATTCTGGGCATTATAAATTATAAATGCATTAAATGAAGTATTTTTTTTATATAGAGTGTCAAGATCAGATTTGGTTGCATAATCTCCTGATTATGCAACTTTGCACTTTAAACTTACTTGCCATGTGGGCATATATTTTGTGACTCAAGTATGCTCAGTTATTCAGAACAAGAATTTAAAAACAATTCATGAATTATTATGAAAAGTAACTAGATAACATACAAAAAGGAATTTGTGGAATATTTTAGCATTATTATAACACAGGGAATAATAGGTTCATACAGGATTTTAACCTTCATATAATTATAATTTAAAAATATTATTGTGTTTCCTGAAGACTTTATAATATACTTAATAGAGAGTTCTATTACAACATGTTATTATTTTGCCATATACAAAAGAGCTGTTGTCTTTTTTCATCCTGAGTAAAGTAACCCAGACTCAGAAAGACAAACATGGTATGTACTCACTCATAGTAGGATACTAGATGTAAAACAAAGATGACTAGACTGCTACTCACAACTCCAGGGAGGCTACCTGGAAAACAGGACCCTAAGAAAGACACAGGGATCACCCAATGATAGAGAAATGGATGAGATCTACATGAACAACCTGGACGACAGTGGGTAATGAAGGGCAAGTTTTGAGGGAAGGAAAGCTTAGGGGAACAAGAGATTCCAGTTGGATCAAGAATAGAAAGGGAGAACGAGAAATAACAGACCATGATAAATGAAGAACACATGAGAACAGGAAGAAGCAAAGTGCTAGAGAGGTCCCCAGAAATCCACAATGATAAATCCACTGTAGACTACTGGCAATGGTCAAGAGAAAGCCTGATCTGACATAGTCTGCTGATCAGATGGCCAAACACCCTAATAGTCGTGCTGGAACTCTCATCCAATAACTGATGGAAGTGGATGCAGAGATCCTCAGCCAGGCCCCAGGTGGAGCTCCAGGAGTCCAATTGTTGAGAAAGAGGAGGGACTGCAAGAGCGTGAATTGTTGAGACCAAGATTGGAAAAGCACAGGGACAAATAGCCAAATAAATAGAAGCACATGAATTATGAACCAAAGGCTGTGGAGCCTCCAACTGGTTCAGGCCCTCTGGATAAGTGAGACAATTGAATAGCTTGAACTGTTTGGGAGGCACCCAGGCAGTGGGACCTGGACCTGTCCTTAGTGTATGAGCTGGCTGTTTGGAACCTTGGCTTATGTGGGGACACTTTGCTAAGCCTGGAAGGAGGGGACTGGATCTGCCTGGACTGAATCTATCAGTTTGAGCTGAATCCCCAGGGGAGTCTTGGCCCTGTAGGAGATGGGAATGGAGGGGAGGGACTGGGGAGAAGTCGGGGGCAAGGACGGGAGGGGGGAGAAGAGGGAAACCCATGGCTGATTTGTAAAATTAAAACACAAATATAATTAAAATAATGTGTCTTTATGTGATCTTAACAATCTTGTGATACAAAAAAATATGTTTCAAACTTTTAATAAGCATGTGTGTGATATGTTTTTTAAACAAAAACAAAAACAGAACAAAAAAGAAAAGTGAAAAAAAAAAAGAATTCCCTGTTTATATTTGAGCACCATTTTAAAAATTGTTTTCTTTTCATGGTGTTCAGTCTTTTAGTTCTTTATATATTGTAGATATAATTCCTCTATCAGATAGTTGATAAAAATATTTTCCATTCTCTAGACTGACACTTTATCTGAATTATTATCTCTTTGCCATACAGAATCTTTTCAGTTTCATGAGGTTCCATTTATTAATTGTTGTTATTAGTGCCTTTGTAAATAGTGCTCTGTTCAGAAAGTTTTCTCCTATGCCAATGGGTTCAAAACTATTTCCTACTTTCTCTTCTATCAGGTTCAAGTATCTGGCTTTATGATGGTGTCTCTGATTTATTTGAATTTGAGTTTTGTGCAGGTTGATACCTATAGGTCTATTTTTATTCTTCTACACACAGCCATCCAGTTTGACCAGCACCATTTGTTGAAGATGCTGGTTTTTTCTGTGTATATTTCAGGCCTCTTTATAAAAAGGTAGGTATCCATATGTATGCACACTTTTGTCTAGGGCTTTAGTTCAATTCCTTTGACAATGTATCTGTGTTTCCATATAAAGTTGAAAAATGTCTTTTCTCCTTCTGAGAAGTATTGTGTTAGAACTTGGATGGGGATTGTATTGAGTCTACAAATTGCTTTCAGTGGGATATCCATTTTCACTATGATAATCTTACTAAGATGTGATCATGGGAACTCTTTTCGCCTTCTGATAGTTTTTTTCAATTTCTTTCTAAGATGTTTTGAAGATCTTTTCATATGAATTTTCACTTGCTTGTTTTGAGTTACTACAAAAGATTTTTGAGGCTATTGTGAAGGGTATAGTAACCCCAATTTGTTTTTCAGTCCATAAGTCATTTGTTTATAGGAACACCACTGATTTTTATATAATAATTTTGAATACTCCTAATTTGCTGAAAAGTTTTGTCATCTATAGGAGTTTCCTTATGGAATTTTTAGGGTTACTTATTTATAAAAATGTCATATCATCAGCTAATAAAGATATTTTGACTTCTTTATCACCTAATTGTGTGTCCCCTTGATCTCCCTTAGTTTTCTCATTGTTCTAGAGAAGATATATAGTATTATATTGAATAGGTATGGAGACAGTTGAAGCCTTGTCTTTTAGTGAAATTCCCTGTGTTTATTGCCACTTAACTGAAATATGCTGTGGACTTGCTATAAATCACCTTTATAATTTTGAAGTACATCTCTTGTTCGCCTATTCTCTAGAACTTTTATTACGATGAGGTGTTGGATTTTGTAAAAGATATTTTCTGCATCTAATAAGATGATATATATTTTTTGTTTTCCTATATCTTTTCATGATAGATTACATTTATCAGTTTAAGTATATTGAGGCATCCCTATATGTTTGAAATGAAGTCTACTTGATCAGGTAGATGATCTTTTTGATATGTTCTCACATTTGATTTGAAAGTATTTATTGACAATTTTTGCATCTATGCTCATGAGGAAAATTGGCCTGTAATTTTGTCTTTTTGGGTCTTTATGTGATTTATGTATTAGGGTAACTTTGGCCCCCTAAAATGAATTTGACATTGTTCAATCTGTTTCTATTGTGTGAAACAATTTAAAGAGTATTGGTAATAATTCTTAGTAATTCTGGTAAATTTTAGAATGAAAACAATATGGCCTTTGGCTTTTTCCCCTTTGGTTGGGAGACTTTAATTACAGTTTCTATTTCACTAAGGCTTATTGGTCTGCTTAAATTACATATCTGATTGTAATTTAACTTTGGTAGCAGTATATATTGAAAACAATTATCTGTTTCTTTTATATTTTTCCGATTTAATGGAGTACAGGTTTTTAAAGTATGTCCTTATAATGCACTGGAATTTCTTGGTGTCTGTTGTTGTGTCTTTCTTTGGTCTCTAAGTATGTAGCCTATTTTATAGAGAACTTCAGGAGGTGTGGAGAAGAAAGCATAGATTTTTGTCTTTTATGAAATGTTCTACTAATATCTGTTAGGTCCATGCAAATTATAACATCAATTAGCTTCACCATTTTTCTGTTTTTTGATTAGATGGCCTGTCTATTGGGCAGTGTGGAGAACTAAAGTCACTGACTATCACTGTGAGAGGTTCCATGTGTACTTTTCTTTGCAATAGTGTTCTTTTATGAACTTGGGTGTCCTTGTGTTTCCTGCATAGATGTTAAGAATTGCAATATACTGGGCAGTGGTGGTGCATGCCTTTAATCCCAGCACTCGGGAGGCAGAGGCAGGCAGATCTCTGTGAGTTTGAGGCCAACCTGGGCTACCAAGTGAGTTCCAGGAAAGAGAAACCCTGTCTCTAAACAAAACAACAAAACAAACAAACAAACAAACAAAAAGAATTGCAATATTCTCTTGGTGGATATTTCTTCTGGTGAGTATGTAATATACTTAACTATCTCTTTGGATAAGTTTTGGTTTGATGCCTATCTAATTAGACATCAAAGTGGCTGCACTGGTTTGTTTCTTCAGCCCTTTTGCTTAGAATATCTTTTTTCCATTCATTTACCTTGATATGATGACGTTTATTTTTTTATTTTAATTTTTTGGTCTACTTCTTGTATGCTGCTGGAAGATGTTTTCCAATCCATTCTGTTAGTTTGCATTTTTCTTGGGAAACTGAGACTGTTGACAAGGAGAGTTACCTATGAATAAGAAGTTTTTGCTGATTCCTGTTATGTTGTTCTTATGGATGTGGGCTTCTTTTTTTTTTCTCCCTTTTTGGATTGATGGTATGAAATTACTTACTTTGTGTGTTTTCTTGGGTGTGATTATCTCTTCAGGTTTATGTTTTCCTTCTAGCACCTAACTTAGAGCTCCATTTTAGACAAATACTGCTTTAAGAAAATCATGTGATGTCTTTTTCCTTCTATTAGGAAAACTTTGCTGGATATAGCAGTCTGGTTTGTATCTGTGGTCTCTTATCATTTGAAGAATATCTGTCCAGCCCAGTCTGTCTTTTAGATTCTCCATTAAGAATTCAGGTGCTGTTCTAACAGGTCTGCCTTTATTTGTTATTTGATCTGTTTCCCTTGCAGCTTTTGATAATTTTTTCTTTGTTATTTACATTTATTTTTGTGATGACTACATGTCTGAGACAAGTGGACGGAGGGACAAAACATGATCAAATATATAGTATAAAAAAGTTTCCAATTAAAAGTACTGTTTGTCATCAAGAATTGAAAGTCTTTTGGGGTACATCATAAATGCTGGCAGATTATAAGAGCAGCCTACACTTTATCAGAATGATAAATTCAGCCTTAAGGAAAAAAACAAAAACAAAAACAAAAAACATTTGCTATCAGTATTACTTGGAAAGCTGGCAGGGCCAAGGCTGAAAAAGATATAGCAAATGAGTTGAGATGCTACAGAAAAAAATTAATAGCTAAATGTGGTTTACTTTAACTATTCCAATATGAAGAAATGGGAAATTTTACATTTGCAAACTAGAAAACTTTTATTAGATTTCACTTAACAAAGGAAGAATATCACCCTATATTTCTTATTTAATAATTCCTCAAACAATTCACCATTATGAGGAATAATACTCCAGAATATTCCCTCTGTTCTTGCCATGCCTTTTGTCTTGAAAATTGAGAAGGAATGTAATAGTAATTATGCTTTTGCTATCTCATGATCTTTACCCTAATGTTGTTTGTTTTTGCTCTTTTTTGGGGATCCTGCTACACATCTCCCAAGTAAATTGTATACAAGTTATTATTTTTAATTATGAATGACTGGCTTTAACTTGGCTTAGTTTCTAGCCAGCTTTTCTTAACTTATCCTATCTACCTTTTGTCTCTGGGATTTTCCTGTTCTCTCCCTTCTGTAAATCTTACTCTTACTCTGTGGCTTGCTATGTAGCTGGGTGGCTGGCCACTGGAGGCCACCTCTTTCTCTGGCTACTAGCTAGCTTTCTTCCTCCAGATTTCTCCCTGTATATATTGTCTCTGTCTGCCAGCCCCTATTCTTTCTCCTGCCTCGCTATTGGCCATTCAGTTCTTTACTAGACCATCAGGTGTTTTAGACAGGTATACTAACACAGTTTCACAGAGATAAACAAATGCAACATAAATAAATGTAACACACTTTAAAATAATATTCCAACACTGTAGGCAGAAAAAAAATGGCATGCAATGATTTTTTTTGATCATCAGAGAGTTTTATTAATCTTCTCTGTGGAACATTAGTAGGCTTAACTTATTATTCTTACATGAAAATTTCACTCCATACAAAATAATCCTTGGGGATTTAGTCATCAAAAATATAACATAAAGTTCCCAGAAAAAAATCCACACCCATTTTGAAAACAATACTCACTGATTGATTGGAATTCATGATTGTGGTGTGTTTGAATGTTGTAGGTCCATAGTCAAAGTTATCTTTAGTTGCTTAGTAGGCATTCACTGCTTATCCTTTGTTTTATAACTAAAATTTTTCATGAAATTACTTGGTATTGGAGCTTTTTTTTTTTAGATGACCTGATCCATACTCCTTGGCCATGGTCACTCCATTTGCTCAAGAATAAACATGTTTATTCCTTTTGAAGTAATAACCACATTTTACATCAATTGTAGTTGCTAATAACAAGATCTGAAGTCATGACTAAATTGATGCCTGACCTGGCATGGGCTGCGGTGTGGGAAAGACTTTCATCACTTATTGGTCACTATACTTAGCCTCACCAACTACCGTACATTCCTGTCATCAGGAAACAGCAACATTTCTGAAATCACATTTTCCCTATGCAAGTGTTTTAGATATGGGGAATGAAGTAAAAATATACAAAGAATTGTATTTGACCTGAGAAAAACATGATTCAGTATTGCTTAATTCTTTCTGCCTGGAACACCTGCCTTCCAGACATTTTGGAAACAAGAATTAAAAAAACAGGCAATACATTACATGGTGTTAATTTAATTTAACTATAATTTTATGAAAACAGTTCAAAAGGATTTTTTGAAATTCTACCTTTGATTTTATTGAAGTTGCTTAGCAAAGTCAGAGGCCATTGAACTGTAAGTACTTAGTGTCCTGCTTTGAATAATAATACACATAATAATACACATAATCAAATAAAGTCAGTGAAGTGTGTACAATCATATTATCTAACACTGTTTGTGATGCTTTGTGCTGGCTCTCTGAAAGCTAAAGAAATATGTGTCCTGATTGTAGGAGTAATAAACATGGGCAATTATGCATGATTATGGAGATTAAGTTCTAATTAAGGCTCAATTTAAATAATATACTCACCTACAAATCTTTTTAAGTTTTCAGTGACATGAAAAAGATGAAGGTAAGTCAAAATACCTATATGCATAGTGAGTACTGATAAAATAATTTGGCCAGTGGTCTGCAGTTTGTCAATAGTCTGCCATGTAGCATATAAAGAGCTTATGTCTGTTTTAATTTGTATAAGCAGAATCATCCTTTTCTAGCATTTAAACATCAAGGTAGAGTTTTTACATCTAATAACCATAGTTACTCCTTACAAATATGCCTTTGTGTTTCATATTTTTAATCCAAAAATGTATATTTTTTAACATCAGTTGCGCCATTTCCTGAAAAACAATTAGAATATTTTTCTATTTAAACTTATTATTCTTACTTTAAAAGACTAAATGAAATCCTTTATATTTTATAATTTTGTTTTAATAATTAGAAAAGCACACAATGAAATAACAAAGTGCAATGTATATCATTGATTAAAAATAAAACTAAGTGAAACTCTTTTCTTCTTTTTCAAAACTCAGAAATTTCAACATTATTTAAATAAATAATATTTTTAGAAATATTTAAACATTTAATAATTTGTACAATCATTTATATTTCTAATGTAAATAATTTAAAATCCTATTTACATTTTATTGTATTTACATAAAATTATTGTATTAATAGTGCTTATTAGGTTTTGTGAAATTATCAAAGCTATATATAATACAACTTAATCAATTATGCCCCTCCATTCAACTCTTCCTGAGACACTCTCCAGCTTCATGGTCTCTGCTTGTTATATAACATACTAAATCCAGCAAGTGCTGCCTATATGGGCACAGCTGTAGCATTATCCACTGTGGTATGGGCACTCTGCCAAGGCCATCCCATTATTTGCCAGGTACAGTATTACTTTCATTTAGGTAAATTGGATTGTTTTGTGTGTCAGCTTGACACAAGCTATAGTCATCAGAGGAAGAAACCTCAGCTGAAGAAATGCTTCCTTTGAGATCCAGCTGTAAGGCATTTTCTCATTTAGTGATCAATGGGAGAGGGCCCAGGCTGTGATGGGTGGTACCATTCCATCACTTCCTTCTGTGATGAATAGAAATGCTGAAATGTAACCCTAGTAAACTCTTTTCTCTCCAACTTGCTCTTTGGTCATGATGTTTCATCAAAGCAATAGAAACCCTAACTAAGACAGATGAAGAAAGATTTGTAGTTTCAATTATTTAATCATCAAAACATAACTAACAAAGCTGGATTTTTAATCTACCCAGTTTTGTAATATGGTTAATGTTTCTCATACATTATAAATAGTCACAGTAACATAGAGGCAATATTCAAGTAGATCTCATCTATTTCTCCTTCGTGGGCTACCTAAGAATTCCTCTTAGGGTCCTCCTTGTTAGCTAGCTTCTCTGGAGCTGTGGGTTGTAGTCTGGTTATCCTTTGCTTTACATCTAGTATCCACTTATGAGTGAGTACATATAATGTTTTTCCTTCTGAGTCTCGGTTACCTCACTCAGGATGGTATTTTCTAGTTCCATCCATTTGCCAGCAAATTTCATAATACTGTTTTGTTTTTTTTTTTTTACTGCTGAGTAGTCCTCCATGGTGTATATGTACATGAGCAAACTGAGGGTGAGTAGAACTAATGGAGGGCAAGAAATGGAGGATGAGAACATAAGGAAATGGGATGTTTGAGCTGGATCAGGGGCAGAGTAGAAGAGCAAGGGAAGAGATATTGTGATAAATGAAGACACAATGGGAATAAAAAGAAACATAGTGGTAGGGAAGTTCCCAGGAATCCAGAAGGATGATGCCACCTTAGACTACTAGAAATATTTGAGAGGGTGCCTGAACTGATCTACTCCAGTAACCAGATTAGTGAATACCTTAACTGTCATTATAGAGCCTTTATCTAGTTACTGATAAAAGCAGATGAAGAGGTCCAAGCTGGACACCAGGCTGAGCTGCAGGAGTCCAATCAATTAGAGAGAGGAGGAATTTTATAAGCAAGGGACATCAAAATCATGATGGGAAAACATAGAAAGATAGCCTGCCAAACTAGTGGAAACCCATGAACTATGGACCAATAGCTGTGGAGTCCCCATGGGACTGGACTAGACCCTCTGGATACTCGAGACAGATGTTTAGCTTGAACTGTTTAGGGGGCCCCCAGGAAGAGGGATCAGGATCTGTCCCTAGTGCATGAGTGAGCTTTTTGGGGCCTAGTGCCTAAAGTGTGACAGCTTTAGCAGCCTTGGTGCAGGGGGTAATGGCTTGGACCTGCCTCAACTGCATGTACCAGGCTCTGCTGAAAACTCATGAGAGACCTGACTTGGAAGAGGTAGGAATAGAGGAAAGGTTGCAGGAAAAGGCTGGGGGAGGGAAGAAGGAGGAGGGGGATTTGTGGTTGGTATGTAAAATGAACAGACAATTTCTTAATAATAAAAAATACAGTACATATAAAAATATTGAAGTCATATTTCTAGAACTTGACACTGCAGTCTAAGTGGAGCTTAGTAGAGATAAAAGTACACCATATTAGCCATGTCTTCTGATGACAGGGCCATGATGTTGAAGATAAGCAGGATTCATCCAGAGTAAACTTATAAAAAAAATCTATCCCTTAGCTTAAGTGACAGAAACACTGTATTGATGTAGAAACATGATTTATTCATTCTTTTTTAATTATTTAAAATCCACCTACAATAAACAAGATGTTACATTTTGTGTCCATCCTTTATTAAACCTGCAGAATTTTATGAATCTGAATGAATTAGTTGTAGTGGACCAGCCCCCATACTTATTTACTCCAGGAACTCCTGAGAAATGAGGGATAAGAGACTTAGTTAGAAATAGGGGAGAGAAAAAATAGGATAAACTTGGGTGGTCCTTGATACTTATCCAAACAGGCCAGAATTTTATTCCAAAGATCTATTTATAACAATGCCAAAGGGTGGAGCAAAAGACCTACCCCTTGCTAGTTACAGTCACCTGGTACACCGCTCCATGGTCCAATCAACCTCTTTTTTTATTATTATTATGTGTTTTAATTTTATATATCAGCCATGGGTTCTCATGTCCTACCCCCTCTTGCCCCCACCCCTTCCTTCTCCCCAGCACCTCTGCTCCATTCCCATGTCCTCCAGGACCAAGACACCCCAGGGGATTCATTTAAACCTGGTGGATTCAGTACAGGCAGGTCCTGTCTCCTCTTTCCAGGCTGAGCATGTGTCCCTGTGTAAGCCCAAGGTTCCAAACAGCCAGCTCACACACTAAGGACAGGTCCTGGTCCCATAGCCTGGGTGCCTCCCAAACAGATCAAGCTATTCAATTGTCCCACTTATCCATAGGGCCTGATCCAACAGCTGTTGGTTCATAATTCATGTGCTTTTTTTCAATTGGCTATTTGTCCCTGTGCTTTTTGCAGTCTTGGATTCAACAATTCACGCTCTTGTAGTCCCTCCTCTTTCTGGACAGTTGGACACTTGGAGCTCCACTTGGGGCCTGGCTGAGGATCTCTGCATCCACTTCCATCAGTTATTGGATGAGAGTTCCAAGACGACTGTTAGGGTGTTTAGTCATCTGATCACCAGACTAGGTCAAATCAGGCTTTCTCTTGACCATTGCCAGCAGTCTACAGAGGATATACCATTGTGGATTTCTGGGGACCTCTCTAGCACTCTGCCTATTCCTGTTCTCATGTGGTCTTCATTTATCATGGTCTGTTATTCCTTTTTCTCCCTTTCTGTTCTTGATCCAGCTTGGATCTCCTGCTCCCCTAAGCTTTCTTTCCCTCAAATATTGCTCTTAATTACTCCCACTGTCGTCCAGGTTGTTCATGTAGATCTCATCCATTTCTCTGTCATTGGGTGATCCCTGGTTCTTTCCTAGTGTCCCGTTTTGTAAGTAGCCTCCTTGGAGTTGTGTAGCAGTCTAGTCATCTTTGTTTTACATCTAGTACCCTACTATGAGTGAGTACATACAATGTTTGTCCTTCTGAGTCTGGGTTACCACACTCAGGATGATTTTTTCTAGATCCATCCATTTGCCTGCAAACCTCATGATGTCATTGTTTTTCTCTGCTGAGTAGTACTCCATTGTGTATATGTACCATATTTTCTTTATCCATTCTTCAGTTGAAGGGCATCTAGGTTGTTTCCAGGTTCTGGCTATTACAAAGAATGCTGATATGAACGTAGCTGAGCAAATGGCCTTGTGGTATGATTGAGCATTCCTTGGGTATATACCCAAGAGTGTTACAGCTGGGTCTTGGGGGAGATGGATTCCCAATTTTCTAAGGAAGCAACATATTGATTTCCAACGTGGCTGTAAAAGCTTGCATTCCCACCAGCAGAGGAGGAGAGTTCCCTTTGCTCCACATCCTCTCCAGCATAAGCTGTCTTCTGCGTTTTTGATCTTAGTCATTCTGACATGTGTAAGATGGTATCTAAGAGCCATTTTGATTTGCATTTCCCGGATTATTAGGTAGGTTGAGCAATTCCTTAAATGTCTTTCAGCCATTTGAACTTCCTCTGTGGAGAATTATCTGTTTAGTTCTATAGCCCATTTCTTAGTTGGACTGTTGGGCATTTTGGTGTCTAATTTCTGGAGTTCTTTATATATTCTGCATATCAGCCCTCTGTCAGATGTGGAGATGGTGAAGAACTTTTCCCATTCTCTAGTCTGTTGCTTTGTCTCGTTGACTGTGTCCTTTGCTCTACAAAAGTTTCTCAGTTTCAACAGGTCCCATTGATTGATTGTTTCTCTCAGTGTCTGTGCTACTGGTGTTATATTTAGAAAGTGATCTCCGATGTCAATGCATTCAAGAGTACTTCCTACTTTCTCTACTATCAGGTTCAGAGTAGAAGGATTTATGTTGAGGTCTTTGATCCACTTGGATTTAAGTTTTGTGCATGGTGACAGATATGGATCTATTTGTAGCCTTCTACAAATTGACATCCAGTATGCCAGCACCATTTGTTGAAGATGCATTCTTTTTTCCATTGTACATTTTTGGCTTCTTTGTCAAAAATTATGTGTTCATAGGTGTGGGGGGTAATTTCAGGGTCTTCAATTCGATTCCATTGGTCCACATGTCAGTTTTTATGCCAGTACCAAGCTGTTTTTATTACTGTATCTCCATAGTAGGGCTTGAGGTCATGGATCATGATGCCTCCAGAGGTTGGTTTTATTGTACAGGATTCTTTTGGCTATCCTGGGGTTTTTGTTTTTCCATATGAAGTTGAGCATTATTCTTTCCAGATCAGTGTAGAATTGTGTTGGTAATTTGATGGGAATTGCATTGAATCTGTAGATTGCTTTTGGTAAGATCACCATTTTTACTATGTTAATCCTTCCTATCCATGAGCATGGGAGATCTTTCCATTTTCTGACATCTTCTTCAATTTCTTTTTTCAGGGACTTAAAGTTCTTTTCATATAGGTCCTTCACATGCTTAGTTAGAATAACCCCAAGGTATTTTATATCATTTGTGGCTATTGTAAAGGGTGATGTATCTCTGATATCCTACTCAATAAAATTCTGGTGAACAGACTCCCAAGTACACATCAAAACAATTATCTACCATGATCAAGTAGGCTTCTTCCCAGGGATGCAAGGGTGATTCAACATACAAAAGTCTGTCAATGTAATACACCATATAAACAAATTCAAAGAAATAAACCACATGATCATCTCACTAGATACAGAAAATGCATTTGACAAAATCTAACACCCCTTCATGATAAAGGTCTTGGAGAGATCAGGAATACAGGGAACATACCTAAACATAATAAAGGCAATCTACAGCAAGCCAACAGCCAACATCAAATTAAATGGAGAGAAACTCAAAGCAATACCACTAAACTCAGGAACAAGGCAAGGCTGTCCCATCTCCCCATACTTATTCAATATAGTACTTGAAGTTCTAGCCAGAGCTATAAGACAACATAAAGAGATTAAAGGGATACAAATTGGAAAGGAAGAAGTCAAGCTTTCCCTATTTGCAGATAACATGATAGTATACGTGAGTGACCCCAAAAATTCAACCAAGGAACTGATACAGCTAATAAAAAACCTTCAGCAACATAGCAGAATTCAAGATCAACTCAAAAAAATCAGTACCCCTCCTATATACAATAGACAAACAGTCTGAGAAGGAAACCATTCAACCTCTTATGCAGTCACTAGGAAACCTACCTGGCTACAAGAATTAGTAATACTGGATATTAATGACTATTTGTGGGGTTTCTTTTTGCACAAGTAATCAAGCTGTATGCATCTTTGTGACATGCTCTTTTGTTTTACTATTGAGCACTGTAAATCAGTCATAGCCAAGTTAGTATATATAGTATTAATTAAAAATATGCCGATACCTACTTATACACTTTCTAACAATGCTCATATAGCTAATCCATAGTTTTGTTCCAGAAAAAAACTCTGACTAAGACATTAAAAAACATTGGATGATTTCTGAGCCATGCATTTGGTTTCCTAGTTAAAGAATCCATCAAACTCCAATTGCATATTTCATAAGTCATTTTGTTATCATATAACTTTTGCTTTGTTAATTTAATTCTTTTCATCGTAATAGTAATAATAGTATTGGATACTATAGGTATGTATACTCTTCAATATAATATATGAAATTTCATTGGTATTGAAGGAGATCTTCATAATTTTAGAGAGAATCTATATAATATAAATTTCTAATTAATTATTACATAATAGCTATTTTTACTGAACTTTCACTTCAAAAATAATAGTGGGTTGTTTTACTTTGTTTTGTTTTTAGCATAAAATAACTTTAAATTTAGTTTTAACTAATTTAAATTAATTTCAATCAAGAATTTGTGTTTTTATTTATTTTTTATTGTAATTTTTATTTTATAATTTGTTTTAATTTTACATATCAGCCACAGATCCCCCTGTCTTCCCTCCTCCTGCTCCCCCCCAGCCCTGTCCCCACTGCCATCTCCTCAAGGCCAAGGACTTCCCTGGGGATTCAGCTCAGCCTGGTAGATTCAGTCCAGGTAGGTCTAGTCCCCTCCTCCCAGGCTGAACAAAGTGTCCCTGCATAGGCCCCAGGTTTCAAACAAACAGCTCATGCACTAAGAACAGGTCCCAGTGCCACTGCCTGGGTGCCTCCAAAACAGTTCAAGCTAATCAATTGTATCACTTATCCAGAGGGACTAATCCAGTTGGGAGCTCATCAACTATTTGATCATAGTTCATGTGTTTCCACTAGTTTGACTATTTGTCCCTGTGATTTTTCCAATCATGGTCTCAACATTTCTCAATCATACAATCCCTCCTCTTTCTCACCAATTGGACTCCTGGAGCTCCACTTGGAGCCTGGCCATGGATCTGTGCATCTGCTTCCATCAGTCATTGGATGAGATTTCTAGACTGACAGTTAGGGTGTTTGGCCATCCAGATCACCAGAGTAGGTCAGTTCATTCGAGCTTTCTCTCAACCATTGGCAGTAGTCTAAGCAGAAGAAAACAATAAACACCAGAAAGAAATCCATGAAAAAGCAGTGAAACAGATGAGGGAAATAGTTCAAGACCAGAAAAGAGAAATAGAAAAAATGAAGAATATACAAACAGAGGGAATGCTGGAAATAGAAAATCTGAGTAAACGAACAGGAAACACAGATGCAAGCATAACCAACAGAATACAAGAGATGGAAGAGAAGATCTCTGGTGTAGAGGATACAATAGAAGAAATGTACTCGTCAGTCAAAGAAAATACCAATGCAAACAAACAAACAAAAAAAAACAAAAACAAAAACTTAGAACACAAAATGTCCAAGAAATCTGGGACATCATGAAAAGACCAAATCCATGAATAATAGGGATAGAGGAAGGATAAAAATACCAACTCAAAGTCACAGAAAATATATTTAACAAGATCATAGAAGAAAACTTTCCCAATTTAAAGAAGGAAATGCCTATGAAGATATAAGAAGCATATAGAACACCAAACAGACTGGAAGCCCCCAACCCCCCCAAAAATTCCCTGGCAACATAATAATTAAACAACTAAACTTACAGAATAAAGAAAGAATATTAAGAGGAGGAAAGGACAAAGGCTAAGTGACTTATAAAGGCAAACCCATCAGAATAACACATGATTTCTCAATGGAGACTTTGAAAGCCAGAAGGACCTGGACAGATGTAATGTAGACACTAGGACCATGGATGCCAACCTACACTAATATACACAGCCAAACTTTCAGTCAACATAGACGGAGTGAACAAGACCTTCCAAGACAAAGCCAGATTTAAACAATACTTATCCACAAACTCAGGACTACAGACAGCACTAGAAGGAAAATTCCAACCTAAGGAAGTCAGGTACACCCTTGAAAACACAGGCAATAGATACCACCACAGCAGTAAAACTCAAAGAACTCATAACCACCCAAAAAATGACAGGAATGAACAATCACTGGTCATTAATATCCCTTAATATCATGGACTTAATTCACCTATAAAAGGACACAAGCTAAAAGAATGGATATGAAAACAGGACCCATCTTTCTGCTGCATAAAAGAAACACACCTCAAATTCAAAGATAGACACCTCCTAAGAATAAAAGGCTGGGAAAAGACTTTCCAATCAAATGGTCTTAAGAAGCAAGCAGGTGTAGCCATCCTAATATCAAGCAAAATAGACTTCAAACTAAAATCAATCAAAAGAGATAAAGAAGGGCATTATATACTCATCACAGGAAAGATCCACCAAGATGAAGTATTAATTCTGAACATTTATGCCACAAACACAAGAATACCCACATATGTAAAGAAACATTACTAAAGCTTAAGTCACATATAAAACTCCACACATTAATAGTGGGAGACTTCAACATGCCACTTTTACCACTGGACACATCTGCCAAATAAAAAATTGACAGAAAATTTAAGGACTTAACTGGTGTTATGACTCTAATGGACTTAATTGTTATCTACAGAACATTCCATCCGAACAAAAAAGAATATACCTTCTTCTCAGCACCCCATGGAAACTTCTCTATAATTGACCACATGCTTGGCCACAAAACAAATCTCAACAGATACAAAACAATTGGAATAACCTCCTGCATTCTATCAGACCACTATGATTTAAAGTTAGATTTCAACAGCAACAAAAAATAAAGATAGCATACAATCTCATGGAAACTGAAAAAAATGCTCACTGAATCACCAATGGGTTAAGGAAGAAATAAAGAAAGAAGTTAAAGACTTCCTAGAGATCAGTGAAAATATAATACCCAAACTTATGGGACACTATGAAAACAGTGCTAAGAGGGAAATTCAAAGCACTAAATGCCCACATAAAGAAGTTGGAGAAATATCACACTGGTTACTTAACAGCACAACTGAAAGCTCTAGAACAAGAAGAAGCAAAGTCCCCTGAGAAGAATAGACACCAGGAAATCATCAAATTGAGAGCTGAAATCAATAAGATAGAAACAAAGATAATAATACAAAAATTAATGAAACAAAGAGATAGTTCTTTGAGAAAACCAACAAGATAGACAAGCCCTTATCCAAACTAACCAAAAGACAAAGAGAGAGCATCCAAATTAACAAAATCAGAAATGAAAAGGGGGACATAACAACTAACACTGAGGAAATCCAGAAAATCATCAGGTCATACTTCAAAAACCTCTACTCCACAAAACTGGAAAATCTAAAAGAAATAGATAATTTTCTGGATAGGTACAATATACCTAAGTTAAACAAAGACCAGATAAACTATTTAAATAGTACAATAACCCCTAAAGAAATACATGCAGTCATTAAAATTCTCCCATCCAAAAAAGCCCAGGACAAGATGGTTTCAACACAGAATTCTACCAGATCCTCAAAGAAGAGCTAATACCAATACTCTCTAATTGTTCCACACAATAGAAAGAGAAGGGACATTACCAATGTCCTTCTATGAGGCTACAATTACTCTGATTCCTAAACCAAACAAAGATGCAACAAAGAAAGAGAACTACAGACTGATCTCCCTCATGAATATTGATGCAAAAATACTCAACAAAATACTGGCAAACAGACTCCAAGAACACATCAAAACAATTATCCACCATGATCAAGTAGGCATCATCTCAGAGATGCATGGGTAATTCAACATATGAAAGTCTGTCAATATAATACACCATATAAACAAACTGAAAGAAAATACCACATGATCATCTTATTAGATACTGAAAAGGCATTTGACAAAATCCAACAACCCTTTATGAAAAAGGTCTTGGAATGATCAGGAATACAGGGAACATACCTAAACATAATACACACAATTTACACCAAGCTAACAGCCAACACCAAATTAAATGGAGAGAAACTCAAAGCAATTCCTTTAAAATCAGGAACAAGGCAAAGCTGTCCAATCTCCCCATATTTATTCAACATTGTACTTGAAGTTCTAGCCAGAGCAATAAGACAACATAAGGAGATTAAGGGGATACAAATTGGAAAGGAAGAATTCAAGCTTTCTGTATTTGGAAATGACATGGTACTATACATAAGTGACCCCAAAATTCAACCAAGGGACTTATACAGTTTATAAACACCTTCAGCAATATAGCAGGATACAAGATAAATTAAAAAAAAATCAGTAGCCCTCCTATATAAATAGACAAACAGGCTGAGATAGATCACCCTTTACAATAGTCACAAATGATATAAAATATCTTGGGGTAACTCTAACTAAGCAAGTAATGGACCTACATGACAAGAACTTTAAGTCCCTGAAAAAAGAAATTGAAGATGTCAGAAAATGGAAAGATCTCCCATGCTCATAGATAGTCAGGATTAACATAGTTAAAATGGCGATCTTACCAAAAACAATCTATAGATTCAATGTAATCCCCATCAAAATACCAACACAATTCTTCACAGACCTGGAAAGAACAATGTTCAACTTCATATGGTAAAACAAAAAAACCCAGGATAGCCCAAAGATTCCTGTACAATAAAACAACCTCTGGGTGCATTAAGATCCCTGACCTCAAGCTCTACTATAGAGCTACCATAATAAAAACAGCTTGGTGCTGGCATAAAAATCAACATGTGGACCAATGGAACTGAACTGATGACCCTGACATTAATCCACACACCTTTGAATATATAATTTTCGACAAAGAAGCCAAAACTGTACAGTGAAAAAAAGAAAGCATTTTCAACAAATGGTGCTGACATAACTGGATGTCAACATATAGAAGGCTGCAAATAGATCCATATCTGTCACTATGCACAAAACTTAAGTCCAAGTGGATCAAAGACTTCAACATAAATCCAGTTACTCTGAACCTGATAGAAGAGAAAGTAGGAAGTACTCTTAAATGCATTGGCACCAGAGATCACTTTCTAAATATAACACCTGTAGCACAGACACTGAGAGAAACAATCAATCAATGGGACCTGTTGAAACTGAGAAGCTTTTGTAGAGCAAAGGACATGGTCAATAAAACAAAGTGACAGCCTACAGAATGGGTAAAGACCTTCACCAACCCCACATCTGACAGAGGACTGATATCCAGAATATATAAAGAACTCAAGAAATTAGACATCAAAATGCCCAACAATCCAATTAAGAAATGGGCTGTAGAGCTAAACAGAGAATTCTCAACAAAGGAAGCACAAATGGCTGAAAGACAATTTAAGGAATTGCTCAACATCCCTAATCATCAGGGAAACATGAATCAAAGTGACTCTGAAATACCACCTTAGACCCATCAGAATGGCTAAGATCAAAAACACTGAAGACAGCTTATGCTGGAGAGGATGTGGAATAAGGGGAACTCTCCTCCACTGCTGGTGGGAATGCAAGCTTGTACAGCCTATAGTGATATTTTATTTGTATCAAAATGTGATTTTATTTGTATGTTAATAAAATTGCCTTGGGGTCAAAGCAAGCCAGAGCAGAAGCTGGGTGGTGGTGGTGCATGCCTTTAGTTCCAGCACTTGGGAGGCAGAGCTAGATGGATCTCTGTGTGTTCAAGGATATAGCCAGCATGGCGACAAACACCTTTAATTTCAATACCAACCATAGAAGACCTGGAGGTCTGTACAGACAGACAGTGACGAGGAGGTCATGTGGCTGGGTTTACAAGCAGTGAGAAAGCAGAACAGAAAGTCTATAAAAAGAAAACACACACAGAAATAGGTCTATTGTGTAGAGGAAAGACAGCAGAAGTAGCGAAGGGTAAAGTTTTCAGCTTTTGCTCTGACCTCATGGCTTTTAACTCTGCAATTGTTCTCTGTTTCTTATTTAACAGGACGATTACTCTACTTTTGGTGCCCAATGTGGCAAGAATTCAATAAAAACTTCTTGGCTTGGCAGTGGGTCCAGCTTCCCAGGCACTTTGTAAATCAATGGGGTGCTTCTTTAGAAAATTGGGAATCCATCTCCCCCAAGACCTAGCTATACCACTCTTGGGCATATACCCAATGAATGCTCAATGTGCCCACAAGGGCACATTCTCAGCTACGTTCCTAGCAGCATTGTTTGTAATAGCCAGAACCTGGAAATAACCTAGATGCCCTTCAACTGAAGAATGGATAAAGAAAATATGGTACATATACACAATGGAGTACTACTCAGCAGAGAAAAACAATGACATCATGAAGTTTGCAGGCAAAAAATCATCCTGAGTGAGGTAACCCAGACTCAGAAAGACAAACATGGTATGTACTCACTCATAGGAGGATACTAGATGTAAAACGAGGGATGACTAGACTGCTACTCACAACTCCAGCGAGGCTACCTAGAAAATAGGACCCTAAGAAAGACATAGGGGTCCCTCAGTGACAGAAAAATGGATTAGATCTACATGAGCAAACCTGACATGAGCGGGGCTGGGGGGGGGGGTGGGTAGTGAAGGGCAAGTATCGAGGTAAAGAGAGCATAAGGGAGTGGGAGATACCAGCTCGATCAAGAACAGAAAGGGAGAACAAGGAAAAGAGACCATGATAAATGAAGATCCCATGGGAATAGGAAGAAGCAAAGTGCTAGAGAGAAAGAATTTGGGTTTTCAGCTGGACATGGTGGATCATGCCTTTAATTCTAGCACTTGGGAGGCAGAGTCAGGCTGATCTCTGTGGGTTCAAGGACAGCCTGGTCTACATAGCAAGTTTTGGGACAGCTAGGGCTGCTACACATAGAAACTCCATCTCTAAAAAACAACAAAAAAAATGATGTTGCTATCAATTTATTGATGTAGAGACATAATACCAAATAGATATTTTATATTTTCCTTGATATTCCAAAACAGAGAACCACAACTACTTTACTTTTATGCATTTTCCTGTTATTTGTTTAGATAAATATATGACCTGAAACTTTTTTCTTCTCTTTAAATCTTTAAACATCATTAAAAACTTTTAACTTTTTTCTGGGTGATTTATAACAGATGTTTATAATATATATTTATAATAGACATTCTTGCCTGATGATTTCAAGAAATGAAGTTATTATCATTTTTCAAAAAGTATGAACTCCAAATAATTACTTCCCATAAATATTATTTGTTTTAAAAGTTATCACAGATATTAGTTCTTAATATTAAAATGTTACCATAATGAGATCACTTCATCTTTCTTATTTACCCTCAAAATACTTTTAATGAAAATATCACCTATGTGATCTTAATTCCTTATAAAAGAAATGACTTTCTTTAAAAATACAAACAATTATTTAGCTCTGGGGAAGAGTAGCTTTTCAATTTCAGCAAAACAAAAGCAAGTAACTCAAGCCCGACTAAAGCCAGATATAGGGAGACAGGCTAACAATCCTTTCATGTCATCAACCTTCAAGAAAACCATAGTAAATACTTTAATAGAATGTGGAGTAAAGTTTGGACAGTCCACATGTCATTCCACCCACCACTGATTTCATTGTGTGATGACAAGTGATCACCCAGAATACATACAAGCTGTTTTAAGTTCTCACTAACGTAAGTGGTTGAAAAGCTGTGGTTAGTATTGACGTTTTGAAGAATGAGCATGAAGATTTTGAAATGTGATTTATTTTCTTGTTAAAGTAAAAGAAACAACTTGGAAAGTAGTCTTTGGAACTTGCATTCTAAAGGAGAACATGTCACCATTTGTCAATGATCTTCTAGGGATATGGGTTCTCTTTTCTAGCACATCTCATCAACAGATAATTTCATCAGCAGCAAGATGTGTACGTATTTCATTTTGAACACTATGCTATCTGCTTACTTTTGCATAGGCAATAATTTGTGTTTTTACATCTTGAAATAGTTTGACCCAAATTCAGGAACCTGCTTCTTCTTATAGGCAATATTATTGAATCCACTTAGGGAGCTAAGGCTATCATCTATAGGAGTGTGGCTAACTACATTGATATTTCTATTCATGAGAATATATTCATTATTAGTGGTTAAAGATTAGCAGATTCAGTTCCTAATATATCTGAAAAATTGCACTCTCTTATTTTAAAAATTAAAGAAAAATTTACTAAAAACCAAATTATAAGTCATATTAATTATTCATATAGAAAGATATTGTACAAATAGTAATTTACAGCACCCTTTACATATTTCATTTAGAAAAGTCTCAAGATATATCTCTTAAAACATAGTCTTTAAGAAATCACCACAATTCTGGTGTAACCTCTGGAAACCTGTCTGCTTGGCCTCATTATATCTCAGCAGATGGTTCTGTCAATGTGTAGTGAGTTATGAATTTCAACTTTGGCTTCCCTTTTCCTGCCCTTTGACTAAAGATCACAGATAATTGAATTGGAAGCACAATTCAATCATATCAGACAACTGTATTCAATAATTTTCTATGTGGGTTTTTTTGTAGCAATAATTGTTATTGCTGATGCTAAAAATTCTCCTTCATTATACCTTTTTTTTGGCCTCATAGATGAGGCTTAATTGTTATAATATGTGATATTTAATATTTTTTCAAAATCAAAAGAAATGACTGTTATAATATGTATTGACATAATTCTTGTGAAGGAAAAAAGTATTGGAGACAAGCCATTGATTTATTGGGTTTTTAAGGCAGTAAAATTACCACGGAAAAAATCTATTATCCTTATGTTTTATTCAGGAGTGGAAATATACAGATTAGTTTTATGACTTAAAAATATTTCATCTTGTGCCATCAGGAAAATGGACTTAAAACACATTAATACATCCTTGATCTATCCCTTATTGTTTAAAAGGAGCTTCATTCTACCTCACAGGAGAGTTACATCTTTAAAGTAGAATGTATAAATTAAACTTTTATGAGATTAAGACTATGTTTTCAGCAAATTACATTTCTAAAGTAGAACACATGACATATTGAACATATAGTTTGATGTAAGTTTTCTTACTGGCTTCTGCAACCTACTATTGAAAAATACTTGTAATAAATATGTATTCACTTACATATTTTTTTTAAACTTATGGGACATTATAGTGATAGGTATTTCACAGCATGGAGGTCTGGACAATTTTCCCTATACTGATCCTAAAGTTTCTGCCTTTTTCTCATTATTTTTTATGCCTCATCTCCAGGCTTATTTCAAGCCAGAAGGTCTGAGCAGCAGGGTCTCCCAGGCCTGTAGTTACTGATTCTCGTTCTGACGAATCAATATCAACTGTGTGCATGAAATCTGATATCATCAACCACATTTTCTCATTTTCACAGCAGGGAAATAAAGTTATTCCAAATTTCAGGGCATCAAATACACAAGTGTTTATTGTAACATAATTTAGCCAGACAAAATACCGAACTGTTATTTTTTGATAATATTATGACTTGTAATGGTTGATTCAATGTTTTTTGGGAAAAGATGATATTAAAGGAAAGCAATGTGATATGCCCCTTGTTATTGACACACTCTTTCACAATATGTATTATTTAATTGTGAAGTCGGTCTACTGAGAAGTGTGAAAGAAATACAATGATTTTTCAAAGATTTTTCTTTAATTTTTTAATTCTACTTTGATATGCATTTAGTTTTGTTTCACTGAATCACTGCTTACACAGGGATCTTCATCTATCTGTTAAATAATGAATCTGGGGCAAGGAGTTACTTTTATGGATTTTTGACAACATTTCCATTTATTCTTCTTTTGATATAATTAAAGAAGTATTTGGAATTGTTCCTTATTATTTATTATGTCATAATGCAAAGTCATAGTATCATACTATATAACACATAGCCTAATTTCTTAAACTCAAACTAAAATTATAAAATCTGAGCTTTCTAACACTTTTAAATGGTCACTAAAATTGATATGACATGTATTTTAAAGTATGGTGCTTATTTTGAGATAATAATATAATTACATGACTTCTCCCTTCTCTTTCTTCCTTTTAGACGTGTCCTTATACCCCTCCTTTCTCTCTTTCAAATTCTTGCCTATATTTTTCATTAATTATTATTGCATTTGTACATGTGTGTGTTCCAGAACATGACCTGTGCAGTATTTACATTGTAAATTGTGTGTTTAAGGGCTGACCATTTATGGTTGAATATGGTTATTCAATGTTAATATGAATATTGGTATATTCTTCCTGGGGTGAACTGTTTCTTCCACTCTGAGAATTCCTTACCTAGATGGATTTCTTAGTGTGGGGTTGAGGCCTTGTGGGCTTTTCTCTATCTACTTTCTCCTGTCCATTTCCTCTTTGCTCTGTGTGTGTTTGGGGAGATATTGGTAAGATTATTTTAGAATAGCTCCCTATATTACTAGGAGACACAATCTTACAGCAAACTCACTGATCCCCAGGATCCAACATCCCTTCTTTTCCTCTTCTGCAATGCTCCCTGTGCCAGAGGTACAGGAATGTTTGTAGATATAGTCATTAACTCTCTTGTTGATGGACATTTTGGAAAGAGTCTGAGTGAATAAACTTTTGGAGCTGAATAGTAGACTGATTTTCAGCATTTTTACAAGAAACTGGGTCTTGGCATTATTCATACCCCTGAAAGGATTTGGAGTAACCTTGGATATATTATGTTTGTGAATCCCTGTGCACAGGCCTGCATTGGGCAACAACCAAGACTCAGTGGGTGACACAAGAGTCAAAGAGAGAACATGCTTTCAATCAATAACTAGGCATTCAATCAGTACTTTTTTTACATATATTTGAACAAAATGGGTTGTAATTTCAAAATCTGAGTAGATATTTTGTGATAGAATTATTATTTGGATAAATTGATAATTTTAAAAAGAATATCCAGAAACATTCTATCTCGTTCTCTTTCTACAAACAGTTACTTTAAAATTTTGTTAGAAAGGCTTTCACAATTTAGATGTTATGAACAATTTATTACTAAATGATATTTGATATTGTAAGATTAAATTATCTATTACTATTTATTTAATTTAACTATAATATGTAGTCAGAATTTTTCTGTGTCCTGCCTGGCCCATGGTCAGGACAAATCTCTCCCAGTCGTGTCCCCAAGTAAACACACAGAGGCTTTTATTAATTATAACTGCATGGCCATGGCTCAGGCTTATTACAGATTACTTCTTACACTTAAATTAACCCCTAATTCTTATTTATGTTTAGCCACATGGTTTGGTACCATTTCTCAATTCTGCCTTGTCATGATGCTTCCTCTGTGTCTGGATGTTGACTCCTGACTCAGACTTCATCTTCCCAGAATTCTCCTTGTCTGCTTATCCCACTTACATTTCCTGCCTGGCTAATGGCCAATCAGAATTCTTTTTATCAACCTATCAGAGCAACATACATTCACAGCATACAGAATGACATTCCACAGCAATAATATCAAATAAAATCCATAATTACCCCACACTCTTTTCTGAAAAACCACTTTAGTTTGTCTGTCAGATTATGTTTACATTTACTTGTACCTTGAAAATATAACAAGCATTTTGGCATTTACCATATGAGAAAAAACAGTTTCATATATACATAGAGGAAATAAATCAACTTACACTGTTGGTTTCTTTACCAAATAATGGAGCTCCAGATATTTTAAGCATCATTTGTCTTTAAACAGAGTGAATAAAAATGGTATTCAGGGATGAAGAAGGTTGTTTAATAACAGGGAAAAAGAAACTTGAAATGGTATAATCAGTACCAAATAAACCACAGGATTCCGCCTTAGAAACTGAACCAAAGTTCATCATTCCAAGAGCTCTCAACAGTTTAAGTCTATTCAGACGATGTTTATGTTGTGTTTCAATTTCGAATACATTGGAATCATTCCTTATACAAGCCAGATTTTCACTCAGTAGGAGTTGGACTCAATCCAGGGAGCTGGCACGAGGCCCCAAATAAATGCACGTTGAAGAGTGCTGCTCTGCTATGGAAGTGTTAAATTAAACTTGACACTCTTAACAAAAAGATTCATTATTTGCATACTTTCGGGAAATCAGATTTGTTCCCACAGTTCTCTCCCTTTGGTACTCTGAGCAGCTGGTATAAAATAAAATCTGTTTGTGCCACCTACATCTATTACTCATAATTAATTCTTATGAAAATACAAATATTTACAAATCACCATAATCTACTAGTGAAATTAGTTAAATCATTGGCAACATAATTTGAGATCACATTATTATTCAGTTATCAGCCACGTGAAAAAATTCAATAGCTCATGTTATGGTGTATTCTGTTTTCAAGAGTATACCAGTCCTCATTTAATAATAATGTCAACCAATACTGAAATATTTTCTTTTTAATTTACCTATGCTTACATTGCGTGCATTCACCTCAATAATATTCCTGAATTGTATTTTGATATCATCATAGAGTTATTTGAAATCAAATCTTATAATATTAGTGTTAGATGCTTTGTGTTCAATGTCACATTGGTATTTAATGTTCTAAGGATGAATGGCTATGCATCCATCTTCAGCAAATGTTCAGGTATGTAGGTGATGACTCACTTTGATTGCTTAAAACAGGATGATGAAGGCCTTCTTCCAGTTTGATACCTTCTTGTTTGACTATTTGGTGGTAGTAAGGAAGCTGTAATGTTTGTCCATCTTTTTTTTCCCCAAAATTTAAATTACTGTGTTACTAAAATTTGTTTTCTTTCAGTTATTCATTAATTTAAGATTTCTCTAAAAGTGCATAACTAGTAGAATGTGTTTATACTGTGTAGATGTGAAAGCATATTTTGACTTATTTTCTTATATTGAAAATAGATATTTTATTACATAATTTATCCTGAATATAGTCCCCCCCCCACTCTGCTCAATATCTCACAACTTCCCCTTCCATCTAAATCTACCCTTTTTCTTCTCTCATTAGAAAAATCAACAAGCTTCTAAGGTGGGTTTGTGTTTAAATTTATCATTTGATAGACTAAAGAGTATTTTATCCTAAAAAGGATGACAGAACATAGAGGTGAAGGAATGTCTATGCGGGTATCAATTAAATTTTTCCATGTTCAATGAGTTTTGTAAGTGTTATCATTAGCAATAGGGCCTGGCCTTCACTTTGTGGATTGAAATCTGTAGATCTATAGTTTTACCAACAGAATGGGTTACTTGGAATTCCAGTAGGACTCCTTTGAATAAAACAACTCAATTAGATAGAACCCAATTATATTACTGGCAGCTGTATCTGGTGACAAGAGATGTCCAGTTGGTGCTATGTCTCCCCATTATTGGGAAATTTCATTTACATCCCCTTCACATATTATCATTTGACTGGCCCTTAAATTTACCTCCTCTCAACATATTCTTACCTTCTGCCCCCTCACCTCCCCACTAATCTCTTGATCCTCTCATTCTAGATTTCCTGAATCATTCCATAAATACCTGTTCTAACTGAAAGATCTAACTATCCCACATTAGTATAATAATTTATAATTAACCTCTGTTGTTCTATGGATTGTAGACTGGTTATTATTGACTTAACAGCTACTATCCACAAGTAAGTGAAAACACACACACACACACACACACACATATATATATATATATATATATATATATATATATATTTTTTTTTTTCTTTCTTTCTGAGTCTGAGTTTTCTCACTCAGGATGATTCTTTTCCTAGTTCCATCAATTTATATGTGATTTTCATGGTTATATTTTTTATTGGCCAAGAAACACTCTACTTTGTAAATGTACCACATTTCAAATCTTTTCTTCTGTTAAAGGATATTTGTGTTATTGCCAAATTTTGACTATTATGAATAGAGCATCAAAGAACATGGTTGAGCAAGTGTCTCTATGGTAAAAAGAAATGAACTTTGGGTATATTCTCAAGACTGATATGTTGAGATCTTGAGGTAGATTTTTTTCCCACCCTCCTTAGGAACTGCCATATTGATTTCCATAGTGACTGTGCAAGACTGCACTCCCACCAGCAATGGTTGACTGTTCCCTTACTCCACATCATTGCCAGTATGAGCTGTCACTTGTTTTATTGATATTAGCCATTCTGAGTGGTATACAATGAAATCTAACAGTTATGATTTGAATTTTTCTATTGAACATTTCTTTAAGTATGTCTTAGCTGTTTGATTTTCCTCTTTTGGGAATTTTCTTTTTAGATCTGTAACACATTTTTCAATTGTTTTATTTATTTTCTTGATATCTGGATTTTGAGTTCTTTATATATTTTGGAAACTAGTTCACAATTGGATATGCAGTTGGTTAATTTTTTTTTTCCATTTCTGAATGCTTTTATTTTATCCCAATGACAATGTCCTTTGCCATGCAGAAATTTTTCAGTTTCATGCAGATACATAAATTATTTGGAAATATTAATGCTTATATTTTTTCCAGATAGTCTTTTTATGTGCCAATGAGTTCAATGTTAATTTCCATTTTCATTTCTATTAGGTTCAGTAAATCTGGTCTTATGATAAGGTCTGTGTTACATTTCGAGTTGAGTTTTATACCTTCTCAAGATCTGTGAAGAACTATATTGGAATTTTAATTGGAGTTACATTGAATCTGTAGATAGATAGCTTTTGGTAGGTTGGTGGTTTTTATTATATTAATCCTACCAAGCTGTGAACATGGAAGATCTTTTCATCTTTTGATGTCTTTCTAAATTTCTTTTTTCAATATATTCATCATACAAGTCTTTCACTTGTGTGTTAGAGAGATCCAAAAGTATTTTATAGTACTTGAAGCTATTGTGAAGTTTGTTTTCCCATGATTTCTTTCTCAATCCATTTGTCATTTATATATAGGAGTGCTACTAATTTTTTTCCAGTTAATCTTGTACCCACCTACTTTGCTAAAAGTGTTTAATAGCTGTAGGAGTTCCATGTTGGAAATTTTAGGTTCACTTATATAGGATATCATAGTATCTGCAAATAAAGATCTTTGACTTCTTTCTTTCCAATTTATATCCCCATCATGTACTTCAATCGCCTTATATCTTTAGCTAAGATTATTGAATAGTGGTGGAGAAAGTGGAAAAATGTGGTGATACATTGTGTATCCTAATAAATTTGCCTGAGGATCAGAGGACAGATCTAACTTCTAGATTAGACATGGAAATCAGGCAGTGGTGATATACACCTTTAATTCGATCACTCAGGAGGCAGAAATCCATTTGAGTCTCTCTGAGTTCAGGGCCACATTGGAAACAGCCAGGCAGTGGTAGCACATACCTTTAATCCCAGACTGGGAAGCACCCATGCATTTAATCCCAAGAAGTTATGTCTAGGCAGACAAAGGCATATAAGGTATGAGGAAACAGGAACTCACTCTATGTAGGTTGAGGATTTTGTAGAGGTAAGAACAGTGGCTGCCTGTTCTGCTTCTCTGATCTTTTAGCTTTCACCCTGATGCCTGGCTCTGGGTTATTTATTTATTTATTTTTAATTAAAAGTCCATTTAAGATTTGAACAACAGAAAACCTTGTGTTGTTCCTTGTTTTTATAGAATGGATTTTAGTTTCTTTCCATTTAAATTGATGCTGGCTATGGGCTTGCTGTAAACTGCCTTATTATGTTGAGGTGTGTTCCTGATATCATTAATATCTCCTGGACTTTTATCTAAAAGATGTGTTGGATTTTGTCAAAGGTCTTTCTTTCACCTAATGAGATGGTCGTGTGTCATTGATTTTTTTGTATTTTTTGTAGTTGTTTCTATTTAATTAATATCAGCCCTTATTTTTTTTATTTCATGCTGTCTATACTTTTTTATGTGATTTCTTCTTCATAGATCTTTTAGCACTACTCTTAAATTACTAATATGCAGTCTCTCGTTTTTCATGTTTGCAGTTGGTGCAAATAATTTCACTCTTAGATAAGCCTTCATTGTGTCCCATAAGTTTGGGTTATGTTGTGTATTCATTGTTCTTAAATTCTACAAAGTCTTTAGAAGTGAGAGACCTGTCCTTGGCTACACTCCCACCCCCACTACCCACTGGACTCTGTCCCTTCAATACCTTGTCTACCACCTAACCTCAGGCACCTAAACATTTTACCCATGGCCAGCCCTCCCATAACCACAAGAGACAACACAGGCACAGCCACAAACCACACCAGGTGGAAAAACAGATGAGTGGCTGGCCTCCCAGCTCGATTGAAGCCCAGACCCTAAACCCTAAGGCACATCCCACGCCCCTCTGCCTCCCATCCTAGCACCAGCAAGGCAGATAGACCTTACCCCTAACTCTGTTGGAACTCCACTACTCTGATGAATTCTCCAGCACCCCGTAAGCATGTGAGATACCTGTCTCCAAGATGCACCACCACTCTGACTACCCACTGGACACTGTCCCTCCAAGACACAGTTTGCCGCTCCACCCTACATACCTGCACATACTTTCTGTGGCCACGCCTTCTGGGTAACCACAGTAGACTACATAGGCACAGGTACAAAACACACTAGTTGGAAGAATGGCACAGACAAAATCCATATCAGATGCTAGATGATTCAAACTTAACAATAAACATTAACCATCACATTATTTATTAATATCATTATACTATCAAAATAGATACTCAAATTAAGCATTGTTGTTTGATTTGGCAATTTCACTATTTTGTCTTTAATTCTATATTGTAGTACTTACCAAATTTATTTAAGTATTTATTTCATTTTTATTTATGTATATGTATGACTCTTTGCCACAGTTGTCTTTGGGTATCCAAGGAAGCCAATGAAGAGTGTTAGATATTCTGGAGCTGCAGTTGTAGGTGGTTATGAGCGACATAACCTTAGTGATGTAACTGAGCTAAGGTCTACTAGAAGAGTAACATGTGCTCTTAACCACTAGGCCATCTCTTGATTCTTCAAATTTAATGTCTAATGTTTAAATTTGAAATAACAAAGTAAAGATCAAATTTCCTCATATTATGGAAAACATATTATACAAAATAATAAGTGGAATTGAACAAAATACTTCATATTAGTAAATTCTGAGTATATACTAAAACATAGGGCATCAATTAATTCTAGTATATAAATACTCACTGTTACTACACTGAAACTAAAGAATAAACAATAAATAATATATTTTTAATTAAGCTCATAACACCAAATAGTAGTATAAAAGTAATGAAATCAGATACTCTGTTTAAGAACAACATATAAATATGTAAGAATTACAAGTATGTTATGTCTGTCACAAATATTATTACAATAGCTGATACACACTTCCCAGACATTCAAATAAAAATTAAATGGTAATTTTCCTAACAAACTAGAAAGAAGAAATCTTTACAGCTGTACCCATTTTACTCTAAAATCCTTACCTAGGTATTGTATATTTTAATGAAATTTAAATGCTTTTAAGAATCACTTGGAAATAGAGGAAAAGAAAATGATGTAATAAACCTTACTCCACCAAGTGCATAATTGACTAGATTTACAACATTACTGAGAATACATAAATGATAATGCAGAACATTTTGCACCTTTTCAAGAGTTGCTGAAGAATTATCATGAAGGAAAATTAGGGGAAATGAAGTTCAGACTCCTGTGTGTGGTGATATTTTATGTGTATGTTAATAAATAAAGTTTACCTGGAGATCAGAGGACATAGCCAGCCATAAACAAAATCCAGGCAGTAGTAGCACATGCCCTTTATCTGATCACATGATAGGTAGAGTTTCTGTGTGTTCAAGGGCACAGCCAAGTGGGTGACACAGGCCTTAATCACAGTACCAACAATAGAGACCTGGAAGTCTGTATAGACAGGAAGTGACAAGGAAGTGAGGTGGCTGGATTAAGAGCCAATGATAAAGTAGAATAGCAAGGCAATAAGGGCTGAGGTTACACAGGAAGAAGCTGGTTTTCTTGGGAAGCTACAGTGAGAGTGGCATGGTGAGCTAAGGTTAGCTGGTGGCTATTCCTATTTCTCTAATTTCTACAACTTTCACCCCTGTATTTGTCTCTGTGTTCCTTATTTAATAAGACTGTTTAGAAATTCCTATATATCTGTGTTTATATTTGTGTTTTCAAAAATTTCACATACAGTAAAGTAACTCCAACTAATGTAACTAACTCTAAAGTTTACAGCAATCCACTATGTTCATGCAAGATCAGTCCATATCAACCCAGGAAAAACAAATTTAATGGAGCTATAACTGTACTTAACTAACCCAACATACTTCAAAATCTTGATATTGCCAATAAGTTCCTTAATTCTTTCATAAATTTGATATTATTTTGAATTTTCCCAGGTGTAGGTAGCAGTAATGTGTTCATTTGTTCTTGTACATCATGATGTTTGGGGTTCCTTGTAGGTAATACCAGGTCATAGGCAGTATACAGAATTCCCTGAAAGGTCTTTTATTTTAATTCAGTTTTTTACTCTAGAGTGTCACCAATGATATTTGGGGGATTTATATGAACAGATTTATAATATAAATTTTGGCTATTTACCAGGGTTTTGTTTCAAGAATGTCTGAACTCCTATCTATTCAAAACAACTGAGGGTCTATAAATCGGCTTACTTTGAAATTTGCTAACAGAGGATTACAATTCTCTTTAAAATCAAGTTGAACTTCTTTACACTTGACAAGAAAGATTTCTGCTTCTACACATCAAGTAAAAGTTTAGTAGCTGACAATCTATTTCTTGTCTGTGAATACACTGATAAATTATCCCGTGGCATAGGTCTCCATGACTCAAAAGACTCTCACTGTTTCTCTGTCTCTACTGTCTATTAATACAAATAGATCAACTTTGCCTTTGGAAATGTGGTGTTACCTGACCCTGGATAAACTAGGATTGATTTACTGACAAAATCAACATACCAGAACTTAAGAATCAATGGTCTTGACCTCATGAAGGTCCTCCAGCATATGCACATAACAATTTTCAGGATTCTATTATTTCCAGATCAATGCTCTCAATTTAATTGTAGACACCCTGATCGGCCTTGGCTTTGTTTAACTTTGTTCATTTTCATCACTATGGTTACAGGAGCAGGTTCTTTAGGGTATTCTCAGAAGCTTTGAGGTTAGAGATGTGCACCTGGAGCTTGGAATGTGAATCCTCCAGCCTTCCCTTTCTTTGGACACTTTGTCCACCCATGGCAGGAAAACAAAGAAACATTACAATATATCTTAGTTTTCCCCAAATGTTCAAAAGTGCTATTTTATTTCATCCTAACTGAAGACCCATGTGTCAAAGGCTTGTTCACCAGTCTTTGACCCAGCTGGGAGGTGTTAGAACTATTAGAAGGCAATTAAACAGAATATCCACAACCCAAATTGTACGTGCTGACCACAGTTATCTAGAGAAGTTAAATGGAGGAAGTATTTAACTTTAGTTAGATTATGTGGTGCTTTGCTAACATTCAGCATCCTAAGCAACTTGGATTGGAAGGTGTTTGTTTCATTTCCAAGTCCACAATAAAGAATGGAGTATCCCCATTAAAGGAGTCTAGATAGGAACTCAAGGCAGAAACTTGGAGGCAGGAATGAGGCAGAGGCCCATGGAGTTAGGCTTTCTCTTCATTGCTTGCTCAACTTTCTCTTTTTATTTCTCCCAGGAATGATAGTCCATGGATAGCTCTGTTTACCATGTGGGGCCCTCCTACATCAAACACCAGTCAAGAAAGTGCAGCACATATTTGCTGACAGGCTAATCTAGTAGGACATTTTTCAATTCAGAATTCCTTTTCCAAAATGACTTTAACTTGTGTCAGGTTGATAGTAAACTAACTAGCACATAAGTGATAGCTGGTGTTGGTTATTAATTTAGCAGAAGTTCTAATCACATAGTAAGAAGTACAGCATTGCTGGAGGAAGTGTATCATTGGGCATTAGCTTTTGGCATTTATAAACTCAATTTCCTTCCAGTTTGTTCTGCCTGCTTTATATCTGTGGTGGAAGATGTGATTTCTCAGCTCCCTGCTCCTGCCACCTGCTGCCATGCCTCTGCTGACATTTTCAAGTCTCCCTGTGGAACTTTTAACAGAAAAAAGTATTTCTTCTATAATTTTCATATAATTGGTCATAGTCTTTTATCACAACAACTTTAAAAGTAACTAATACATGATTACAGGTGCATTTATAAAGACAGTATTACTTTAAAAAACAAAGTAGCCAAATTCAGAAAAGAAATATAAATATTTGAAACAAGTATTAGAATAATCAGTTATGCTGAAACAGAGTGAATTTTTTCTTACCAAAATTTTAATTCAATTGTCAAAAATGCACTACTTACAACTTGTAAACTTACAATAAAAAGCATAATTGAATTAATTAATATCATCACAGAGAAGAAAACTTGAATTCTGTCTAAATTATTTTTTTAAAGTAAAACAATATCTTAATTTCACATTTAAAATTGTGTGAAGTCATAAGTTCACAGATTAAAGAGATGACATAATCACTTGTGGATAATGTAACATTTTAACCAGTTCATTTCTTAAGACTGGAATGGGAGGGTCAACAGGGAAAGGAAGTGAAGAGGAGCAAGGGAGTGAATACAGGGTGTGACAACTAAACCTAAAAGCTATTTGAGGGGTTGTGTGAAAACCTAACACAGAAGAAGCTTCCTAAAACATATATATGTATAAAAGCAATGTAAATGAAATCACAGATAATGGGAGCCCCAACTGGACATCTCTCATCACTAAATCAAGCTTTAGTAGGTACTAGGAATAGGTTACACATAATCAAGTTGTATGCCAAAGAGGCCAAATGGGAATCCTAAAACAACCCAGGCTATTGTCAAGCCTACTGGATGCTCTCCCCAAACTGGCAATAAGGCTGAATACAATATTTACAGAACTCATTGAACATGGAGAACTTGAATTGGTGCCTACCAAGAGCCTTCACCACGACAGATCAGTGTTCATGGTACAAGAATGTACTCTGCATGCTCTCAAGTGAGAAATGAAAACATTAGCCAAACTACAAACCCTGTCAATACAATTATCTCATGCTTACAGGATGTGCTGGTGAAATTATAACACAAAGCTTGTGGTACTAACCAATCAGTTTCTCATTGGATATGAGGTTCACTCTGTGAGAGGGAACCCATCCCAACATGGCTCAGCTGGCCAAGAATCTGAGACTAGGTAGGCAGGAAGGCAAGGGTAAACCAAATACTACTGTTCTGCTAAAGGAATATGGTCATAAAATGAGTTCTAAGGTCATTCTACTCAGCTCATACATAGATCAGTGCCTAACTCAGCCAACATCAGAGAAGCTTCCTCCTGTAGTATGTGAGAAGAAACATGGAGATAAAAATCTAAACAATGTTCATAAAATGAGAAACACCTACCTAGGAATGAATCTCTTACAGACACCAAAGGATGACTGGATTCATGTCAAATATTTTCTCTTTAAAATATGATAGACTTGATTGAATAGAAAATGCACTAATACATATAAGTAATAGGATAACTTAATATCTGGAAAATATAGAACTTTACTTTAGTCAGGAAAGTGGTTTATCGATAATGGATTTCACTGAAAGAGATAAAGTATTGCTGGTGCTGGAGAGGTTACCAGAAATCCACAATGATACATCCACTGTAGACTACCAGCAATGGTCAAGAGAAAGCCTGATCTGACCTAGTCTGCTGATCAGATGGCCAAACACCCTAACGGTCAAGCTGGAACTCTCATCCAATAACTGATGGAAGTGGATGCAGAGATCCTCAGCCAGGGCCCAGGTAGAGCTCCAGGAGGCCAATTGTCGATAAAGAGGAGGGACTGTAAGAGCATGAATTGTTGAGACCAAGATTGGAAAAAGCACAGGGACTATAAATAGCCAAACTAATGGAAGCACATGAATTATGAACCAAAAGCTGTGGAGCCCCCAGCTGGATCCAGCCCTCTGGATAAGTGAGACAATTGAATAGCTTGAACTATTTGGGAGGCACCCAGGCTGTGGGATCCGGACCTGACCTTAGTGCATGAGCTGGCTGTTTGGAACATTAGGCTTATACAGGGACACTTTGCTCAGACTGGAAGGAGGGGACTGGACCTGCCTGTACTGAACCTACCAAGTTGAATTGAATCCCTAGGGGACTCTTGGTCCTAGAGGAGATGGGTATGTAGGGGAGGGGCTGGGGGGAATGTTGGGGGTGGAGGCTAGAGAGGGGAGGACAGGGGAACCCATGACTGATGTGTAAAATTAAACACAAATATAATAAATGAAAAAGGAGAAAAAAAGAAATAAAGTATCAATTTAGGGAGAACCTTAAATGTAAGAATATTTAATTTTTATATACATAATTAGCAATACTTGCAATGATCCTATCTGTGGGTCAAATTCCCAGCTTTTTTACCACTTGGATAAATATTTTACTTGAAAATTTAATCCAAAATTTTTTCCTATACACTCCCAAATAACACTGGTTTTTCCCACAAGTAATATACTCACCTATCACTATATCCTAAAAATCATAGACCACTAAAATCTCACCTTAAAAGCAATTAATTGAAAAAATCATTATCTAAATGAGCTCATAAATCATCAAAAGTTTTGCATAATGACCACCCACCCTGGAGAAAAATTCTTTTGAATCTGTGGGCTTGTAAAATAAAAAATATGTGGTTCCAAACTATAAGCACAAGAGTGGAACAATGGCCGAATAAACATGCTTGCTCCTGTAGGAAGAATTGAAATAAATCAAAGAAACCCTCCAATATGTGTATGAGAACTCTAGCTAAGTCACTTGATGCATATCTCTGTGTAACTGTCCCAGAAACCACTGACATCCTGAGAGATGGACAGCATCCCAACCTTTCTTAACAACTGCATCTGTAGGTGGCTACACAGTATAACTCCCTAAAAACATGTTCCCCCTAAACATCATGTGAAATGATGCTGGAAATTTTCAGATATGCCAATATTTATACATCTAGAGTTCTCTTGTAGACATATTGATAGGAATATTGATATTGTAAATATATCAGGAAGAACGTGAAGGTGGATGTGTTTATGTATTTAATTTACATATAATTTTCATACAAATAACAAGTTTCCTCAATGAACATTCATATACACTTAGTTTTGAGTGATCTTCTTCATAACTACTCTTTCCATACCACTGTAGTCCCACTAGACTCATACCCACCAGTTCCAGTATTTCCTTGAGACTGATTTCTGTATTTTCATTGCCTTTTATCCTAGATGCATAATCACTGACTATCTTGCTTTTTCCTTTGTTATTGTCATTATTCACCTCACCTTGAGATTCATTCAGTTCCTAAAGGTGTTTGAAAAGAAACTCATTTCATTTGGAACTTCTGAATTGTCAGTGCTTGTAATCAAATGGGAATTACTGCACATTATGCATGTTTTCCTGTTATTTTATCAAAGTCCATTGCCAAAACAATGGGAGTTCTTTGTCAAGGCAACTGATGAGTGCTTTCTAATTATTCTTTGCATTTGTTGCTGACACTGAGGACCAGCCCTGTCAATAAGCTGGATCACTAAGTTTAAATTTTAAATATGTCCCTTGCTACTACAAATTGCCTTATCCATGGTAGGACAATTTGTTAAGTGACCCAGACTTCATTCCTAAAGCCATCTTCAATATTTTCAAACACCCAAAACAAACAAACAAAACTGATATTTATATATTCTCTAGGGTTCCTTTGAAATATCAAACACTTCCCCTAACTAGATAGTTAACTTTCATGAAAACATTCTTGTCTTCCTACACAGGTTGCCACGAAGTACCTTTTTGCATTTTTTTTTTTTTATTAAATAGAGATTTGTTTCATACATTGTATTGTAAATGTGGTTTCTACTCTCAGCTCCTCCAAAATTCCTTTTACCTCTATCCCATCCAAATCCATACCCTCTGTGTCCTTTCTATGAAAATAAACAGGCATGTAAAGATTAAAAATAAAACAAAAATAGTAAAAACCAACCACCAGAATAGGACAAAAAAAAACGAAGAAAAGGAACTACAGAAAAGCACAAGAAACAAACTGAAGCAGAGACACAGGACATCAGGGAAACAAGACTGATTCACATATGAACTCACAGAGACAGCTGCAGCATGCATAGCACCTAATCAGGTCTACATGAGACCTGAACAGGTCTGATTCGTGTGTTCCCAGTACTGAGGAAAGTAGATACAAACTCCCACACTACCCAAAAGCTACCTCCATTTAATAATCACTAGCAAATGATATCACCTTAATATTTGACATTTAGTATTATCTCTTTCTAAAACCATGATAAATTCTCCTGCAGTTTGATATAACTATTTGTCTTTTTTTTTTATTCCACTTTATTGGAAATAGATTCTTTTCTCATACAATTATCCTGAATGTTGTTACCCTTCCCTCGACTCCTCAAAGCTTTCTTATCCACTTCCCGTCCACTCAGGATCCTCTCCCTTTGTCTTTCATTACAGAAGAATAGGATTCTAAGAGAAAACAACCAAAAATAACAAAATGATATATAAGGTGAAGCAAAAACTATTATAACAAAGTCAGACACAGCAACTCAGAAGGAGGAAGTGAGTCCTAAGAACAGACACAAGAGTCAGTGACCCACTCATTCTCACAGTCAGGAGTTCCATACAAATAAAAAGCTAATCACTATCATATACATAGGCAGAGGACTTGGTTCAGATCCATGCAGGCCCTGTGTATAGTGCTTCAGTCTCTGTGAGCCCATATTTGCCTTGCTAAGTTGATTCAGATGGCCCTGTTCTCCACCTCCTCCAGTTTCTATGCTTTTTCTGGCTCCTCTTCCACAGAATTCTCTGAGCTCTGAATGGAGGATATGATTGAGACCTCATTATTAGATTCTTGATTTTCATATAATGTCTAGCTGTGAGTCTCTACACCTGTTCCTATCTGATGCCAGAGGTAGCTTCCCTGATGATATCTGGATAAAGCAATGATCTATGACTATAGCAGAATATTTTAAGGAGCCATTTCATTGATATATGTGTTTTCTTTTTCTGTATATTCATTTATTTATTTAAAAAATACATCAGTAGTGTTTAATTTATCCTACATTTCTGAGCTATCTAGTCTCTGTCTCTTGGTTACTCAAGCAGTGTCAGGCATGATTTCCCTCTTGTGGAGTTAGCCTTAAGTCAAACCAGACATTGATTAGCTACTCTCACAAGTTCAATGCCACCATTGCCCTAGTATAAATTTTGCATGCAGGCAATTTTGCATGCAGGACACATTGCAGAGAGTTTGTATCTATGTTGGTTCCACATTTCTCTTTTGGTAGCCTGCAGAGTAAGTACCTTCACCACCAAAAAGAGTAGAACAGCAGAGTCAGTGCTCCAAGTAGGCAACAGTTCACCTTCTTCATGTTCAATGACTTATGTGGATAATATTCTCAGCAATGGGGCCCCACTGTCAGTTTATAGAGAACAGCCCTATGTCTAAGCAACTGCCTGTTTTGTTTGGGAATTTCTATGAGATCTCCTTGCCCAACAACTCAATTGAATTAAACCCACTCCTGCCAATGAACACTTGCCTGGTAACAAGACATGGCCAGTTGAGACTGTATTCCCCTTTACTAGGAGCCCTCATTAGGATCACCCTCATACATTCCAGGAAGTTTCCACTGCACAAGGTTTCCACACTTTCCCCTAAGTTCCTCTTGCCTCCAGCCATCTGGCCTTGTACTCTCACCCTCTACCACCTCCTGTAGTTAGAGTTTTTCTGCCTGGCCCAGAGTCAGGACAAATCTCTCTTACCCGCCAGGCACACAGTCGCTCAGACCCAACCAAGAAAGCACACAGAAACTTACATTGTTTAGAAACTGTATGGCTGTGGCAGGCTTCTTGTTATCTACTTTTTTTATCTTAAATTAACCCATTTCTGTTAGTCTATACTTTACCACATGGCTTGTGGCTTACCAGAGTCTTTACATGTTGCTTTTCATGGTTGTGGCTGGTGGTGTCCCCCCAGCCTTCTACTTCCCAGAATTCTCTTCTCTCTTGCCCCACCTATACTTCCTGCCTGGCCACTGGCCAATCAGAACTTTATTTACACAGAGCAATATCCATAGCAACATCCTGTCTACTTTATCCACCTCTCCTCCAGTCTCTAGTATGCTCATAAAATCTATTATATTTACCATCTCTAGGGTGATCCATGTCTCCTCCCTGGACCCTCCTATTTACCTAATCTTTCTGGGCCTATAGATGGCAACTTGGTTATCATTTACTTAACTGATAAAATCTACTTATAAACAAATACATGCTGTATTTATCTTTCTGGTTCTGGGTTACCTCACCCAGGATGTTTTTGTTTTTGTTTTTGTTTTTTTCTATTCCATCTATTTGCCTAAAAATCTCATGAACACACACACACACACACACACACACACACACACACACACACACACACTAATAATCCATCATATAAAATACCACATTTTCTTTCTCTTTATCCAGTTTTCTTATGAGGGATATCTAGGTTGTTTTCAGTTTCTGGTTATTATTAATAAAGCTCTAATGAACATGGTTGAGGAAGTGTCTTTTGGTTTGATGGAGTGACTTTGGGTATATGCCCAAAATTTGTGTAGTTCTATAGCTGGATCTTCAGGTAGATGGGATCCCAATTTTAGAGGAACCACCATGTTGATTTCCATAGTGTTTCTACAAGTCTACACTCCCAGCAGCAACGGGGGAACATTCCCCTTCCTCCAAATCCTTGTCAGCATTATCTGTCACTTATGTTATTGATCTTATCCATTGTGACAGGTTTAAAATCTAATCTCAAAGAAGTTTTAAATTGCATTTCCCTGATAGAAAAGTATATTGAACAATTAAGTATTTCTCAGCCCTTTGAGTTGAGAATTCTCTATTGAAAATTTTCTGTTTAGATCTGTTCCCCATGTTTTAACTGCATTATTTGCTTTTTTGATATCTAGTTTGTTAATTTCTTTATAAAATTGGATATTATAACTCAATCATATGTGGAGTTGGTAAAAAAAAAAATCTTTTCTTTTCTGTATGCTTCTGATTTGTCCCACTGAAATTATCCTTCACTTTACAGAAGCTTTTCAGTTTCATGAGGTCCCACTTATTAATTGTTAATTTTAGTGCCTATACTATTAGTGTTCTGTTCAGAAAGTTGTCTTCAAAACTATTCCCCACATTTTTCCCTCATGTTCAGTGTGTTTGGTTTTATTTAAGGTCTCTGGTCCACTTTGACTTGAGTTTTGTGCAGGGTCATAAATATGGATCTCTTTGCATTCTTCTACATACAGACATCAGCTTTACCAGCACCATTTGTTAAAGATGTTTCCTTTTTCCAGCATGTATTTCTGTCTTCTCTCTATAAAAAACATCAAGTGTCTATAGCTGTGTGGGTCTATGTCTGGGTCGTCATTTTCATTAATCAATGTGTCTGCTTTTATGCCCATACAATATGGATTGTATTGCTAAGCTCTGTAGTACAACTCAAAATTGGAAAGGTGAGGTTTCCCTGGTACTTTATTCTTCAGGGATGTTGTGGCCATCTTGTTTCTTTTTTTCTGTTTCTTAATTTTTCTATGTGATTTTGTATATTGTTCTTTCAAGGTCTGTAAGAATTGTGTTGGAATTTGATGATGATTGCATTGAATCTGTAGATTACTTTTGGTAGGATGGCCACTTTTACTGTGTTAATCCTGCTGATTCATGAGCAAGGTAGATCTTTCCATTTTCTGATATCTTCTCCGATTTCTTTATTCAAAGACTTGAAATATTTAATCACACAATTATTTCACTTGCTTGGTTTTAGTTACACCAAGATATTAAGTATGATTTGAGGCTCTTGTGAAAAGTGTTGTTGCCCTACCATCTTTATGGTCCAGTTGTCATTTGTATATAAGATTTTTTTAAGCAAGAAAGGGAGTTTAATTTAATATTTTCTGCTTTTACTGCACACATATGAATATTTTTTCACTTTGCATTTTATTTAGTAATCATATATTCTGTTATAATAATAATAACATAGATTTGACAGTGAACATTTTTATGAATCTCTATATTCTATAATAATGAGAACACTAATATCAACTACATTTATGAATGATAGATTCAAGCATGTCCATGTAGGAGTATTTGCATCAAATTTGTACAATACAGTGTTGACAATGCATGTCCCAAATTTTTCTTGAAAATTTTTTCTATATTATTTGTTTCCACTTTTGATTTTGAAGAATCAATATATATATCTAAGTGATGTTATCTGGAAACAACAATTTCATTGAGTCAATACATTGGAATTAAATTAGATAGTAAATATATTTTATAAAATAGAGTAAAAGTACTTTTTAGGTAACTGCTAAAAGGTCTTCAATGTTATCTTTTATTAGCTATTTGGATGATGTCACAGCATGTGCAGATCATTCTTCTAACTCTCCTTTGGTTGAGTAAGTTCTATATTTGGAGAATGGAAGTAGGCTAATATGATATTAGTGCTGTACCTTACATCATCTTTTCAGTATTCCCTTTAATATCATTTCTGAAGGTTTACCTGAAAATAAAAGCAGTAGAGTCTACTGTCACTCACAAAGTCATAGGACCTATGCATGACATTTATGTAAATTTTTCTTTAGGGGAAAGATGAATTTTACTGGATTACTGAGTTTAATACTTTTTAGGTTAAATGTTCCAGAATATATATGTAATCATTAAAAACGACACAAAGTGATTATGTGCCCTCTTTTTTTTTAATTTAGAAATTTTTTTCTTTATTAACAATTTTCCTACACACTCTACATATCATCCACTGACCCTCCTCCTCCCTCCCCAACCCCCAGCCCTCTTTCCCAAGCCACCCTGCATACCCAAATCGAGGTCTCCCATGGGGAGTCATCAGAGTCCAGCATACTGAGCCGAGGCAGGTCCAAGCCCCTTGCCACTGCTCCAAGGCTGTGCAAGGCATCATACTGCAGGCACCAGATTCCAAGAAGCCTGACCCTATATAGACCAGGGACAGATCCTGATCCCCCTGCCTGGGTGCCCCCCCAAACAGTTCGAGCCAAACAACTGTCTTCCATATCCAGAGGGCCTAGTCCAGTCCCATTGGGGCTTCACAGCCACCAGTCCACAGTTCATGGGCTTCCACTAGTGTGACCGGTCATCTCTGCATATCCTCCCATCATGATCTCAATGTCCCTCTCCTACAGTATCTCTCTTCTCTCTCATCAACTGGATTCCTGGAGTTTAGCCTGGTACCTGGCCATGGATCTCTGCATCTGCCTCCATCAGTCACTGGACAAAGGCTCTATGATGACAGGTTATTTGATGGACTGTGCACCAGAGTAGACCAGTCCAAGCACCCTCTGGACCACTGCCAGCAGATCAAGGTGGGGTCATCCTGAGAGCCTCCCCAGAACCCTGCCTCTTCTTAGTCCCATGATGTCCTCATCTATCATGGTATCTTCCTCCCTGCCCTCCCACACTGTCCCTGTTCCAGCTAGACCCTCCCATTTCCCTATGTTCTCATCCCCCACTCCTCGCCCTCTGCCACCTCCCCAGTTCACTCATGTAGATCTCATCTACTTCTCCTTCACAGGGTCATCCATGTGTCCCCGCTAGGTTCTTTCCCTGTTAGCTAGGCTATCTAGAGCTGTGGGTTACAGTCTGGCCATCCCTTCCCTCACATCTAGTATCCACTTATGAGTGAGTACATACTATGTTTGTCCTTCTGAATCTGGCTTACCTTACTCAAAATGATATTTTCTAGTTCCATCAATTTGCTTGCAAATTTCATGATGTCACTGTTTTTTTACTGCTGAGTAGTACTCCATTGTGTATATGTGCCACATTGTATTTATCCATTCTTCAGTTGAGGGGCATCTAGGTTGTTTCTAGGTTCTTGCTATTATGAATAATACTGATATGAACATAGTTGAGCATGTGTCATTGTGGTAAGATTGAGCATTCTTTGAGTATATGCCCAAGAGTGGTAAAATTGGGTGCTGAGGAAGACTCTTTACCAATTTTTTGACAAATCGCCATACTGATTTCGAGAGTGGCTGTACAAGTTTGCATTCCCATCAACAGTAGAGGAGTTTTCCCCTTGTTTCACATCCTCTCTGACATATTTTTTTTTTTGATCTTAGCCATTCTGACATATGTTAGATGGTATCTCAGAGTTGTTTTGATTTGCGTTTCCCTGTTGAATAAGGGTGTTGAGCACTTCCTTAAATGTCTTTCAACTATTTGAGATTCTCCTGTTGAGAATTCTCTGTTAAACTCTGTAGACCAACTTTAATTGGATTGTTTAGTATTTTGATGTCTAGCTTTTTGAGTTCTTTATATATTCCGGATATCAGCCCTCTGTCAGATGTGAGGTTGGTGAAGACCTTTTCCCATTCTGTAGGCTGTCACTTTGTCTTGTTGACCATGTTCTTTGCTCTACAAAAGCTTCTCAGTTTCAACAGGTCCCATTTATTAATTGTCGCTCTCAGTGTCTGTGCTACTGGAATTATATTTAGGAAGTGGTCTCCTGTGCCAATGTGTTCCAGACTACTTGCTACTTTCACTTCTATCAAGTTCAGTGTAACTGGATTTATTTTGAGGTCTTGATCCACTTGAACTTGAGGTTTGCATGGCAATAGATATGGATCTATTTGCATGTTGATATCTAGTTATGCCAGCACCATTTGCTGAAAATTCTTTCTTTTCTTCATAGTACAGTTTGGCTTCTTTGTCAAAAATTATATGTTCATAGGTGTGTGGATTAATGTCAGGGTCTTCAATTTGATTCCATTGGTCCACATGTTGTTTTTTATGCCAGTACCAAGCTGTTTTTATTACTGTATCTCTATAGTAGTAGAGCTTGAGATCAGGAATCATGATGCCTCCAGAGGTTGCTTTATTATACAAGATTCTTTTAGCTATCCTAGGTTTTCTGTTTTTCCATATGAAGTTAAGTATTGTTCTTTCAATGTCTGTGAAGAATTGTGTTGGGATTTTGATGGAGATTGCAATGAATCTGTAGACTGCTTTTGGTAAGATTGTCATTTTAATTATATTGATCCTACCTATCCTTGAGCATGGGAGGTCTTTCCATTTTCTGATATCTTCATCGATTTTTTTTCTTTAGACACTTCAAGTTCATATCATACAGGTCTTTCATTTGCTTAGTTAGAGTTACCCCAAGGCATTTTATATTATTTGTGGCTATTATAAAGGGTTATATTTCTCTGATATCTTTCTCAGCTGATTTATCATTTGTATATAGAAGGGCTACTGACTTTTTGAGTTAATCTTATATCTTTCCACCTTACTGAGGAAGTTTATTGCTGTAGGTGTTCCCTGGTAGAATTTTTAGGGTCACTTATATATACTATCATATAGTCTGCAAATAATGAAAGTTTGACTTCTTCCTTTCCAATTTGAATCCTTTTGATCTCCTTTTGTTATTGCTCTAGCTAGAATTTCAAGTACTATGTTGAATAAGTATGGGAGAGTGGACAGCCTTCTCTTGTTCCTGATTTTAATGGAATTGCTTTGAGTTTCTCTCCATTTAATTTGATGTTGGCTGTCAGCTTGCTGTAAATTGTCTTTATTATGTTTAGGTATGTTTCTTATATTCCTGATATCTCTAGAACCTTTATCATGAATGGGTGTTGGATTTTTGTCAAAGGCTTTTTCAGCATCATATGATTTTTTTTCTTTCTGTTTGTTTATATGGTGTATTACATTGACAGATTTTCATATGTTGAACCACCCTTGCATCCCTGGAATGAAGCCTACTTAGTCATGGTGGATAATTTTTTTGATGTGTTCCTGGATTTGGTTAGCCCATATTTAACTGAGTATTTTTGCATCAATGTTCATGAGGGAGATTGGTCTGTAATCTTCTTTCTTTGTTGCATCTTTGTGTGGTTTGAGTATCAGGGTAACTGTAGTCTCATAAAAAGAATTTGGTAATGCCCCTTATGTTTCTATTGTGTGGAACAATTTGAAGAATATTGGTATTAGCTCTCCTTTGAAAATCTGGTAGAATTCTGTGCTGAAACTATCTGGTCCTGGTTTTGTTGTTGTTGTTGTTGTTGTTATTTGGGAGACTTTGAATGAATGATTCTATTTCCTTAGGTGTTATTGGACCATTTAAATAGTTTATCTGGTCTTGATTTAACTTTGGTATGGGGTAGCTATCCAGAAAATTATTCATTTCTTTCAGATTTTCCAATTTTGTGGAGTACAGATTTTTGGAAGTATGACCTTATAATTCTCCGGATTTCCTCATTGTCTGTTGTTATGTCTCCCTTTTCTTTTCTGATTTTTTTAAACTTGGATGCTTTCTCTGCTTTTTGGTTAATTTGGATAAGGGCTTATCTATCTTGTTGACTTTCTCAAAGAACCAACTCTTTATTTCAATGATTCTTTGTATTGTTCTCTTTGTTTCTATTTTATTGATTTTAGCCCCCAATTTGATCATTTCCGGGCATCTGTTTCTCCTGGGTGAGTTTGCTTCTTCTTGTTCTAGAGATTTCAGTTGTGCTGTTAAATCACTAGTGTAAGATTTCTCCAACTTCTTTATGTGGGCATTTAGTGCTATGAATTTTCCTCTTAGCACTGCTTTCATGGTGTCCCATAAGTTTGGGTATGTTGTACATTCGTTTTCATTGAATTCTAGGAAATCTTTAATTTCTTCCTTTATTTCTTCTTTGACCCATTTGTGATTCAATTGGGCATTAATCCATTTCCATGAGATTGTAGGCATTCTGTAATTTTTGTTGTTGTTGAAATACAACTTTAAGCCATGGTGGTCTGATTAGACATAGAAGGTTATTTCATTTTTTTGTATGTGTTGAGATTTGCTTTGTGACCAAGCATGTGGTTGATTTTGAAGAGGGTTCCATAGGGTGCTGAAAAGAAGATATATTATTTTGTGTTAGAGTGGAATATTCTGTAGATACCTATTAAATCTATTTGATTCACAATGTCTGTTAGTTCCCTTATTTCTCTGTTAAGTTTCTATCTGACAGACCTGTCCATTGGTGAGAGTGGGGTTTTGAAATCTCCCACTACTAGTGTATAGGGTTTGATGTGCAATTTAAGCTTTAGTAATGTTTCTTTTACGAATGTTGGTGCCCATGTATTTGGGGCATAAATATTCAAAATTGAGATTTCATCTAATCAGATTTTTCCCTGTGATAAATATGTAATGCCCATTCCAATCTCTTTCAATTGATTTTAGATTGAAGTCTATTTTATTAGATATTAGGATAGCTACACCAGCTTGCTTCTTAAATCCATTTGATTGGAAAGTCAGTTCTCAGCCTTTTATTCTGAGGTAGTGTTTGTCTTTGAAGTTTAGGTGTGTTTCTTGTATACAGCAAATGGATGGATCTTGTTTTGGTATCCATTCTGTTAGCCTTTGTCTTTCTCTAGGTGAATTGAGACCATTGATATTGATGGATATTAATGACCAGCTATTGTTAATTCCTGTTATTTTTGGGTGGTAGTGTTGCATGTTTCCCTTGTTTGGTATTTCTTGGTATGGGATTATCAATTGCCTGTGTTTTCATGGGTGTATCTAACTTCCTTAAGTTGGATTTTTCCCTTCAAGTGCTTTCTGTAGGGCTGGATTTGTGGAGAGATAGAATATGTTGTTCATTCCATCTATGTTGATTGAGAATTTTGCTGGGTATAATAGTCTGGGTTGAAATCTATGGTCTCTTAGTATCTGTATAATGTTTGTCCAGGACCCTCTGGCTTTTAGAGTCTCCATTGAGAAATCAGGTATTATTCTTATGGGTCTGCCTTTATATGTTACTTGGCCTTCTTCCTTTGCAGCTCTTAATATTTTTTCTTTATTCTGTATGTTTAGTGGTTTGATTATTATGTGGCAAGGGGACTTTTTTTTTTATTCTGTCTATTTGGTGTTCTGTAACCTTCTTGTATTTTTATAGGTATTTCCATTTTTACGTTGGGAAAATTTTCTTCTATGATTTTGTTGAATATATTTTCTGTGCCTTTGAGTTGGTATTCTTCTCCTTCCTCTATCCCTATTATTCCTAGTTTTGGTCTTTTCATGGTGTCCCAAATATACTGGACATTTTGGGTCATGTCTTTGTTGGCTTTAGTGTTTTCTTTGACAGATAAATCTATTTCTTCTACTGTATCTTCAATGCCAGAGATCCACTCTTCCATCTCTTGCATTCTGTTGGTTATACTTACAACTGTAGTTCCTGTTCATTTACTCAGATTTTCCACTTCCAGCATTACCTCAGTATATATCTTCTTCATTGACTCCATTTCAGTTTTGAAATTTTGAACTGTTTCCCTCACTTGTTTAATTGCTTTCTCTTGGCTTTCAAGGGATTTACTGATTTCTTCCCATTTTTTGTTTGACTTTCCTGGATTTCTTTAAGGGAATTTTTCATTTCCTCTTTCAAGATCTCTAATATCTCCTTAAAGTCATTTTTGTGGTAGATATCTTCTGTTTTTTTTTTTTTTTTTTTTTTTTTTCTGTATTGGGATGTTCAGGTCTTGCTGATGATGTAGGTTCTGAAGGTGCCATATTGGTTTTTATGTTGTTGACTACAGTTTTGCACTGGTGTCTACCCATCTCTTTCTCCACTTGGTGCAAGAGGTGTCTGTGTATGAGGGAGCCCCTTTTGGTCTGAATGGTATTCTTGATCCAGTGGGAGCTCTTGGTCTAGTCGATGCTGATGGACTCTTTGTCTCAGGGAGCAGCTCTTAGTTCAACTGGTGCTAGTGAGCTCTGTCTCAGGGAGTAGCTGCATTCTTAGCACATGGTAGATGATGGTAGTCTGACCTGTCTGCAAGAGGTCTGCCTGCCAAATGGCCTGAAACTTGGACTCTTAGTCTAATAGGGTACTAGCGGGCTTTGTCTCAGGGAATAGTTGCAGTCACTGAAGGTGTGAGGGATTTGAGGAAGGTATATAGGGTCTGATTGGGGATGGTGGTAGTCTGACCTGTGTGCAGGAGGTCTGCCTGCCAAGTGGCCTGAAACTGGGACTTCAATGGTGGTGGTGTATGGGTGCAGGATTGTGCCCCTGGGCCCAAAGCCTAGGGACTGGGGAGTTCAGATATGAAGATAAAGACTTACCTCTTAGTCCAGTCGGGTGCTGGCAGGCTCACTCTCAGGGAACAGTTACAGTCTCCGAGGGTGGGAGGGATTTGGGGGAGTTAGGGCTTGGGTTAACGGGTCTGATGGGGCATGGTGGTAGTCTGACCTGTGTGAAAGAGGTGCCTGCCAACTGGCCTGAAACTGACACTGCAATGGTTGTTGGGGTAGGGGTGCAGGGTTGTGCCCCTGGGCCCAAAGCCTAGGGCTTGGGGTGTTTGGGTATGAGAATAGAGACTTACCTCTTAGTCCAGTCAGGTGCTGGCAGGCTTTGTGCTCTCTTTTTTATTTTTATTTTTTTTTCCATTTAGAGGAGTGTGTGATTCTATAAACTAAGACAGATACAATGTGTCAATATATTAAGAACAGCAAAGTCAATCCAAATGATTTGCCAAAATGTTATCTTGACTATTCCTATTCATATGGGTTCAAATACTTCAGTAGTAATAACTAAATTTTGGTGTTCTATGGCATGTTTCAAATAATTTTAATAATAGTACGATTTTAAGCCTTTTATTTAAACTAAAATGAAAAATAGTTTCTTCTAAATTTGGCTTCAAATATCACATTACAGACAGACAAAGGTATACTTGTGCTTCTTGTTGATTTCAGAATTCAATATTCAATGTAAAAAACTGTGGGTCCTATTAACATGGAGAGAATATAATGATTTTAGACTAGGGGATGTGAAAAAAGGGTCTATATCCTGATGGCAGAGTGCTAAAATATAGTGAAATTATTATAGATGAGGAAAGAGATGATGGGATATAAATTACTGGGTTCACGCATCTGTTAACACAGATTCACAGTTCCGATAGCTCTTTAATAAAGGAAAACACTTTTCAAATGAATTTAATGAGTTCAACGATAAATTCAAATAAGAATGATGTACAAAGATTATATAATTGTTACTATTTTCATAATGAGTTTTGAAATATAACTTTCTAAATTGTCCAAAATGCTTTAGAATTAAACAGATTAAGTAGTCAAAATGGTTTAGAATTAAATAGTTACATTTTGATGGTTGTTTTCAAAGTGAGAAAATATGTTAGCATTCATTTATGATAATCTTACTGTTGCTACAGAAAGTTAATTAATGTAAGAGTGAATTTCAGAGAAAATGTTGAATAGAAATAGTTTTGGTAATATCAGAAAAAGACTTCTTAAAAAAAGTAATCTCTACTGAAAGCATGGATTGGGAAAAACCTAATTGTCACTCATAAATTTATGGAACGATAATTAATACTCTGTGATTTTTATCCTATATTAATAATGTGTTTCATTATAGCAAATAGTCTTAAAAGAAATTTCAATCATCTTAAAAACAATATTGTCTAAGAAAGGAAATTTGAAATAATAAAAAGATGTATTACATACAATTTCTCCTCATTTACTTAGGATTTCATGAGAATTATAGTATTGAAAAAGATGTGATGAGTTGATTCAGTTGTAGTGTACATAGGTCAGATAAGTCTTGTTTAATCTGATAATGTTTTTTATGTGTGTCAGAGAAAAAATTAAAAAGTCTTTGCTAGAAAATTGTATTCATTAGACTTAAGAGGTTTTAGATTAGTCTACCTTTGATCCCTAGGAAGATGTGACCATCTTCAGGACCTTAATCAAACTGACTGTCACAGAAAAAGATTCCACACCAGGATGGGGGGACAGGTATGCTTCTGAAGGTTCTCTCCATAGGTAATTGGACAGAAATACTGGATTTAGAACACAAGACAGAATAACTAGATATAAGGGATGTTAGTTCCACAGCTAAGAGTAATCTCCATGCCTTAGGATGGAATAGTTTCTGCAATATTATTTGGTAGACAGGACAACTTATGTGTTATTTAAGCAAAGGAAAATATACAAGGTTACTAGAGTACCTCAAGACCCACAGAAAACTGAAAGACTCCATGGAATAGGGCTTATGCAATGTGTGGAAAAGATGATCCTAGAACAAATAAGAATGCCAGAATCAACAACGCAATACACAGCAGAATAATTTTTCATGTACTACATGACTCAGGTATCAATATTAACTTCAAAGCAGGATTTGTGGTTTATGGTTTTAATCTAAGCATTTCGGAGACAGAGGCAAGTATTTATCCGAGAGTTTGGAATAAGTCTGGTCTACATAAAGACTTCCTATCCATTTATGAACTACATGTGAGGACTTGTCTCCACACATATACAAAAAATCAGTTTCAAGAGGGATCAATCATGTAATATTATTTGTCTTTGGCATGATTTGATGGAAGCATCTCTTTACTTTTGTGATCTCTTTGCAACACATAAGTATAAAGTCCTAATTATGTTCCCTTTACTGTTGTGGTGATTTAAACATGAAAGGCCCCAATAGGCTCATTTATTTGATGCTTATCTATCAAGGACTGGTAGTACTTGAAAATAATTAGGAGGCGTGGCCTTGTTATAATAGGTGTGAGCTTTTTAATGAAAGTGCATCATTAGTGGTGGGCTTTGAGGTTTGAAAAATCTCAAGCCAGGTCCATTGTCTTCTCTCTGCCTGCAGATGTGGATTTAGAATGCTTAGTTACTTGTTCAGCACCATGTCTGCCTGTCTGTTAGCATGATATGTATCATGATGATAAATGGGCTTAAACCTTTGAAACTTAAGCAAGCCTGAATTAAATGCTTTCTTTTATAAGTGTTGTTGTGGTCCTGGTGTCTCCTCACAGCAGTGGAACAGTGACCAAAACAGGCATGCTAAATATTATGACCAAAATGGCCTTCAAGAGTAAAGTTCATTTCAGTTTACAATTCTATGTAATAGTCCACAGGCACGCAAGCTACCTATAGAAGCTAAGGTAGGAATTCAAGGCACATAACTGAAGCCAAAACTTCAGTGGAGCACAGATTACTAGCTCACTCTTCATGGCTAGGACTTCCTATACCAATCATTCGTCAAGAAAGTAAACCTACAGACATGTTCACATGCTAATCTAATGAAGGTAATTCTTCAAATGAGGTCCTCTCTTTCCAGGTGTCTCCCAAATGCTTAGATTAAAACCAAAACTAACCAACACATATAGTAAAACAAAACATAAAGAGAATATGAAGTTAAAGAATTATGAACAAAATATGTATTTTACTTAACGTTATTTTAATGATGCTTCATTAATAGTGACAAACTCATGCTACACTATGAAGTACTGCTAATAAAGAAAACTAACTTGTAAATACTGGCACCACTTGTTTTATAATTTTTCCAGAACTCTAAATCTATTTTAAAATGCTAATATATTACAAACAAGTAAATGTTAATAATGGAGAGTCTTCAAGGAGAGATAGGCTTACAAAAGGAAGTGTATGAACAAAGCGTATTGCAGAAGAACAATGAGTAAATAGAGAATTGAAGATTTAAGCAAAATAATGGGAAAAGAAAGGTCTAGGAAAGTAGATGTAGGGGATCCAGTCACAGAAACTAAGGATGCATGTAGAAGCTTTATGGAACTACATTAGTTTGTTAGCTAATTAAAATATAACTGTTTTCCAAAAGGAATTTGAATAAAAGTATGGTTTTAATCAGAATGACTCTCAAAGGCTCATATATCTGCATTCTTAGTTCATGAACTATTTGGGAGGCACTAAGAGGTGTGTCCATCTTGGAAAAAGAGTGCCCTTGTTGAAAGTGTATGTGGGGGCTTTGAAGTTTCAAATGTCCAAGCCAAGCCCAGTCTCTCTCTCTCTCTCTCTCTCTCTCTCTCTCTCTCTCTCTCTCTCTCTCTCTCTCTCTCTCTTTCTCTCTCTCTCTCTCTCTCTCTCTCTCTCTCTCTCTCTCTCTCTCTCTCTCTCTGTGTGTGTGTGTGTGTGTTTGTCTCTGTTTCCCTCACTCCCTCTGTCTGCCCAGTGCCTACTTTTTTTTTCACATCAGTAGCACAGAAACTAAGAAATTATATTATAGTACAGATCTTTTTATAGAAAAGATAGATTGTTAAATTGAAGATTATTAAATCCTAGTGCCAGGCAGAGATAACTCTCTATGAGTTCTTAGAGATACCCTGTGGCATCTATTAAAGTATAAGCCACTGAGAAGATCACCTAAAGTAGATGATAAGGCCTTATTGCTGAAGATACCAAACATTTTGGTTGCAAGGCATAGAGAAATAAGTTTTGAATGAACCATGAAAATCTTGTTTTTGGGTGACTTTCATGGTGCTGAAAGATGCTGCACAGGGAGTTGGTGCAAATAGACATTGATGGACTTATCCAGCTTTGGACCCATTTGTGAGTCCAGGATTGACTTGTCAGTTAAAATATATCCATTGGTGCAATAATGGCAACAATATTTATAGAGTTAGACAACTGATGTCTTCATTGAATTAGTGGTCTGATTCACAGGTAGAAGTCATATCTGGTACTATAATTGTGATCAAACACAAATCTCAGAAAAATCACAGGCCCTAGAGGAGAAACTACTGATGCTGTTTTTATAAATGAAATTGCCTCCTAGATATTTATGATTATAATCACAGATACCTATGGTCCCTAAACTTGGTCAGAGATACTTCTTAGTTGGAGTGGGTAAGTCATTAATTCAGAGATGCATCTATGTTCAAAGTTCTGGAAATAATAGCTATGCATGCTCAGCCTTGAAGGACACATTGATATCAATCATTTCACCACAAAGATCATAGATCATATCATGGGACATAAAGAATTTAATAGCTAGAATACTTGGGAGTGCTAAGAAACAGTGCCCTCCAGACAACTCACAGAATATATGGTCACCTACACAAGATCTGAACAAGATAAAGTCAATGAAAAATTATAGCATATTCTGTTCAGGGAGGCTTCTTGAGGATCCATATCAAACTGATAGATTAAGAGAAATTGATAGGTCTTAGAGGCTGGAAAGTAACATTGTTCCCCATGGTCAAATCCATGATTATATCAGCAACACTACTTATACTCATTGGGTTATAAAACAAAGACCAATAAGAGGAAAAAAAATTAATTGTCAGGGAGATGTTTCAGAAATGGAGGGAACAAGAGAAGAAGTAAAGGGGCAAATATAGCAGAGAAATATTGTGTACTTGAAATTTTCAACTGAAATTAGTAAAAGGGCATAGACCAAGAATTTGTAAATATTTTAAATAATTATACATCAGGAAGGTAACAAAACTATAATTTCTACTTAATTAGTACCCAGATTTTTAAAATCTGAAGATAAGGAAAAAGATTTAAGCTGATATGTGAAAGTTTTAAATTGGAAAAAATTAATTGAATGACCACATGAAACAAGAGAATATGTACCTAAAACATTCAATCCAAGACAATTATGATGGTTAAACTTCCCATCAACTTGATGACATTTACAATTACCATGGAGACATGCTTCCAGATGTGTCAATGAGGGTATTTCCAGAAATGCTTTACTGAAAATGGAAATGTCACCATGAATTTTGATGATACCATCAAAGAGGTATATAAGACATTGAATAAAAAGGAGAACACAAGGTCAGAATCAGCCTGTATATCTCTTTGCTTCTGGGGAGACACACAATGAACACCATGTTGTTATTCACTTTCTACCGTGATAAACTCTATCTTTAAACTGTTGATCTTCAGCTTCCCTTCCTTCCTTAAGTTGCTGCACTTGTTATTTCTATGTCAGTACATCTGACAAATGCAGATTTAAGGTTGATTGGGTTTCATACTTGCTCAGACACATGTTTCAAAGGTAACAGTTAATCCAGTCAACTTGATGGTCAAGATTAGACATTAGAGTTGGTTTGGTCAAGAATTTGTTACAGCAAATAGAGTAATAACAAATACAATGAGGAAAAACACATTATAAGAAAGTAAAGATTTATAGAGGAGATACAAAATAGAAATTCCTACTTTCAAATCAAAGCATATACAACAATTATACATAAAATCACATAAGCATTTACCAATTTCTGTTTTTTTCTAACATATGTTAAAATTGCAGATTCTGAAATATTTAGTGTAAGTATAAGTAAACAAATTAAAAAAGAATTAGATTTCAATAATAAGCTATCCTTCAGGTAACTTTACATTAGGGATTCTTGACATTTTTATTGGTTATTCTTTATAACTTGATGGTAAGACTCCATTGCTGATAACACCATATACTTGAGTTATAGAACATAGGGAAATCAGCTTGATACTTACATAAAAGCATCATCCCTAACCCCTACTAACTAATATATATATATATATATATATATATATATATATATATATAGAGAGAGAGAGAGAGAGAGAGAGAGAGAGAGATGTGCATGCCACCAAAAGAGAAAAATATTAGTCTTTTTCAGCTACTAACACTACAAGCTACAGTAATACCTGGGATGGCAAAATGTGCCCATTGGTTTGATACTGACACAAATGTTATAGCAATTGACACAGAGACAGACAACCAGTGAACATGTAGATTATAATAAAGCACAAAGTAGTAAGCATTAAATGGGGTATTTTATCACACCAATCCTCCCAAGGCTCAGGGATTATCTCAGAAAGAGTATCAGAAAAATTGGAAGAGCCAGATGTGGTGGAAAGTAAGAAACTCTATCTTATGAACATTACAGTGGTTGTGTCACCACCATGCCAGTAGACTTATGCTCAGTGATGACCCCACAACTAAGAGCCTTTTAACAGCACAAATTAGACTTGAAAAGTGTTCTATAAACAAAAAGAAAGCTTGTTTCTCTGTGATTTTTTTCTGTGATCCTGTACTGATCCAACATGAAGCATGGTAAAATTTCATATCATGCTGGCATCCAAGGAAAGATGTCCATATGCCAAGTCACACGCAGCCCACAGTTACTATCAAAATGCTCTCCAATTATTACTTAGAGGTAATACACCAGGACACAGAATTGGAAAGATCAATAGTAAACAAATTCAATGAATTCACAAAGTTAAGGAAGTCCTGAACAAACAGTGAAAGGAACTGAAATGTTAAATAATAAATGCTTGAGTTATCAAAGAACAGACAATATGTATCCAAATTAAATAAAAAGACAACTCTAAATCTTAAAACTGAATTCAGCAAAGAAATATAAATGTTTAAGAGAACTCAAGCTGAAATGAAGATGGAAAGAGAAATTAATTAACCTACTATAAAAATCTGAGGAAAATCTTTTAAGTAAAATCAATCTATATAAAAGATAGAATATTAAGACTTTAAGGTAAAATTGATAAAATTGACTATTCAAGCAAAGAATTTGTAAATGAATGGAAGGAAACATGTGGTGATTACAGGGCACTATGGAAATATAAAATCTAATTACAGGCATAGATGAAGGTGAAGAATTCCAGGGCCATGGTATATTCCAGATTTTAACCATATCATAGGGAAAAAATGAAAACAGCCCCTCAAATTATGGAAATACATACATACAGACAAAAGAAGAACAGTGTTCATCAAAGGGAGAAAACCAGAACATCAACTCCTTGCTACATGTTATAGTAAAAACCGTATATAACAAAGAGAGGGTAAGGAAAGCTTTAAGAGAAACATTGCAACTCGTAAATGGGAACTCCATCAGAATAAGAGCTTACCTTTTAATGGAAACTTTAAAAGACAGAATACTTTGAAAAATACATGCTCTCCCTTATTTGTTGATTTTGCTTCAAACCCTTAGGAGAGAATATATAATCTGAAGCAAACACAGAGACCAGAGAAATTAGAAAGGAGCATAGTAGGTATCTGAAAGAAGAGCCCTGTAGATAAGAGATTAACAGGACACATAAACTACAAAAAGGGAAATTAGCATAAATCCAGGAATGGGGGAGTTTTACTAGAAAAAAAGGGGAGGAAACACAAAGCAGTGAGAATTAGGAAGGAGGGATTAATAACACCAGAATGTTTGAAAAGTCACAAGGATGTATGATGCTTTACACTGACTTAAAGAATGTGTATATCTGTACATAAATAAACGTAGTTTGACTAAAGACATTTCATCCAGAATGACCATTCATACCCCTAAAAGCCATAGACTCTAACAAAAAATTCATGCTATTCAAGGAACACTTCTCTTTAACTGAAGTTTTACTATGTCCCACATGGTCCCTAAGGTTCCACAGTCTAGCAGTTGCTCAGACCCAAATGAACACACAGAGGCTTATATTAATTACAAACTGTATGGCATAATGTCTTAGGCTTCTCTATAGCTGTATCTTAAATCTTAAATTAACCCATTTCCATAAATCTATAGCTTGCCGCATGGCTTTACATCTTTACATCTTGCTTCTTATGGTGGGGGGCTGGCAGTGTCTCCTTTGCTCTGTCTTTCTCCTTCCTCTTTATATGTTTGGATTTTCTGCCTGCCCCTTAATCTGCTTTGCCATGGAACAAATGGCTTTATTTATCAACCAATCAGTGCAACATATATTTACAGCATACAGAAAGATGTTTCCCCATCATCTCTCCTTGGAATCTGGTCAGGAAAGTCAAAGAGACTCTTAAATTAAAATAAGCTATTGTTGCCAATGGTTGCCTTCTAGAACTTGGTTGTAATGCCCACATATTTCAGTCATAGGAATTGGAGAAATTGAACTGAAACTTATCAGAAGGCCTCCTCCTTCAGAGATAGTTCTCATAATATTTGAAGGTATGCTGCAAGTTTCTGGGAGAGAAAATTAAGCACATTTACAGCACTACCCATCTGTAAAGCCGAAGAAACACAGCACTGATCAGCATGGAAAGGTAACCAAAGGTGGATTTATATCTTGAGGATCATCAGTAGCCATCCAGTTGGAATTAATATCATTCAATAGGAGGAAATTCATGCCTATACTATGAAATCAACTATCTGTTTCTGTTGAGTTCAAGGACATTAGAGGAAATCTATCCAGTGGCATTTTCCCAAAACAATAACCTTTCTAACTACATTCTAAACACTCATGTGTACATTCACAAATCAGTGTAGCTCATAACTCATGAATCTCATGATCCATAGTAGTTTATTTTTTGCAGTAAATGCAGACCATTACAGAAATAAACAGCTGGTCAAAAAGCAGAGAATAAATGAACTTGAGGTGATCAATCCCAATTGATATATCTACAATAGCCAAGACTCAGATAACATTGCAAAGGTGAGGAAGAAAAGATCTGAAAAACATCAAATGGGCTCAAGAAGTTGTATTTATATAACACACACATAATTAATTTAAAAAGTCACAAATTTGAAGTGAGGTACAAGAGTGGAACTGAAGGGGGAAAGGAAGGGGTGTACGATATAAATATTTATAAATATAAAATGCAATAAAATAAAAAAATAAGAATTAAAAAACAGGAGATAATTATGTAGAGAGGAAGGAGCTGATTAAGAGTTTGGAGACACCAGGCTCTGCTGACTCCCCATGGGAGGCCTTACCTTCTGATAGGAGGGAATGGGGGGTGGGCTTGGGGGGAAGGCTGGAGAGGCAGGAGGAGGGAAGGGGGGGGTCTGTAGTTGGTATATAAAATGAATAAAAACTCCTTAATAATAAAAAAAAAAAGTAGCCGGGCAGTGGTGGCACACGCCTGTAATCCCAGCACTCTGGAGGCAGAGACAGGTGGATCTCTGTGAGTTCAAGGCCATCCTGGTCTACAGAGCTAGTCTAGGACTGGCTCCAAAGCTACAGAGAAACCCTGTCTTGAAAAATAAAAAAAAAAATTAAAAAAGAATAAAAGAGTTGGAATAGGTGAAGAATATAATAAAAATATATTATGTATAATCTCTGATTGATTATTTGAGATATTATTATATCCTTACTACTAGCAATATTACAAAAGGAATATTTTTCACAAATAGTTACATATTTATGTATATAAATTTATATTAGTGAATTATAACTTGTCTCAGTAAATATTTTAACTTGAAAAATGTACTTATGTAAATAAAGGAATGTCATTTTTTAGAAGCAATACAAATAAAGGATTGTGGTTGTTACTGCATCTGTTGTTGGGGGTCCTAGCTAGAATCCATATGATAACAGGTTAATGAGGTCTCCTGTTTTGAATACATACTATTGTTGATAAATAATTTAGAATCTAACTGGGAAGGTATCTGAAGACTATTTTATTAGAATTTGAGAGAACTCAATCAGGGCAAGAAATATGTGAATCTTGCCAAATGCCTGAAGGAGGGAGATGTTTGAAATGAAGAATTCAAGCTTTGTCATTCACAAGCAGACTCACAGATAAAAGGAGAAGTGATTCCTTCACAGAAAAGAAGCCTACAGTTTCAAGGAAAGGAATCTCATGCTTTGGAAAGATAGATAAAAGAAAACTTTGCACCCAGAAATGTTGGAAGATTCTACAATGATACACAATAAAAGTCTTCAAGCATTGGAACAATAGGGGGGCTTTCTGGAAAGTCAAAGTAAATTATCACATTAGGGGATAAATATCATTCCTATAATCTTACCATGGTTAGCTAAATCACTCTTTCTGGGGAATGATGTTGTTCTCTGGTAATTGACAAGACCCATTGAATGACTTCCTAAAGAATGAGAAAATGATTATGTAATAGTCTAATCATTGAAGTAGAGCATAATGTCAGAAACAGCTTATTCTTTTAACAGGATGTTATAGCTTTCCTATAATAGTCTCAGTATCTCTACTCAATGGCCTCCACTGCTACTGTGATATTCAATTGTCAATTGTTCATAAAATCAGTATAAGGTGGGGTGAATTTTTTAAAAAGTTGAGACACAATTTTACTATGAAAATATGGAGACCAGTGTTCTAAGATGTTGACTAAAAATAATTAGTGTATGGACTAGAGTTTAAATCACATCTTCATTATAGGCTGCAGGAAGAAGTATGAAATTTAGGGTGTGGAAAGAAAATAGATCTCTCTTCTAAAACTACTGGCTAAACAACTACTGATTTGGCATCCTAGCCAAGGGTAAGAACAGAACTGTTTTCTCTAGAGTGAGTGACCCAAAATTACTTAAAAATATCTACCTCCTGTCCTCATCCTAATTATAATCATAATCATAATTAAAAGGGTTAAAACATTATATAGACATCACAGAGTTACCAATCTTATGATTTTGATTGAAGAAAAATAAAAGAAGCAATAATTACTGTCCAAGATATTACTCATAGAAAAAAAACTGACAAAATAAGACTTATTTTATAAATTTATGAATATAATGTTCACTAACTGAAAATTAGCAATAACATCAAATAAATACCAAAAATGAGAGATAGTTATTTTCATATACTAACACTATAATTTTGAATCCATTTAAAAATTTAGCATCAACTAAGGTGATGCTATGACACTAATTTAATTGGAAGTTTGCAGTTGATGTGCAAGATCTTGAGGAAATCAAGATACCTAAGGGAATATCCTGAAATGCTTGACTGCTGTATATTTTGCCCAATGATGAATTGTTCAGCTCTAATTTAGTTCACATGGAGTGGGTAATCATTTGGTGACATAGCCAGTAGCTTCTAGGGAATAATTCTAAAGAAGTGAGTGAGTATGGGGGTCACATACACATATGTGAATGAATATGTCAGAAAGAATATAATTTACAACTGTATTTGTATTTTAGGTTAGATCTCACTGAATAATGATGAGACCCTGGATAATCAAGTGAAAGAGATGACACTTTCTTCAGAGAGATACGCTTTCACATCTGGTATGTGTTTGATAAGTTCACAAAAGTTGTAAGATATCAAGTATGGAGGTCTTACTTAGACAGCTCAACATAAATTTTTCCCCTGTAAAATATACATGATCCCAATATACAAAAACAGATGATCAATCCTGAGGGCCAAAGTGCCACCATGTATAAGTAGAGGTTTTGCAATGGGACATCTAATAGTTATAGATGCCTTTCTTTATGAGCGATATTGATCTGTTGAACAAGATAGCTTGTACATGAATGTGCTCCATAAATATTTTCTCATATGGTCCCCAGAGATGGGCTGTCTGAAGCTGATTCTTCACAACTTTTTGTTTTGTTTTGTTTTGTTTTTCGAGACAGGTTTTCTCTGTGTAGTTATGGAACCTATCCTGGAACTCACTCTGTAGTCCAGGCTGGCCTCGAACTTGCAGAGATCCCCCTGCCTCTGCCTCCAGAGAGTTGGAATTAAAGGCATGCACTTAAAGGCATGCACTACCATGCCTGGCCTATTCACAACTCTTAGAAGGAACAAACACTGCAGAAAGTTGACCTAAAATTTAGTCTCCCACTAACAGAGAAACAAATTTCTGCTGTTGAAACCAACTAGTGTGTGATAATTCAGTACAGACGTTTTAGAAAAGTAGAACAATTAGAGAAATTATGATACATTTTTAATTTTCTTTTAAATTTAACTATGAGTAGAACAGTATTTAGAAGAACTAGGCAGCAAGTTATTGTCTGTTATTCTTATCACATGTTCTTCATTAATAAACTCTTGCTTAAATTACAAGTCTAAGCCGGGAAGTGGTGCTGCACGCCTTTAATCCCAGCACTCGGGAGGCAGAGCCAGGTGGGTCTCTGTCAGTTTGAGGCCAGCCTAGGTTACAAAGCAAGTTTCAGGAAAGGTGCAAAGCTACACAGAGAAACCCTGTCTCAACAAACAAACAAACAAACAAACAAACAAACAAAAAAGATTACAAGTGGAATAATTTATCCTGTTGTTCAAAGACATGTGCAAAAATTGGAATCCCAATTTGAAGCCAAATTTGCCCCTTTCAGAGGTAATGAGTGAGCTCATGTGTTGAGATGATAGACAAAGGTTATGCTGGTATCTTATGAATACCTTCACATCTGCACCACAGCTGGACACTAGAGGCACCTGCTCCTATCCATAGTAGCTGCTTCTGGTAACATCTGCAGTTCCTGATTGCTTGAACTGCAGTTATGAATTTCTTGGCATTCATTTCCAGGCTTTCTGACATTATTTTAAGATTCCAATTCCTTGTATTACATTGCTGGAACTTTGCAATACCTAAAGCCATCTCAGTTTTATTAAACCAAATACACATTTTCTCAAACTTCATAAAACAAATTATAATTTAGAAATAAGGATCCTTACTTAATCCAAAAGTAATGAAAAACTTTACAGAATATTACAATGAACGCACAATTGTGTGACCTTTACAAAAAAAAAAAAAAAATAGAAAGAAAGAAAAAGATCCATTTTATTCTCCCAAGAAAAACAGTAATTGGTACTTTTCTTACCCTTGCCACTCATTGTCTCATAAAACGTATAAATGATGAATATCTTAAAGCATTAATATTAGTGTCTTGTCAACTCTGGGCAGTTCACAGAGCTTAATGAACTACGATCAATGGCAACAGTTTCTGCACCTCCAGAGTTACCATGACTTAAGGTGAGGCGGGGAAGAAGATCCTGAAGACTGCAAAAAAAAATGTTTACATGTTCGATTATCTTATGTGAAATAAACTGAGACTGCTGTCAAACTGAATTCATCTTCTAGAAAATTCTGTTCGGAAGAGGAAATGTGAGCCAAAGGTACCAGTACGAACTCTTAGGAATAGCCCTGAGCTTCTTCATGTTTCTCACGTCTCACAGTCTGCTGCCAGGTCACCAGGCAGTCCAGAATTCTACAACTTGTTTTTACCACAGTCAGCAAAAACTATCAGGACAGCTTTCTGGAAAGAATAACAATCACAGTAAAGATCCAGCAAAGTGTCTATTATTTGGGAGTTATTCCTCCATTTGAAAAGATAAAGAATAAGCTGGATTTCAAACAGGAAAATAAGAGCAACTCCCACATTTTGGAGTTGTTTGGTTGTTTCTGGTGTTTTTTCGGAGGAGAAGTGGCATAAGGAACTGTAAGACAGCTCTTTTCTGGGTGACAGCTCTCAGAATCTCATAATTCTGGTTAAAGGATCTAGAAGGAACAAAAGAGAATAAGAATCATGGTATATATACCAATTCACTCAATTAGATTTGTGTGAGTCAAACTCTAGAAAAGCATTCCATGTTTAGATATAAAACTGACAATTAAACCACTGCTCAACTCCTAGTGTAATTCCCAAAGTAGACTTACGTGAAAAAGGGTTAGAAGAGCACTGTCAAGTCCTCAAAATGCAGCCAATATTAAAAAGGAATGATCATAGTATATTTGAGGTAATATATCAGCTAAATTTACCGCAATGGTTCCTGCTAAAACAAAAATATTTATAATATTCATAAAAATTAAAAATTCAATACTTTACCAACTGATAAAGGAAATTATAGTGTTAAAATGGAAACTATTCACCAAATAGATACTATAAAGATAACTATAAATGTTGGCAAAACAACCAACAGATGCCAAATATTGGAAAGACATAATGGCCTAGGCGGTGGTGGCACATGTCTTTCATCCCAGTACCTGGGAGGCAGAGGCAGGTCGATCTCTGAGCTTGAGGCCAGCTTGATCTACAAAGCAAGTTCCAGGAAAGGCAGGGCTGTTACACAGAGAAATCCTGTCTTAAAAAACAAAAATAAAAACAACAACAAAAAAGACATAATAACTACCAAAGATATAGTTTGAAGAAAGCATAAATAACTTACCTTAGTAGATATAATATTATGGTGGTATTTTATCTGTACTGAAATGTGATTTCATTTGTATGTTAATAAATAACATTGCCTGGGGGTCAGAGCTAGTAGCAAGCCATAGCAGAAGCTGGCTGGCAGTGGCAAACATCTTTAATCCAGATCACATGACAGACAGATCTCTGTGTGTTCAAGGATACAGACAGCATGGAGACACACGACTTTAATCTCAATACCAACCATAGAAGACCTGGAGGTCTGTATAGACAGGCAGTTACAAGGAGGTCATGTGGTTGGGACAGAACAGAATGTCAATAAAAAGACAGATAGATACACAGGAAGTAGCTTCCTTGCTGAGGGGAAGGACAGCAGTGGCAGGAAGGGTAAGAAGGTGGTTTTAAGCTACTGCTCTGAACTCTTGGGATTTTAACTCTGCATTTGGTTCTCTGTTTCTTATTTAATAAGGCTGTTCATTTACATAATATGTATATATACATATATATACACATATTATAGTAAAAATGTAGTATAATAAATATTATATTAGTTTACATTCTTTTTTCTGTGATCAAGTTCAACTCTACCGGTTTTATTGTGGAATATAAATATATGCATAAATACATAGATGTATGCAATAATAACTAATGAAGAAAGAGGCCTGAATTTGAAGAAGAGTGTGGAAGAGCATATGGGACAATTTGGAGGAAGGAAATGGAAGGAATAAATGCTTAAATTACATTATAGTTTGCAAAAATTTTAATGAAGGGAATCAAGGTCATTTTGGCTCTGACATCAAGGCACTACAACTCATCAGTGCAGGGGATAAACAGGAGTGGTATTGGAAGTGACTTGTCACGCTGCAGGAAGAGGAAAGAAGACCATGATACTCAATGGCTTTCTCCTTCTAATTTAGACCCGTACTCCAGGTCATAGACTGGTGCTGCTCACCTTTAGGGTAGCTTTGTACTTCAATTAACCCATCTACAAACTCTGTCACAGATATGCCCAGAGGTTTGTCTTCTTGGTGATTCTAGATCCTGACAAGTTGATATTCAATATTAGCTATCACATCTATTGAAATATTTAATAAGATTAGTAAATATTATTGAGCTAATGAAAGATACTTCACATTGATGCTGCAAGTAAAATATTTAAATAAGTAAAAGCACAAACAGGCGAACAACTGTAGAGACCATTGAGAAATGGAGGAAAAATAACAAAAACAAACTGTTCTATGTTAGTAGTAATAGAATTTAACAAAAGAAGAATAAATATGGAACAAAAAGAAATATGTATTTGGTGCAAAACACCATCATATCTATAACTAACATTGAGGGAAAAATTATCCTAATATGTGGAATAAAACAACTCCAAGTATTTAGAAAGTCATTAAGGATATTACTTAAGGACAATACAGAATACTCTGAATTGAAGGAAAATGAAAATGAAACATATAAAATTTTGTAGAATCATACTTACCCAGTGCTTTGAGAAAACTGTGTGCCAGAAAGTGATTAGAGCAAAGAAGATACAAAGTCCCATGTGAGCAACATGGTGTTTAATTTTAAGAAGTTCCAACAAAAGCGATAAAAAATAGATGTGAAACTAAGTGAAGTAGAAAGAAAAGCCATAGATAGAAATAAAAGCAATTAAGTGTGGGTTTGCTGAACTCAATTGATAAACTTCTTGAAAGATGCGATGAACAATAAAGTGACACACAAAGTAAATGTGAACAATGAGAGTACAGATACCACCACAGCCAACCCAGGAATTAAATAATTAAGTTGTGCTGCACCTAAAGCTGTATGTATGCATTTGGCAATTTAGATTAAATGAATAAGTCACTCTTATCTATACCATTTATATTTAGCTGAAAATAAAAGCCAAAAAAGAGAATTAAAGGGCATGATTCAGAAGTAGGTATAAAATTCTCCCGATTTCTAGGTAAAATCTTTTTTTTCTGACAAAAATATCTTAGAAGTATGTAGAAAAGTTATAATAAAGTAATAAGTTTATGGGAAATATATTCAACAGGAAGATACCATCCAGGATATGTAATTATCTCTGTGACTTAACACTAGACTGGTAGGGAGTTCCAGGACAGCCAGTGGTACCTTTTGAGAATGTCACAAAGGCACACAAGAACAAGTCAAATAGAGTGAAGAGGGATTATATGAGCAAGGTGGTCAAGATCATGATGGGGAAACCTACAAAGAGAACTGGACCAAGCTCTTATGAGCTCATGAACTTTAGACCAACAGCCAGGGAACCTTCATGAGACAGGATTAGACCCTCTGCATACAGGAGACGTTGTGTAGCTGGGTCTGTTGGAGGGGCCCCTGGCAGTGTGATCAGGATCTATCCCTGGTGCATGAGCTGGCTTTCTGGATCCCATTACCTATGGAATGATACCTTGTTTACCCCAAAAAAGCAGGAAGGGGCTTGGTCCTGCCTCAACTGAATGTACCAGGCTCAACGGTTCCATCCATGGGAGAACATACTCTGTTTGAGAAGAGGATGAGGGATGGGGGAGAAGTGGAAGGGAGAAGTGGAAGGGAGGCATGAGAGGAGGACCTGTGGTGGGCACGCGAAATGAGTTTTAAAAGTCATCAATCAATCAAACAAACAAATAAGTAAAGGGGAGTAGGTCAGGGGGCATAGTGAGGATAGGAAAGAGAACTAAATGGTGAGGAACAACTAAATTGGAAAAATGCAAATGGAATGAATGGCAAAAGCATTGAAAAGACTCTTATACAAAAACAAATAGCAGAATATGTATGCAGAAAGCTATTAGTGAATTTCTTCACTTAGAAGGAAATCCACGCACGTTTTCTTATACAGGAAGTAGAATTATTTATGTATTTTGGTAAGATCCCATGCTACTGTGGATTCATAACAAATGAAACTAGTGCATATGACTCTTCAGTGTACAGAAATATTCTGCCACTGAGTAAAACAACTTTCTTTTTATTTTGCTTTTATTTTTTTATTTTATAATTTAATTTAATTTTACATATCAGCCATGTGTTCCCCTGTCCTCTCCCCTCCAGCCGGCCCCCACCTAGTGAGACAGTTGATTAGCTTGAACTGTTTGGGAGGCACCCAGGCTGTGGGACAGGGACCTGTCCTTAGTGCATGAGCTGGTTGTTTGGAACCTGGGACTTATGCAGGGACACTTGGCTCAGCCTGGGAAAGGGGATTGGACCTGCCTGGACTGGATCTCCCAGGTTGAGCTGAATCCCCAGGAGAGCCTTTGCACTGGAGGAGATGGCAAATTACTTTTTACAATCGTGCTAATCTTGTGTTATTTGTTTACTACCTTCTGTCTCAACAATCTCGATTGTGGTAATTGTTCTCAGAAAAGTAACAAGTGGTATTTATAGTAAAGTGTGTACATACCTGACTATATAAGTACTGTTTAAAAAATTTAATAACTGGAAACTATTAAAATATCTTCAGAGTGTGGATGAGTTCTTTATTAAAGCACCACATCCTTTGAATAAAATATTTCAGAATATTCAAGTAGGATGTTTGTTTTTAGATGTACCAACACATCTATCAAAATTAGATTTTATTGATTTATCCAAAAATATTGGTGAATCTTAAAGGCTAATTTAAGTCAGTCTCTAATGTTACTAGTTATATGAGTCCTTTTATTATGACTTTCTGAAAATGATAAGACTATAATGAGGGAGTAGGGGTCAAACAAGTAGTTATCAGAAAATGACAATGGGATGACCATAGACTACAAAATGACCCCCACTCATTGGCTTTGTTTGTGGACAACTCCTTATATGCCTTCATTGTACTGGTTTTCAAGGATATGTGTAAAATGCTAGAAAACTATATCCTGAATTAATGGCAAAATCACTAAATGGTAGCTGAAACAATAAAAGTATTCATTATAATATGAAATGATGGTTTAGTTTTATTACACATCATCTAAAGGTGTCAAGCTCCAATTCAGGGCTCTACTTGAATTGTTTCTTGTAACCTTTACATATGAATATTTGCTAACTATTATCTGACACAATTTGGGAACATTAGACTCCAGTATTACATATTTCCACACACATTTACACACATACACACATTTTCTAAGATTTTAAAATAGGTAAAGCATTCACTAAAGACTACCATATCGTAGTTAAGAAAAGTAGTGTATTCATAATAATTTTGTATTTTGAGTAGTAATTAACCTAAACACAACACAGAGGTCAAATAAGGCATTCAATGGCACATGTTCCTAAAGCAATATGTACCAAAATTTCCAGCTTTCTGGATTGTTGTGAGTGGTTAAATGCAGGCCACTTCTGATTTTTCTCTGACCTTTGCCAATGTAGGAGCTGTATCTGTTAGATAACACTTTTCACTCAGACAATGTTATTATCACCTCAAAACTGAGGAGATGTAATTCGAACAATGGCAGTAACGAGGATAAACCTAGGGATCACTAGGATCAAATGCGGATAGAAACCTAAACTAAACCTATCATACTGCTTATGGACAAACCGCATAGTTTTGGTGACAAGAGTACAGGAATAATTCTTATTCACATAGCTTAATGGGAACTCCTTCGAACAAAGTTGATGTGAATTTTACATAAATCACATGATTGCTGTGCTGTGGGCAGGTTGCTTTATTAAGGAAAAAAGTCTTATGAGAGTTGCATTGGGGTAGTAAAAGTGATCCTTTTTTGTTACATTGTTTTACAGGAGTATAAAGGAACAAAGAAGGAAGCAAGAGAAGAAGGAAAGGAGAAAAAAGAAAAGGATGGAAAGACGAATGTGTAGAAGAAAGGCAGAGAAGAAACTAAAGAAGCGATGAAAAATCAGAGGTAAGAAACAGGGAAAAAAGGAATGAACAAAAGAAGAAAAAAGGAAAAGGGGGAGGGAGGGAGGGAAGGAAGGAAAGAAGGAAGGAAGGAGGGAAGGAAGGAAATATAATATTTGCTGGAGAAAAGTAGTGAGTATAACGATGTTGGAAGAACCATCAGGGATAGACATGGTTATATGTGAACAGTTCAATGAGAACATGCCAATATTTGAAATGTCAGGTAATACTACATGAAAAATCCTTACACATTCTTACTTACTAAGTCTCTCTTTAAATGCTGTCATTCACTTTTAGTGTTTCCTTCGTAGTAAGCTGTTATTACTATAAAAGACTGGGGTTTAAACATCTTTTTCTTACCAGCACAGACACAATACTGTTTCTTGCAAAAGTGGATACTTTTCAGCTGGGCAATGATGGCATATGCCTTTAATCCCAGCACTTGGGAGACAGAGGTAGGGAATCTATATGATTTTGAGGCCAGAGAATTTCAGGACAGCTAGGGCTAGAGAGAGAAACCCTGTCTCAATAAACAAAACAAAACAAAGAAAAAAGAGATGTCTTTATAAAATTTATTCATATTGACGTTCATTTACCTTAAATATTAGAAGTATTTTCATAAAGATAATTAAATATGTTATTTTGGGTTATAGATGTAGACTGGTGGTAGGACATTTGCACAATGTTCTTAAGGCTTAAGAACTGGAATTCTTAACACTGTTAAAGGTATATATATATATAGTATAAGAAAAAATACAACTGAACTATTTTCATCTCCACAAACATTAATTATAGAATTACTCTTGGCATGTTGCTAAAGTCTATTTTAAGTATAATCAACCTGATATAAAAGTAAGTATATAAAATGTCCTTAATGAATTTTTATATTGCATAAGTAAAAATGATGAAGGGCAAAAGACATTATATAATAATATATATCTATAATGGTCCTTTTTGTTCTGGAATTGGCTTTTTATTAAGGGGAAACACCTTACACAAATAATTCTACAGCTACATTTAATTATCTCTATAGAGCAGGCTGCATTGTTTGTACACTGTTGGGTTGAACAAACTGTCTACCCAGCAACCACTTGCATAACGTACATAAGCACAACTTATGCTTTTCAAGATTTTATTCTTTTAAAATAATAAAATGCATTAAATACACATTAAGCTGCACCTTTTCTGGATCTGATCCTTTAACATTTGAAATGACTATTGATTTTTAAGTACTAAAAATTGGAAGTGCAGTGCAGTAGCTATTTGCCTTGAAAGTCTGCAGACGTTGGCCTCACATACTTTTCAGTTTTGTTGCTATAGCAATGTCTACAGGGAAAGCAAAATAAGAAGAGGAAAATTAATCTGCCTTATAGTTTAGGCTCCTAGAGCGAACCCCTGTGTAGTGAGTGTGGCAATTAAGTCTTGTTTACTCTGTTTTCTTTAAAACCTGTGATGGACATGATGATATCATCACTGCCTGATTGATTTTTCACATAAGGAAACAACCAAAATTAATTGCCCTAATCCTCACACAAGGACAACACATACATTCTAAGCTAAAGCAAATTGCTTCTCTGTAGCTTTTTAACAGCTGGATATTTTGAATTTCCTTTTTCATTTTATTTCTGTATTACAGAAGAACACATTCTCAGAGAGGGAAAAATTGTAATTTGTAGGTTAACATTTTGGATGTGGAGCATGAAATGGACAGAACAAAAGGACCTGCTCTTAAATTAATGCAACTTCCCCCTTGCTACGAAGTGACAGCAGGAAAAGAAAATCTCTTCATACCAAAGAACTTGTTCAAAGAAAGATGCAGCTTAAATTTGGGCTGACATATTGAATTCCAGGAACAAGTTATGGTTTTAAAATGTGGCACCATCTCAAATTTTATGCAAAACAATAAAGATCTATATTAGCTTTTTACCAATCATTGTATAGGGCTTTTTCAGAATAATAGAAAGAAAATATTCTGATACATTAATTTCTTTTTACATGAATGAGTATTAACTTTTCTATATATCCTTTCACAACCAAGACATATCTATTTCTTAATCAAATAATAATTAATAAATTCTCCTTTGGAAAACAACCTTAACTTCAAGTAGTCACTCCCAGTATAAACTGGCATTTATTTTGATGCTTTTAACATTCATGAATTATCCTTTCAAGTTTGCAATTAATGACTCTATATGGGCTCAGTTTCAGAATTCCTTTTATGTTCTCATTCATATATCCCCACATTTTGTCTCTTTTTGTAGCAAACATATGACCATGTTTCAAAAAACTAGGAAACCTGATTTCTCATTTTACAAACATATTGAAGATAACTACCTGCATGACCTTCTGTAATTAATTCAGTCAGGTGCAATGGCAGGGTTTGATTAGCTAACTGCCTATTCTGGAACAATTTTCTCCTTACAATAAGAGGAATGCTTTCTAAGTTTGAAACCAATGTCAGCATCAATGTGCCGTCCTTACATTTCAGATAGTCAAGGGAAATGACAACTGTTTTTGATACTGTCATTCAATGTTAATCCTATCTGATTTAACCACATAATTTCTGCATCTTCATTTCCAACAAGATAATGCTCTCCTACTACGTAGGCACTGCTGACCTAAGTGCTTAAGGAGGCCACCATTAGAAGTGTCTGTTAGAGGTGTAAGAACAGGAATGGCCTTCACCTTTCCAGCCAGAGGAAACCAGTTCCTGCCCCACCATAAGCAGTGTTTAATCATCTTGCCAATTTTATTTAGCACTACTGGCTGAATAGCAGTGCCTCTTAAAGGTGCCCTTCCTTCCTTCCTTCCTTCCTTCTTTTTTTCTTTGTTTCCTTCTTTCTTTGTTTCTTTGTTTCCTTCCTTCTTTCTTTATTTCCTTCTTTTCTTTCTTTCCTTCCCTCCTTCCTTTTACTTTCTTTTCTTTTTTCTTCCAGCTTTCTTAGACCATACCTGGAATTGCACACCATGTTTGGTGCCAACATTTTGGTTACTTTTTACTCTTTGCTCTTTTGGGGGGCCTGCCACCCAGCCAACAAATAAATCACACACGGAGGTGCATTCTTAATTGTAAGTGCTGGAACTTGACTTGGCTTGTTTCTTGCCAGCTTTTCTTAACTTTACCCTGTCTACTTTCTGATTCTGGAATTTTGTCTTGCCTTACTTCTCTATTTATTTCTGTCACTCTTACTCATGGCTGTCCGCATAGCTGAATGGCTGGCCTCTCCTTCTTCTTATGCTCTTTCCTTTTCCTCGAGATTTCTCCTTCAGTTTATTCTCTCTGCCTGCCACCCAGGCTGATCCTTTCTCCTGCCTTGCTATTGGCCATTCAGCTCTTTATTAGACAATCAGGTGTTTTAGACAGGAAAATAACACAGCTTCACAGAGAGGAAACATAAAAGAATACAACACATCTTTTCATCATTAAACAAAATTTCTACAGCATAAACAAATGCAAAAAAGCTTAAAATAATATCCTACAACACAATGGTACTGTCTGTTAATTACTGCTTATTTGGGGGCATAATTGTTAGTGAAATCTACTTGCTTCAATGACATTTCAAAGCATTTAAAACCAGAAAAGACTAACTGACATTCATTTATCAAAGAATATTTACAGGTTTTTCTTAGTGCATTTGCATTAGCCAGTTAACAATAAATAAATACACAACATATATACATATGTAGTCACATAAATTTATATTGATAACTATTTATTTACACATATATATTAACTAATACACAACTAATGGTTTTATATGTATATCAATACATATCAACATGTGTTCCACATTTTTAAGGAAGTAATGTTGCTTCAGAAATAGTACCAATGAAATATTGGAACTCTGAAATAGTGTTTCATTATGTTATGACCACTAATTATTAGGATTTCTAGAGGAGATATGTTCTTATTTTTTATTCATTGTCCATAATAAGGGTTCTTCAGTGATGGAACATTGCATAAGTTTAAACACTATTATAGCATTTAAATTAAGAAATCATATTTATAAAAATAAAAAAAAGTTCAAATTTTTCCAAAATGTTTATTAAACTAACTAAATATATCAAATTAAATTACTCAGTAATGTTCAGATACTTATTGGAATATAAACATTTTTACCATTCTTAATTATTTCTGTTTAACACAATTATTTCTGTTTAAGAATAGAGAATCAAGACTGGGATATTAAACAGTTGCATAGTGTTCTCAAGGCATTGGCTTTGATTCTAAGCACTGCAATAAATATATCAAGATCAAATAAATAAATGAAGAATTTATATGAAAAAAGGACCAAATAAATTCCTCAAAAAACACAGTCAAAAATTCTTGTTAATTCTGACCAACTCAAACACAATTAAAAAAATTGTAGTCTCATAAATCTAGAATAAAGTCATAAAATTATCTTCAATCTCAAAAGTAACAGAAGATAGCCACAAGTTTATGAAATGAAGTATTGCATTAATTTAAAACCAGTGAAGCACAAGTTTCAAGTGTGTAAAGGGAAAAGAGTAAGAAACCCTGATCTTAGTGTTTAGCATTTGGTGGATTACACAGATTACATGCATCCAATCTGCAGCTGGCACAATATGAACGAATTCCCTAGCAAATGTGTATTCATTAGCATCATGAAAACACTTATTAATTCTCCACATACCTTAAATTAATTCCTAATTAGAGAGTAAAATGCCAAAGCCAAATGGGAAAAGCTGTATAAATTAAAAATAAATGAATGACTAGCATTAGTCATCAAATCAAAAAGAAAACTCAAATTATTTCTTATTATATATTGAAGAAACCTGTTAACATTCACAATCACTTTAATTGTGTTTTGGTTATTAAATTTATTATAATTAGATGAATGATATATTGTACTTATGCATGAGTTGGTCTCAAAATGAAAATGATGATTTGTTGCACATAAATGTATCAATACCTATATTCTTTTATCTCTGAACATATTTAATTTTCTAATGAGAAGATTTGGAGAATAAGAAACCTTAAATTAAAAGCACAACTTTCAAGAAGCATCTAGGGAAGAAAAATTTCTACAAATTCAATTCCATGTATGTTTTAGATACATTTACTCACTAATCTATATGTATATCTATATCATCTATATCTATATTTATATCATATATATATATATATATATATATATATACATATGTATGTATGTTTCTATTTTAAGTTTTTCTTAAGAATAGTTAGAGAGTTGAGTTGACTAAATGCCACGCTGCAAGCTACACTGGGTAAAAACTTGGGGAAAAGCAGGATAGGCAAATGACATCAAAGCAAACATTAAATTTGAACATGTTAAGGCAGATTTAGATTCCCCCAATAGGAAACAAATGAAAGTAAATTTTACAAGTAGCTAATGACAGAAGATGAGAAATAATGTGGTCCAGAAAAACTTTAGGGTAGCTAACATAAAATATGAAAAAATTAAAGACAAGGATTGATAAAATGTAGCAAAATAGATACTGAATATGTAGTGTGTATGACATAATGTTTCTTTCTAGACATAGGACAGAAGCCAGAGTTCACTTCTCATATCAGTAAACAAGAACTTAGAAATGGTAATGAATATAAAAAATATTCAACTGAAAACCCCAAATGTCTATAATTACATATTATTTGTGTGTGTGTGTGTGTGTGTGTGTGTGTGTGTGTGTGTGTGTGTGTACACTTGCCATGTCATGCATATAGAGGTCCAAAAACTACATGTATGAGTTGGTCATGTCTCTCTACTCAGTGGGTTACAGGGATCACTCCAAGGTTGTCAGACTTGGAAGCGACCTCTTTCCCACCCTATAAAACATTTTTAAAAACAGCAATGATACTCAAAAATCAGTGTCTGACCCAGTTGTCATCAGAGAGGCTTTCTCTGGCAGCCAATGGGAGTAGATGCAAATACCTACAGCTAACCTTTAGGGAAGCTCAGGGAACCACAGAAGAAGGGAAGAAAGGATTGTATGAGTCAAAGGGATCAAGAACACCAGGCAAATACTAGTGGAAGCACATGGACTGTGAACTGGTGGCCATGGAGCTCCCATGGAACTGGATTAGACCCTCTGGACAAGGAAGTCGGTTGGTTGGCTCAAACTGTTGGGGGGGTACCCAGTCAGGGGGATCGGGATCTGTCCCTGGTGCATGGGCAGGCTTCTGGGAATCCGGTGCCTGTGGTGTGATGCCTTGCTCAGCTTTGGTGCAGAGGGAAGGGGCTTGGACCTGCCTAGGCTCAGTGTGCCAGGCTGGTCTCTGCCCTTTACTAACTCCCTATGGGAGACCTTGATTTGGAGGATGTGAGGATGAGGGGTGGCTTGGGAGAGAGGCCTGGGTGATGGGAGATCAGTGGGTGGTATGTGAAGTGAGTAGAAAATTTCTTAATAAAGACTAATAATAAAAAAAGAACACCATGCAAACAAGGCCCACAGAATCAACTAAGCAGGGCTCATAAAGGCACACAGAGACTGAAATAGCAATCATGCATCCTGCATTGGTCTGCACTAGGTCCTCTGTAAATTTTTTATGGTTGTTTTGCCTGGGGATTTTTTTGGGACTTCTAGCAGAGGTGTCTCTGACTCTTTTCTCTGCACTTGGGACCCTTTAGCTCCTACTTGGTTACCTTATTGAAATGCAATAAATCCTTGGGAGTGCGGTTAAGGAGTATTATGAAAATTTATTAATGCAAATTGAGGAAATACTCATGAATTTGATATGAGGGATTGTATCTAGTCTTATTGCCTTTTGTTATGCAGTGTTCAGTTGATATCCCTGGGAGGCCTGCTCTTTCCTGAACTGGAATGTAGGAGGAGTGGATCTGGAGTAAAGAGGAAGGGGGAACTGGAGGAGTGGAGGAAGGGTTGGATGTGCTCAGGATGTATTGTAGAAGAAAAGAATAAGTAAAAAGAAAAGGGAAGAAAAAAGACAACAGTAACTCTCAGAAAAAGGTTAGAAAAATTACCAAATAAATATATTCATACTTTACATACAGCTAAATAATAAATTATGGCAGTTGTACACTTAAAACTTTTAGGGAAACCATGCTGAATGTCATTTCTAATAGTACATACAGTTTCTCTTTCTACATATTTTCTTCTTTGTTCTCTCTCATTTGTTTTCATTCTTCAAATAATTATTTCAGGTAGAAATATATGCTATATGGCTACTTGGTATAGAAATTTGGGTTCATGAGTTTCATTCAACTTTTCAGTCAGGGCTATAGGTTTATAACTGTCCTCCAAGGTATCCCCTACCTGTATTTCACAAAGTTATCTATGTTGTATTGATTTTACTCACTTTAAAGTACTTTTAAATTTTCTTTGAAACTTTGAATATTAGTGTTTTATCTTTAAACATAATTTGAAAATATTTATTACTAAATAATATTATTCCATTATTTCCTGTAAAGTTGTATAATTTAATCTTTCTACTGTTAGTAGGTCTGTTTGATGACTGTGTATATGAAGTTACATTTATAATCTTTAAAAAAGTGGTTCAAGAACTAATTCAGTCTACTCTGAATGCATAATACATTTGTTTGCATTGTTTTATTAACTGAATTTGTTCTTTGGCAAAACATACATGTAGAAAATGCATCCTGATTACAGTGATAACCACTCTTATCCCCAGCCAACTTCTATCAATTTCTTTCTTAAAAATCTACTTTCTCAAATTGCTGTCTATTTGATTGATTGTGACACAGTGAATTTAACAGGAGCCATCTGTATTACTATGGTATTGGGATTATCTATTGAAACACAGTAGTCTGATAACTGACCATGTAATTGAAAGCAAAGACACTCTTCTGGGACTAGAGACATGGCTCAGCAGTTAAAAGCACAAGCTGCTCTTGCAGAAAATCCAGCTTCAAATCTATGCCCATGTTGTGGCTCTGAATTTTCAGTAACTCTATTTCAGAGGATCTAATGCTCTCATTTGGTGTCCATTGATACAACACATATTTTGTGCACAGACATACATACAGACAAGACAATGACCCAATAAATACACATAAAATAATCAAGGACTCTATGACTCAATAGTGGAGCAGTGAAGAGGATGATCTTGTGAGCCCCAACTCCATCCATGGTTGACTACTGACAGGGCCAGTAGTGTACAAACCTAATTTCAGTAATCACATATGCTACAGGTTCTTGATTGTAACTACTGTCTTGTCACTCTTCTTGACTTTCCAACAGAACTAGTTGATAATACCTGTTTGCTGAAAATACCATAAACTTTGATTATAAGATACAGATAAATCAAGTTGGAACTAATCAAAACTTGCTCTTCTGGCAAGCTTTCATAATGCTATGAAGGATACTGGGAGAGAAAAGGCATCAAGGGTCTCCTATGAAACCTGCAGACTATAATTTCTAACCTAGAGCATATGATAAACCCATTTGTGGAATAGTGTGCTACAACTCTTATGGGAATTAACTCCCAGTTCTGTAATTAGGTTTGTGTTCTGCTCTGAAGGAACCCATGATTGATAGTAAAATTCCAGTAAACAATCCATGCCTAGGAATTCATAGCTTCCTAGTAGGATCATACTAATTATTTTATTTTATTTTTTGTCATAATGTCAAAATACCATCTAAATATTTGTGCTTATATTCATAGATGAATGCTATTTTAATCTTAATCAGAGAAATCTGTCTTCTTAGTATACTAAACACTGGAGGAAGGCTTCTACAAAGAATAAATCTGTGCTCATAATGCAATGATCATAATTAATATTAAAACTTCTTTGAATTCCATGGTGTGTGATTCAAGAACATAATTTCTTTTTTCCAGAAGATAGGCAAGATGTGCCCACTATTAGGGAGTTTGAAAGGAGGCTAGAGGAAGATCCCCTGGTGTGTGAACATAAATTCTTACTGACATCTATACATTAGTATCCCCAGTTCATCATTAAAGATTAATGTATAATACCCAAACAGTAGTAAATAGGATGAATCATAATTTCTAAGACCCTGAAAGGAGTCTAAGAAGTACTAAATTTTGTGCATACCAATTGGTTATCTAATTCTTATTGATTGGCACTGAACCCTGAGCCCTAAAAACAAACAAAAAAGTAAAATTTTACAAACTGTACAGATTGTATTTAGGAATGTGTGTGTGTGTGTGTGTGTGTGTGTGTGTGTGTGTGTGTAACTACATAAATGCCTGTAAAAATTATTAATTTGAAAATAATAAGTAGGGCAGAATAGACAAAAGTGTTTAGAAGAAAGAAAGGAAATGGGGTGATATAAGTATAATCTCAAAAAGGAAAAAAAAAGAAAAAGGAAAAAGAACACCATTATTTTTGTAGTCAAACATAGTGTCAACTAGATTTATATACATCTTAAATATACAACTGAAATTGAAAGGGACAATTTGGAAGCATAGTACAGTATAAAGTTCCTGAAGGACTCTTAGTAATGGAGGCTATGATGTCTGAACCAGCTATCTTCTGTGACAGGTATAATTTGAAGCCCACACCACTAAAGGAAGCCCATGCCAGATACTACATGGATGACAAAGAACCATAGGCTGGATAGCCCAGAGACCTAGGATAGAAAAATAAACCAATAAAATGATTCCTAATGATAAGTTGATATGTAGTCAAATATGGGTTCCTAGCCCAATTTTCAGAGGTTTCCTCCCACAGTTGATAGGAGCAAATGCAGAGACCCACAGCCAAGCAAAAAGTGAGATAGAGAGTCTAAATTAAAGATGTGCATTATGTTCCTCCTTTTAGAGCTCAGGGAAATGTGTAGAAAATGGTGATGAAAGACTGTGGGAGCCAGAGGGTTCTAGGACAGCAGGAAAACATGGCCCACAGATTCAACTAAGCAGGGCCGATAGGGTGAAAGGGTAGACTAATGTACCTACTTTTAAATAGCAACAACTTGTTTAAAAATGTCTTTGCTATGGATTTTAGTTTATTGATACAAACTTAAATGGATTTTGTTATTACATATATATTTCTACTCTCGTTTAATGTCTTATGTTTATATAACTCATTTAAATTTTAAAGGATAAATAAAAATACAGATAAATAATTAGTTTTCTATGATAAAATTTATAGTCATGTTAAGTTTTCTAGGTATACATAGATATAACTCGACTATGTAGGTCATCTTCAAACACTTCAAAGGACTACAGAATATGGCTTTTAAAATGTTTTAGACTTTCCAGAGAGTGAGACACATCTGCTCCTGGTAGCACTGATTTACGTCAAAGAAAAGTTGGGCATCAAAGACACTCTATATGGAGTTTATCTTCTTCTTGGTAAAAATAGCCATTTGTACAAGAAACTGTTCTGGCCTGGACTGATTTACAAAATGTTTTATAAAATGAACATGCAGGAACATAAGAAGGAGACCACTGAACTTTTCAATACAAAGTGGTCCTTCAGAAGTCCTTGCCAGACATTCTGACATTCAACAGGGCACAGAGAGAAGTGACTGAGAGACTAGGCCTATGGACCCAAGATGGATGTTTCAACATTGCAGAAGAACTTTGGATAACTGTCCAGGTAGCCAGTGGTCTCTGTCATTCTAGATTTTTGGAAGTTGCTTTCAATGTACTTCCTATTTAGTTAGAGAATATTAAATCCTTCTGGGGACTTTGATGTAGTTGAAGTCTATATAGTTATAATTTTCCTTGGTTATGATAAAGAATAAATTAGATATAAAACTTTAGACTCACAAATATGGGATAGATAGAATATTTTATTTAATTTTGCCAAATACAAATAGACTAGATATTGTAACTGTAATTCTTGCTAGATAACTGTTTTTATATGTAATTTTACTATGTTGAAATTAAAACCTTCCTTTTAAATAGAAAGAATAGAGGAAATGATGGGTGACATTGCTCTATGCTGTGAATGTGTTGCTCTGATTGGTTGATAAATAAAATGCTGATTGGCCAGTTGCCAGGCAGGATGTATAGGCGGAATAAGCAGAGAAGGAGAATTCTGGTAGAGGAGGCTGAGTCAGAAGATGTCAGACTGCCATCCAGAGATCAACATGTAATGACACATAGGTAAAGCCATGGAACAAGTGGCAACATTTAACAGAAACAGGCTGAGTTTAAATGTATGGCTAGTTAGTGGTAGGCCTAAACTAATGGCTGAGCAGTTTTTTGTTTTGTTTTGTTTTGTTTTTCTGAATATCCTACTTGATTACATTTCTACCAGATACATGAAAATACCGCTTTGAATACACACACAAAGTATTTAATGTTTCTTATATTCCTTTCTATTAAGCATTTTAAAATTAACATTGTTGTGTTGACAAAACAATACACTCTTGGACTTGTACTCTGGAAGAAGACACATGAGGATCATGAGTTCAAATGTATCCTTGAATCATTACTGAAATCCATGCCAGACTTAATATATAAACCACAAAATCTCAAGGGAATTTGTGAAAACATGAAATCAAAACAAAACAACATAACCTACCACCCTTTCATGGACACTCTTACTTGGTAAGTATGATCACACACTGCCTGATATTCAAATAAACAATAGACTAGTAATATTATGGGCTTCCCTTTCTATGTATTACAGCAGAAAACTAAGTAAAAACACAATGGAAGATGAACAAAAGCCACAGATGGTACATAAAGACCAGGAAAATAAATTTAGTAGGCTGAGCAGTTTTAATTAATATAAGCTTCTGAGTGATTATTTTATAAACAGCTGTGGAGTCCATGGGCCTGGGCAGGGTCAGAGAAAACTTCTAGGTACACAGGTTTCATAGGGACTTAGACTGAGACAGCATTGCAGAGCTTGCAGGAGTGTGTGCTAGATCCTCTGCATATATGCTATGGTTGTTAGTTTGTTGTTTTTGTGGGACTCCCAAAGGTAGGACTGGGAGTGTCTCTGATATTTTGGCCAGCTCCTGGGACCCTTTTCCTCCTACTGGGCTTCCTTGCCCAGCCTTGTGATGAGGGATCATACCTAGTTTTATTGTAGCTTGTTATGCCCTGTTGGGCTGATATCCCTGGAAGGCATGCTTTTTTTATGAAGGAAAACAGAAAAGGAAAAGGGACGGATCTGGTGGAAAGGCTAGTTGGAGGGGCTGAGAGCAATGGAGGGAGGGGACACTGAGGGAACAGGGGAAGGAAAGGGAGGAGACACTGAAGTTTGCCATTTCTGTTTCTATTAAGAACTTACTAAAATGTAATACATATTTTATTTCAGACAGATATTGCCAATTACCTTCTAAAATGATGAACTAATTTACACTTCAAATATTAGAACATTTATTTGCTACCCAGCATACTACTTAGAGTTAGCAAAATACATTACTTTATGTTGTGGGAATCAGCTGGAGTAGTGGCATGTGCCTGTAATTGTAGCCTCATGAAATGTTGAGTGTTGAGGCGGAAAGATCACTGGAGCCTCAGTATCAAAGCTAGTCTTAGCTGCAAAGCAAGACCATGTCCAAAAACAAAACAAAACAGAAAAAACACCTAAAACTGAAATGATGCCAACATTAGTGGAATGTATCATTATAGTTTCAGCTTGTATCATTATTGCACATGTTTGCATTGGTTTGAGTTTCTCTGTGAATTTCCTATTCTTTACATTGGCTTATTTTTGTCTCACTTTTTATTTATTTATTTATTTTTGTGTGTAAGTGCCCATTGTTAATCCCTTGGTTCTTAAATGAGTTATAAATATTTTATATTATTCTGTATCATCTCTTTTAGATTTGCTTATGGTGTCTTCTGAAAGAAAAAATATTGGAGAGATAAAAGAGAGAGAAAGGGTGGCGGTAGAATGCTAAATAGACAATTAGCTTTGGTGAGTGATAAAACCAGAATTCCACATGTGACTTTATAGTTTATGAGTCCTGTAATTATTATAATTTTATCAGTTCCTCTAAGAGTTTACGAACTTGGAGCTGACAATTCAGGTGTCCTCCTTTCATCGCACCTTATGTCTGTAATCCACCTTATTGCTACGTTCTCCTGCCTTCCCTCTTTACTCTAGGACACGATATGAAGAAAACCTGGTAGCTCAACAGTTGGTACTAACTTGCCTTTTCATTTATATGCTTGATTTAAACTGTAGATGCATAAGGGCCTTATTTTATGTTGTAATCTTTGAACATATATATGCAAAGTTTTAGGACCACAATTTTACATAAAATTGAGCTAGTATGCATTTTAATTAAATGCAGTTAATTACATACTATAAAACATAGCCATGCAGGGGATTAACTGTTGTAAATTTTCAGATGAAGTTACAAAGAATCACGGCAGGTGTATTCCAGGGTAGACAATACCTTGAGTGCTTGAAGGAAATGTGGCAAGAAATCAGGCTTTCATCAATTCAGTAAATACAGAGCATAAATCAAAAACTGTGTGCTAAGCATGAAGCCAGTGAGGTTTAGTCTTTTGACTTCATATTCCCATTTTTACCAGAAAGAAAACAGTCTTCACAAAAAAGCATATAAATTATAGTAATTTATTATTATATTGGACTTGAATAGACAAAAAATAAAATGAATACACAAAAGTGGAGAAGTGTAGGGTAGACAGAATAAGGAAGAGCACAAATGAGAAGAGCTGGATGGTAGATATTATGATGTAGGATTATAGTCTTTATTCTACAAATTACTCTAAAATGACACTAAAATATTAAATGTGTTTTTATAATGTTCCCAGATTATTTATGTAAAGAAAGAAGTAGAAAAATCTGAGTAAAGAACTATTATAAGATTAAAGATCAAGAGTTTTGATTTATTATTTACAAGTGCAAAGTAAGATATATTAAAGGGATGCCCTGTATATGTTCTGAAAGTCTGATGTCTCACACCAAACTTTGAAAAAATATTTAAAGAGTAAGAGGAGAGAAGGTAACAATTAAAAAAAAATGTGGCTATGAACTCTAGAGGGGTGGGCACAGAAGGGTCTGAAGGGCCATAGCTGAGAGGTGACAAAGATAAAAAGAAGAAGGGAAGTTAGTCAACGTATTCCTATAGGAAAACACTAAAGAAAATGGACATTTTATTTTGTCATGTCTTTTTGATTCTTGGAACCTGCTCATTCCTGAAGGGAAACAGAGGGAGTGGATGAGGGGTGGAGGAGAGGCTGAGCAGAACTGAGAGATGTGGAAGAAGGAAACGGTGGTTGGGATGTATGTGTGAGAGAAGAATCAATTTTCAATGAATTGAAAGAGCCAAAATATAAGAATTATTTTAACCAACAACAATACTACTAATACTACTGAATAATAATAATAATAATAATAATAATAATAATAATAATAATAATAATAATGTGTTTAAGGGAAAAATAAAGTTACTACATTGTCTAGAATCTTTTCCTGACTGTGGTAATCGATAATGGTTATCTGCTATAAACAATGTATATTTATTTTTAAAGAAGAAAGAAGTGAAAAAAGGAACATGCTTTTAGAAAGCTAAGTACAATACTTCAGGATATGACTTACTGGGAAGTTAAATAAAAATACAGAAAAAAAATTTAACACATTTGCAATACCTAAGAAGAAAAAGTATAAGACTTTTTTTTATTAATGATGAAGACAGAGAACTAAGAAATGAAAATGGAGCTTGTAAGATCACTCAGTAGTTAAAGACACTTACTACTGAATTTGACATCCTTAATTTTATCCTTAGTACCCACAGAGTGAAACAAATAAGTCAAATCCAGTAAGATATCTTCTGATATACACATATGCACAGTGTCATGTGCTGAACATAATCAACCAATAAATACAACTAAAATATTGCACGTTATCATATATAATTGTGAATATTTGGATTAATATGAATTAATTGCTCTGACATTCTTATCAATTTTGTCTTTGAAAAGAAAACAAATATAGAAGTCAACCAATAGAATTAAAAACCATGTAAATAAAAAAGGAATTTATATATGTCCTGGTATTTATTTAAGAGAAACTCAATATTCAGGAATATTATTTATTTTTATCATATACATTATTAAAAGTTTGATGTAATCTGAAAACTTTGCTGAGAGTCCTTCTTAAAATAAAGTGATTTTTGTTTTATTTTCAAGACTGACAAATGCATCTTTGAAAGACATGGACAGAAACTGATGAACTGCTAAAATTTTATGTAAACTTTGTTTAATCCTCTATAAATGATTCTCCATTGTCTCAAAAGTGCCATTTCACAGTTTTTCAAATGTTGATAAAAATAGGTTAAATAATAACTCAATGTGAACATTGCAGGAAATGGGATAAAAGCAAAGAATGATACTATTGATGCCATCAAGGAGAATAAACTTGATGATATGAGAACTGTGTGCTTTCAGGTATATATTTTCAGGAAAGAAGAACAAATTATGTGTGAGAAAGGAGAAGGTTCTCTGTTAAGGGAGCGGCTTGACCTTGTATGTTAAAAAAAAAAGCACGTCTCTGCACACTGTCCTCTGGCCTTTGATCTGCCCTGTTTTCTGTGCTCAGCATGGCCATGCACTAGAGGGGGAAAAGAATATTTTTTGGAGGAAAAGGTAAAAGTGCTTCCAAAGTGAAAAAAGATTTGGAATTTTCAAAAGAAAAATTAGTAAATAAAAGTAGTGCAACAAATACTGAACACTTGTGACTTGTAACTTTTGACAACGCATACCATTGAACTACATTATTGGCATGGTCTCCATTAAACTGTACATAAGTAGCATACATAGCCTTTATTCATCATTCACAGGGACTCGACATCTTACTCATTTATTAGAAAGACTCAGATATCTAACAACTATTCTCAGTTCAAGGGAATGTGTTTAGCATTTTGTTTACTATTGACTGGATTCTTCCATGAGAAACTCTGCAGATAAAACTTCCAGCAAAAATATTATGATTTCTCCTGAGGAAAATCATTTTCATATAATTATTGCATATGATTTAACCTACCAGAAAGAATTAGAAGGCATTGAATATTCAGGTTTATTATATTGAAAGAGCAGTTTTCTATCATTTTTCTATAACAACTAGAAGAAAATTATGCAGTATAAAATCTCGAACATCTTTTAAAAAATTGTGGCTCAGATATTTTAATAAGATCTCATAATGAGTTGGAGAGATGATTCTGTGTGTAATTATCCTTAATCAGATCACATGACTACTAAATCAAATGTTTGTATTCAAAGTATTCTGATTATAACCTGTTATCTTATACTGCTATGTTGTGGCTTAGCATTTTGGCTAATAAGGGGAGCTTTTTATTCGTTCTAACCTCAATGTGGAAGACATCTGACAACTTTATCTCATTTGAGCTTACTGGAATTTTGAGCAACATAAACTATTCCTCTGAGACTTACCTGTCTCATCTATTAGCTTTCCATAGACTGCAGTACTTTTATAGGATGATGATCAGCCCACTGGAGTGTAACTGAATTAATTAGTTTGATTTTTCATTCATTAAAAATTAAACCCCACATGTTCTATAATATCATGGGTGACTGAATCCTTTGTCTTTTACCCCACCAATTTCTTAGTATAGTTGTCATTACATAAGTTAGTGGAAATATTAATAGTATGTTAAATTCATAAGTGAAAACACTTATTTCATATTTTGTATCCCAAGAAGACATACCAATAGCATTTCAGAACCAAAGAAATATCAGTATACCTCTCAGTAAATATATTTTCACTCATCTATGCAAAAACATGTGAGCATCGATAATATATGTTGTATATAATATGCTGTCTTTCAAAGTAGTGTCTAAGTAAGGTATTTTTATGAGGGTATGAATAATTTCATTTATTTCAGGGAAACACTAGGAATAAAAAAATGAGTTAAGGCAAAAATACAAATGGGTGAATTCAGGAATATTTCCTTAAATACATTTTTTAACTACATAGATATTAAGTGCAAATAGTGTTTCAATGTCTCTATAAATTGAATATAATTTTCCTGGAAATTTGCCCAGCTCTATGAATAGGTAGAATTGTGGAATGTTGTACTTTAAGCATGAGAGGGTCATTGCTTATTTGAACACTTAGTGGTTGTAATTAGTGTTGGACTCTTGCCCAGGACTAGGTTTACTGAAATTCCCTTATGGATGGGGATATCTCAGAAAGCCTTCAAAAGAAATAGGAGTGAACAAGTGTTTTGTAGAGACACCTTCAGTGGTAAAACTTGTAAATTGTGCATGCCCCCATAAGGAAATCTATTTTAACTCATTTGACTATCAAGACAGACTAGGATGAAATCATGTCTTTGATATCATGACTGCCCTACTTTAGTTCCATACAAATTTTTTCACCTTTCCAAGAAATTTCACACAACAGGTAAAAATTAGTTTATAAATCACTCATAATAATGATTTTATAAACAAATTCACTGTACCAAAATATTAAATGTAATGATATTTCTCAGGCAAAGACTATTCCCTCACATAATTAATAATCACTACATAAAAATAATACATTCATGTGTTTCTACATAGTTATATATGACAAACTTTACTCTAAGTTCTACAATTATTTATTAAAGAAGAGAGTGAAATCTTAATATATATTGAAAATTGACATTCCCTAGAGTAATGTTCAAGCCAAACTATGTGAAAGCATGTGTTGAATACCAAGAAAGCCTTAAAATATATATCTCACATTTATGCATATTTTTAAAAATTAACTTCAGCAGTGGCAAGCAACTAAAATTAAATTATCTTGGTCAATAAGTAAGAGGCTAATTTATTTGTGTTTTCTGTTCCAAAAAATAATTTTTTCTTTCAAAACCACATTTGGTTCCAAGCACTAAATTTACTTTAAATCTCTGTGGAAATTAAATAAAAAAAATCATACTTTAAAGTCATTATTTCTCTATTCTAATTTTGTGTTTCAAATACATGTAGAATTAGTCACATTTTATTTTTTGTTGTGACTATACAGTTTCAAAGAGTGAAAGTGGTGTAGGACTGAATTTAGTTGATTTCAGAAAAATAGCTTACAATTTAAACACAAATAAATAATAGCATAAACAGAATGCATATTATTGAACAAACAAAAGAATAGATGTAAGTGCAAGTGAATGGATGGCTACTAGAACAGGTATGAAAGAAAAGCCTACTTGAATCCCCAGGGGAGTCTTGGCCCTGGAGGAGATGGAATGGAGGGGAGGGGCTGGGGGGAAGGTGGGGGTAGGAGGGGGAGGAGAGGGGAACCCATAGCTGATGTGTAAAATTAAAACACAAATATAATAATTTTAAAGAGGAGAAAAATTATAGTCACTACAAAATTGTGTGAATAGTTAAAAAAAACATTTTAATGGCATCAAAAGGAAATCTGGATAAAATAATTAAAAATAAAATATTGATGCAATTAATAGGACTAAAATTCAAGGAAAAAACTATAAAATGAAAAGTGAGCTAATGCTCAATATTCATTATTTCTTTGTGAACCTGTATCTGCATATCAGCATTTCCTAAAGTGTCAGTTTCTTTTCTACTGTATCTTCTATTATGTCATAGTTGATAACTTTTTTCAACTCAAATACTTTTATCTAAATTTTATCTAAAAGTTTATCAATGAATCCATTTATCAATGAATGCAAAAGAAGTACAGTTTATAACTTACCTGAGATGTATTTTATACATTTTCTAAATACACATATGAAATTATATATGCTTACTTGTTTTTCTTGTAAAAATTTACCACCTTTTCAAAATGACTTTCTTCTTGCACATTTTGGTAAATGTTTATTTTATTCCAACAGAATGAGTTAAAAAAGAAAATATCGAAGTTATTTTACACAGAAAAAAGAAAGCCTTCACATGAAATGCTTCTAATTGTCTACAATGTATGGAATATTCATAACTTTATAATTCCTGTATTTCCCTTTACAATACACTATATATATTATGTTAATAGTAGATATATTAAGAATTTTAGAGATTAACTTTTTCATTGCCTTTAAAAACAACTTTCTTTTTATTTTCTTTATTCTCCAATATTGCCTGTAATTTTGTTCTGGATAAATGTACATATACAATGTAGTTATCACAGTTTAGTAGAATAACTGCTGGGAAGTAACATAATAAAACCATTCTGAAGTCCATCCACTTATATTTTATAATCCTATGTATGAATCAAGATATTATAACTAAATTCCTGTGACTTCTTAAAGGAAAAAAATGCAATCATTTATAAATTAGGTATTAGCAGAAAAAAATAATTTGCTTTTTGATTATACAATGATCAACACTCAGGAAAAAGATGATATTGGAGGGTTTTATGTGCTTGGAGAGTTTAGAATATTTTGCTTAATGTTGGTGACTGTCTATAGTTGATTACCATTGCATTATTTTTAAATTTTACTGTTCTATAAATTCATATTAGTCTCAAGTAACATTTGCAGTCTCTTTTCAGTACCTAATTACTTCTTAAGACTGAAAGTGATCTTAGCCAAAATGGCTAAGATTAAAAAACATTGAAGATAGATTATGCTGGAGAGGATGTGGAACAAGGGGAACACTCCTACAATGTTGGTCAGAATGCAAACTCATACAGTCACTCTGGAAATCAGTATGGCAGTTTCTCAGAAAATAGGGAATAAGTCTTCCTCAAGACCCAGCTATACCATGCTTGGGTATATACCCAAGGAATGCTCAATCGTTCCACAAGGACACTTGCTCAAGTATGTTCATATCAGCATTATTCATAACAGCAAGAACCTGAAAACAACCTAGATGCCCCTCAACTGAAGAAAATGTGGCACATATACACAATGGAGTACTCAGCAGTAAAGAACAATGATACCATGAAACTTGCAGGCAAATGCATGGAACTAGAAAATATCATCTTGAGTGAGGTAACCCCGACTCAGAAGGAGAAGCATAGTATGTATTCACTCATAAGTGGAAACTAGATGTGAGGGAAGGGATGGCCAGACAGCAACCAGAGAGATGGCCATATAGCTCCAGAGAGGTTAGCTAACAGGGAAAGACCCTAGGAGAGACACATGGATGATCATGTGAAAAAGAAGTGGATGAGATCTACATGAGTGGCCTGGGTGTGTGGGGGTGGCAGAGGGCGAGGAGTAGGGGATGAGAGCATAAGGAAATGGGAGGATCGAGCTGGAATAAGGACAGAGTGGGAAGGCAGGGAAGAAGATACCATGATAGATGAGGACATCATGGGAATAGGAAGAAGCAGGGTGCTGGGGAGGCTCTCAGGAATCCACAAGGATTACCTCATCTTTGTCAGATGGCAGTGATCCAGAGGGTGCCTAGACTGGTCCACTTTGGTAGCAAATAACCTACCTGTCACCATAGAGCCTTTGTCCAGTGACTTATGGAGGCATATGCAGAGATCCACAGCCAGGTACCAGGCTGAGCTCTGGGAATCCAATTGATGAGAGAGGAGGGATTCTGCAGGCGAGGGACATCGAGATCGTGATGGGAGGACATGCATAGATGAAGGGCCACACTAGTGGAAGCCCACAAACTGTGGACTGGTGGCTGTGGAGCCCAATGGGACTGGACTAGCCTCTCTGGATATGGAAGACAGTTGTTTATCTTGAACTGTTTGGGGGGCACCCAGGCAGGGAGATCAGAATCTGTCCCTGTTGCATGAGCAGGCTTCTGGGAATCTGGTGACTGTGGTGTGATGCCTTGCACAGCCTTGGTGCAGTGGGAAGGGTATTGGACCTGCCTAGTCTCAGTTTGCCTGGCTCTGCAAACTTCCCATGGGAGACCTTGATCTGGGGGATTTGGGGATGCAGGGTGGCTTGGGAGAGAGGCCTGGTTGTGGAAGGAGGGAAAGAGGGGAAATCTGTGGCCGGTATGTGGAGTGAGTAGAAAATTTCTTAATTAAAAAAAAATGGAAATATATATATATAGGTTTGGGAAAGTGAAGAAAAGTTATAGACAGTCAAAAATAAATATATAGTTTCAAAATAGTAAAATAAGGTCTTTAGAATGGGAAGTAAAGTAATATAAAGAAAATGAGGATGGAAAATGCACAGAAAGTCTGAATTATGTGTATTGTTGTATTATCTTTAAAATTGTTGACTGCTAAAAAAAATTTAAAATTTTGAAATAAAAAGATTGAAAGTTATTTTGAAAAGTATTCCATAATGTTTTAGGGAAATATGTTTGGATCACAGCAAAAATCTTACATTCATAAAGTGATAGTGAATGCTAGAGTTCTGGAAAGAAGCCTCAGACTTTAAACCTCGGTCAATTCCCAGCACCTACAGGTTGATTATAACAGTCTGTAACCTAATCTCAGGGTATCTGACACTATTTTCAAGCTCCATGTGCGCCAAGCAGGTACCACACAAGGTGCACAGGTATATAACAGGAGCTCTTACACACACACACACACACACACACACACACACACACACACACACACACATAAACATATTGTATATATACACACACACCCACGCACATGAAATTAAATAGGTGTATCTTTTTAAGACTAAGAAATGTCATGAATATTTTAAGTTCATACTTTTTTTTTCAAGACAGTTTTTTTCTGTGTAGTTTTTGTTCTTATCCTGGAACTCATTCTGTAGACCAGGTTGGTCTCAAACTCACAGAGATCCACTTGGCTCTGCCTCCCAAGTACTAGGATTAAAAACATATGTTACCACTGCCTGGCTTTAAATTCATCTTTAAATGAATGGCTAGAAATTTCAGTGGCACAGTACTTGTTTTACATATCAAAGATAAAGAGTTAATCCTCAGAAATATAAAAAATTTGACATAGATTAATCTGTAATATTTCCTGTATGAATTATTCTCTGCAGCCCATTCCTTAGAGAAAAGCTTCTGTAATACATTTGTTTCTGTTTGGAAAGTTACAGTACATATGTATTTTTATTTATATTTACTATATCTAATGCAATTTTAAGTGAACATTTCATATTCAAAATCTTTCTATTTGTTTCAGTTTTATTTTTGAGTTTAATTATGACAGTTCTGGCAGAAATATTACCACAAGATTATTCATGTGTTATTTTTAAAATTAAAAAATGCAATACGTTTTCAAAAGTTACTCTGGAATTTTTTTTTAAAGATTTATTTATTTATTATGTATATAGCACGTATGACTGCAGGCCAGAAGAGGGCACCAGATCTCATTACAGATGGTTGTGAGCCACCAGGAGGTTGCTGGGAATTGAACTCAGTACCTCTGGAAGAGTAGTCAGTGCTCTTAACCTCTGAGCCATCTCTCTGCCCCCCCTTTTCTCTCTCTCTTTTTATTTTTTAAGATTTATTTATTTATTATGTATACAGAGAAGAGCACCAGATCTCATTACAGATGGTTATGTGAGCCACCATGTGGTTGCTGGGAATTGAACTCAGGACCTCTGGAAGAGCAGTTGGTGCTCTTTACCTCTGAGCCATCTCTCCAGCCCTGTTACTCTAGATTTTTAAAGTTGAGAACGTATTTTAAAAGTTGATTTGTGAAGCATAAAATGTGTATGAAGCAGGACAGATTTAAACAATACTGATCTGGAGTAACTAAAGGAAAATTCTCTTAACATTTTTCTTTTATTGGTTCTAAAGGGAGGAGGCAGAGGAAAGGCATTGAGACATGGAGAGTAGCTGAAATTTATCAGGTATATCTTGTGTTAAAATGATCTACTGTACTGCCAAGTAACTAGCAGCCTTGAATTGCTGCTCAGGTTTCTTGTAGTTAATAATCCTGAGTGTTATAGGGTCATCTTTGAAACATATTAACTGTGCTACACTATTAAATGTCTATACATGAAATGTGTGTCATTATGAATGAAGAATCTAGTTCTATGGGCATTTGGGGTAATTTGATTTTTCTGCATGACTTATATGTATATGCAGAGATAAGTTAATCCTAAAAAGATGTGCAAGTAATATATTTTGAACCACTGAAGAAAAACTGGGTAATAATTTATACGACTTTTAATGTGGTGCTGCAGTCAAGGTAAATAGGACATTGACTAGCACAGAGATGTTGTCACTGGGCCGTTTATCTTTGGTCTATGCACGTGGCCCTTTTTGTATCAGCACCAAGTTATTTCTCTTTAACGCATGCAGCTACATAACCACACAGACACAGAGAGAGCATTTCACACACTATTCCTAGGGCAGTTTTACATAGATATTACATATTTAATATCCAGTGCTGCATTTTTTATTTATTTTGGCTACTTGCCATATATCAATCAAATATAGTATAGAATTACCTTGCTAAACATATAAATATTTATTGGAGCATGAATATTTGTGATTACATATACATTTGTATAAAACAAGAAAGTATATTTCATTTTATACATGGCACAATTTTCTATTCCTCTTTTCTTAATTTTTTTACACAGGTTTCTTTGCAGGTTTTTTGGTTATCCTGGAAATTGTTCTGTAGACCAGGCTGTCCTGGAACTCAGAGATTCTCCTGTCTCTGTCTCTGTGTCCTCACTGCTGGAATTAAAGGTGTGTGCACCACCACTGCCTGGTATAGTTTCTTTTATAAATGTTATTGATATTATTTAATTATTTAGTTTTCATTTCATTTACTTATTGAGTTTATGAAATATTAAGAGAAGTAAAATTGATTATCAATTATATATTTATATAAATTTATACAGTAAATTATTCAATGTACATATATCAAATACTAATAAAAATATAGAATCTATTCTCCTAGTAAAATAAATTATTACTACTGTATCTTAAGAAAAATATGTAGTTATATACTCTCCTGAAGACTATACTAGACACAGAGTTGATTTTAAACCCCATATATAAAATCTAATTTCCAGTTGTCAGCATATTTTTTTCTAAAAATCCCAGGCTTGCTTTCCAATATTGGCAGCAATATTTTCCTTTTATGTAATGCAAATGACATTTTATTGATTAAATGATGCAACCTTCCAATTCTAGTGCTGTAAAGGTGATGTAAACCCATTAGGGATTAGTTTCCCCACAGTTCACAATTGAAAGTTTTGGATGGATTTCTCAGAGCAGCTCTTCAAGGACTATGAAAAAGTGCACAAGGAGAGAAAGACTGCAAAGAAATCCAAAGCTTGAAGAAAGAGCTGCAAGCAGTGAAGTCATTTGTTTGCTCTTGTTTTATTTTCCCAAAACTTTTATTTAAAAATTGTTTTGAATGCTGCAATTGCCGGTTATGCACACAGTGAAAAAGCTACAGAAGAAATCAACTTTTTTTAGGGACAATATTTTAAAAAAATGATCACTAATAGCTGGAAACTGTGAAGGAATCCACATTAGGTTTTACAGGCATGTTCTATATTACAGGTTTTTGTTTATTTGTTTGTTTGTTTATTTGTTTGTTTGTTTTTCCCCATGGTCCCATAGTTTTAGAACATAGTCCCATACTACTTGAACAATATCACATACTCCATGAAGAAAAGTCATCTCCAAATTCTCCTAAATTAGGAAAATTACTACCATTCAGAGTTCACTATGGAATATGGGAGAATGAAATTTTTTGTAATTCTTTTTTTTTGTTGTTCATTTTATTTTGCTGATTAACTACAGAAAATAAGCAAGGGATTACCACTATACATAGAGAATTTAGTATATTTATACCAAGAAAAAACACAATGCAGTTTTGGGAAATATTACCTTATTCCACTTACTCCATAAACACACAAACATCTATATTAGCTTATTCCATTAACACATACACACATATTAACTTATTCCATTAATGTGCACACACATGCACACACACATACACACATACACATACACATCAGTATATCTCAATATACAGTTTTGCATGCATGTAACACAACTTCTATATACAATGATCACATGACTGTACCGTGATATGTTTAAGGCAACGTTTTTTATTGTAGGTATGAATGGGAGAACAAACAGCCTGAGGCATCTGGAAGAATCCAGCTCGAAGCAAAGTATTCTGAACATGGCCAGCAGATTGGACTTGGCCAGGAAAAAAAGCATGATTAGAGAGTGAGAGAGAGAGAAAGAGAAACAGAGACAGAGACAGAGACAGTGAGAAGAACTGAGAGAGAGAGAGAGAGAGAGAGAGAGAGAGAGAGAGAGAGAGAGGGAGGGAGGGAGGGAGGGAGGGAGAGAGGGAGGGAGGGAGGGAGGGAGAGAGAGAAAGAGTTGGGGCAGTTAAGCCTGAAGCTAGGGGAGTTTAGATAGAGGAAATTCAAGAAGAGCTGCAGAGAGTCAGATGCCAATTTTGACTATAGAACATTTAACTGGTACTGTAACACTGGTGCAGCCCAGAAGCCAGCATATGCATAAACCCACATAGATATATAAGGATGGTATAAAATACTATGCAACAAAATTAGTACATTTAAAGTCCATAAAAAAACTTAACATGTCTGTTTGTTGATATGTTACTAAATTTCCTAGACATATTACTTCTCTAGTTGCACTATCTACATGAGTTATCTTCACTATTACAATCTTCTGATATTATTATTATTATTATTATTATTATTATAATATAAGGGGTTGAGTTCACTGTTTAAATCACATCAGTGTTTTAAAGATCTAAAATTTGTACTGATGCTATCATTTCCCAACTCAGTTAGAAATGAGGTGAGCAACAAGCAATGTTTGTGAGCTCCTTTCAAATCCCACAACTGAGGTTATAGTTGAAACACTTGTCTTTATATATTTTCCAAATTATAAGTATTTCTATAATGGTCTTCTCCAAAAGTTTACTTAAAATTACATCCCCATGACACTTTCATGCTGAATATTTCTTTGAAAAACTCCCTATGTACAGCCAATCTTCACTTTATTGTGAAGTACAGAGCCTTCCGAGGAAAGACCAGGGGAGGTACTCAGACAATCAGGGCTCAGAGGGTGAAGTACTTCTTACTTTTTTGTTACTATGATAAATGTCATGGTCGAAACAACTTATGGAAGAAATCATTCATTTCAGATTAAAGTTCCAAACGGTCTCCAACAATGATATTCTTCCACCAGGTTCTCCCAAAATGTCACCAGTGGGCACCAGGGAATCAACAATGGGACTCTAGGAGGAGGGCATTTCTCAATCAAACCACTGCAGAGGAGTAAGGAAAAATTGGAGCTACAGCTTACTACTCTTCTGATCTTTGATGACTGAAATAATGACTGCTCAGTTTGCTGTACACTTGTTTGTTCTTTGATACCCCACTTTATCACAGACACAAAGCAAGTACTAATTCCTCATGGACTGTAATATCCACTGTGAGCCAAATATTCCTTTTGTCTTCATAAAGCAATGAGCCAATATTTTTATCATAGTGACAGAACCTCAACTAGCACAATTATCTCTTTTCACTCAAGCACTTTGCATTTTCAGCTTCCCAGTTTGCCTCCTGCATAATCTTTTTCTTCATGTCGTAAGAACTTTTCATTTTATTCGATGAAATGTCATTCATATTTTAGTCTTTAAACGTTAACACATTGTTGCAGCCAGTTTCGTCTTTTTCCTTCCCAATAGTATAAACAATAACTAGCAATGTGCCATCATCATGACAACATAAATCATTAAAAACCATAAACCTAAAACCTATCATTCAATCTTTGGGATAGTATTTTTAGTCATTATTCACCAAATACAAATGAGGCTGACCTGTCATTTCATGGGTTTTGCTCTTTGGATGTCAGATATACATTACAAACTTCAGGCAAACTTTCAGTAGTTATTCTTTATCTGATAACTCTGTCACTGATAAAATTTAACTTTTAGGCTCATTTGAGAGTAACCCTAAATTATGTTGTTATGATTTAAAGCTTTGACTATTTTTCTATCGTCAGAAGTACATATGTTTTTCTGTTTTGAGTTATGTAGTATGATTTAAAAAAATAAGATTGCTTAAAATAACCTCATAACAAAAGTAAACAAAACATTTGTATAAAAGGTTTATACATGTATTTTGATATGTTCATGATACCAAATAAGGCTTAGGGATAACTATAAGCTATTTAAACATTAAAAAGTAGATGCCCCATTCCATTTAGTTAATAAAATGATAATTAAAATTCCATAAAAAGAAATTTTTATGTTTCCATTCTTGAACTTTTACATATACTTACATATTATACAATCATTAAATGAATTAATATGATATACCAAGAGGTCTAGCAAGGAGATATTCTGAATTGAGCATAAAAATTAGATTAGATCAATGTAAATTTAGCTTATCTTTCAGCTTTAGTAAGTACAGGCATCGTCATATATTAGCAGCCTCACTTTCCTGTGGAACCATTGCTGTACTTATACTTCTGGAAATATTTCCGCAGAATCCAGATGTTAGTGTGGTCTACATAGTTTAGGTTATTTTTAACTTCAAATAATAAAGCCACTAGAATTCAGTGATTTAAAGAAGATTTCCAATATTTGTATAATGCTAGACATTCTAAAATATAAATAAACTTCATTAGTATAATATGTAAAACAAATTATACATTAATTTTGCAAGTGAAATCTCACACTACATAGATATTTTATTCCAATATTTCTCATATTAATATAAAATAACATTATTTTAAAAACAAAGACTAGCTTTTTGAAGAAGAATCTGCATAACTATTATCCAAGCAAGAAATTTTCTTACAGTTCAGAATGCTATCATTAGATCATGTCAAATGGGCACACTTAAATCAAATATGTATATTCTAATTTTTATTTCTTTTTAAACCTAATACTATATAACAATAAAGCAGAAAAGGTGAGGGACAAATTTAACAAAGATTAATACAATAATAAATTAAATGGAGTAGAAAATGTATATCTACACAGAAGTTCTTGTAGTTTGAATAGGAATAGCCCTGATAGGGTCATAGATTTGAATGCTTTGTCATCATGGAATAGTGCTACTTGAGAAGGATTTGGAGGTGTGGCCTTTTTAGTGTAGGTATGGCCTTGATTCACTGGGGGTGAGATTTGGGCTTTCAAAAGCTCAAGCCAGGCCAATATCTCTCTCTTGCTACAGCTTGTGGATCAGAATGAAGAACTCTCAACATCTCCAGCACCATCATATCTACAGACATGGTACCACATTCCCCACCAGGCTGACAAAGAACTAAATTTCTGAAACTATAAGCAAGTCCCAATTAAATACTTTTCTTTATAAGAGTTGCTATGGTCATGGTGTCTCTGCACAGCAATAGAACACTCACTAAAACTCAATTAGTTAAATCTTATTATTTAATAATACTTATATGACAATAGAAAAAAATTGTGATATAATGGAAATTGCAGAACAATGCAATTGTTGAAAGTGATTAATATAAAAATGAATGGAATGTTTAAAGATGCTAGAAATACAGCACAACTCAGTGGATCTAGATTAGATTGTTCGGACAAGTAATGTTCATAAATTAAGCTTTCTCAAAATAAATGTCTGATGGGATAAATTTGAAAAGTAAATAGATAAATTGTACTGTACCTTTTGATTTTAACATAAGCATCTACTCTACACATAACGAAGTTAAGAATTTGTGACTTGCTGATAGTTCACTTATCACCTTGAATGATTAAATAATAATTTGTCATATAGATTACTAATTTGTGTATTTATAGAATCATACATTCAATTAAGGAAATATTTATTTCTCTTTTTAAAATTTTGTATACAATCAATTATTTTATGAAACTTTAAATTAATAATTGTCATGTATCATAAGGTCTGACATGGAGACACTCTAAATTAAGAATAAAACAGATTAGATAGATTTAAATTTAGCTTAGTCTCTAAGTTAATTTAGAGATACAAGTACTATTTTAACTGATTTCAGAAAACAACTATATTTTGTTGATATCAATGGGATGCCTGCCCTTTCCTGAACAGAAAAAGAGGAGTGGATGAAAAGGGCCAAAGAGAAGGTTGAGGGAGGGACTGGGAGGAGAATGAGGGAGGGGAAACCATGGCCAGGATGGGAAATAAATAAACAAACAAACAAACAAACAAATAAATAAATAAATTTTAAAAATTGGTTTTATATGTCAACATAATGATGTCTAATGATATTTTGCTATACTTGTAGATTGATGACTACCCCAATTGTCACCAGAGAGCCTTCATCCAGTAGCTGATGGAAAGAGATGCAGAGACCCACAGCCAAACATTAGGCTGAGGTCAGGGAATTCTGTTGATGAAATGGAGGAAGGATTGTAGGAACCAGATGGGTAAAGGACATCACAAAAAAAATCCCTCAGAAAAAACTAACCTGGGCTTTTAGAAGCTCACAGAGTCTGAATGAACAACCAACAAGTCTACATGGGACATTTCTAGGCCTTCTACATATATGTGACAGTTGTGTAGCTTGGTCTACATGTGGACCCCTAACAATACTTTGGCTGGCTTTGGGGAACCTATTTTTCATACAGAGTTGCCTTCCCCAGCCTTAAGACAAGGGGAGATGCTTAGACCTACTGCAACTTGATACCTATGGGATCTGCCTCTTTCTGTACAGCAACAGAGGAGGAATGGATAGAAGTGAGGAGGGAGGTGGGAAGAATGAACAGAAGGAGTGGAAGAAGGGGAAACTGTAGTTGGGATGTGAATTAAAAAAATAAATTTAATGAAAAATAAGAAATATTAAAATTTATTTTATTAAGCATTAATACCATAAAACATCTCTTAAATCAATACATAGAAGGAATGAGAATATACAGATGTTTATCATGTGTAAAATCAGCTCAATGATTTTTATCCTAAATAATGAAAGTTTTTCTTAGAGATGGTGTTAGCATTTCTGAGGTTATATTATTAAAATGATATGCTAACTAACATATTTATTAATTCAATAGCTTGTACTACTAGTATTTTTTTATTCAGTGTATCACAGGCACTATGATATCTCCTAGATAATAGAAATTTAATAATGCTAAAGAAAAACATACATTCCTCAATTTCAAATGGACTAAAGCTAATGCATTATGCTATTTTATTAAAACAGTTATTAGATTTTCTGTAAATCCCTGATTAGGATATATTTAACTTTATTATAGAGAAAATATTTAAAACTTTATTAATGTTTTTTTCCATTAACTTCTTTTTAGTTGCTTGCTATTAACTTTTACAGATGATTTTTTTAACACCATACCCTGTCTATTCATCCTGTTTCTGATATTAAATAAATTTTTCAATTTTGTGTTTTGGTGTCAGATTTATGCATTGGAGGACATGTGCTAGCAGAGACTAGTAAAAAGTCTTGAACTGCCTACAGAAAAGATTGGAATTCTGAAAACCACTCTAAAAAATCTTCTCTTGTGAAATGTTATCTAACTTTCACAGCCTCAATATATTGGATTTTGAAGCTAAACCTTTGAACTTTGGTTTTCTTAATTTCAAAGAACTTGATCCTTTACTATGAATCAAGTTTGTAGTAAATCATGCTTCTAAACAGAAAAAGAAAGCTGTAGCCACGTTTCCTCACAACTGAAAATCATTTCTTATTTTATAGTTGTTTTTTCCTGAACCATTCTATGAAAAATAAGTCCCCAGACACTACAAAAAAGCCTTAATTTTATGGTCTTTTCCAATTTTCTTGTTTTTATCTATTAAAATACTATATACTTTCAACACTGATCTTGAGTTGTAAATGAGAATGTTAAGAATACTTGCCTGTGTTCCTATCTACTAGTGGTGCAGATTTTATTTTGTAATTTAACTTCACCTGAGAATTGTTAGAGCAGGAAAGTGACATAGCTAAACTCTAACTCTTCTTGGTTTTGATACTCTCAAAAATATGCTAATGATTGCAAGAAAACATACAATTTAGGTGTACATAGAAAATACTTGAAGAAGATAAGAATAAGAAATAAAGGCAAAATTAATAAGTGACATGTTAGGCTGAAAATATAGGCCTCCATAAAGACTTTGTAATGAAACTGTACTGAAATCATTATGTATGTTCAAGTCATAATATAATTTCATCTGCATATTTTATCTTGTAACTAAATAAATATGATTTCCTAGAAAGGTGTTTACAAAAGATCTGGCAACCTTCATCAAAACTGACTTAAAGTAAATGAAAGCAGAGCATTTATTCATTTGAAAATGCAAGCTTTAGTTTCTTCATCTTCCTTTAAAAACATTATTTATTTTATTGTTAATTTATATTTGTATAGGTTTTGTCTGAATTTAAGTCTGTGAGTCATGTGCATGCCCAGTGGCAGCAGAGGCCAGAAAAGGATATCAAATCCTCTAGATCTCTAGTAACAAATAATTTGTAGGCACTATGTGGATGCTGAGGTTAGAACTCTGGATGAGCAGGCAGAGTTCTGACACTTTTTTTAAAAAAAATTGGAAAGTAAAATATAATTAAAATATATTCTTCTTTCTCCCTCCTTTTCCCAACACCTTCCATGTACACATTCCATGCTTCTAGATTACTTTTCTTTAATATATACATACATACATAATAACACATACATATATAGATATAAATATGCACATGTAGCATACATATCTACATATAAATGTATAATATAGAATATATATGTCTATAAACACACACACACACACACACACACATATATAAAGTGAAATTTTCCTATCTTGATTGACAATGTTCTACCCCAAACAAGTTGACTATCCAAAGAACAAAACAAAAAACAAAACAAGTATTTGGAAAGCAATACCCAGTGATGAGCTGTTGGTGAAGGGAGTCTGAAAGATTTCCCAAATACTATAGCTATTGCCACTCTCTTGATTGACTTTCAGAAGTTGAAGGTAAGCACATACTGTTGAAAATAACACGACCATCAGACATGAGATCCAGAGGATTTGAGTTGAATCTTACCTGAAATCTTCATCCATGTGGACTAGTGTTCATGCTACTAAACATGCCCTGCTAACTTCCAAGAAGGAACTCAATCAATGCTTCAACTTTCTTAATAGATTTTATATTCACATTAAAAAGAATTGAAATTTTTGCTCTTAGAACTTAGTGCAGCACAGCTCAGAAAAAATAAATTCAAATAAAAGAGTTGCTATCTATAACACAATAAAATGAAAGAAAATTGATCAAAATATATCAACAAATAAGAAAAATTTTAAAAATTAGCTAAACAAAGATCAATCATTTTATGTCTTAAGATAAATATGTGATCAAAAGTTAAAAACAAGAAGTTCATAATTTACTCAGAAGGGAGAAGGAATAGTCTCAATTAGTCAATATATTTTTGGACCAAAATTTTACCAATAATTTTGTTTATTACTTTTAAAAGAAAAAAACCTAAGATTTATATCAGAGACCTCTACTTTCATCAAATATTCTTTGAATTTGTGCAGGGAAATACTATAACACACAATAACATATTGTTCCACAATGAAGATTCTCATAGAGAGCTCTGTACACATCTCTAAATTCTTCCAACCATATCTTTTTCTAGTTTGAAGCATGCCCAGTTTTTAAATGACAGCTAAGAGCATGCTCTGTTACTAAAGCAATGTGTTGTTATACATTGGCCTTCCCTCCATTTTGTGTACATGACAAACCAGTGGTTTCTTCTGTGTTTTCCATTATGGGTGTAGAGATGACTGCAATAACAAGGCCTGGTTTGTTTGTGGGAAGCTGGATAATTATTCTTTTCTTCTGCTGCAGAGAAGTATGACAAAGAAGAGTGTACATCACTCCCCAATTCAAAGATGGTGGTTCATTCAGACATTTTTATTTAATGCTTTGATTATTTATCACATGCTTGAAAATACTTTAGTAATAAACCTGGTCAGATTAAATCTGGTAAATAGGTTTTGGCTGAAGTATCTTTTAATGTTTGATACTAAACATTTTGTCATTTTTTTATTTATAATAGAATATTTTGCTGTAAATTGCCTTTATTATGTTTAGGTATGTTCCCTGTATTCCTGATCACAACAAGACCTTTATCATGAAAGGGTGTTGGATTTTTATCAAATGACTTTTCTGTGTCTAGAGAAATGATCATGTTTTTTTTTTCTTTGAGTTTATTTATATGGTGCATTACATTGATGGACTTTGTATGTTGAAGCACAGTGGCATCCCTGGGATAAAGCCTACTTGATCATGGTGGATAATTATTTTGATGTGTTCTTGGAGTCGGTTTGCCAGTATTTTATTGAGTATTTTTGCATCAATGTTCATCAGGGAGATCAGTCTGTTATTCTCTTTCTTCGTTGCATCTTTTGTGGTTTGAGTATTAGGGTAACTGTAGTGTCATAAAAAGAATTTTGGAAATGTTCCTTCTGCTTCTATTGTATGGAACGTCCCTAATTATCTGGGAAATACAAATCAAAACAACTCTGAGATACCACATTACACCTATCAGAATTGTTAAGATCAAAACCACAAAAGACAGCTTATGCTGGAGAGGATGTGGAGCAAGGGGAACTCCCCTCCACTGCTGGTGGGAATGCAAGCTTGTACAGCCACTTTGGAAATCAATATGGTGCTTCCTTAGAAAATTGGGAATCCATCTCCTCCAAGACCCAGCTATACCATTCTTCAGCATATACCCAAGGAATACTCAATCATACCACAAGGGCATTTGCTCAGCTATGTTCATATCAGCATTGTTTGTAATAGCCAGAACCTGGAAACAACCTCGATGCCCTTCAATTGAAGAATGGATAAAGAAAAAATGGTACATATACACAATGGAGTACTACTCAGCAGAGAAAAACAATGACATCATGAGGTTTATAGGCAAGTGGATGGATCTAGAAAAATCATCCTGAGTGAGGTAACCCAGACTCAGACAAACATGGTATGTAGTCACTCATAGGAGGATACTAGATGTAAAACAAAGATGACTAGACTGCTACACAACTCCAGGGAGGCTACCTAGAAAACAGGACCCTAGGAAAGATACAGGGATCGCCCAATGACAGAGAAATGGATCAGATCTACATGATCAACCTGGATGACAGAGGGAGTAATGAAGGGCAAGTTTCAAGGGATAGAGAGCTTAGGGCAGCAGGAGATCCCAGCTGGATCAAGAACAGAAATGGAGAACAAGGAATAACAGACCATGATAAATGAAGACCACATGAGAACAGGAAGAAGCAAAGTACTAGAGGGGTCCCCAGAAATCCACAGTGATACATCCACTGTAGACCACTGGCAATGGTTGAGAGAAAGCCTGATCTGACCTAGTTTGGTGATCAGATGGCCAAACACCCTAACTGTCATGCTGGAACTCTCATTCAATAAGTGACAGAAGTGGATGCAGAGATCCTTGGTCAGGCCCCAGGTGGAGCTCCAGGAGTCCAATTGTCCAGAAAGAGGAGGGACTATATGAGTGTGAATTGTTGTGACCAAGATTGGAAAAGCACAGGGACAAATTGCCAAACTAATAGAAACACATGAATTATGAACCAAAAGCTGTGGAGCCCCCAGCTGGATCAGGCCCTCTGGAAAAGTGAGACAATTGAATAGCTTGAACTGTTTGGGAGGCACCCAGTCTGTGGGACCAGGACCTGTCCTTAGTGCATGAGCTGGCTGTTTGGAACCTTGGGCTTACACAGGAACACATGCTCAGCCTGGAAGGAGGGGACTAGACCTGTCTGTACTGAATCCACCAGGTTGAATTGAATCCCCAGGGGAGTATTGGCCCTGGAGGAGATGGGAATGGAGGGGAGGGGCTGGGGGGAAGGTAGGGGTGGGGTGGGAGTGGGGAGGACAGAGGAACCCATGGCTGATATGTAAAATTAAAACACAAATAAAACCATTTGTATATTTATTGCAACTCTGATACAAATAGTACATCATGAGCTTTATTAAAAACCAAGTAAATTTTCATGTGTAAGATTTAGTAATATATTTTTGTTAGTGAGCCTAGCTTTTAACAGCTAAGCCATCTTTCCGAGGAAGGCTGGAGGAGAGGGGTAGAAGGAGAGAAGAGGGGAATCTGTGATTGCTATGTAAAATGAATAAAACATTCCTTAATTAAAAAGATATAGAAATATAAATTTAACAGTACTTTTTATAAGTAGTTATCCTTATTTATGTTTATGTTATTTTCTTTTGTGTTGAGATCAGCAGAGCTGTTATACAACGAAAATCATTAACAAATAATAAATCAAAATACATTTAAATGTTTTAGTTTTGAAGAGTCTTCTAATTTGCTGCATTTTCAGTATCCTTGTCAAAACACTCACCTGCTCCTAAAATCTGAGTTTTCCCATCTTAAACCTAGGATTCTCTGTTATTTTTACTTTTCTATCAAACTCATTTTGGAGAGACAACATAGATTGGCAATCATTTTCTATGTCTTTCTCAACCCTGCCTGCAAGTCTTAGGTCATGATTTATATCCCATTTGAACTTGTCAAACATGTCAGTTCTGAGTGCAAGAGGTCATGTGAATCTGATTGTTACTGATTTTAGTAAAACCAACAGAGAAGAGGTGAAGCAAACAGCCGTCCATAGTCTTGACATTTACATAACCTTCAACCAAAGTCTGTCATTTTGGGATGATAAAATACATTTTATCACATTTAAGATCCATGTTATGTATTCTAAAATTACACCTGGTATTTAATTTTTGGAAATATGACTCAGTGAATATACAGGAAGGTTACCACCATTTAAAAAGGTTTTTTTTTTTTTTTAATAGATTTCAATTGCTGTTTTCTAAAATAATGAGTATTATTATGGTACATAGGGAGTCTGAAGACACACAATGATGGCTAGGATACAGAATACAGGATTCAGGAACATTTTTAAACAAAATGAGATTCATTTGTTAATTGGCTCATTGAGGTTTCTCTGGCCAAAGAAAGAAGAGGAAGAATGGTAATTTTATGATTGGTAAATCAAATAATTCCAAGTGGCTTGAGAGGCTGAGACAGCAATGTCCACAACTGGGTACCTGTTCTTGCAAGTATACCTAAATGATAAGTATTTGAAGTCACGCAATATAGAGTGATAAGCTTCCATACAAAATTCCATATTTTAACTCTTCATTCTTTTAAAATAATTACTAATCCATGAATGGGTTACAAAAACATATAGACAGGATTGGGACATAACATTTCACAACAGAATAGTGAATGAGACCCTTTAAAAGAAACAATACATTTACATACAACATGAAAATTGCTCTCATGGTTTTGGCCCCTAACATCCTCAGTCAATAATGTTTCTTTAAACATACAATAAATTTGTCAGTCTGGTGATGGTGGCACTTGCCTTTAATCCTAGCATTCTAGAGGCAGAGGCAAATGGATCTCTTTGATTTCAAGATCAGACTGGTCTACAGAGTGAGTTCCAGGACAGGCTCCAAAGCTACACAGAGGAACCCTGTCTCAAAACAAAAATCTGCCATTTGGCAGATCATCAATACCTCTTAAATATCACAACAACTATCTAGGCATACACCATAATTTGAAGTTGCTTTTATCCATGTGACCAGTGTTTTTTTTTTTTTTTAATTTGCATTTCAATATTTTGGTGTTAAAATTATTAGCATATATATCAAGTTACATTTTAACAACAGACAATGAGGAAATCCACAGAATCATCAGGTCATACTTCAAAAACCTCTACTCCACAAAACTGGATAATTTAAAAGAAATTGATAATTTTCTGGATAGGTACCACATAGCTAAGTTAAATCAAGACCAGATAAACCATTTCAATAGTCCAATAACCCCTAAGGAAATACAATCAGTCATTAAAAGTCTCCCAACCAAAAAAAGCCCAGGACCAGATGGTTTTAGTGCAGAATTCTACCAGATCTTCAAAGAAGACTTAATACCAATGCTCTTTTTTCTCAAAATACAAATAGTCATTTTCCCTTTCAATGTGTTTTGAATTTTTTTGTAAGGTATTTGTAATTGTCCGCATTCATGCTATTCATTAAGATTGTTAATTTTTACATTCATGCTGTTCTGAGCAAAATAACAGAGATAGTACTCATTTTTATGTATTGTAAAAATTTAAATAAATGTTATTTTATGATAATTTTAAGTAAATGACACAGAATATATTCACTGGGTTAAATTTTGTGGGTACTTTATTTTTTTTGGATATTTCTGTTTGTTTGTGGGAACATTGCATCCATGGCTCCTCATTTCATATCCCCTGCACTTCTTGTTACCACCATAACTCCATGATTTCTTTCCCTTTTTATTTTTCCAGATCCTATTAAGTCCATTAAGAGCTCTCCACATGGGCATGTGATGGGATCCCGGAGCATGGAGCCTACCAGAGTCCAAACAGACAATATTTTTAATATTACATTTTATGTTACGGGGTTTTGTTTTGAATATACCATACCACTAATAATAAGGTTAAATAAAGATATTCCTAATGCAATTAATTTACTCTCTTCACTTCTTCAGAATGAAATGAAGAGAGATAATACATATAATAAAATTTAATATATATAAAATCATTGCCCTTTCCATTTTATTCCTTTTTATTCTTGCTACATCCATTCTTTCAGCTCATGTGCCTATTTATTACCTTTTCGTGTTCTCTGCTTAATTTTTCCTGGCTGTGGATAGTTAACTGGTCAATAAAACACTGATTGATCAGTTGCCAGGCAGGTAGTACAGGCAAGACTAAGAGGGAGGAGAAGTGGGAGAACAGGAAGACAGGAAGGGACACTGCCAGAGGCCACCAGAACAAGGAAGATGTAAGGTACCAGTAAGCCACGAGCCATGTGGCAAAGTATAGATTAATATAAATGGGCTGAATTTAAGAGTAAGAGCTAGACAATGGCAAAGTTTGGCAATGTTAAAAAAATTACTATGCCATGGCATCAATCTAGAAGTACCCAAATGGATCTATGGAAAAACAATTTGTTAAAAATGAATTTATAAGTAATATTTTCTTTGGTTTCTTTTGCTGTAATGAATGGCCATGGCCATAAACAACTTGGAGAGCAAAGCATTTGCTTATGTTGTGCCATGCTCCCCATGTGAGAGATGTATCACAGACATTGAACGAGGTGGTGATGAAGGGTTGGTGAAAAAGATCTATGTCTGAGATGGCATTGCATGGTTGTTTTAGACAATTCCAGAATTTCAGTTCAACATGAAAAAAGCTGACCAATGAATACTTTATGATGGTCAGACATAAAACAGCAAGTCTTTGGAGACTACTGTAAATCTAAATGACAGATTCCAAAATCTAGTGAGGAGAAATTTAAAGATTATTTATGGTATGCTATCATACTTTCATAACTCAGAAGAGAAATATGAGGACATCACCAGTCACATTTTCATTTCACAAACTATATTACATCTTAATCAATTATGATTTTTGACCTTAATACACTTTGACATGACACATATCATGATTAGTTGTCTGGTGTCTTCTTTTCTCTAAGTAAACTGTGACCAACATGAGGCTTTGTACTGCATACTCCCTATTTTTCAGCTGACTTAATATAGGATTCAGCACATTGTCTTATTTAAATGTAGTACTAATATCATTTCAAAGTCAAAATAATTCTGTATAAACAACATTACTCATTTACTTTGAGGATAACATGAAACAATTATTTCATTTTAAAAGGAAGGTAGGTCACAGTTTCATCAGAACATTGGAATATGAAGAAACAGAAAAAATTCAACCTAGAACAAGTTCACTTCAGAAATGGAGTTCATCAAATTAAACCGATAGTGCTTTAGAAAGTAAATGGTTGAGTGGATTAAAGGGAGTGGATTTGATTCATAAAAAGAGAAAGGATCAGTGGAGAAGGAAATATTAGCCTTGCAGCTGGCAAATCTCACAGTAAAATTTCTCATTAGCAGACAATAAGAACTAAGGTGTGCTGTGTTGTGATTGTGTGTGTGTGTGTGTTTGTGTGTGTGTATGTGTGTGTTTGTGTTTGTGTGTTTGTGTTTGTGTGTTTGTGTTTGTGTATGTGTGTATTTGTGTGTGTGTGTGTGTGTGTGTGTGTGTGTGTGTGTGTGTGTGTTTGTGTGATTTTCTTAATTAGTGATTGATGTGCGAAGGCTAAGTCCATTGGGGACAAGGCCATCTCTCAATAAGTGATCCTGAAAGGTATAAAAAAGCAAGCTCAACAAGGCAGGATCTCCCTCCAGGTTTCTATCTTTGCTCTATGAGATGATGGAATTAACCTTTGAACCAAAAGTAAATAAGTAAAAAGCCAAAAACATTAATATCCTTTAGTCACCAATTGCATTTTGGCCAGTTTTTAATCACAACAGAAATCAAACAAGTACAGTGTTCTTATACCTGCGTACATCTTCTGTTTGTAGGCTTTTGGTAAAACTACTTAACACTTAAACCTTAATCATGAAAGCTGTAGTATAATCAGAAGTAATCATAATTCAATAAGATTGTGTTTACATTTTAATTAAAAATTCCTATTTTTGTTTATTTTATATTTCAGCCTATGATAGCAATTGAATATAAATATGTAAGTGATTAAATGTTTTCTAAACCATTTTGGATTTTTGTGCAATCACACACATGCAAGATATATTTTCAGTAATTTGCTTATGGCCCCCCAATTTTTTTTTATTTGATGGTTTTTCTGTTTTGATTCTCTGTATAAATGTTTAAGATAATGGACAGTTTGGTAAGACAAAGGAATAGAGTGGATTTCCTGAATCTTTTGATCAGTAGATGGGTTTTTCTGAAATTAAATTTACTGATATCATGTGGTGATAATGTCTTCTTATATTTAGATTTGATTGTAATAACTAAAATTGTTCCTTTGGGAGATCATAACACTGGCAGATCATGTTTCTCATATGAATGTACCATATTGTCCAATTCAGTTTATTGAAAAGTTCTCTAATTTTAAAGAATTTTGTGGGTAAAGTCTAGATAAAACATACTCATTCTTTCATGTCTACTTTGCTTTCTTTCTATGAACACTAACTTATTAAAGCATTTAATAGATAGACTGATAGGTAGATGTCTAATAGATTAGTAAAATTCTTAAACTTCTAGAAATTTGAAGCTATTTTTCTTTTACTTATGCTTCCCCATAGCTCCCAGGTATGGATTTGTTTTTAATGTTCTTGATGGTCTTAAAAAGATATATTTTCTATTGACTGCTTCAATCATATAGATCCTTCATTGTTATACCATGTATCAACTTCTTTATTAAATTTTTTTATATTCCACAAAGTGCTTTTAAATTGAAGCCCTGTGTTCTTATACCTGCATACATCTTCAGGTAGCACCAGAAAGAAAATTTTCACTGAATTAAACTATCTCTTCTAGTTTGGGATCCCTGCAATATGAACACTGACATTTTTCTTCTATATTTTATATCTAGGTTTTCTCATAAAAAACTCATTTCTAAAATATTTCTAAGGAGTTTTGGAAAACAAACTTTGACCTGAATTTTTAAATTTATAAAATTATCTCTTGGCAGAATCAGTTTTGTTATTACATATATCCATGAAACTGTATTTCACTATATATATTTTCCCATATCAAGTCTTTTCATTCTCCTGGTATCTTTTCTTGTTACTTTCACAGTGTTTATTCAGTTTACATGTAAATTTTCTATCTTTTCTCTCCCAAGCATTATGCACAGAATTGGAGGGCAATAAAGCTTGGGTTTGTCTTTAGCACCTAGCATGTTCCTATCCATCAGTCCTTTTATAAATTCCCTTTGTCTATAATTTTTGTTTTTTCCCTATTCCATGTTAGAAAATTTTAATCTCAGTTTCCACATTTCAGCTCTATTATACAGTATATATGAGGAAGAAAAGCCTTGCTGGGTTCCATAAGTGGGACTTTATTGTGTTACTCAGAGCACACCAAGCCACACAACTGATCATGGTCATGGCTAATCTGGCACTGTCATTGAAAATTATTATACTGTGCTATAAGACGATTTGCTAAATGGTCTTATAAGTACCGCGCACTAACCAATTGTGCCACTGGAGCTACTACTAAATGGTCTTATTAATAATAATAATAAAAAAACAGAGCCAGATATTACAGTAAAAACTGAGAGAGCAGAAGCCAGCCACATTATCACCACTTGGAAATCCTCAGCCAAAGAGAGCTACTTCCTGTATACTCACACTTGTATGCCTTTCTGTTCTGTATCTCACTTCCTCTCTTCACCTAGCTACACCACTTTCTGTCTGTCTGTACAGACCTCCAGATCTGTTTTCCATAGTATATAAGAAGAAGAAATTAAATCATGGATTCTCCTGTTCCTTAGGGCACCCTGGGTTCAGTCTCCTTAATAGAAAAGAATCTTTTCTGCAGATAAACAATGTCCACAACAGGTGACTTACTCTACATACTATTGGTTTTATATTGACACACTTGAACTTGTTGAAATTAAACTTATTTTCCAGTGCCACTCTTACAACATAGACAAGGGGGAAGTTTTGCCAAACCTGAAGAGAATTTCTAGTCAAAGTACCCCGAAGGACACACACTTACTGAGAGAGTTCCAAGGTAACAAAATATAAATCACAGCCAGGCAATTAGACTTCTGCTCATATCTTACTGAGTGCATCAAGATTAAAACTTTAAGTAACATGTTTAATGAATTGTGATTAAATGAATTTCTGAATTACTTTCAGATTTATTATCAAACCCACATAAATAAGGAATGTTGTAGTATGGAGTGGAAAGCTAATGATCATTTCAGACAACTAAACTGGCTTTAAATCTTAGATAGTCATTGTCTTTAAAAACTTGGAAGTAGATTTTAATCTTAGTATTAATTATGTTTTCATATTTATTGCTCTGTGTATTGCTAAATGGCTTAACATATGTAAACATTTTAATATAACTGAGAACATAAATATAATCTGACTTTCAAAATATGAGAGAATTTGTTTTTATATTCAATCTTGAAAATATAGAGCCTTAAAAACACTATGCCATCTAAAAATACTATGTAATATAAATTAATGATAATTCAGTAAGAATCATCACCGGTTTTCTACTAGATAGTAAAATGTATTGGAGTTCAGTGTGAGACTCCGTGTTCACTTTGCTCACAGCTGATCTGCCCAGCATGAACTGTGGTCCATTGTGCCTCTTGAGAACTTTAAAGCTCTAATGAAACCAGGAGAGAGCAATAGTCCCCAGAGATCTCAGAAGATCAAAGTTCCTTGATTCTCCTGACAGTATTAGCATTCACCAGGAAAGGTGAAGGAGGACCATACTCTCAAAATGAGTTCTCACCAAAGGGCACTGGGGAGAAACGTGTTAAAGAGTTTATTACCGTGGAGTGACTATTCTTAACAAAAAAGTTAAACCTCTGTACCCAGTCTTCCAGCTGTACCATTGCAGAAACATTGAATTCACACAAACAATTTCATCAAAGTAAATATTTGCTTCTCTGCTTCCTGTTTCAAAGTCTAACTTTATTTTCAATCATGTTTAATTTGTAGAAACTGGAGAACACCACAATGTTAGCCTATGATTCACTAATACATTTTTCTTTTGAGTTTCACATAAAATAAAATTTCTGTTTTTCTGAAGCAGATTCAATCCATGAAAATATACTTAACTGATTTTTATGTAACTAATTGTAATTTTATATACTGCAAACATTATTTTCCATGATTTCAAATTTGTCAGATTAGATAGCTCAATAACTAAATATAGGTTAATAAAAATCTTCTAAATTCAATAAGTAAAACAAACTATAATAATATCTGACTAATAAATTACATACTAGCAAGCAGAAAATCATATTAAAAATCAATTGAATGAGAATACAATGTGTATTTCTCACAGGTAGATCGTTAAACTCGGTTATTCGTATTTACTTACTTGTTCTATTTTATGCCTGCACAACTGTTGCTATAACTAGTCAAATCATTCATTCTTTGCTATTACCATCTTCACCTCTGTATACAACAACAAAATGTTCAATACCCATGGAAAAGTCAATGGCTATCTCTCATAACTTATGCTAACTCTGATCTCACTCTATGGTGTTGTGCTCTGCAATGAAGAAATGGAATGAACTTCAGGACACCTAGATAACATCCACATGCATCACAAGCATGTATTTGAACTCTACGTTTTAAATGAATGTATACATTTTTAATCATCATTTCATAGTATCAAATTCATTATTTTGGGACTTCATTTCAATTCAACTGAATGCATCTTAAAACACAATCATTTCTATTATGATGAAATTAGTTCCCATTTAATAAATGCCTTTCAAATTAAAATTTGACTTTATTTTGTAGAATTTCTATCATTAAAATCACAATTACTGCAATATAGTGATTTATTTTTTTCATTGTTTCCATTATCACTCAATTTAGAATTAATAGTACCTAGGAAAATTAATTTATGAAACTTTTTTGTTAATTTGTATTTGTATCTCTAACTTTTTAAATATACAGAGTAATTTGAAATATTTTGAGTGTACAGTTTCTTGTTGTTAAGTTCAGCAGGATACAACAATCACTGACTCCCATAACCAGAACTCCTCTGCCATTTTACAAATAAAAAATAAGATAAATTAACAACAGTTATATACCCGCTCCAGTTCCTCAAAAGCATTCCACCTCTACCAATGTGGATTATATTATTTTACTTCACACTTATTAAATAATACAACATATTTGCTTTTATGTGTGGCTATTTTTAATTCAAATGATATTCTTACAGTTCACCTATTGTTGATTTAGGATTGAGAATTTCTTTCTAATTTTTACAGTAAAACAATTTTTAAGACTGAGACTCTCTGTCTCTTTTCACTTGCTGTGTGTGTGTGTGTGTGTGTGTGTGTGTGTGTGTGTGTGAGTGTGTGAGAGAGAGAGAGAGAGAGAGAGAGAGAGAGAGAGAGAGAGAGAGTATGTGCATATTCACATTGATTTGTGGTTACTTAGATTCATATTTTGTTTTCAGTTTGATCATTGTGAATAATGATGTTGTGAACATGGAAATACAAATATAAATTGAAGTTCCTGTTTCACATACTTTATAGAAACTGATAAGAAGTAGAATAGTTGAAGGAGATGATAACTTTCTTACTAATGTTTTGAGGAAATCCCATTCTAGGCTAGTACAATTCAGTAGTATCCAGTAGCAGCATCTACTATTGTCAGCTGTGACTTATACAAACTAGTCACATTGGAGCTTCATAAGAGGACTGAATTTTCTTTACCTCAGCATGCTGTTTGGCATTAAAAAGAAATGTGTTAATGAACTTGCAGGGAAACTGTAGTCAAGGTTCTTTTTTTCACCTTTTCTTAGTTCACCTATTGTGTCTAAATGCAAGAGTTTCTCAATGCCATATTGCTAGAAACTTCAGTTATTAATGTTGGGATAAACATGCTATATGTAGTTGCTCATAAATGCATTCATGTCACTTGCAATTTTTGTCTGTCATAGGGTGTGTCAAGATATATCCAAACCACAATTTTGGAATATCTGTTATTTTCAGTCAGTGGATTTTTACCATAATGTATTTCACCAGTGGCAAGATGACCATTGAAAGTTAAACTGTCTTATTCTCATGAACAATGTAAATCACTTCAAGTACTAGAGGTTCTTTACACACTGTTTTAGATCACTTGCCCAACTTTAGTCAATTTACTATTTTTTTTTGTTGAGTTTAAGTACTAGTTTTATATTATGGGTGAATCTATAAATTCCACTAGTGTTTTCTTGGATAGCTAGAAAAAGTATCTCCATTTAGCATACATATCATAAATAAGTACAGTGTTAATTTATATTTATTAGTTATAATTAAACCTCTTGAAAGAATCTAATTACTCACCCCTTCTTTTAGAGAGCAGTAAAGAGGAAGAAGTTTTATTTTGTTCCACAAAAAAAAAAAAATGAAGCACAATTCATATATGAAACCCGTGTTTTCAATTCATGTAATTTTTCCTGAGGCTGAACACTCTGCCATCTGCACTGCTCTTCATTTTGTTGTCTTCTCTTGGGCAACTTTAAAAATAAATCTACTCCCATGGGGTATTCATTTATCATGGTCTCTTTTCCTTGTTCTCCCTGTCTGTTCTTGATCCAGCTGGGATCTCCTGCTCCCCTAAGCTCTCTTTCCCTCAATCCTTGCCCCCTCTCCACATCCAGTTTGCTCATGTAGATCTCGTCCATTTCTCCATCATTGGGAGATCCCTATGTCTTTCTAAGGGTCCTGTTTTCTAGGTAGCCTCCCTGAAGTTGTGAGTAGCAGTCTAGTCATCCTTTGTTTTACATCTAGTATCCTCCTATGAGTGAGTACATACCCATTTGTCTTTCTGAGTCCCCTCAGGATGATTTTTTTCTAGATTCATCCATTTGCTTGCAAACCTCATGATGTCATTGTTTTTCTCTGCTGTACACCATTGTGTATTTGTACCACATTTTAAGCAAAGTGCTAGAGAGTTCCTCAGAAATCCAGAAAGATACCTCCACAATAGACTACTGGCAATGGTCCAGAGAAAGCATGAACTGACCTACTCTGGTAATCAGTTGGCCAAACACCCTAACTGTCCTGATTGATCTCTCATCCAATGACTTATGAAAATGGATGCAGAGAGTCACAGCCAGGCTCCAGGTGGAGCTCCAGGAGTCCAATCAGTGAGAAAGAGGAGGGATTGTATGATTGAGAATAGTTGAGACCATGATTGGAAAAGCACAGGGACAAATAGCCAAACTAGTGGAAACACATGACTATGAACCAATAGCTGAGGAACCCCCAACTGAATCAAGCCCTCTGGAAAAGAGAGACAGTTGATTATCTTGAACTGTTTGGAAAGCCCCCCAGCAGTTGGGACAGGGACCTGTCCTTAGTGCATAAGCAGGCTTTTTGGAACCTGGGGCCTATGTTGGGACACTGTTCAGCCTGAGAGGAGGGGATTGGACTTGCCTCAACTGAATCTACCAGGCTGCGGTGAATACCCAGGGGAATCCTTGCCCTGGAGGAGATGTGAATGGGGAGGCTGGGCAGGGGAGAGGGTTAGGGGAGTGGGAGGAGGGAGAACAGGGGAATCTGTGGCTGATATGTAAAATTAAATTGAATTATAAAATTAAAAAAAATCTACAATTGCTTTGTGGAAGTAAAGATGTAAGCAGTACTTATAATTTACCTAGCCTTCAGAAGAGACTTTTAATTCACTGATTATATGACTGAAGGATCATAGAGTATTCAATTATATATGTAATTTATGACAGGTAATGAAAAGACTCGATAAATATTAAGATGTTCTCAAGAAAAGCAGAGTGATCTCTATGCAAGGCCCCTCATTCTACAGAGATTCTGTATGTCACTACAGTTACTACAGAACAGACTGAGTCTCAAGTCCTTCTTTGGGGAAGCCTAGTAAGCAACATCTCTCTAAAATATTCATGCTTAACAGTAATAGTTGCCTTGTGATGTGAACAAGGATTGAATCTTTGCCAAGCATGTATAGGATCATTGGCCTGATCTCCACCACTTCTAAATAAATAATCAAGTCTTTATTTTTAACAATAACTTACTTTGTAAGAGATTGAGGATAAAGTTACCATTGACTCCCTCATAGGGATTTTAGAGATCTCATGCATATTTTAAAAATGATATAATGTCTATGAATACCTCTGTGCAGACACATCTGCAAAATCTGGATTTCTGAAACCTATTCAGATGAAGAAAAGCACCTACCTCCATTTATTGTATTTTGTAACATTCTTTATATAATATCATTGTGCACAGTTGCAGCAAAAGAAATTAATGTATTTATCATCTCACATGATTAACTTTTCTATGTCTAGTTTGAATCTATGTGATTCTTTTTTTGTATGTGTTTTAATTTTCCATTTCAGCCATGGGTTCCCTTGTCCTGCCCCCTCCAGCCCCAGCCCCAGACTTCCCCCTAGCCCATCACCCCATTCCCATCTCCTACAGGACAAAGCCTCCCATGGGGATTCATTTAAACCTGGTGGATTCAGTACAGGCAGGTCCAGACCCCTCCTTCCAGGATGAGCAAAGTGTCCCCACATAAGCCCCAGGTTCCAAAGAACCAGCTCATGCACTAAGGACAGGTCCAGGTCCCACTGCCTGGGTGCCTCCCAAACAGTTCAAGCTATTCAATTGGCTCATTTATCCAGAAGGCCTGATCCAGATGGGGGCTCCACAGCTTTTGGTTCATAATTCATGTGTTTCCATTAGTTGGCTATTTGTCCTTGCGCATTTTCCAATCTTGGTCTCAACAATTCTCGCTCATACTATCCCTTCCCTTTCTATCCAATAGGACTCCTGGAGCTCTATCTGGGGCCTGGTCGAGGATCTCTGCATCCACTTCCAACACATATTGATGAGAGTTCTAGCACAACAGTTAGGGTGTTTGGCCATCTGATCACAAGACTAGGTCAGTTTAGGTGTTCTCTCGACCATTACCAGTAGTCTACAGTGGAGTTATCATTGTGGATTTCTGGGGGCCTCACTAGCATTTTGCTTCTTCAGTTCTCATATGGTCTTCATTTATCATAGTCTGTTATTCCTTGTTCTCCCTTTCTGTTCTTCATCCAGCTGGGATCTCCTGCTCCCCTAAGCTTTCTTTCCATCGAAACTTGCCCTTCAATACCCCCACTCATATCCAGGTTGTTCATATAGATCTCAACCATTTCTCTGTCTTTGGGCAATTCCTGTGTCTTTCCTTGGGTCTCGTTTTCTAGGTAGCCTCCCTGGAGATGTGTAGCAGTCTAGTCATCTTTGTTTTACATCTAGTATCCTCCTATGAATGAATATACCATGTTTGTCTTTCTGAGTGATTTTTTCTAGATCCATCCATTTGACTGCAAACCTTATGATGTCATTATTTTTCTCTGCTGAGTAGAAGTCCACTGTGTATATGTACCATATTTTCTTTATCCATTCTTCAGTTGAAGGGCATCTAGGTTGTTTCCAGGTTCTGGCTATTACTAACAATGCTGATATGAACATAGCTGAGCAAATGCCCTTGTGGTATGATTGAGCATTCCTTGGGTATGTGCGGGTCTTGGGGAGATAGATTCCCAATTTTCTAAGGAAGAACCATATTGATTTCCAAAGTAGCTGTACAAGCTTGCATTCCCACCAGCAGTGGAGGAGAGTTCCTCTGGCTCCACATCCTCTGGGTTTTTGATCTTAGCCATTCTGATGGGTGTAAGGTGGTATCTCAGAGTCATTTTGATTTGCAGTTCCCAGATAATTAGGGATGTTGAGCAATTCCTTAAATGTCTTTCAGCCATTTGAACTTCCCATGTTGTGAATTCTCTATTTAGTTCTATAGCCCATTTCTTAATTGGACTGTTGGGCATTTTGATGTCTAAATTCTTGAGCTCTTTATATATTCTGGATATCAACCCTATGTCAGATGTGTGGTTGGTGAAGACCTTTTCCCATTCTGTAGGCTGTCACTTTGTCTTGTTGACCATGAACTTTGCTCTACAAAAGCTTCTCAGTTTCAAGAGGTCCCATTGATTGATTGTTTCTCTCAGTATCTGTGCTACTGGTGTTATATCTAGGAAGTGATCTCCTATGCCAAAGAGTTCAAGACTACTTCTTACTTTCTCTTCTATCAGGTTGAGAGTAACTGGATTTATGTTGAGGTCTTTGATCCACTTGGACTTAATTTTGTGCATGGTAACAGATATGGATCTATTTGCAGCCTTCTACATCTAGTTGACATCTAGTTATGCCAGCGCCATTTGTTGAAGATATTTTCTTTTTCCCATTGTACAGTTTTAGCTTCTTTGTCCAAAATTGTATGTTCATAGGTGTGCAGGTTAATATAAGGGTTTTCAATTTGCTTTCATTGGTACACATATCTGTTTCTATGCCAGTACCAAGCTGTTTTTATTACTGTAGCTCTATAGTAGAGCTTGAGGTCAGGGATTGTGATGCCTCCAGAGGTTGTTTTATTGTATAGGATCCTTTAGGCTATCCTGGATTTTTTGTTTTTCCATATGAAGTTGAGTATTATTCTCTCCAAGTCTGTGAAGAACTGTGTTGGTAATTTGATGCGGATTGCACTGACTCTGTAGATTGCTTTTGGTAAGATAGTCATTTTTACTATTTTAACCCTGCCTATCCATGAGCATGGGAAATCTTTCCATTTTCTGACATCTTCTTCAATTTCTTTTTTCAGGGACTTAAAGTTCTTGTCATAGAGGTCTTTCACATGCTTAGTTAGAGAAATCCCAAGGTATTTCATATCATTTGTGGTTATTGTAAAGGGTGATGTATCTCTGAGTTCCTTCTCAGCCTGTTTGTCTATTGTATATAAGAGGGCTACTGATATTTTTGAGTTGATCTTGTATCCAGCTATGTTGCTGAAGGTGTTTATATGTTGTATCTGTTCCTTGATTGAATTTTTTGGGTCACTCATGTATACTATCTTGTCATCTGCAAATAGGGAAAGCTTGACTTCTTCCTTTCCAATTTGTATCCCCTTAATCTCCTTATGTTGTCTTATAGCTCTGGCTCGAACTTCAAGAACTATATTGAATAAGTATGGGGAGAGCGGACTTGCCTTGTTCCTGATTTTAGTGGTATTGCTTTGAGTTTCTCTCCATTAAATTTTATGTTGGCTGCTGTCTTGCTGTAAGCTGCCTTTATTATGCTTAGGTATGTTCCCTGTATTCCTGATCACAAAAAGACCTTTATCATGAAGGGGTGTTGGATTTTGTCAAATGTCTTTTCTGTGTCTAATTCAGATAGTCTGCTTTTGGCTGAATCGCCAGTGCACATGGACAGTCAGAGCTTAAGGAAGCCAGAGCCCAGGCTTGACTCAGCTCAAAGGGCTCATTGACGTGGTTGAATTAAAGCTTTCAGCCAGAACGCATCTATGCTTTCTTACTCTCTGTCTCTCTCTGGATTCCCACCTCAACGCTAGGTAGCTGTTTTGAAATTCCCTCAGATTTCTACTATTCTACGCAGAATTGGTAAGTCATTTATATCAGATATTTTAAAAGAAACTATTTCAAAGAGATTTTTTCACAATTTAAAAAAATGGGTTTTATGGGTACATTGGAAGAAAATTGGGCTTTGTTTGAAATTTTAGGCAGTGTGATAATGGGACAACTATATGAGAAGATTAATGTTGATCAAATTATGTACATTATTAATCTTCTTATCCTTATTTTACTATTTAAAAAGATAGTCAATTTAAGTGCCAGGATAAAAATTTCAGAAAATCTGTTAAACCTGTTAAAATGAATTTTAGAGAAATTAAGATTCAGACAGAAGAAACTGACAGTGAAGTTGTTTCAGGATTGGATTATAAGGTTACAGAAAGAAAGCCTGTTTTCAGACAATCACCCTTAATTTATCCAGTAACCATAAAACAGCAACCTGGTCAAGTGACTACACAAAATATTTGGACTCCAGTTGAAATGTTAAACTTAGGAAGGTTTAAGGAAGCAATAGTATCTTATGGCATGCATTCTCCATATGTAAAGCAAATGTTAAACTCCTGGTCAACTTATAATAGAATTATACCACAGGACTGGCACAGGTGGTTCTGGAATCCAGACAGCAGCTCCAGTGCCAAATGTGGTTCAAAGAGGAAGCTAAAAACATAGCAAACCAATGTAGGGATAGGGGTATACAAATCTTCCAAAATCAGCTTGTTGGAGAAGGCCAACATGCTGCAGTACAAACACAATGTTTATATGATATGCAAACTCTAATTCTATATTGAATGACAGCCTTGAATGCATGGGACAGAGTTGAGGAACCAGGAAAGAAAACTGAGTCATTTACAAAGGTTATACAGGGCCCAAAAGAATCTTTCACAGATTTCTTACAAAGACGGGCTTCAACAGTAAAGAGAATGGTCCCAAATTCAGAAGCTAGCCAGATAATCATTGAATCTTTGGCTTTTGAGAACGCAAATGCAGCATGCAAGAGAATAATCAGGCCATTAAAGGCAAGACCTGCGCCCTTGGAAGATTGGATTAGAGACACGGTTAATGTTGAGGCTCATGATCATGATAATATGTGGGTAGAAGAAGCAATTTCAAGAGGTTTGAGGAATGCCAGATATTTTAGATGTGGAAAAGAAGGACATTCAAAAGGGGACTGTAAACAGGGCACTTCTAGAAACAATGTTTCTTTAAGGAACAATGGCAACAGAATGCCCATTCCTTCTGGAGTATGTTGAAGGTATGGTAAGGGCAGACACTGGACCAATGAATGTAGATCAACAAGGGACAGACAAGGTAATATGTTGCCTCTGTCTTCGGAAACTCCCAGGGGCCTCAGGCAGGCCCCTACAGTGAATCCAGTTCAGACCTTTCCTGTAATCGTAGAGGAGACCCCTACTCAGAGCAGTTAAATAACCAAATGCCTATTGGAATAAACCAGGCTACTCAGAGTAATGGAACAACTGAGGCAGAGAGAACAGAAAATTCAGGAGAGACCATAAAGAAAAATTTTTGGCAAACTTCTATAAATGAACAAAGACTAAAACTAACAATAAAAATAAATGGTGTTTTGTTGTCTGGTCTGGTAGACACAGGTGCTGATGTCACCATAATTGCACCAGATTTTTGGCATCCATCTTGGCCTCTTCAGGAGGTAAATGTTCAACTGTTAGGAATTGGAACATTATCTCAAGTTAGACAGAGTGCAAGATGGCTCGAATGTATAGGCCCAGAAGGACAGAGAGGCAGATTAAAACCATACGTGGCTAACATAGCCATGAACCTGTAGGGTCAAGACCTGTTACAACAATGGAATACTCAGATTAACATCCCTCCAACCTCATAAATAAATCATAAACTAGCACATGTTTCTGAGATAAATATTAGAAGGTATTATTCTAATGAGTGGTCACCAGCCATCCATATTATACAAGAACAGGGCAGAAAAACTGATGATCTTCCAAAGACACCAACAGCTCTACCTTTAAAATGGTTAACAACAGCTCTACCTTTAAAATGGTTAACAGACAAGCCTGTATGGGTTCATCAATAGCCTTTAACAACAGAGAAACTCCAGGCTCTAGAAGAGCTGGTAGAAGAACAGTTAAATGCTCAACATATTGAAGAATCTACTAGCCCATGGAATTCTCCTGTATTTGTTATTAAAAAGAAATCTGGTAAATGGAAAATGGTAACAGACCTTAGAGCAATTAAAAAAGTAATTCAGCCAATGGGCTCTCTACAATCTGGAATTCCTTTGCCTACTCTGTTACCTAAAGGATGACCTCTTATAGTTATCGATTTAAAAGAATGTTTCTTTTCAATACCCTTACAAGAAAAAGACAGAGAAAGATTTGCTTTCATGGTGCCTACTTACAATAACTCCCAACTGGTTAGAAGATTTCAATGGAGAGTCCTCCCACAGGGAATGTTGAATAGTCCAACCCTGTGCCAATATTTTGTACTACAGGCCTTGGAAGTGATACATAAAAAATGTCCTAAATCTTTAATTATCACTATATGGATGATATTTTACTAGCTGACTCAAATGCAGATACTTTAGAAACAATGTTTGAAGAAGTAAAGAAAATATTGCCTCGCTGGGGATTACAAATTCCTCCTGAAAAGATACAAAGAGGAGATCCTATTAATTATTTAGGGGATAAATTCAAGCTACAAAAATTTAGACCTCAAAAGGTGCAAATTAGGAGAGATCGCCTACAGACTCTTAATGACTTTCAAAGATTATTTGGGGACATTTCTCATCTACAAACTATTGTTGAGGTAAAAAATGATGAACTGAATAATTTGTTCAAAACCTTAGAAGGTGACAAGGACTTAAATAGTCCTAGAGAATTATCACCTGAAGCTGAGAAAGAATTGGCCTTGGTAGAAAAAAAAGTACATGAAGGATATGTGGATCATATTGATCCAAAGCTGGATTGCATTTTGGTTATTTTACCTTCTAGGCATTCTTTACAGAAATATTAATGCAGAGAGAAGATATTATATTGGAATGGATATTTTACCAAATAAACCAAACAAAAAATTTAAAACTTGTGTGGAAAAAATCTCTGACTTAATTTTAAAAGGAAAATTGAGACTTTGTCAATTAGCAGGAATAGACCCAGCAGAAATTGTTGTACCTTTAACTAAAGAGAACATTGAAAAATTATGAACTGAAAGTGAACCTTAGCAAATATCCTAAAAAGAATAGAATTGTTCTTATAAAGAGAGCTGATTGGATCTTGCCTCGAATTGTACTGAAAAACCCATACCTGGAGTTTAGACATTTTATACAGATTCCAACAAACAAGGAAAGGCAGGTTACAAATCAGGAAATTTAAGTAAAATTGTTCAAAGTCCTTACAATTCAGTTCAAAAATTAGAATTGTATGCTATTCTGTTGGTATTAATGGGTTTTTCAGAACCTCTCAACATAGTTACTGACTCTCAGTATCCTGAAAGAGTGGTATTCCATATTGAGACTACAGAATTTATCCCTGATGCTTCAGAATTAACTTCACTATTTATTCAATTACAAGATACAATCAGGGAAAGGAGTCATCCTTTATATATAACTCACATACGATCCCATACTGGTCTGCCAGGCCCTCTAGCACAAGGTGATGATGGGATTGAAAAATTATTTATAGGAAATGTGCTGGAGGCCTCAGTATTGCATAAGAAACTTCATGTCAATAGTAAAGGTTTAAAAAAGATTTTTCAATAACCTGACAACAAGTCAAGAAAATTGTAAAGAAATGTCCTACTTGTTCCTTGTACAATCAGACACCATTACCATGAGGATGTAACACAAAGGGTACTCAATGGAATGAAATCTGGCAGATGGATGTGTTTCACTTTACAGAATTTGGAAAATTGAAATATGTACACCATATTATAGATACTTACTCAGGATTTCAATGGGCGACTGCTTTGAGTTCTGAAAAAGCTGATTCTATAATCACTCATTTGCTAGAAGTTGTGGCCATCATGGGTAAACTTATATAAATTAAAACTGACAATGCTCCAGCATATGTCTCTAATAAAATGAAACAGTTCTTTGCTCATTATAATATAAAGCATATTACAGGTATACCACATAATCCTGCAGGCCAAGCAGTTATAGAAAGATCCAACAGAACTCTAAAGGACATGATAAATAAACAGAAAGGGGTAACAAAAACCCTGAGAAATAGACTGCACAATGCTCTATTAACTCTGAATTTTCTCATTGCTAATGACAAAGGAACAACAGCTGCAGAGAGACATTAGTTAATAGAAAAAAAAAATCTACAGAATTAAATCAGCCTATATACTTCAAGGATGTGCTGACCTCAGAATGGAAACCAGGGTATGTGTTACGTTGGGGATGTGGTTTTGCTTTCGTTTCTGCAGGAATAAATAAGCTGTGGGTACCATCAAATTTGATAAAGGTTTGATTGGAAAAAGAGAGACCTCTTAATTAGAGGAGGTTATAGTTCATCAACCAACATGACCATCCAGTTTAAACTCACTTATACCATTAATACATGCCTTTTCATTTAATCAGATGTAACTTGCCAAAAGGGAACCTCCCCAAAATTAGTCTTGGGGAAGGGTTTTTGTTTTTGTCTTTTAGAAGAATGAAGGCTAAGGAATCTGAAGAACACTGGACAAATGAGACAACTAAAGAAAAAGGACAAATCATCTGTCCCAGGAAAAAAGAGTAAAATGGCCTATTGGTATATCAGCTACAAAATCTCACAAATCTTCCTAAATGTTTGTTTCTTCTCTTCTCTAAAAAATTAATACTATTGGTCTTCTTATAGTCCCAGTTCAATTAAAGTTTAAAGCTGACTTTGGAGTTGGAGAATGGCTCTCTCCTCCTTTAAACACAAGCATGTTGTTAAAAGGAAAATGAAAACTCCCTGTATAATACCAGAAGAAAGAGCCATCTTCTGACATGGGATAGGATTAAAACCAAATTAATTAAGGGACTATTCTATTACTAATCTCAATTCTTTGATTCTATTCTGATTCTTTAAACTTTTCTTAAAGTATGAATTCTATATCAAAATTTACTATATACATATATATATGTATATATATATGTATATATACATATATATATATTTTTTAAACTTTGTTAAGATAATAATGGTCATATAGAGTACTAATTAATTCTAGAGAAAAGGCTTCAATTAGCTGCCTATACATGTCTTTGTGTTCAAGTCTCTTTTCAGTTTTCTGTAGGAAATCACAGCTAGGCCTAACATCAAATGAAATCTCCAGGAAGAAGATGGGGCCCCACAACGACAATTCCACATGGAAAATAATATCACTAAGCTGACAAACATCATCTACAGATCAGGTTTGGACTACAAAGTTCTTAGAGCAAGTCTGAGATGGCTAGCTGAGATGATCCAGTTTCAAAGACTACTTGAATAAGGACTTGAGATAAAGCCTGAACTTTGGCATTATGGATAACAAAAAATATAGTTACCTTTCCTAGAATTTGACAATTAACCCACAATTTGTCTTTTCAAAAATACAGATAACTTCACCCATACCCAGAAGAAAGCAATTTTAAGTATACGATGCCCACATTCCCAAAGGGGTGGTGTGGGGTGGGTGGATTTTTGGTCTTTTTATGGGTTTTGGATCTGGGATAGTTTTCATTGTTTAGGAGGGTTGGTTACAAGTTGTTGTTAAGGGTTAGGAAAAGGGCAAGACAAAAAATGCTTGTTGAAAAGAAAAAAGAAAAAGACAATTACTAGTTTTAAATACTTTACATTGGATTGGATTGTTTTATATTGTATACAAATTATTATTATTATTGAGATTGAGATTGTTAGAATATACCCTACACATATTTCTAATCTTGCTCAAGATATTGTATTTATACCATTCATTTAACAATGTAATGCAATTTGCTAATCATTGAATGTTAGTATTACCAATTATTCAGATATATAGAAATGAAAGTTAGTGGTTAGACAATACAATTGAACTTGTAGTCATATTAGGTGTGTTTTCAAGATCAAACAGATACATTTTAGATAGACAGGTCATCTTCAAACCCTTCAGAGATCTACAGAATATTGCATTTAAAATGTTTTAATAACTTAGGAATTTTTCTTTTTTGCTATGACTATGAGACATGACGGCTCCTGGCAGTACCAATCTACTTCAGAGAAAATATGGGCATTGAAGAAACTGCATATGGAGTTAACTTTCATTGTGGCAAAAGTTAGCCACTGGACAACTAAGTATCCTCGAATCAACTGCTGACAAACAGGACAGACAGGACATGAAACCAAGGACTCACAATTCTTGCCAAAACAAGTGTGGTTGTGGCTTTAACAAAAGGCATCTTCTGAAGCCAGGACAATATGGCACCATCCCTGAAGTGAGTGGCCTTTGCAATCTGTAATAGGTACCGTGCCCTTTTCTTTGAAGGCAGCTGAACAGGGAGTGGGCCAATGGCTTCTGAAGTGCAATGGAACAGCACATGAAACAGTTATTCTTGAAGAATAACTAAGCTCGCCCCTCTCAATAGTAGACTGGCATTTAATAGAGGGATGTGGAGAAGAACAGGATGCCGAGATGAAGCCACATATACACAGCCAAGAAAAATGGACAGCTGAATTGAACAAAAAAAAAAAAAAAAAAAAAAAAAAAATCAATACTTTACAGAATTTAAAATCCTGAATCATGACATGACACTAATGGAATTCAGGTGTTTCTTGTACATGGACCGCTCTCACCAAATGTGAGGTCAAACTATTGACCTTGTATACATCCTAGTTCACAAATGAGTCTGTCAGATATGCTAAACCTATAGGCTGAAGATGATGCCCCAACACTGCGGAGAAACCTCAGGTGACTGTTCAGGCAGCTGGCTGTTTAGGTCAACTCACAATTTTTTGGGAAGCTGCTTGCATGCACTTCCTGTTTTTATTTTTTATTAGGTAGTATTATTTCCTTCTTGGGTCTCTCTCTGAGTGAGTTGAAGATCAGTTAGTTATAGTTATAATTATCTTTATTAAGGATTTCAGAAAAACTCACTAAGAGCTGTAAGTGTATAAATTTGAAAGACGTTATAAGACAGTTCTGTTAGCAATATAAGTTAAGATAGAAAATGAATTAGCTACATTTTGGACTTACCAAAATAGGATAGATAATGGAATTATTTTCTCTGAATTTGTCAAATGAAAATGGACTAGACATTGTTTAGGTATTTATTGTTTATATATATATATATATATATAGTATATATAGTTATTATACTTTTGTATATAGTTTTTCTTATATTAGTTATAACTTTTTCCTTTTTTTTCTTTTTATTAAAATAGAAAAGGGGAAATATAGTGATAATTTATTTGTATTGAAATGTGATTTTATTAATATGTTAATAAAGTTGCCTTGAGGTCAGAGCAAGCCAGAGCAGAAGATGGGCGGTAGTGGTGCACACCTTTTATCCCAGCACTTGGGAGGCAGTGTTAGTTAGATCTCTTTGTGTTCAAGGACACAGCCAGCATGGTAGATACATGCCTTTAATCTCATTAGCAACCATAGAAGACCTGGAGGTCTGTACAAACAGGCAATGATGAGGAGGTCATGTGGCTGGGTTTACAACCAATGAGAAAACAGAACAGAAAGTCTATAAATAGAAAGGACACACAGCAAAAGGTCGCTTGCAGAGAGAAAGGACAGCAGAAGCAGTGAAGGGTAAGGTTTTCCGTTCTTGCTCTGACCTCCTGGTTTTTAACTCTGCAATTGGTTCTGTGTTTCTCATTTAATAAGCCGGTTACATCTACAATGATCACGGTTTTTTGTTTGATGGTTTGTTTGACTGTTTGAGATTGTTTATGTGGTGTATTATATTGATGGACTTTCATATGTTGAACCACCCTTGCATCCCGGGGATGAAACCTATTTGATAATGGTGGATAATTGTTTTGATGTGTTCTTGGAGTGTATTTGAAAAATATGGAATGCTTCATGCATTTGCATGTCATCCTTGCACAGGTGCCATGCTCATCTTCTCTGTATTGTTCAAATTTTAGTATATGTGCTGCTAAAGCAAGCACTCACTTTTTTTTTCTTTTTTTAAAATTATATTTGTGTTTTAATTTTATATATCAGCCATGGGTTCCCTGTCCTTCCCCCTCCTGCACTCACCTCCTTCCCCTCCATTCCCATCTCCTCCAGGGCAAAGACACCCCTGGGTATTCAGCGCAACCTTGTAGATTCAGTCCAGTCCCCTCCTTCCAGGCTGAGCAAAGTGTCCCTGCATAAGCCCAAGGCTCCAAACAGCCAGCTCATGCACTAAGGATAGGTCCTGGTCCCACAGCCTGGATGCCTCCCAAACAGTTCAAGCTATTCAATTGTCTCACTTATCCAGAGGGCCTGATCCAGTTGGGGGCTCCACAGCCTTTGGTTCATAATTCATGTGCTTCCATTCATTTGGATATTTGTCCCTGTGCTTTTTCAATCTTGGTCTCAACAATTCACTCTTATAGTCCCTCCTCTTTCTCTACAATTGGACACCTGGAGCTCCACCTGGGGCCTGGGTGAGGATCTCTGCATCCACTTCCATCAGTTATTGAATGAGGGTTCCAGCATGACTGTTACGGTGTTTGGCCATCTGATCACCAGACAAGGTCACATCAGGCTTTCTCTCGACCATTATCAGCAGACTACAGAGGATGTATCATTGTGGATTTCTGAGAACCTCTACAGCACTCTGCCTATTCCTGTTCTCATGTGGTCTTCATGAGTCCCCAGGGGATTCTTTGCACTGGAGGAGATGGGAATGGAGGGGAGGGCTTTGCGGGAAGTTGGGGGTGGGAGCGGGAGTGGGGAGGACAGGGGAACCCATGGCTGATGTGTAAACTTAAAACACAAATATAATAATAATAATAATAATAATAATAATAATAATAATAATAAAATAATAATAACAATAATAATAATAATAATAATGACTGGATTATAATAGCCTAGGACAATTCTGATGGAAAATTTTGGTAGGTCCTTTTATTAATAAGGAAATCACATCACCTTTTATTTGGAGTCATGTCACCTTTTGAATACTGTTGAATATTTTTAAACTATCTTTTAAAATGTATTTTAGCTGAGCCAGAGATGTCAGTGAATGTCACTTGATGGTTGAATGTAGTTCATAAAGGCAATAGAGTTTATCAAGGGATATAAGACATGCAGCAATACTAACTTAATGAAAAAAATAAATCCTTGCTTTAAATCCAAAAAAAAAGAAGACAACTTTATGTTAGTTAAATAATGTATGCCGTATATTCCCAGCTTCTCACAGTCTTTTGAAGCTTCATAGCATTATCTCATGGCTGCACACATTTGAAATCAATAATCAGTTAAGAAGTGTAAAAAGAAAGGTTGTTGGTGGTGCACATCTTTATTCCCAGCACTTGACAAGCAGATCTCTGTGAGTTCAACAAGAATACACAAAGAAACACTGTCTCAAAAAAAAAAAATAAAGAAAAAAGTGTGACACACAAGACCATATCAAAATAAGTTAAAATTTCATAAATTTCATATATATATTATAAAATGTAATGACTGAGCTTACTTTTCTGGCATGGGTTTTAGGCTCGACCAGTCATTGTTTAGCCACTTCCTCAATCTCCAGGCCACCCTAATCCCAGCACATCTCGTAAGCAGGACTGACACTGTAGGTACCATTTGAAGTCTTGCCTGTTCACAAGAGATGGCCAGTTCAGGCTATATACCCACTATTGCTAAGAGACTTAGCTAGGGTCATCCTTGAAGAGTCCTGGGAGATTCCCTTGTACCGAGTTTTTACTTGATTCTGAAATGTCCCCCCTTCATAGTGGTATCTTTCAGTACTCTCCCTCTCTATCCCCCACAGCTTGATCCTTGAAGTTTCCAGCCCCACTTCCCTCAGTATGCTCATGAAATCTCCTCTATTTCCCCTTCCCAGTGAGATCCATGTGTCCCCTCTTGAACTCTCCTAGCTACCTAGTCTCTATGGGTCTATGGATTATAGCATAGTTATCCTTTATTTCACAGCTAATATTCACTTATGAGTGATTACATACCATATTTATCTTTCTGCATCTGGGTTACTTCACTCAGGATAAATTTTTCTGGTTCTACCCAGTTGTCTTTAAATTTTATACTGTCATTTTTTAACAGCTGATTAATGCTCAGTTGGAGCACCAGGTCTCACAGGCTGAATGAACTAGAGACCTAGGATAGAATCAAACACAAGGAGAGGGAAAAAAAGTCAATGTAATGATGCCTAAATACTGTCTACTATACTCACTCATTGTCCATTCCACTTAATTTCAGGGCATTATAATATAGAATATTTGATAATGGACAGGAGGAATACTCATCCTTTGTATGTCATCAGAATGACATCATCCAATGACTGATGAAAACAGATGTAGACCCACAGCCCAACATTAGGAAGGGCTCTGGGATTATTGAAGAAGAGGAAGACAAAGGACTGCAGAAACCACAGTGGTCAAGGACACCACACAAAATCTACAGAAGCAAGTAACCTGGGCTCATAGAGGTTCACAGAGACCGAACTGACAACCAGGGAGCCTGCAGGGAACTGAGCTAGGCACTCTGCATGTATGTTAGAGTTCTGTAGCTTATTCTTCTTGTGTAACTCCTAACAGTGGGGGCAGGGGCTGCGTGTGACTCTTTTTCTAACATTTAGGTCTGTACTTCTGGGTCATTTTGCCCAGCCTTAATACAGGGCAGGTACTTAGTCTTACTGCAACTTGATATGCCATGTTTTGTTGATCTCAATGGGAGACCTGCCCTTTTGTGAACAGAAACAGAGAAGTAGTTTGGGGGAAGGAAGCAGAGGAAGGGAGGGAAAGGGGTTGAGGGGAGAGGAGGGAGGGGAAACTGTGGCCATGATGTTAAATAGATAGATAGATAGATAGATAGATAGATAGATAGATAGATAATTTAATAAACAACTGGGTACAGGCCAGATGTTACTATTGTCAGTAGCTTTATGTTTGTATATTTGAATCAGACCATGTTGGAATTTTTACATCAGAATAAATAGCAAACTTACATATTTAAACTCAATTTGTGGTTGAATGATTATCTGGTTTATGAGAATTACATCTCAGTGTTAATACTGAAAGCTAGAAATAAATGTTGATCAAATCTTTAGAATGTATACTGTCAATTTTACCATAAATTATTCCAAGATATTAAATCATCCATTAATAATAACAGCACTAGTGGGCATACCAAAGTACACAGGGAAAGAACCACAAAGCCTCAACAATACATGAAGAATGATAAGCAGCTGAGGAGCAGGAGAGATCTTACCGAGGGAAGAGCACAACAATCAGTTTTTCAGCACCACATGGAGATCCCTTAGATTATACATACAAATAATATTTAGGGACTGTGCAGGTTATATTTAGGAATATATACAAATATTCATATAGACATGTAATAGCCAACAGTGAAAAAAGAGGCCATGTCTTTGAAGGACATTAGAGAAGGGTATATGGGAGGGTTTGGATGGAGGAACGAAAGAGAAATGCTGCCATTATGTTATCATCTCAGAAAGAAGCAATAACAAAATAAATTCAACAGCTCTATTACAGCAGTGTGTTTCTTTCTTTCTTTCTTTTTATCTTTCTTTCTTTCTTTCTTTCTTTCTTTCTTTCTTTCTTTCTTTTCTTTGTGACAATTGGGTGTCCTAATATGTGATTGACTAGAGTGATGAACATGACACAGTGGATCCTATAGAAATAGCCAATTCTTTTGGCAAATAATTAGTACATACTACTAAATGAAAATCATGCCAGCCAGATGTTAACTAGAGTAGTGTACATGGAACATCTCCTGAATAAAGTCACATACAAGATGTACAAATTTAGTTTTTAAGTGGGTCACACTAGTTATTTCTTCAAGACAGTTCCTTAGGTAGCTCTGAACATCATCTACATTTCTTTGTTCCCCATCCATTTAAAAAATACTTGTGTGTTGTGTAATCCTTCCAGATACAGAAGAACGGCATGATTAGCTTGGGCTGGGTTTCTCCTTTCACTTGAAGCGGGATGTGCTTCAAAGCTTTCTTTGTGAGTTGCAATTGTAAAAAACACAAACCAAGGTGAACATCAATTGAGCTTCCAAGGTATAGAATAGGAATGGACATTGTACTGGTACTCTCAACAACATAAATCTTGGGCTCTGAAGGAACAGCTTTCATTAAATTATTGATAAATTTTGTCCCTCAAGGTGTGACCAAAAGCAGATAGTAAAAACAGAGAAGAGTCATAAGTCAAGAACCATTATTGAATCATTTACAGATATGGACACTGACATACTTTTGAATTGATTATTGCCTTAGGTAAGTACCTGTATGCTTTGATACAAAGGAGAATCATTCACTTCCCAGATAAAGGCATACTGAGTAGGTTTGTCATTGTCTACACAGAACAATATGAAATGTTCATTAGTAGTTCATCTTGTAATTTTTCAATAATTTAAAAAAGGGTGTGTATGAGTGTGTGTGTTTGCATGTGTTTGTGTGCGTGTGTGTGTGTGTGTGTGTGTGTGTGTGTGTGTTATGCATGTAAGTATGGATGACTATTGAGACTAGAGACAGCTGTCAGATTTTGAGGGTTGGCTTTATAGACAGTGATCAGCTGTTGAGCTCTTAGAACTAAACTCTGATCTTATGGAAAAGCAACAAACACTTTCAGCCAGTATCCCAAATCTACACCTGCTGTCTTTTACATTTTTTAATAAAGCAATATGTTTTAGTATGTCAGTACTACATATGGATATTTTGCATTCTGTGAAAGGATATGATCTAAAAGGGTATATCCAATACATAGTAAACATTTATTTTATTAAATACACTTGTTTCAACTGTAAGTGATTAAATAATTATCACTGGAAAGTGAAACACCATTATATTATTATTATAATTTGCATAGGTATACATATCAATTACAAAAGTTGTTGTCATACAAGTAAATATGATAGTATTATATAAAGACTACAAAGTCTAATAGTTTAAGAATTCAGTGAAAGTATTGTTTGACTTTCAAAATAAAACACTTATGGTGCAAAATCTTGAATCATTCTAATTGAGATACTGAACATAATAACTGTCATTAAATCAATTGTACATTCCAAGTCACTATCAATTCTAAGTAAAATGAAAATAGCATTTTCATTGGAATATTATATTCTGTATTATAAAATACATGAGATTCAAAACACAAAGAAATTGATTTTAAAATTAGTTTGCACATGTGAGGCAATGAATGATGCATATGTTTATGATGAAATATTTGAAACTCAATATACTGATACTAAAGATATTTAAGTGTTTTAAGAAGCCAATGATATTTTGATAAGGTAATAGCTGATGCTGTGGGACAAATAGATTTGCACGTATAGCAATAAAATAGAAAATTATCAGGAAATATTTGTCACTCAGACACTAGTAACAAAATATAATCAGCAAAACAAATGATACAGTGAATAAAATGTGCAAAGATTTTGAATAAACTTCATGATCTTGATGAAAAATCAATGCAGCATATTCTGGATACATATAGCATTTATGTATAACTTTATACCTTGTCCCTTAATTGTATTGGTGAATCAAGGGTAATGACTGAAACATGCAAGTTAAACAAAGAAATAAAGATTTCATATTTGAACATGACAAACTGGGATATATTATATAAAATCAGAGATAATGATAGGCCAAACACACCTATCTAAACGGATTTATGGCCCACTCCCTGAGATGTAACTAATGCCTAACACTGCTATGTTGGCCATAACATGAAATTAAACAGGCCATTGGATGTGGTCATATTTTATTTGTGCTCTAACAAGTAAAGCTTGCCTGCGGATTAGAGGACAAAATCACCCAGTATATTAAACATAGGAATCAGGCAGTGGTAACACATGCCTTTAATTCTAGTATTAAATTCGTGTTGCAGGAGAATTAGTTTTCTCCAATAAAGTTTAATTAAGTGTATATACCACTTTTAAGGGCAAGCCCCTCCTTTCTCCCATTGATTGGACTTCTGGAGCTCTGCCTAGGACCCGACCATGGATTTCTGTATCTGCTTCCTTCAGTCACTGGATGAGGGTTCTATGATGACAGGAAATTCAGGCACTGGATCACCAGAGTAAGCCAGCTCACACACCCTCTCTACTATTGCCAGTAGTCTATGGCGGAGTCATTTTTGTGGATTCTTGTGAATTCCTGGGAACCTCCCTAGCACTCTGCTTCTCCCTATTTGCATGGTGTCTTCATTTATCGTGGTATCTATGAGCAAGAGATATTGAGACCATGAGTAGAGATAGTATAGAGACAACTGGCCAAAATAGTGGAAACACATGAACTATGAACCAATAGTTGAGGAGCCCCCATGGTACTGGATAAGTGAGACAGTTGTTTATCTTGAACAGTTTAGGGAGGTCCAGGCAGTGGGATCATGACCTGTTCCTATTGCATGAGCCTATAGATATGATGTAGATCATTGAATCTACCCTGATTAAAAAAAAAAAAAGAAAGAAAGAAAGAATAAGATAAATGGGTAGATAATTGAATCTACTCTAAAAAGAAAATGGGATAGATATAAAAATGACAAAAGTTAGATTACTGAATCTATTATGAAAGAAAGAAAGAATATAGATATAATAAGGTAAAAAGGGAGGTTATTGGGTCTACTTTTTAAAAGGAACTGCTTGTTTTAAATAAGATAAGTAATGACAATTTTTGTCTGAGTTTATCAAATGTTACTGGACTGGACATTGTTAATATATATAATGGGTTTTTTGTCTGAATCTGTCAAACGTTAATGGACTAGACATTGTTAATGTAATTCTTGACTATATATATTGTATATACTTATTGGATATTTTTTCCGTATATTAGTTATAAGCTTTTTAAAAAAAATAGACAAAAAAGGGGAAATGTGGTGGCATTGTGTTCCCAAAATATTGTGCATGCTAATGAACTTATCTGGGGTCAGGGCACAGAACAGCCACTAGATACAGTGGCTAGAAAATGGTGGCACTCATGCCTTTAATCCTGGCATTCCACAGGCAGGATTCCCTCTGGATCTCTTCGAGTTCAAGGCCACATTGGAAGCAGCCAGGCTTGGTGACACTTGCCTTTAATCCCAGAAAGTGAGCTTTTAATCCCCAGAAGTGATGACAGACAGTAGAAAGGAATATAAGTCGTGAGGTACAGAAACTAGAAGCATTTGGCTAGTTAGGCATTTAGGCTTTTGAGCATCAGTTCAGCTAAGATTCATCTGGATGAGGACTCAGAAGCTTCTAGTCTGAGGAAACAGGATCACCTGAGGAACTGGCTGGGTGAGGTAGCTGTGGCTTGTTCTGCTTCTCTGATATTCCAGCATTCACCCCAATAACTGGCCTCAGGTTTGATTTTATTAATAAGACCATTTAAGACACTTTGCACAGCCTTGGTGCAGGGAGGAGGAGTTTGGACCTACCTCAACTGAATGTACCAGGCTCTACTGACTCCTATGTGAGACCTTGCCTTGGAGGAGGCAAGAAAGGAGGGTGTGGTGGGGGGTAGCCTGGGGAGCAGGAGGAGGGAGGAGAGAGATATGAATAGAAATGAATAGAAACCTCTCTTAATAAAAAGAAAAGATTAATTCGAAAGCCTTTAAAATGGGGGCAGGGGGTGGGGGCAAGCCCCATGCCCAGTTGTAGATTGCTAATACAAAATGAACTTATTCTTATTTCTGTAGATTTGGTGGGATGGAGTCTCATACTTCTTTGAGCATTTTTTCTTACTTCTTTCTTGAATGTATATTGTAGTTTCTGATTCTGTTTTTATGGGTTCTGGTGTGTGTGTGTGTGTGTGTGTGTGTGTGTGTGTGTCTGTGCGTGTGTGTGTGTGTGTGTGTGTGTGTGTGTGTGTGTATGTGTTTGTGCTTTTTTCTGATTTGTTTATTCTAATTGCCTGGTTCTGTTTGTTTGTTTGTCAGTTTTTAAAAATATAGAGAAAGAAAGTTTGTAAATGGATGAGAAGAGGTGGGTAAAATCTGAGAGAAGATTGGGAACAGGAATTATAATCAGAATATATTATATGAAAATATTTAACAAAAACTTTAAAGTAGCAGAAATTAATTGAAATTTAAATTTGTTTTACTTAATTAAGGAATAAAATAATAAGAACAAAATATTCTTTAATGTGAAAGAATATTTAGTTGAAAAGTAAAATGAGTTTAGGATAATAAGAACAGACAACGTGCCATGGAAGAAACACGTAGAACTCCCATTTCTCCAGCAATTTGATAAAGGCAATTACCACCATACTTGATGACCTGAGTTTTGTGTTTTGAGCCCATATTGTAGAAGGCAAAAACAAATGCCTGGAGTTACCGAAGGAACACTGGACTATTCCATCATGTTGTTCTGGCAGGCCTTGTCCTTCTCTTCTATTCCCGTTGCCTTGCTAAAAACAGCTAGATTACATCCCTAAAGCTAGCCACCAAGGTCTGTCCCCTTATTTAGCCACTTCCTCCTCTTGAGGCTGATTACCAAAGTCCAGCAGTCAAAGCCTTCTTAGGCTCATCTACTTAACATGCCCAGTTAAAATTAAACACCCCATCCGAACACTTAATGTCCCCCTGTGTCTTTATAAACTGTGATTTGCTTATGTGCCACATCTGTCTCCTCTACATCCAGAGGCAGTCCTTTTTCCTCTGGGACAAACACCCATTCCCCATTTCCCTTTTCCTGTTCCCCTTCTTCCTTGTACCCTATCTCCCTTACCACCACATACTAGCCCATTCTAACACAGACCTCCCCTTTTCCTCCTCTTAAAAATTACACCTGCAAAGTCATTTGCTGCTGTGCTCTGCTTGGTCAGAAAGCAGCCGCTTTACCTCTTCTTCCAATTTAATAAAGGTTATTGTGGTGATATTGTGTTCCCTAAAATATTGGGCACCCTAATAAACTTATCTGGTGTCAGCGATAAGAACAGCCACTAGATATAGAGGCCAGAAAATGGTGACACACATGCCTTTAGAGCAGAAAGGTATATGAAATGTGAAAACCAGAAACCAGAAGCTTTTGGCTGGTTAACTTTTCAGGCTTTCGAGTAGCAGTTCAGCTGTGATTCATTTTGGATGAGGACACAGAAGCTTCCAGTCTGAGGAAACAGGATCAGCTGAGGAACTGGTGAGGTGAGGAAGCTGTGGCCTGTTCTGCTTCTCTGATCTTCCAGTGTTCACCCCAGTACTTGGCTCTGGGTTTGTTTTTATTAATAAGACCCATTAAGATTCATGCTACAGGCTATCACCTTGAAAGCATGTGTTTGTGTGCAGTCTGTGCCTAATCTGGGGTGCCAGAAGAAGCCCCCCTCTTCAGTGGTTCTTTCAATGATGATTTCAAGTTAGACTACAGAATACTAGTAATCAAAACAGTATTTCAACTGATAGTGAAACAGTCGTATTAATCACTGGAATAGAATTAACAAGTCAGATAAGAACTACATCCCCCCGGCCACCTCATTTTTGACAGAGTCCAAAAATATATTCTAGAATTTGGTTCATTTACTTCAGTATGGCACAAATTAGAGTCATCTGAGAAGAGGAAAGTCACCTAAGAAGGTGCATCCATCAGACTGGCTGCTAGGCAAATCTATGGAGACATTTTTTTTTTTATTAATTATTAATGGTTGATGGTCTAGTCCACTGTAGAATATGCTTCTTCTAAGCAGTTAATGCTGGGTGGTATAATGAGAACATGAGGGGTCCACATGGCTGAGTTGGGGAGGGACAGAGAGGGAGAAGAATGAAAGAAATATCTTGACAGAGTGAGTCAATATGAGATTAGAGAGAAACCTGGTGCTAGGGAAATCCCCAGGAACCTACAAGGATGACTCCAGCTAAGACACCAAGCAATAATGGAGTGGGTGCCTGAACTAGTCTCCCCTGTACTCAGATTGGTAAATACCCCAATTGTCATCACAGAACCTATATCCAGTGACTGATGGAAGCAGATGCACAGACTCACAGCCAAGCACTTGGCCGAGCTTATGGAGTTCAGTCGAAGAGAGGAAGGAGGGAATGAGGGACCATAGGAGCAAAGAGTTGTCAAGATCATGATGGGCAAAACCACAAAGACAGCTGACACAAGCTAGTGGGAGCTCACGAAGTTTGGACTGACAGCTAGGGAACCTGCATGAGACCAAACTCGGTCCTCTAAATGTGGGTGACAGTTGTGTGGCTGGATCTATTTGTGGGGCTCCTGGCAATGTGACCAGTACCTATCCTGGGTACATGAACTAGCTTTTTAGAGCCTATCTCCTATGGTGGTATGCCTTATTCAGCCTTGATGCTGGGGAAAGGGGCTTATTCCTGTCCCAATTTGGTACACCTGTTGGTGTTGACTACCCAAAGGGGCCTTACTCCCTATCAGAAGTGAATGGGATGGGATGGAATGGAGAAAGTTGGATGGCAACAGGAGAAGGGGGAACAGTGGTTGGTATGTAAAATGGAAAAAATAAATTAAATGAACTAAGTTGATCCACTCCCCCCACTCCTGAAAAAAGAAAAAAAAAAAAAAAAAAAGCCATGATGGTGGACAGAGAAAGTCCACCATGGCCTCTTCTTTAGTTCCTGCTTTCATGTTCCTAATATGAGTTCCTGTGATTTCTCTATGTAAGGACTGAGATATATAAACCAAATAAGCCACATTGTTCTTATCACAGCGACAGAAAGCTAACTATACACTGGAGAAAAGAAGGCATTTCCAACAATGGTACTACATAAACAACACAGTCATTTTTATTAGAGTAAATTTAGATGGTTATCTCTCCTCCTTCACATAATTCAAGACTAAATGGATCAAAGACCTCAACATAATATCTGACACCCTGTATCTGACAGAGAAGAAATTTGGGAATACGTTTCAACTCATAGATACAGAAAGCAGTTTTCTAAATAGTACCCGATTAGTGCAAGCTTTAAGAACATCAAGTAACAAATTGTACTATTGATAATCACAAGCTCCAGGGAGGCTACCTAGAAAATGGGACCCGAGGAAAGACACAGGGATCACCCAATGACAGAGAAACGGATGAGATCTACTTGAACAACCTGGATGACAGTGGGAGTAATGAAGGGCAAGTTTCGAGGGAAAGAAAGCTTAGGGGAGCAGGAGATCCCAGCTGGATCAAGAACAGAAAGGGAGAAAAAGGAATAACAGACCATGATAAATGAAGACCACATGAGAACAGGAATAGGCAGAGTGCTGGAGAGGTCCCCAGAAATCCACAATAATACGTCCTCTGTAGACTGCTGGCAATGGAAGAGAGAAAGCCTGATCTGACCTAGTCTGGTAATCAGATGGCCAAACACCCTAACTGTTGTGCTTGAACTCTCCTCCATTAACAGATGGAAGTGGATGCAGAGATCCTCAGCCAGGCCCCAGGTGGAGTGCCAGGAGTCCAATTGTCCAGAAAGAGGAGGGGTATGAGTGTGAATTGTTGAGACCAAGATTAGAAAAGCACAGGGACAAATAGCCAAACGAATGGATGCACATGAATTATGAACCAAAGGCTGTGGAGCCCCCAGCTGGATTAGGCCCTCTGGATAAGTGAGACAATTGAATAGCTTGAACTATTTGGGAGTCATCCAGGCTGTGGGACCAGGACCTGTCCTTAGTGCATGAGCTGGCTGTTTGGAACCTTGGGCTTACACATGGACACTTTGCTCAGCCTGGAAGGAGGGGACTGGACCTGCCTGTACTGAATCCACCAGGATTAAATGAATCCCAGGGGAGTCTTGACCCTGGAGGAGATGGGAATGGAGGGGAGGGGATAGGGGGGAGTTGGAGGCAGGGGCAGGGGGGGGAGTACAGGGGAACCCATGGCTCATGTGTAAACTTAAAACACAAATATAATTTTAAAAAAAGACCCCCGCACACACACAAAAAGAAAGAAAATCACAAGCTTCTATGTAGAAAATGACACTGTCAATTGAATGAAAAGACCATATTGAATGGGAAAAAATTCAACCACTACATAACTAAGAGAGTGTTAGGATCTAGAATAACCTAAATACAAGAAAGTCAAACAACCCAATAACAATTGGGGAATGAAATTAAGCAGGATTATCCAGAAAAAAAAAGTATGTTTTAAAAGCAAAAATACTTAGCCATTTGAAAAATGCATACTAGAAGCATTTTGAGATTTAACCTTACTCTAGTCAGAATGGCAAAGATATAAAGATATGATTATACCACTGCACACATGATCTTACATCAGATGTGAGTGCTGGTTGGAAGTGGTGCTACATAGTTTTGGACCATTATATGAGTCCTTCTCCAATGCATCTCCAGATGAAGTAAAGCCCCCAGGTACAGTCTCACTAGGCAAGGACCAGTGGGCTTCAGAACAACACAGAAAACTGTTGGTACAGCATGGCCTGCATGCTCTCTGTTCTTTCTCACAACATGGATGATATTCTTGACCAGTTTTAGTGTCACTTTGAAGTCAAGCTTGGGAAAGATATGATCATTTCCAGGAACCCAATTTGCTTTTCTCAAATATTTTCCCCTAAAATTCTTTGGGAGCTGATGTTCTTAGGTTTCTTTTTTGTTGTTTTGTTTTGTTTTTTTATTTCAAATTTTATTTTTGTATGGATATTTGTGTTTCAATTTTACACATCAGCCATGGGTTCCCCTGTCCTCCCCCATCCCACCTCCCCTGTCCTCACCTCCCCCCCAGCCCCTATCCCCCCAATTCCCATCTCCTCCAGGACAAAGACTCCCCTGGGGATTCAGCTCAACCTGGTAGTATCAGTACAGGCAAGTCCAGTGCCCTCAGGTTTCTTATCTGCAGAAGCCAGCTGTCACTCCAGACCCTAGGACCTGTCCTGATTCAGTGCAGACAGGATCAGGGACAGCTCACCCTTGTTTCTGTAAATATTCTTTTTAGGTTTTGAACAACATTGTTGTTCTTGCCATTGTGTGTCTATGTTAATCACCTTTTACTTTTGTAAAGACAGGATGCCCTGCCTCCATATTTGGCCAACCTAGCAAAAATGAGAAGTGTTATTTTTGGTTTTAAAATGTTTTGATGTAAAACTTGGAAAAAAAATTGACATATTTGTTTTTCCCAGAGGTTAACAATGGATGGTGGGAAAAACATGTTTGTTAGCATAGAGAAAAGTGTGCTTGCTTTTGAAATGTAAATAAATAAAGACCGCATGAGCTATTCTATTCTGGGCTGGCCACTTCTGTGAAACTCATCTGGTGGTCAGATAATTTGTTCATTTGTGTTGATATCCCTTCTTGGTCTCAGGGATTGGGTCTGCAGCAAGTGCTGGTACAACATCTGCACAAAACAAGGCCAGTCAAAATCCCAACAGGAATGGGAGGACCCATAAAATTCACTTCCTAGCTTAGGATCTAACTTTGAGACTGCTGGGCTTGGGACAGTCAGCTTTCTTCAAGATTAATTTTCTGATAGGTTAACCATATGTTACATATTGACCTCTATATCTGTACACATACTCCTAGAAATAATAGGCCTTATTGGGATTAAAGAATAATACATTAACTGGAAATATTATTGATTGTGGAGTTTGAGGGAGGATATTGGACTGCAAAAAGAGAAGGGTCAAAAATTCTGATCAAAAAAACATTTGCAGATGTGCAATTCTCAATAATAAAAATATTTTTAAGTGAAAATAGATTCTCTTTCATATAATATATCCTGATTAGATTTTTTTCCTCCCACAACTTCTCCCAGTTCCTCCCTATTTCACCTCCCTTCAGGATCTACTCTTTTTTTCTCATTAGAAGAGAACAGGCTTCTAAGAGATAACAACCAAACATGACAAAATAAAATACAGTAAGATTAAAACAAAAACCATCACATAGAGACTAGACAAAGCAACCCCACAGAAGGAAAAGAGCCACAAGAGCAGGCACAAGAATCAGGGATCTCTTAATTCACACACTCAGAGGTTCCATATAAACACTATGCTGAAAGCTATAATATATATGCAAAGGACCTGGTGCAGATCACTGTTAGCCCTATGCTTGCTGCTTCCATCTCTGTGAGTTCAAATGAACCTTGCTCAGTTCATTCAGAGGGCCTTGTTTTCTTGGTGTCCTCCATCCCCTCTGGCCCTTACACTCTTTCTGCCTCCTTTTCTACAAGGTTCCTTGAGCTCTGAGGGGAGAGATTTGATTGCAATATCCCATTTACAGCTGTGTGTTTCAAAGACTCTCTCTGCATAATGTTTGGCTGTTTGTTGCTGCATTTGTTCCCATCTGCCTCGGTACACATCCCTGATGAAGACTGAATAAGGCACTGATGTGTTCCTCTGGCCTGCTCAGCTCATGTGTTCACGGGGAAAGCCTGTTGGTGATGGAGGCTGAGATTCAAGAATAAGTTGGGAGAATGAGGGTTGGAGGGGATCTTTGTGATCCCTTGGAGGAGGGGTCAGGGAAGAAAGGGAAGCCACAGCAGATGCTCTGCTAAAGCGCTGGGGATGAGACTAGGAGAGTTAAGACTGGATGAACAACAATAAATGCATTTTTAAATTACAAAAAAGACAGAGATCAAACCTCAAACAAAAAATAAAGATAAAAATGTGGTATTTTAGAAGATTACATGGAAGCCCGAAAGATCTTTCGTGAATTTTTGAGAAAATGTACCACTATTAATTGGAAAACTTGTCTAAAATGGATAAAATATTATCCATAAGTAACACACCAAATTGATTTAAAATGATCAGAAATACTAAACTTATTAAATATGTAACATAAAATTGAAAGAGTAAAAAAGATTCTCCCAATGATGACTAACTCAGAACTGAATTAATTCAGAGGTGGGATATAACATATAAAAAGTTGTAAAAGCATACTCTTAATACAACTCCATAAAATAGTCAGAGAAGGAATGTCTCAAAATTCATTCCATAAAGTGAGTGGATAAGGACACAAGGTAAGTGTGGATCCTCACTTGATGATCATATATGCAAAAACACTCAATAAAATAAATGCAAACTAAAAGCAATAAAACATTAAAAAGCAATACAATATGGATAACATGGTTTTGTATACAATGTTGAATAGATTGATTTGGGAAAATCAAGAAATGTAGTATAACACAAGAATATAATCAAGTATAAATAATATAAATAATTTTAATTGATGCATCAAAACACTGAAAAATGAACACCAATTCATAATAAAAACTGTGACAAACTAAGAACTTATAGACTATCCTTGGCTCAGCAAAATGGTGTATGCCTTTAGTCTCCACACTAGGGAGGCAGATACAGATGGATCTCTAGGAATTTGAGGTTAGACTGATCTACATAGTGAATTTCAGGACAGCCAGAGCTACATAGTGAGACTCTGCCTCAAAACAAGCAAACAAGCAACAACAACTGAAGACTATCATTCAATGTAATACACTATACCTAACAAATTGATATTTATATCATATAAAGGGTTAAAAATGAAAAGATTTCCCCAAAACATTAGGTATGAAACAATTACTCTTCTTTTTATTACTTTTCCATTGCAATCTTTGTGATTAGCTACAACCATGATATGAGTAAAAGAAATAAATATATACAAAAAAAGAGGAAGAAATTTAATTTTATTCTTTGGGAGGTTATTTATTCCCATATTGAAAAAAGAAAAAGAAAAATATCCACCTCCAATAAAGGTTGTTGAAAAATACAGTTAACAAAGTATCATGATACAAAACCAACCTACAGTACTAGTCTTTATCCTCACAAATGAAAGATTCAATGGAAAAAGAATTTACAAAAATAATTTCACTAACACTACTCTAAAACTAAAATATATAAGGTTAAGCAATAAATGAAGTGTAAATAATTTAAAAGGCATTTCTAATGGAAACTCAAAGAGAAAAACACGTAGAAAAGAGATTTTTTGAAGACACCAGATGGTAGGAAGATCACACATATTTATGATTCAGTAGAAATTATATTGTCAAAGTGTCCATGCTAAGAAATATAATGTGATACCCATGTATATTCTAATGTGATTTTTCCCAGGACTGGCAAATGCATGATAAATTTCATAAGGGCAAACAGAAATATTTCAGAAAGCCAAAGTCATCACAAGTAAAACCAGGTATGTTGGAGATAGTCTTGTAGCTGTTTTCATGTTCACAAAGTCTCATTTGTGAAAGAGCATGTTGTTTAGTTGTGAAATTACTTCTTCCAAACTGAAGCATTACCTCATTGGAAGGAGAAAGGAGGCACATAAATTTCAAGGAGCTAATGAAAATGAAAGAGTCGAGATGTTTAGAAAATTACTATGTTCATAAGGTTGCTTTCAGGTTTATAAAAGCAGTAATTATTACTAAGAAAAAAAATAACTTTCCTGGTGAAGCTGATGGTCAATTGAGCTGGGAGCTCCAGGGATATAACTTTTGTGTCAACACCTAGGCTGGGGATGGATTTTGGTTGAGGTAGATGCCTTTGGCTGCCCTACCTCCGTTTAAGTTATACCTCATCTATGACTCCATAAGTACCTCAATGTACAACTTGGTCCACTAAGCTATACTTGACAGGACTGCTTCATTGCAGTGTCATTAGTTCCAAATCATGTGTCAATATGTGCTTTTTAACATTCCACTAGGAAGAGTTAGATCACACAAGAAAAGAAAATTGATATGTAGACTAATATGACTGAACATCAGATTCAGAGAGAATTCAAGTAGCTAAATATACCATTTTTTAATAAACCATTTTAAAAATAGTACAGAACAAGTAAACTATAGAAGCTGTATATGTTAAAGACTCAGGCTGTAGGTCTACCTCTTATTCTTTATAAAATTATATAAGTTAAAACCCTGAGACCACAAGTATAAAATACAAAGAAAATAATTAAAGATACAGACATAAGAAATAATCCTAAAAAGATTCGGGTCATTTAATAATTTGTAACAATAATAATTTTCTTGAATTATATTAAAGTAAAAGATTTTTGGCTCTGTAAAGAAAAACAAAAAAAGTCTAAAACAAAATGTATACATAAAGTCAGCTAATTGTGTCTCCTATTTATTTGACCATAGAAATTAGTAGGAAGAAAAATTAAAGAAAAGAAAACTCAACTCAAAATAGAGGAATAATCCAATAAAATATGGGCTGACAGAATTAATAAATATTTTTCAAATAAAAATTAAAAAGGCAACAAATTCTGGTAAACAAATATTTAATATACTTATCTGTCAGACGAATTGAGATTTTTATCTCATCACAGTTGGAGTGGATACAATAAATAATAAAGGATAAAGGTTGACAGGCATAGAGGGGGAAAAGTAGCCATATGACCTCATGGTAGATAAAATAGTGCCTCCATTATGGTTATTACAATAGTATTTCCTCAACAAGAAATCAGAACTATGTTTTTATATATTTATTCCATCTCAGAGACTCTACCCATTAAAGTTAAAGTCAATTTACTATGGAAATACTTGCATTTGCATGTGGATGTTTGATGTTCCTTATCATCATATGATTATGGTATTACCTGAGATACCCATAGTGAAGGAAGGAACAAATAAAGCAAAGCAACTATGGTATAAACACATAATTATGTATTTCCCTAGGGAAAAATAGAATATAATATTGTCACTTTTTAAATAAAATTATAGAACTGTAAATAACGAAATTTAATAAAATAGGTATGATTCACAAAACAAGTATTGTTCATATGCAGTATTCACTAGGATCAAAGCAGATAAGGGAATGATGCACAGCTCATCTGTGTTTCATTGAGATTCTATAAGTATGATCTCTACCTGGATCTTACTGAAAAATAATAAATATTTTATTTGGCTTAGGGAATTTGGCTTTTTCACATTCAGAAAACTAAAGACATTTAACTTCTGGACACTCATATTTAATTTGAAGGGCTTTTTTTCTTTATCTTTGACTTCTCTTTTTAATTATTATTTATCACTTAAGTGTGAAGTCCTTAAGGGAAAGTACACTGTTTTCTTTTGAATTAATTTGTTTTGATAATTATTATGAGTAGTAAAACATCATATTGTTTAGATGGGTTATTTTTGGATTTGGCATAATTACCTTTTTATCTTTTTGCTAAATGTGCTTTAATATAATATGATCAAAACATAAAGGCTTTATTCTGCTGCTGGATACAATTAATAAAAATGTTAAATATATATACATATAAGTAAAAATGAAAGTCTATTCAGGAAATAAGACATTAGAACACAACCAATTAAGTGACATTTGACTATATTTTCATCTGGTTTTATTGCTGAACATTTTGCTTATTTATTTTTTTCAGATTGTAAATGAAAAATACTCCAAGAGAAAGCAGTTTGACCATACTAGCTAGTGTGCCCATTAGGGTTGATTACACTATTAAACTATCTCTTTTTGGTTGGTCTCATTATTGCTGTTAAATTCGTGACCTATTGTGCTAAAATGGTATGTCGTATTGTAAAGTAAATATTGGGCTATTTTGTGGAGTCTGTCTCTCAAATGCTCTTCTTCTTTTCCTTGTTTGTGTCAATGCTAAATACACAGCACTGCAGTTCAGTAGCGGGCTCATACAAACACATTTATATATAACATATTTTAGTAAAAGACATGTTTACCCTCATTTGAGGGGCTGCTACTTGGATGAAAGTGTTTATCACTTTCTAATAATTTATTGGCAGATCCATCTCTTCCTCATGTTAGGGATTATTATATTGTCTGCAAATATGAATATAATGACTTATTTCTTCCATATTTGAAATGTTTCTTTTTGGTTTGTTTGTTTTTTGTTGTATTATTACTTCATGAATAAAAATAGAAAGAAATTGCATTCCCCTTCCATTCCTGACTTCACTGGAAATGTTTCCTCAGCTAGGTACTCAAAGAAATCTAAGACATCATGCTTCAAAGATAGTGCATATTTATGTTTATTGTGGTACTAATAACAAGAAAATTATGGAGCTAGCACCAGGAGTAGGTTAACAGGTGAATAAGTAGTATATGAAAATGTAGTATGTATTTTTAATGAAATCTTAAGCAAACAGTGAGCAAAATTACACAGACTCAGAAAGACAAATATTTCTGTATTCTCTCTTAGAAGTGTTTTAGGCTTCACACATGAACATATACATAGTTATACACAGAGAGAGAGAGAGAGAAAGAAAGAGAGAGAGAGGGAGAGAGAGAGACAGACAGACAGACACACACACACACACACACACACACACACACACACATCTTAAATGGAACTACTAATTTTCTTGAGGTAAGTGTTATTGTGGAAAGTAGAGTTGTCTTTGGCAATCTTAACATTGTTAGTAAGAGAATTCAGAAAATGTGTCAGAAAGAAATGATAATTTTATTAGAATTTGAGGAGAAAAATTCAATAGGACATATAAAGCATAAATTTTGGCAGCTGTTGGGATGGGGATAAAGAAGAGAAATTGAACCACATGCTTTGATTTAGGGTTCTAGAAATCTGACTATTCAGCAATGGAAGTTGCAAGTAAATACATATCAGAGAGGTACAGGGTAGACAGAGAAATAGTGAGGAAGCCTGGAGCTTCTCGGAAAGTTAGTCAAACTTTTGTTCAGTGTCAGAAAGAAGGCAGAAAATAGGCACAGTTTTATGAGCTAGAACTCCAAAAGCAAATGCTTAACAGTTAAGCTCTGTGAAGACCTTCCTGGAAGTCCTTCATTGAGAGATACGTAAATTGTCGCATTAAGCAGAAAATTATTCCTTCCATTCCTATCAAATGCCTTCAAGTGAATCTAGTTTCCTTTCCTAGGGGTGGAGTGGTCCTAGACATTTCCCAGATGTCTGATGGCTTAAGCTTTACGTTTAAGGCAGAAGACAATAGTATGTCATTCTTTTAAACTTATACGTACAATAAACATTAATTTTAAAACACATGAAATAATCATAGCCAAAAAAAAATTATAGTTAACAAGAAAATAAAAATTTCAATCTACCAGTCTCTGGGACAGAGACAATCTAAAATAGTTAGTACAATTAGCAATCAAAAATGCTCTTTCTGTGTAGATCAACATTTCCATTTTCTACCTACATTAATTTTCTATTAGTTCAACCTGTGAAAATATTTCAAAGTTGTTTAATCTGTTAAAATATTTCAAAGTTTTGTATTTTGCATGTACTAACGTTTAGTCCAATTTAGTCTGTTCTCACAATATTACATAACATTCTCCTGTTTAATAAATAAATGGAAATTTCTTTGTCCTTTCAAAGATATTAAGTAGAACAAAAGCAGAATTTTCATATTTTATGTACAAGATATAATCATAACTGTATCAATGAATTCAATCTTGGTTATTTTATTTGATAGTTTAATAATTATTTGAATGAGATAATTAATATTTATTAAAATTTACCCTTAGAGACATGTAAATTAGCTTTTTTTGTGTACATTCATGCCTTTAAGTTATCATCTAAATATTACAATGATCATATTCAAGATAATTTTGTTCACCATATAGTCTCTCAAAATAATACCCATAACCTACTAACTGTGGACTTGTGTAATCTACACATTCTATAGAATTGAAAACATACACTGTATGATTTTTTCCTATTTTCTTTTATTAAAATATAGGTTTTTTTCATACTCTAGTTATGGTTTATATTTCTATTACAGGTCCTCACATCTTTTATCTCATCCAACCCACATCATTTCCTTCTCTTTAGGAAACAAAAAGTCATCTAAAATTCAATGGTAAAATAAAACATAATAAAAAATCTGGAATGTAACAAAACAAACAAAAACAGAAGAATAAAAGTCAAAGTAAAAGTACAAATAACATATATATCACAGAGACATGCACGTTTGCACACACAGAAATCCCATGGAAACACGAAACCATAAAATAAATGCAAAAGACCTGTAAAGTTAAAAATAAAAATGTCCTTCAAATAATTATAAGACAAAAATCCCTCCCAAAATGCTATTGAATTCACTCCATGCTGGCCATTTACTAATGGGGTTGGCACTATACTCAAGAATAGTTTGTATACCCAGTGATACTCCATTGGAGAAAACTAAATCTTAATTTTGAACAGTTATAAATTGAAGATAGCTTTTTGGTTATGGATAGGAGCTTGTATCCATTTCTTTCAGTACCATGAACCCATCGGGCAAAGACCCGAAATTCAGGTCTACCTTGCTGTATCAGTCTCTGAGTTCCTAGCTGTGTTGGTTCTGCTCTGTCTAGAAGCCTTGCTTCTTTAGTTTCCTCCATCCCCTCTGATTTTAAAATCTTTTTGCCTCATCTACTGCTGGGTTCCCTGAGCAGTAGGACAGAATATTTCAAGGTCCTCTATTCTATGCTCACTTGTCCAACTATGGTCTCTGCAAATGTTCTCATTTACTGAAAGAGGAAGCTTCTTGTAGCAAGACGCTCATGTACTAGTATAGTAGAATGCCCTTAGGTGTAATTATATGGACATGATCCTTTAGCAGAACAGGAATATTTGGTTTTGCCATAGGTGCCTGGCCTATCTATTAATTCTTGACCACCGCAGAAGTATCAGGTTTTGGCTAGTTACATCCACAAGCTTTGTTCCACTATTGAACTGTCACAGCTTGCAGTCAGATCACCATTGCAGACTACACTATTTGTAACTGGGTTGTTTATCTTTCTCCTTTGGTAGCTTTTTGAGTACTTTCCAGCATTACGAACACCAGTCAGTGGGCAGGAGCAGGGATTGAAGGCTGTAGGTAGGCACCAATTCAACTTCTCCATATTCAATGAGTTGTGTAGGAGTTATTTCAGAAACCAATGCCTTGTCTCAGATTGTGGAGAGAAAGCAGTTGCTTTGACAATAGTCTGGCATGTTTTGGGGGTGGTAACAATGCCTCAATTAAATGTAATGCATTCCAAGAAAACAGAGGCTACATTTGATGAAGAGGGATATCCTGTTGAGGCTCAGTCTCCCTCATTACTTCATGATTCCATTTAAATCTCCTTCATGAGTGTTTATGTTTTAGGAAGCTTCTATTCTATTAGATTTCCATACAACTCTTCAAATGGCCCTGAGTTTTGGATGTCTCTCCCTGTATTTCCTCACTCACCCACCATCTTTCCTCTCAATGCCTGTTTAATTTTCCTTTCCCTGTCCTCCTCCCAGTATAGACCTCATCCATCCATAATTATCTAGCTATTTCCTCTTCCCAGGAAATTTATATGTAATCTTTATTAACAATCATATGTAAGTGATCATGTACAATATTTGTCTTTTGGAGTTTGAGTTACTTCACTTAGGATGAATATTTTCTAACTCCATTCATTTTTCTGAGAATTTAATGATTTCTATTTTTGTCTTTCATTGAAAATAGATGTTTCTCTCACATATTTTATACTGATTTTAGTTTTCCTTCCCTCTACTACTTCCAATTCCTCCCACTTCCTCAACCATCCAGACATAACCCATCTCTGTCTCTCATTAGAAAATAGTTTTCTAAAGCGTAAAAATAGAATAAAATAAGATAAACAAATTTAATGTATTAGAATAGGACAGAACAAAGAGGTGGAAAAGAGCCCAAGAAAAATGGGAACCCTCTGGCCAAGAACTCAGTTATCTATGTCATTTCCTGTATTGAGAGCTTCTTTAGAGGAAGCATCTACTTGAGTAGGTTTCTGTATCTCCCCTCAAATATCATTTAACTTTGCTGACTCTTCACCATAGTTTCCTCATCTCCCTCTTCACTTCTCCCTGCTTGACCTTCCAGTTTCAGTACCACCACCCAACCATCCTTAACTATCTACCCCATTTCACTTTCTTAAGAAGCTCTCCACACTCCCTCCAGCCACTAACAGTCCTTTACTCTCTACCTAAGAGCTATAATTCTATAGACTGTAGTTTGGTTATCATTAACATAATAGCTAATCTCCACATATAAGTGAATATATCTGTATAAACAAGATATATAATCATTTGCATACACAAATATATGCCGAAGTGTGGAATGTCTGGATCTTGGGGGAGAACAGATCCCATCTTCCCAAGAAATAAACACACTGATTTCCAAACTGGTTTTACAAGTTTGTACTCCCACCTGCTATGGATAAGTGTTCTCCTCACTCCAAATCCTTACCTTCATTAGCTATCATTTATTTTATTCATGTTAGACATTCTGACAGATACAAGCTAAAACCTTAAAAGAATTTGATTTGTATTTCATTGATGACTAAAGATGTTGAACATTTTTTATATGCTTTTCAGCCATTTGAGTTTCCTCTTTTGAGAATTCTCAATTTAGATCTGTAACCTATTTTTGATTGTGTTACTTGTTATATTGATATCCAGTCCTTTGAGTTCTTTATATATTTTACATATTATCCCTCTATAGAATATGTAGTTAGTAAAAATCTTTTTCCATTCTATAGACTTCTCTGTTTCCATGTATTATAACCTTTGACATGCAGGAGCTTTATAGGATCATGAGGTACCATGCATTAATTATGTTCTTGTGATATCAGTGTTCTGTTCAGAAAGAGTCTTTCTATGTCAATGAATGAATCAGTTTCAGTGTATCTGACCATATATTGAAAACTATTTATCCACTAGGAGGTGAATTTTATGCAAAATGATCAGTATGGATCCAATTGCCTTCTTCAACAGGCAACCATGCAGTTTGACCAGTACCATTTGTTGAAGATGCTATTATTTCTGGTATATTTCTGGCTTCCTTATAAAAAAACATGTGTTCATAATAGTGTAGACTATGCACATAAGTGTACAGACTCTTCAGACTATGGCAGTTTTAAATTAACTTATTTCAATTGTTTACATGTTTGTCGATTTTCTATCCATGTATGTTTTTATTAACTATATTCCTAAAAAAATAAACAGGAAAAATTCCATTTGATTTGTATTGAGTATTATTCTGTATTTTAGGGAAAGATCCATGCTAATTCATAACCATTCTAGATGTGACAAATTATTCCAAATTTTATTCATGTAGTACATGAAAATGGTTATTGCCTTTTCAAAAGAAAAAAATAATTGCTGTAAAGTAACAGAGAGATTAGTGATTCAATTTAGAAGAGGAATCAGACACCAACTGCTAGTCATGGGATTTTGATTCATGAATACTTCAAAAGTACATATTTAAATGTACTGAATTAGAAAGTATGCCTTTTCTCTTGCATTTGAGCAAGATGAGGAAGAATGGTAGATTGCTACCTATACACCCACATTATGCAGAAATATTTATACATGCATGTTTCTCATCATTTAAAATACTATAAAGGAAGTAGAATCCATCAATATTCTAAATACATAAAATAAACTATTTTTTTAATATTGGAGAAACTATTAATTTAGTAGCAGTAATATATCTATCATATTGTAAAATTTTATGACATGCTCCATCTATCACTGAAAATTTGAACAGCTTGTGTTTGAATAATAAATCTCCTTGATTCCACATCTTCTCTGATACCTGTGACGGATAATCATTGTTAACAGAATGGAGTAGGACAAACATGGAAGCAAATTCCTGGGCATATATTTGAGAAATAACAAATGTTATGTTAACTAAGGTAGAAAAACCTAACCTTAGATATATATAGGATCATTTCACAGGCTAGGCTCCTTAACCAAATAAAATGAAGAAAATTCGATGAGCTTAAGAATGCATCATTCTTTGTTTTTTGAGTATGGGCGCAATGTCTAAAGTTGCTTGATGCTTATGCTTTCATATTACCCCACATAGAATGACCTGCAATCCCTGGAACTGTAAGACAAGGTATATTCCTTTTTATTTTTATTTATGTGTGTGTGTGTGTGTGTGTGTGTGTGTGTGTGTGTGTGTGTGTGTATGTAAGTAGGAGTGCGTGCAACCATCTTCATTTTTGTGTGTCTATGTGCAGGTGGAAAATGAAGGTTAATAACTAGAACTTTTTCAGTGATTATATATTTTATTTTACTTCGTTTCTGAACAGAACCCCATTTTATACCGGGCTCACCAATTCAGCTAGACCAGATAGCCAATGAGCTCCAGGGAGCCAATTATCTCAGCCCTTGAGGACTGGTGTTATAAATACATACCCTAGTGCTTGCCTTTTGAATCTCTGTTTTGGATATCTGAACTCAGGACATCTTGTTTGCATGCAAGGCACTCTAGTGACTCATGTATCTCCCATCTCCTCTCTTCTTTTCTTAAGTTTAATGTATCAGTTGTTTTGTCAGAACATATGAAAAAAGAAGATGTAGTTGATTTACAAATGGTCTCACTGCAACTTCCCCAATTTCAGTCTTCTTTCTCTCTGTCTTTATTATGATATGTTCATTATTTCACTCAGTCTTTATAACATATGGAAAATGAATCAAATATATTATTTTGCATTGACTCTGTGGAAAAATAATACTACTTTTTCTTTCCTTACTTCTATGTATATCTAATGGGCTGAATAGAAGTAAAACAAAAACAAATTGATTCTAACAGTAATGAATGTTTTCCTTATAATTGAAAGTTTCAACTTAAATCCACAGCCTATAATATCCAAAAGACATTACAGAAAAATATAATACTTATATTTTAGGTAGGCTTTTTATATGTACATAAAAATGAGATCTTTGGAGAGTTGAACGTACATAGTTAGATAGTCTAACAGTTACCTGGCACTAGAAATAAAACAAAACTCTTCAATTTCTGCTGATATTTGCTTTTGGATCCTTTGTGTTGTTGATAGACAATAAATCTCTAAGGCTCTGCAGGACTAGAGTACGTACCTTTCTCTCTGGAATCTTCATTTTATGTGCCAAATTGCCTCTTCTATGGAATGAGAAGATGACACATATTTTTAGAGCTGCGTTGGAGTTGTTATAGATAGCATTGGCACATGAACCTGAAAATGTCCTGAAATATATTCCCCTTCCTAGTGTGAATAGACATTGTTGGACCATTCAGGCCAGGAGAGCAAACTTTCAAGCAAGGAAGAATTCCTTGGTTGTTGCTGTCTCCCCACCTAAGTACAGAAGCTGAACCTCTCAATTTACTTTCTCCTGCCCTTGTTTAGATGCACTCAGTCTTTTCTCTCTGATTGCAGACAGCTGATCAGGGGTTGTGCGACTTCACAGACTACATGATGTCATTAAATTATTTATCGTTTATGTCTTTCTTTTCTCATTTTTTTCTTTGTGATAGTACCATATTATTAAAAGTGTCTAATTCACAGTACATCATTTTTTTATTAAAAGTAATGATCTTCACATAGTCTCTTAAAATCAACATCCTGTAAATTACTTGAGGGGTTATGTGTGAAATTTTTTGAGAAAGCATGAGGAGATTGTTTAGCTTCAGGATGTGCTTGCCCCGAACTTTGGCATTTCATGCTTGGAAATTCATTTGCCCATTGTTTGCAATTGTTACTCAATGTGATCAACATTTTTCCACCATGAGAAAATGACAAATGTGTTAAGAAGGTCTTTATTATGTGTCATTGTTGATCAGTATATTGGGACATATTTTAAACCATTCAGATTGCATTTTTGTTCTGAATTTCTCTCTCCAAGCAGAGCTTCATTATGACTTCACTGTGATATCTATGAATGAATCAAAACTTGTTTGAGAAGAAGGTCACTTTATAAGCTAATAATAAATAAATAAATAAATAAATAAATAAATAAATAAGCATCAAATAAATCAATGAAAGCCAGGCAATGGTGGCACACGCTTTTAATCCCAGCACTCAGGAGGCAGAGCTAGGTGGTGGATCTCTGTGAGTTTGAAGCCAGCCTGGTCTACAGAATGAGATCCAGAACAGGCGCCAAAACTACACAGAGAAACCCTGTCCTGAAACAAACAAACAAACAATCAAATAAATAAAAATAAAAAGTAAAAAATTAATTCAAACTATTTCTTTATTCTACAGTAGAGATCAGGTTCTACAATTTTTAAAGTTATTACATATTTTATAATACAGTTGTTTTCTTTTACAAGCTGAACATAATCCTAGAACCTTCCTTTTAAAAATACAAATCCTTCACTTCTTTATTTTTTTTAAAGTACAATATATCATTTTCCTTTCCTATTTTATACCTCCAGTTTCTTCTGTTTCCTCCCAGACCTTGCTTCCTCTCAAACTCATGGCATCTTGTTTTTTACTGTTACTAGTACACACTTTAATATGTAAATACAACATGCAAGGCCCATCGAGTACTGCTTGTAGGTATGTGATTTCAGGGCTGACCACTTTTGCATTGGATCACCAATCCTAGGGCTCGTCTTGGGGAAGACTAATTTTCCTGTTCTTTAGTTAACTTTGGATTTTAGAGGAGCACCTACTATCACCATGTACCATCACTTTTGTATTATTGGAATAAAACATCATGACCAATGTAACTTATCCGAAGGTTTATTTAGGGATAAAAGTCCACCATCATCAAAGAGTGAATGAAGCAATGTGGTAGGCAGACAGGGTGTCATGGCAGTGGATCAGCAAGAGTGATGTCACATCTTAATATAAAACCATGAAACAGAGAGAGCTAACCAAACAGAAAAGAGTTTTTTGTAACACTATTATTATTATTATTATTATTATTATTATTATTATTATTATTTTGTGGTTTTTTTGAGACATGGTTTCTCTGTGTAGCTTTGTGCCTTTCCTGGAACTCACTTTGTAGACCAGGATGGCCTCAAACTCACAGAGATCTGCCTGCCTCTGCCTTTCAAATGCTGGGATTTAAGGTGTGAGCCACCACTGCCCGGAGTATTTTGTAACTTCTAAGCCTATCCAGAGGATCATACTTCCTCCACAAGGCTGTATCTCTTAATTCTCCCCAACAAATATCAACTAAGGACCAAGTATTCAAATATCTCAGACAAAAGGGGGAATGCCATTCAAACCATCACCCTGTGTTTTATAAATCAATATAGGTACCAAACTGCATTCTAAATACTTATCATCACACTCACAAATAAATGTCATTTTCACCCTTCATTAAAGAAACCTTGAACTATATTGTTCCTCTTTGGTATAGACAGAAAACATTACAAAAATCAGTACCTGACAAAATTTAGATACTCCAGTTATTAAGCAGATTTTGAATCTGTCTTAGATAGAAAATGATGAATTTTGCCCCTTGATCAACCCAGAACTTCATCAACTGACAAGCATCAATGATCTAGGACAGATTTGTTAATGATGTATACAAGAAAATAGAATGGGAATCAATGTGTAAATTTATTGAGAAGAATTAGAACTGTGAAAATAGGCATATTTCAAATTATATAGAGAAAAGTAGGCTTTAGAACATTTCAAACACAACAATTGAGAAAAGGGTATAATTATCACACCTGGACCCCATAAAATGATTGACATCTAGCAAGGCAATAGCGTGGCCTCACAGCAGTCATCTGATAGTTGGTGTGTTTATTAAAGGCTGAAGATTTGGGTCTCTTTCTGTCATTCAAGCAGCCAACTTGACTATTTGTCCATCCTTCTGTGAACGTGTCTAGACCTTGACCTGACCTAATGTTTCTTGCTTCTGCCCTATTTCTCCATCCCATCTTGGTTCAGACTTTCTTCTCAAAGTTGAACTCTAAAATGTCACTACCAAACTGAATCATGCAACCCCACCAGCAGCTCTACCTGCAGCCCAATCTGCAGACCCACCTGTCTCTCCACCTGCAGCCCCAAAAGCAGCCAACTAGAAACCCCATCTGTAGTCCCACTTGCAACCCTTTCCTGCAGCCCTACCAGCAGTGGTACTGTTCTGCCTCAATATCATAGCAGTATGGAATCCTCAACCCACTTGAATTCTCTTAGAATCTATGCAGCCTTTTTCAAATTGTTTACTTTTGGCAACTCATGCATACACATATAGATATATTTAGCACTGTGTTTTGTGATGCATAATATAAAAATTAACTTACATTTACCTGGGCCAATAGGCAGATTTTATGATAAAACGAATAAAGACATTGTGGAAAGAATCAAGCCACATATACACAGGTGTGTATATGAGTGAATATATTTATATATATATATGTCTCATTTCCAAATGCCTCATAGAATCTACATAATATCATATAGAAAGATTTTACATGAAGTAATGTGGTTATTTGTATTGTGTTTAACTCTTAATTCCCAGATTTAATGATGTAACAGCCATAAATATTTTCATTCAATTGTTGCAATAAAATATATTCAGTTCCTTTAACATATATTTTAAACTAATAATAAAATTTTCAACTTACATATTTAAATGTACATATATAACTTTCTAAAATGTCTTAATTGCCTTTATTACATGTAAATTTTAACTATGAAAGCATATGCATATTAATTAACTTGATTGTCATAATAGTTTAATGACATCTATATATCTCAAAACAGCATGTGGCAAACATTAAATATACAAAATTTTGTTCTACAATTTCATGCAAATATAGCTAGAAACATTCATTTGAAGATCAGAGGCATTTTTACAGAACAAGGCAAATCATTCACAAATGTGCACACCCATTCACATGATTTACACTCCTTTGGATTTTATGTGTCAGTCTCTGTTTATACAGCCTTGCTTTCTGGCTAGAACTTGCCAAGTCTCTTATTGATTCAAAGTTATACTGGATAATATTGTCTAATGTGTAGTTTCAAAAAATGTAAATATTAGAGCATGATAAATTAGACTTATTTTAAGTAAAGAAACTTGGTTGGTGCCATTACCTCCCATATGCTGTTGCGATCTTACTAGAGGATTTCTCTTGATGTGGATACTGGATTTAAAACTGTTTTAGTATTAATTTAGATTTATTTTCCATCGCTGTGAGAAAGAACTTGAATAAGAAATACAGCAAAACAAATGTGCCTGGCTCTGTGGCTGGAAGGTTTCAGTCACTGGCTGCTTGTTTTGTGTTGTTATTGTTGTTTTGTTTTGTTTTTCTCATCTTGTGGCTGAATGACAGAGACAAAATGGAGATGTAGATGAAGGTGAAGGTGGAGGTAAAGACATGGGGGGAAGACAGGAAAGACTGGTTTCCAATATCCTCTTCAAATCAATTTCCCAGATGAACTCTCTTCTTTCCCCCAGTTTCTACCTCCTAAAGGTTAAACCTCCAACCAGTAATAGCATAGAGTGGCAGCAAAGACTTGAAAACATGAGTTAATAGAGATTCTTACCCACTGCAGTAGGACACATGATACCATTTCATAAGTGAAATATATATTACTAATACTTTCAAGAAACAAATATAAATGTTATCAATTTTTATTTAAAATTTTACAATACTTTGACTAAAATTTCATTATTAATTTGACTTTTATTATGCTTATGAATTTTATTAATGTGCAACATAAAGATAATTGCCATTTTTTCCTCTTTCTTAAACCTTGAATAATTTATGTAATTTGAATTATAAAATCTTCCAAGGTCATGTGTAACTCACCTGTGAGCCATCTGGTCCTGATAAATATTTATATGTAAATTTGTTTTATAATCTTTATTTTAATTGGTTTATCTTTTTGGTTTCCATTTAATATAGGGCAATGTGAACAATTCAGAACATTCTTGGAAATCATACATTAGCTATGATGAGTACAGAAATACTTGTCGCCAAGAAATTAGCTAGTTTTGGTTTTTCAAAGCAAATAAACGTATTTGAAAGTATAATCCTTAAGATGTTAATGACTTCATTTTTCTTTTAAAGTTTAAAAACAGTTAATATCAACTAGTTTATTATAGTCTTAATGTATTGTTAAATTTGCAGTAATAAATATGATACTTACTTCTTAAAAATAGTTACCAAAAGTTTATCATGTGCAACAAATTACAGTTTTATATGTTGTGCTCACTACTAAGTTTGGTTTATCTAGACTCTCATTTCATATTTTTATTTAAAAACATTTTAAATGATATAATTTTAGTATATTATCAAATAATTTTGATAGCTATATTATTTCAATAATTTGACAATTTTAGCAAGAACCAATAAAATTACTATTACAAAGACTAACAATTTAAAAAGTAGTTTTTTTACAACTACATTTATAAACTTTTAACAACTCTTTACCTAGCACTTCAATATTTCTAAATTCTATTACCATAAGGGCTCTTTTTTTTTCTTTGTTTGTATGTATACCTCTAATATAACTTTGAGGTGGGAACAGGATCTCTCTGTAATGTAACTCTAGATGTCCTGAAACACACAATGTAGACCAGGTTGGCCTTGAACAAACAGAAATTTCACCTGCCTCTACCTTCCATGTGTTGGGATTAAAGGCATGCACAACCACACCTGGCTTCTAACACTAATACAATTTTGCATTTAGGATCAATTGTTCTTTGTGATTATTCCTAAAAGAGTGTCAGTTTTTGTGTTCTATTTTTTGTTGTTGTTGTTTATTTGTTTTTGCAAGCTCAATAATAATCATTTTTCCTATCATGGTGCACTGAGTTTCCCACAAACACTCTTGATCCATATACTTTATCCCTTTCAGTTTGCTTTTATATAAGACTAACTAGTTTGAAAATCAATGTTTTACACATGTACACATTTTTTGTGAGCCTTTAGTCTATTGTGAATAGGGTTGTTTGTTTACAGAAGTTGTATTTTTCTTTCACAATCATCCAACGTAGTTTTTCAAACGAGAAACCAGATTTCACTCTAGTAAATATAGTATTATAGGTATCTTGACAGTTTTTCTAGAATGCTCCTATTTTTATTCTCTCTCTTTATGAGTTGGAGAGTTCCATCTCTTTGTTCATTGCTTATCAATTCTCTATAACCTCAGTGATAATGCTCAAATTCAGTGTAAAACCTATTCTCAGTGGCAGAATTTCTTCAAATTTTGGCATAGCAGTTTCTTCTGTTAAAAGTTCATATTTTGAAAATATTACCACTTTTTACCAATTATTTTTATTTTTGAAAGTTTAACTTAATTTCAACATGTCTTCCTTCCCTTCCTTCTCTCCAAACTCTCCCCTATATCCCTGTCCAAGTTCCTTCAAACTCTCGGCCTCTTTTGTCACTGATAGTGATTGCATGTGTCTATGTACACGCATATGGATTCCTAAATATTGTCTGTCTGATTTTCATAATGACATCTGTATTTATATGTTCACAGATGACTGCTAGAATCTGGACAACTAATTTTTGTGCACTTCCCTGGCCAAGAGCGTATTTCCTGCTTCTGGCTCTCTGCAGTTACCTGTAGTTCTTTGTGTACGGCTAAGGCATTCTTGGCTTTTTTCCATGCAGTTTGGAATATTAACTTTTGTCATCTTTGTTCAACTCACATTTGGGCAATCATGTTCAAATTGTATTTGTAGCTTTTGTTAAAAAAATGTTTTCTATAATTTTTCTCAGTTTTTGTATCTTACTGTATCTGTATCAAAGATCTAACATTGTTTTTCCCAATCACTAATTTATGAACCAGTGAACTACTGTATTTTTGTTCACTTTATTCATCCAATAATAAAAAATAAGTTACATAATTTAAACCATATATATATCTGAAATAACTTGTTCTATTCAGTTTAACTCAGTTTAAACAACATAAATATCTAAGGCTGTTTAAAAATATCTGTGTGCTTATATGGAGTTAAGTTTTCTTGAGGAATTCAACTATTGAAATTACCTTATTACAAGATTTATAGCTATATTTCTAGCACTTTGGAAGTAAAGATAGGATCATTAGTAGCTCAAGGCAATTCTTGACTATATTGTGATTTCCAGAGCATTATTAGATACATGAAGTCCTGTCTCAAACATCTCCCTTCCCTTACAAAACAGCATATAATCATAAACCACAGTTATATAAAACAAACAAACAAACAAAAAAAAAAAAACGTAGCTGAAGAAGTTTCTGCCACTTTTACTTTAACAACTCAACTACGTTATCCGTCAGTGAACCCAGGAAAACTTAAATTGTCTTCCTATTTTGAGGCAGCTTTTTCTCCCTGAATGACTGGAAAAAGCACAGGGACAAATTGCCAAATTAGTGGAAACACATATACTGTGAACCAGTAGCTGAAGAGCCCTCTTGGAACTGGACCAGGCCCTCTGGATAAGTGAGACAGTTGATTAGCTTGAACTGTTTAGGAGGCCCCCAGGCAGTGGGATTGGGACCTGTCATTGGTGCATGAGCTCTGTTTTTGGAATCTAGGGCCTATGCTGAGACACTTTGCTCAGCCTTTTGGGAACTGGAATGTACCAGGCTGGGCTGACTCCCCAGGGGAGATCTTGCTTTGGAGGAGGTGGGAATGGGGGGGTGGGAGGAGGGAGGACAGGGGAATCATTGGCTTATATGCAAAATTAAATTAATTATAAAATAAAAATATTTTAAAAAAATTAAAGGATACCTTGTTTTATTTCTGGTTCCAGAATCATCAGACAAAGTAATTTCTTTGGACTACAGAATATATGTTGATGAATGTCTTAAAACACGATCATCCTTCTTGATGCTTGTCGTAGGGACTGACTCTACAGGCTCCCTTGCCTGCCAAAGGCACAATTGGATCATTCATATTCTGTTGCAGTGTCCAATGCCTTGTTTTCACCAAGGTTCTTTTCTGGTCTAGAAAGAGGTTTTTCCTAGAGGTACAAAGTATTTGGAAAACTCTGTAAATGAAGACCAGGACCTTTACAACAACCCTCCCATGAAGTTCCACTAATCATACTTTGTGAGTTTCTCTTATACATTGCCTTTTTTCCCAGGTTTAATTTTTAACTAAAGAGTAAATTATAATTATTTCAAAATACTCTGAACCTTACTGTTCCCACTATATTTCAATGTACTATCACTTATTAAATTGGATTGTCCTATCCTCTAGTAAGCATTTACCTAATTATAACAATTTAAATATTCTAGGTCATATATAATTTCTCTGTACATTGTTGGTGTTATAGTATATGTGCATTTCAGTGGCTTTACTTAATGACATAAATTCTTCTTTAATATTTGAATCACTTGAAGTATTCAAATTTGGAATATGTTCTGATAAAAAAAACATATTTATCATTTAGACAGAATAGGTATGGCTTTTACTTTATGGTAACTTCCTAATAAATGATTAAATTATATGGAAATTGAGATATGATTCCAAGCATTATATAGATATTTATTTAGTCATTCATCTAGTACAATTTTGAGAATTTAAAATTGTAGCATGAATCTTAAATAGTCTTATTAATAAAAATAAACCCAGGAGCCAGATATTGGGATAAATGCTGGAAGAAGAGAGAAAAAGAACAGGCCATAGCTAACCTCACCTTGCCAACTTCTCAGCCGATCCTTGTTTCCTCAAATTGGAAGCTTCTGTGTCCTCATCTGAATGGTCTCAGTTGAGTTGCTGCTCAAAAGCCTAAAAGTTTAACAGATTCTAGTTCCTGGTCCTCACACCTTATATACTTTCTGCTTCCTGCCATCACTTCCTGGGATTAAAGGCATGTGTCACCATGCCTGGCGGTTTCCAGTGTGGCTTTGAACTCACAGAGATCCAGATGGATCTCTGCCTTTAGAATGCTAGAATTAAAGATGTGTGTGCTACCACTTTCTGGCCTCTATATCTAGTGGCTGTCCTATTTTCTGACCCCAAATAATTAGGATGCACACTGTATTGGTGAATACAATATCACCACATAAAATATCTTAGATTTCTTTCAACCATTCAAACTTTCCAATCATTTCACTAGTTTTCTTTTCATTTTTGTACTAGTTCCTTGAGTTTCACACAAGGTGTTTTGATCATATCTACCTCTCTCCAAGAAACTCTTCTTTAATCCCACTTTCCTACTCATTCAGTGTTATGTCTTAGTTTTAAATCTTTCAAGACCAATTTGTCTTTGCCATAAGTTCTTGGGTATGTGATCTTTTACTGGAGAGTGGTTGCATCACAGTAGCTATACTTTCAGAGAAAACTGACAGCAGCTAATAATTGCCAATAGCACCATAGTGTGGGATGTGATTGAGTTCTCAATGTTCCTCTTTTTGCTGGAGTTTGGTCTTGCTTGGGCTTCCACAGGTTTTATACAGCATGATTTTGTGTGTGCAGAATCCCTGATATGTCCCGAAAGTAATGTTCTTTTGTAGTCAGCCACCACTTCTGGCTTTTACCCTCTTTCCATGCCCTTTATTGAAATAATTTTCATGCTATTTAGGGCAGGTGGTACAGTAAACACATTTCCTTTAAGAATGGGGACTGGACCTGCCTGTACTGAATCCACCAGGTTTAAATTAATCCCCAGGGGAGTATTGGCCCTGGAAGAGATGGGAATGGAGGGGAGGGGATGGGGGGAAGGTGAGGGTGGGGGCAGGAGTGGGGAGGACAGGGGAACCCATGGCTGATGTATAAAATTAAAACACAAATATAATAAAAAAAAATAGCAAAAAAAAAAAAAAAAGAATGGACATTACTCAATGTCTCATTATCTGAACTTCAGACAGTTGTGAGTCATTTGTTAATCAGTATGTGGTGCAAGGTGTAGCCTCTTACATATGGGATAAGAGATGCATTGACTTGGCGTAATGGAATTGATGAACTGTTGTGCACATTCAGCAACATAATTGCAGTAAGTTGTCTCATAGGGCACTTGAACTTATTAGCCATAGGGTTTTAGCTTTATAATGGTGACAAATATAGGTTTCACCCTCTGGAGTAGAACTTTGATCCAGCCAGAAAATAGTTACTGACTCGTGGGAGACCAACTACCACTATTATTTACCCTAGGACCTCTTAAAGAATGAAGAATGGGGCATATCGGCAGGCTGGGGCAGGTGGGAGGAAATATGAATCAGGCAGATTCTTTGAGCTATGCCCTGGAGAATAATGTATTGAATCTGGCTGACTGGAGAGTTTGGATGTGATGTTAGGGAGAGGGTGCATGCAAGGTTTGGGGAAGATAGCTTAGATGATGTTAAAATTCTAAACATTGGTAGCAGAGCAGGCATGGGTGGTCAAACTAGACCAACTAGACTTAGAGAGGTTGGAGAAGGTGGGCAGAGTGGAGAATCAAGTGGATTAACTGGGATAGACTGTGAATAAAAATGTAAACTGTTCTTTAATAACATTATCCAAGCAATTAAAAAATACTATTCTAAGATTCTTGGTCACCTAAAATGTTTTCTATTAAAATACCATATATTACATATTCTTATATAAGAATGTATTAACTCATGTTTTAAAGACTTGATGTTACAATGAAAATATTTTTGATAATTAGACAATACCATAAATAACATTACCTAGATCATATCAAGATTGTGGAACTGCCGTATTATGTAAAATATACTGTATTATATATGCAATTTATTTTCAGCATTCAAATGAATATGGCTCTAAAAGCAAAATTAAATTATTGGTTACTTAGGATAAATTCATATGAAGAATATCTAATGATAATTTTTGCATCTCAAGTTTCACCTCTTCTCAGCATGAGCATACAGATCACAGATATTGGGGATAAACATCAGCAGCAGCTTAGAGTTTTTTCAACTGTCTGGCACTATTTTTAATCGATTCTCCAAGATGGCTTAAGAATAATGTTACTTCCTTAGCTTTTTGAACCAAAAAGTAATGAGATCACTGAGTAGCATTATTCAACATATCTTGCATATAATAGATACAGACTTTGTGCATTATAAAAATTAAACCCCTTTTCTAACTCCTGAAACACTCAACTTTAACATTTTCTAACCCTTCTGAGCAAATCACACCAAAAGAGGATAAAGATACTGTCAAAGCTACCACATAGATTTTTCATAGCAAACATACCTGAATAGCAAATAGTACATATCATGGCTTCTTTTTCTCTGCTTAGAGATTAGCCTTGTCATAATTTCTTTGTAAAACTTTATTTTAAAGTCTTGAAAAAATGCAGACCAAAGTTAACCAGATTTAAAGTCTTGCATTTCAATGATATTTTTATATAGAAGCAGTGAAGTTTAACATTGGGTTTTAGACTTTTCACTATATATTTTGATCCACCATTAATAAAATGAAAGATCCATGACAGGATTAGAACAAGAAAAAACAATCAACATTATATCCTCTTTGTGAATAATTGTGTCCTTTACCTCATGCAGTTTATATAATTACCCCTTTTGTTCTCTCTTTTTTTTTCATGTTATTCTGTTCTGACATGTATATTTGTTTACATGCGACCCTGCATGTATATGGCTTGATTTTTTTCTTTCATATGAGGGAGAACATGAATTTCTTTCTTGCAAGATAAAGGTGATTTTTAGGTATTTATGGTAAAACTATGAAGTTAACCTTCAGAACTTATTATTTGCATAGCCTATTTCCAAACTGAACTCTAGAATGATGTCTAAGAACTTATGTTAGTAACTTTGGTGGTACTTTAGTTACTTTTCAAATCTTGTGATAAAACATTGTAAAGACAATGTAAAAAAAAAAAAAAAGTGTGGCTGGCCTATGGTTCCAGAGGATTAAAATCCATGACTGTTGAAGAAACAGGAAGCTGAAGATTCGTATTAACCTCAAAACAGGAGAGAGAGAGAGAGAGAGAGAGAGAGAGAGAGAGAGAGAGAGAGAGAGAGAGAGAAAGAGAGAGAGAACTGGAAGTGCAATGTCTTATTGAAATCTCAAAGCCTGTACCTAATAAAATGCTTCCTCCAGCAAGGCCACTCATCCTAAACCTATGAAAACAGCAATAACAGCCAGCTGGACTGTACTATTCACCAAGTATGACACCTAGTATGCAAACACCTGAGCCTATGGAGGCCAATGTTATCTTATTTCAGAAGCCTAAATAAAATAAATAAATAAAAGTGACAGGTTATGTACAACCAAGAAACTCTGCTGAATTTTACATTAATTAAGCTCTTCCTCTAGTTTTAATTCCAAATCCTATGAGCAAATATTAATTTATTATTTTTAAATGCAAACAAAACAACTAATCAATTAGTCAGAAGTATATTTACTTAGAGAAGATTTTTCCTCTATATTTGGCTATTTATACATAGAATTGTGAAAGCTCTCACTTGTTAGAAGATTATCAAAAACAATTTCTACCCTGCTCAAAAAGTAAATCATCCATTGTTCTCATACAATGCTCGATTTCCTAACAGTACACACAGTGCATCTCTCTGAAGAGAAGCTTGATGTCTGTCGAGGAGTGACTGAAGTGAGACAGGCAGCCGTGGTAATCCTCTTACTCACTGTAACCCTCATTACCTCTCTTAAGGAGTCTAGGGATAAGCAAATTTAAAAGTGTTTTCAAGTATTAAACTGAAACCAATAGACATGTATCTTCTCAGAAGAATATCTATGAAATGAAAATCATTTCCACTCCACGCAGAGTAAGATGCTAGGGCAAAAATGGGACCTTTCTTTTTTAACCTTATTGGTGTCAAATATTCACAATAAAATTTCACAGGCCCAGCAATGTTGTTAGAGAAAACGTGAATCTTTTACACAGCGTTGTAGTAGTGTATCAGAAGCATGGAATTAAGAAAGGCTTTGTCAGAAAGGAGTCAGTGCTTTTGAAGAAAGACACTAATTTTACATACTAAAAAAAAAAAAAAAAAAAAAAGATAAGTTGAGTGCTGCCTCCAATTCTTCTTCTGGTTGTAACCTTCAGATATAAACTTATATAGACAAAACAAAACACAATAAAATAAATTTCAGTTTTCAGAATTCAGGTGAAGCCAACCTTAAGCCCATCATGAAGACTGAAAACATTACTTCAAATGGCTTCTCTAGTACACAATAAGTAGGTATCATTAGTATGTGTATCAAAGAGTCAATAATGGTTTTCCAAATGATCATTCTCTGGGCTAAGCAGATCTTCCTTTTTATTTTAGAATGCATTATCTTTCAAGTATGTTTAAACCTTTCTCCTTAGTATATGTGTAAAAATAATGAGTACTTGCAATTATTGGTACAACATGTAGCTTTACTTATGTTATGATTCAGGTAATGGTTTAACAGTCTGAATAGGGAAGAGTTAATATAACACTGATATTTGAGAAATGAGCCTCCATAAAGTATCTCTATTTAATGCATTTTAAGCAAAGCAGAAAATGTAGAAAACTTCATAGAAATAGAAGGTTGGTTGTGGTTCTCCAGGAAAAATGCTATCTTATATTCATGCAAAGCCACAGAAAATGTAAAAGAAAAGTGGAAGAAATAGAGAAGCAATATGTTATCTCAGCATTTTGTCTGTCAGTTACATTTTTTTCTTCTATCATTTACCATAGATCAGCAGCAGCTTTTAAAGAGTCCTGGAATAACCTCTAAAAAGTTAACTAAACCAAAGATAAACTCCCAACAAAAACCACAAAAAAAAAAAAAAAAAAAAAAAAAAACAGCAGTATGAGCTATGAAGAAATGTTTAGCATAATGTGGTAGACCCCCAAAAGGAGGGAATCATCACATTTGAATCAGCTAAATATTCTGAGTTCTAGGGATTAATTGTAGTGTACAAATGCCAAGCACTATGACTGTACTACAAACTCCGTTGTCAACTCAATCAGTTGGTCACAAACTGGTAATGCTGATTCTTTGTAGTGAAGAAAAAATGCTAATTTGGCAATTACATTATTGCAAAGCAGCTGTGATCACAGCCCCTGAGTTCTGAAAATACTTTCATCCTGACTTGTGTGCAACTTCCATTGGAAAAACTTCAGGAAAAAATGCTAACTATGCATAGTTCATACTTTTCTGGGATATATTTTGCATCACTTTATGGAATTCTACAGCTCAGTAAGAATAAACACCATATCCATGGGATTTTTCCTCATAATCATATAACAATAGTAAAATGTAGTGTATACCTTTTTATAATGAATAAAATCCATCAGTCTGTGTGCTAGTCTTAGGAAGATAAAAGGAGAAAAAACATATCTAGTTGAAAAAATCCACAAATGCAGTCTGTCTGTCAATACAGTTTACACATCCTATTCTATTAAGCATAGAGTTTTCTTAATGTCAACAGAATTCAAGATCTCTCCAATCTTATTTTAAATTTAATTCACTAAGATGCTATTTACTGTACTAGCAAGGTGGAATAGTGAGTAAAAGCACTATCTACATGACCCTGATTACCTAAGTTGGATATGAGGAGGCCATATCAGTGTAGATAAAATGATTTTACTACTCAAAATTGTTCTCTTGCTTTTTCATGTATACCATAATATATGTGTCATCCCCCATAAAACAATTATCCACATACAATATATATTTTTATATCTAATACATAGTTCAAATATATTAAGAATATTGATTCAAATTATGGCTAGTTACTAACTGTACGAATTGCTATGTGTAAAGGTACCAACATATAATTAGAGAATTACTTTTAGTGAAGTGGAAGTTTTAGGTTCTAATTAAAGAGCTATTATTCACCACGGAAGCATGAATGCCACTGCTGCACCTTTAGGGTTACTATGTCCTGCTAGTCATTGTTGTACTTCATAGGTGGCATAGCTGGGTGGAACTGCTGATTGCTTCCCTGCTATGAAAACTTGCATGGTGTCTTCTGGTACAATGAAAGCTGATTCTAAGACTAGAGGCTTTCAGAATCAGCTCAAGGACATCTGGGCCTTGCATCTGCTCGTGTCTTTGTCTTCAGCAATAGGGACATACCTCCCATCTCTTAGAGGGAAGTTAAGGCAATATGAATATTTTGCATAATTTGGGAGTCTTTTGGGTAACCCTGGCCAACAATAAAAAACAGAGTTCTTCATGCCTGGTATTGCAGTTTTGTTATGTGATCTATAGCCCTTAGATAGATCATTTTTAGCCCAGAAAGGAAAATTAATAATTGCATTCTAAATATCTGTTTATAACCCGCAGGTGAGTTACTTCCTTATCCCTCATAAAAATAAGACAAAATAAACAAACAAAGCCTTTTCTTTTCAAATGACAGACACCATTACAAAAACTACATCCAGCCAGGCACACGCCATTAATCCCAGCACTAGGGACGCAGAGCCAGGTGGATCTCTGTGAGTTTGAGGCCAGCCTGGGCTACCAAGTGAGTTCCAGGAAAAAGGCACAAAGCTACACAGAGAGACCCTGTCTCAAAAAACAAAACAAACAAACAAACAAAACTACATCCAATCAAAATATAGAGTTGTCTAACTCAGTCACAACTTATTCATAAACAACACAACTCCTATACTTAAGGCTCAAGAAATATTGTGGAAAAGGACAAGTAGAACAGTAGGAGACAGAGGAGGTTCAGGTCGTTTAGAGTGAAATTGTGTCTTCTAGAAATATCAAATGCTATATGCATAAAGTCTCACCAAAATGACTTCCTAAGCATGACATGAATAAGAACAACCACAGTCATGCTAAAAAGGACAGACAGTAGGCCTGAAATCTACACTAAGACCTGCTGGCAACTAAGGACTAATGAGATCTGGATAATTTTCTTCCCCAAGAAAGAGCACAACAATTGTCCAATACCAAATGGTCAGTCATGGCAACATACACACAGTAATATTATAAGACTGAGCAGGTTATGTTTAGGAATACATATGTATGTAAAAACAATGAAAAAAAGAGGCAATAGATTTGAAAGAATGCAAAGAGGGTTAAATGGGGGAATACATGGGAGAGTTTGGAAAGAAGAAAGGAAAAAGTTAAAATGATGTATTATATTATTATCTCAAAAAATTAAAAGAAATCCAGAGGAAAAGAACTAAGACAATAGATATATATGTATATATACATAGATATGTATACACACACACACACACACACACACACACACACACACACACACACACACACATATATATATATATATATATATATATATATATATATATATATATGATTTGAAATTAATATGCAAGGAAAATTTTAGTGTGGTCAAGCTCATCCAAGAATGTCTGTCTATCAATTCAAGTCCAACAATCCTGTAGTTATTCATTCCATGAGGCTGGTTTTCTCAGATGATTATCAGTATACACCAGAATTCTGACTAAGTCAGCTCTAATGCCAGTAAAAGAATGGGCTTGTCAGTGACAGGAAGAGCAAGGAGACAAAGAACAAAAGCCCCCTTCACGCACGCCCTTAATAAAGGCTGCCACCAGAACGAGTGGCCGGATTAAAGGTTGATCTTCCTAGTTCAAAAGGTCTGGAATTCTAATAGCCCTTCCCATTTCAAATAATTTAATAAAGAAAAATCAGTCACTGGTGAACCTAGCAGCTTGATTATAGTATAATTCCAGGTGAAGTCATGATGAGTACCAAGAAGAGGTATCAAACTCACCCACCCATGATTCTTTTCATTTTCAACTTAATATCAACTGCATGGTACTATTTCCTTCTCTAGAACCTACCAGCTGTGGTCATATTTATTTTCCACATTTCTATAGTTACCTCATGTTATATAAACATAACTGATTATTTTTCTTAAAATTAATTTTAAATTTAAAAAAAAAATTATAGAAAAATTACATTTTCCCTTCTCTTTCATCCCTCCAAACCCTCCCATGCACCTTCACATTCAAACTGATATTCACTTTTAAAAATTATTGCCAGCTGTATTCATACCATATACAAACATAATAATAATATGTAAAAATTAATGTAAAACATGAATATTCTATTTTGTATGATTTGCATGTAATACTAATGGAAGTTAATTTAGCATACCAAAATCATTAAACTTTTATGTTCATGAATAACATTAATCTTACATGGTGAAATTTTTTCAGTCTAATATTAAAATTTGTAATTCAATATTTTTATACTTCTGATATCAACAAGTACACTGATCAATCTTCAGGGATTACCTATTATAAATATTTAGCGGGTTACAGTCAGAGAGGCAACTGTGCCTGGGTCCCACCTCTGGACACAGGCCACCCCGGGAGGTCCTGACCAACTTGGCCCCAGTTTCCTGCCAATTGGCAGGCCCTGTGGGAAGGCTCCCTTTTTCCAAGACTGCGGGCAGACACCCTGCCCCCACACGCATCTGCTGGAGACCCCAGCCTCTTCCTGAGAATCAGATACCAGCCCCAAGCTTCCATCCTGCCCTGGAACTCCCATCTGGACCAGAGACCAGAGGAACTCCCATCTCGACAAGAAGAGCTCCCATCTGGACGAAATAAGGAGACCCAGGGACTTCCCAAGACTCAGAGTCTAGCCCCCCAGCTCCTATCCTGTCAGCACTCTCATCTGGACCAGCACTCCCAACTGGCCCAGAGATTCCATTTGGACCAGAGAGAGGCTCCCTAAATCTGTCAACTCTCTCTGGACCAAGTACACTGATAAGACTAAGAATGAACACAAGAGGAGATGGGCAGATGTCAAGGCAGAAATACATACAACAAAATAAAGAGCAATACAACATCACCAGAACCTAGCCTTTCTCCAACAGCTACACCTGAACATCACGGAATGGAAGAAAAAGAAGAAAACAACCTTATAAGTAACATCATGAAGAGGCTAGAGCCTTATATAGAAGAAATCAAAAATAAAGTAGAGGAACCAACAAACAAAAAATAGGAAGAACGCTATTAAAAACTAGAGGAAAGGAGAATTAAAGCAGAAGAAAACAATAAGTCCCTGAATGAAAATCATGAAAAAGCAAGGGAGACAATCTATGATCTGAAGAGGGAAATAGAAAAAATGAAGAAGACACTAGCAGAAGGAATGTTGGAAATAGAAAATCTGAGTAAACAACAGGAACTTCAGAGGCAAGTATAACCAACAGAATGCAAGGGACTGAAGAGAGGATCTCTGGTGTTGAAGATACATTAGAAGAAATAGATTGATTTATCAGTCAAAGAAAACACTAAAACCAACAAAGTCATGACCCAAAATGTCCAAGAAATTTGGGACACCATGAAAAGACCAAACCTATGAATAATAGGGATAGAGGAAGGAGAAGAGTACCAACTCAAAGGCACAGAAAATATATTTAACAAGATCATAGAAGAAAACTTTCCCAACTTAAAGAAGGAAATGCCTATGAAGATACAAGAAGCCTATAGAAGACCAAACAGACTAGAACCCAAAAAAAGTCCCCTCGCCACATAATAATTAAACAACTAAATGTACAGAATAAAGAATATTAAGGGCAACAAAGGAAAAAGGCCAAGTGACTTATAAAGGCAAACCCATCAGAATAACATCCCATTTCTCAATGGAGACTTTGAAAGCCAGAAGGAACTGGACAGATAATGGAGACACTAAGAGACCATGGATGCCAGCCTAGACTAATATACCCAGAAAAACTTTCAATCATCATGGATGGAGTGAACAAGACCTTCCAAGACAAAACCAGGTTTAAACAATACTTAACCACAAACCCAGCCCTACAGAAAGCACTAGAAGGAAAATTCCAACCTAAGGAAGGCAGATATACCCAGGCAATAGATAACACCACAGCAGTAACCCCAAAGAAGAGAAGTACACACACACTACCACCAAAAAATAAAAATAACAACAGGAACGAACAATCACTGGTCATTAATATCCCTTAATATCAATGGACTTAATTCACCTATAAAAAGATACAGACTAAACAGACTGGATACAAAACAGGACCCATCTTTCTGCTGCATACAAGAAATACACCTCAAATTCAAAGACAAACACCTCCTAAGAATAAAAGGCTGGGAAAAGACTTTCTAATCAAATGGTCTTAAGAAGCAAACTGGTGTAGCCATCCTAATATCCAGCAAAATAGACTTCAAACTAAAATCAATCAAAAGAGATGATGAAGGACATTACATACTCATCTCAGGAAAGATCCACCAAGATGAAGTCTCAATTATGAACATTTATGCCCCAAACACAAGGGCACCCATATATGTAAAAGAAACATTACTAAAGCTTAAATCACATATAAAACCCCACACATTAATAGTGGGAGGCTTCAACACCCCACTTTCACCTCTGGACAGATCGGCCAAATTGAAATTTAACAGATGTTATGGCTCAAATGGTCTTAATCGATATCTACAGAACATTACAACCAAACAAAAAAGAATATACCTTCTTCTCAGCACCCCATGGAACCTTCTCTAAAATCGACCACATTCTTGGCCACAAAGCAAATCTTAACAGATACAAAACAATTGGAATAACCTCCTGTGTTCTATCAGACCACCATGGTTTAATGTTAGATTTCAACAACAGAAAAAAACTACAGAAATCCTACAATCTCATGGAAACTGAATAATGCTCAACTGAATCACCAATGGGTTAAGGAAGAAATAAAGAAAGAAATTAAAGACTTCCTAGAGATCAATGAAAATGAATACACCACATACCCAAACTTATGGGATACAATGAACGCAGTGCTAAGAGGGAAATTCATAGCACTGAATGCCCACATAAAGAAGCTGGAGAAATCTCACACTAGTGACTTGACAGCACACCTGAAAGCCCTTGAACAGGAAGAAGCAAAGTCTCCCAGGAGGAACAGATGCCAGGAAATTATCAAATTGAGAGCTGACACCAATAAAATACAAATAAAGAGAACAATACAAAGGATTAATGAAACAAAGAGTTGGTTCTTTGAGAAGATCAACAAAAGAGACAAGCCCTTATCCAAACTAACCAAAAGACAGAGAGCATCCAAATTAACAAAATCAGAAATGAAAAGGGGGGCATAACAACAGACAATGAGAAAATCCAGAGAATCATCAGATCATACTTCAAAAACTTCTTTGCCACAAAACTGGAAAATCTAAAAGAAATGGATAATTTTCTGGATAGGTACCACATACCTAACTTAAATCAAGACCAGATAAACCATTTAAATAGTACAATAACCCCTAAGGAAATAGAATCAGTCATTAAAAGTCTCCCAACCAAAACAAGCCCTGGACCTGATGTTTTCACTGCAGAATTCTACCAGACCTTCAAAGAAGACTTAATACAAATACTCTATAAATTGTTCCACACAATAGAAGCAGGAGGAATATTACCAAACTCCTTCTATGAGGCTACAATTACTCTGATTCCTAAACCAAACAAAGATGCAAAAAAGAAAGAGAACTATAGACCGATCTCCCTCATGAACATTGATGCAAAAATACTCAATAAAATTCTGGCAAACAGACTCCAAGAACACATCAAAACAATTATCCACCATGATCAAGTAGGCTTCATCCCAGGGATGCAAGGGTGATTCAACATACGAAAGTCTGTCAATGTAATACACCATATAAACAAACTCAAAAAAAAAAAAAAAACCACATGATCATCTCACTAGATGCAGAAAAGGCATTTGACAAAATCCAACACCCTTTCATGATAAAGGTCTTAGAGTGATCAGGAATACAGGGAACATACCTAAACATAATAAAGGTAATCTACAGCAAGCCAACAGCCAACATCAAATTAAATGGAGAGAAACTCAAAGAACTACAACTAAAATCAGGAACAAGGCAAGGCTGGCAACTCTCCCCCTACTTATTCAATATAGTACTTTAAGTTCTAGCCAGAGCTATAAGACAACATAAAAAGATTAAGGGGATACAAATTGGAAAGGAAGAAGTCAAGCTCTCCCTATTTGCAGATGACATGTTCGTATACATGAGTGACCCCAAAAATTCAACCAAGGAACTGACACAGCTAATAAAAACCTTCAGCAACATTGCAGGATACAAGATCAACTCAAAAAAAAAATCAGTAGCCCTCCTATATACAGTAAACAAACAGGCTGAGAAAGAAATCAGAGATACATCACCCTCTACAATAGCCACAAATGATATAACATACCTTGGGGTTACTATAACTAAGCATGTGAAGGACCTATATGACAAGAACTTTAAGTTCCTGAAAAAAGAAATTGAAGAAGATGTCAGAAAATGGAAAGATCTCTCATGCTCATGGATAGGCAGGATTAACACAGTAAAAATGGTGATCTTACCAAAAGCAATCTACAGATTCAATGCAATTCCCATCAAGTTACCAACACAATTCTCCACAGATCTGGAAAGAATAATACTCAACTTCATATTCAAAAACAAAAAAACCAGGATAGCCAAAAGAATCCTGTACAATAAAACAACCTCTGGAGGCATCACAATCCCCAACCTCAAGCTCTACTATAGAGCTACTGTAATAAAAACAGTTTGGTGCTGGCATGAAAACCAACATGTGGAACCAATGGAACCAAACTGAAGACCCTGACCTTAACCCCCACACCTATGAACATATAATTTTTGACAAAGAAGCCAAAAATGTACAATGGAAAAAAGAAAGCATCTTCAACAAATGGTGCTGGCATAACTGGATGTCAAGTGTAGAAGGCTACAAATAGATCCATATCTGTCACCGTGCACAAAACTTAAATCCAAGTGGATCAAAGACTTTAACATAAATCCAGCTACTCTGAACCGGATAGTAGAGAAAGTAGAAAGTACTCTTGAATGCATTGGCATCGGAGATCACTTTCTAAATATGACACCATTAGCACAGACACTGAGAGAAACAATCAATCAATGGGACCTGTTGAAACAGAGAAGCCTTTGTAGAGCAAAGGACAAGTTCAAAAGACAAAGGGACAGCCTACAGAATGGGAAAAGTTCTTCACCAACCCCACATCTGACAGAGGGCTGATATCCAGAATATATAAAGAACTCAAGAAATTAGACATCAAAATGCCCAACAGTCCAATTAAGAAATGGGCTATAGAACTAAACATAGAATTCTCCACAGAGGAAGTTCAAATGGCTGAAAGACATTTAAGGAATTGCTCAACATCCCTAATTATCCAGGAAATGTGAATCAAAACGACTCTGAGATACCATCTTATTCCTGTCAGAATGGCTAAGATCAAAAGCACAGAAGACAGCTTATGCTGGAGAGGATGTGGAACAAGGGGAACTCTCCTCCACTGCTGGTGGGAATGCAAGCTTGTACAGACACTTTGGAAATCAATATGGGTCTTCCTTAGATAATTGGGAATCCATCTCCCCCAAGACCCAGCTATACCACTCTTGGGCATATACCCAATGAATGCTCAATCATACCACAAGGGCATTTGCTCAGCTATGTTCATATCAGCATTGTTTGTAATAGCCAGAAACTGGAAACATCCTAGATGCCCTTCAACTGAAGAATGGGTAAAGAAATTATGGTACATATACACAATGGAGTACTACTCAGCAGAGAAAAACAATGACATCATGAGGTTTGCAGGCAAATGGATGGATCTAGAAAAAAATCATCCTGAGTGAGGTAACCCAGACTTGGAAGGACAAACATGGTATGTAGTCACTCATAGGAGGATACTAGATGTAAAACAAAGATGACTAGACTGCTGCACAACTCCAGGTGAGTCTACCTGGAATACGGGACCCTAGGAAAGACCCAAGGATCTCCCAATGACAGAGAAATGGATGAGATCTACATAAACAACCTGGACGATAATGGAAGTAATGAAGGGCAAGTTTTGAGCGAAAGAAAGCTTAGGGTAGCAGGAGATCCCAGCTGGATCAAGAACAGAAAGGGAGAATGAGGAATAACAGACCATGATAAATGAAGACCACATGAGAACAGGAATAGGCAGAGTGCTGGAGAGGTCCCCTGAAATCCACAATGATATATCCTCTGTAGACTGCTGGCAATGATCGAGAGAAAGCCTGATCTGACCTAGTCCGGTGATCAGATGGCTAAACACCCTAACTGTAGGGCTGGAACTCTCGTCCAATAACTGATGGAAGTAGATGCAGAGATCCTCAGCCAGGCCCCAGGTGGAGCTCCAGGTGTCCAACTGTCAAGAAAGAGGAGGGTCTGCAAGAGCGTGAATTATTGAATCCTAGATTGCAAAAAGCACAGGGACAAATAGCCAAATGAATGGAAGCACATGAATTATGAACCAAAGCCTGTGGAGCCCCCAGCTGGATCAGGCCCTCTGGATAAGTGAGACCATTGAATAGCTTGATCTGTTTGGGAGGCACCCAGGCTGTGGGACCAGGACCTGTCCTTAGTGCATGAGCTGGCTGTTTGAAACCTTGGGCTTAAACAGGGACACTTTGCTCAGTCTGGAAGGAGGTGACAGGACCTGCCTGTACTGAATTCACCAGGTTTAAATGAATCCTGGAGGACATGGGAATGGAGGGGAGGGGATAGTGGGAAAGGTAGGGGTGGGGCGGGAGGGGGGATGACAGGGGAACCCATGGCTGATGTATAAAATTTAAAACACATAATAATAAAGAAAAATAAATAAATAAATATTTAGACTCTTGAGACAAAACATAGTACCTATTCAACCCATTCATTTTCAAAAAAATTTGATTCTTCTACATCTTATATATGGAATACTCAGTACAAAAATGGTAAGACATAATACAAAATGCTGCTGTAGCACCTCAACACATTACTGATTTTATTTATTCTGATATCTAACACATTTTTCATCTTATTCCATATAATGTGGTTTAGTAATTCAATTATTTTATTTCATTGATTTAAATTGTCATTTTACTATCTTTATAATAATTTTCATCTCTATATTATTCACTATACCAATGAAAAATCAAATGATATTCTATGTAGCTGCAATCACACCTTATTCAAAGCATAGTCCTTTATCACATTCCTTTTATTAACCTACTGGAATCAGATGTAGTGTTTACAATCCTCATATTGTACCTTGCAGCAACTGGCTACCCATGCCCTGTTGCTCTCAACATGGTGCTTCCAGTCATCCTGCTTTCTCTGCTAGAAATATCCCTCTCTTAGCTTGATTCCAGCTCTTCATTTCCCAATTTTCAATTTCCTGAAGCTTTCTACTGCTATTCCTGTTGTTTTATCAAAGCCTGATTAGATTCTTATTTTTAGACCCACATTGTACCTACTTATATTTACATATAAATATGATATTATAATTAAATGTTTATTAAAATTTTAATTAAAATTTGCTTGCTCGCTAGCTGTGATAGAAACTGTTTTCAGAACCCTGTGGGGACTATTTAGTATGGTGTTTTCTTCTTCAAATGTATGGGCAATAGAAAGTGTGAAGTTAGTCTTCAGCTTTCCCGTAAAATGTTTCTTTTCACTAAACACTGGATACAATTCAAATTAATGGATGATGTTTATGTTAGAAAACATTATCAGATTTATAGAGCTCAGACTTCTACACAGCTCAAAATGATTGTTGAATTGACATTGCTACTTTGTCATCAATGAATAAAGTCTTTAAAATGGTCTTCAGGACATTTGCATGATGGAGACATTCTGCTCAAAGACTAGAAAAATATTAGCTGGCACTATAATAAACAACGTGTAGCTTTGTGGTAAAGCTCATAATCAAGATGTGCTCAGCTTTGTGAATCTGCCCTCAATACAACCATAAATACACATTGTCTATACATGTTTCTTACTCTATATAAATGCTGATTCTAAACATATTTTCTAACCAGTGAATGAAATAAGACATATTTTCACATCAATAATCATATATAATGAAATAGATGCCAAATGATCAAGGCTAATAAAGATATCTCTCCAATTTGACAACTTAGCTCACTCTGATTTCCTTGATGTGACATCAGTTAACTATCATTCACTAAATTCTTTTAGGTTCTCTAAATAAGATAAATAAAGTACATAGTGTCATGAAAGCGATCACTCTCTTATTTTATAAAATTAATTCATTTTATTTCATTTTGAGTCCTTAAATGTTACTAAACCCTAATGTGTTCCTGGATTGTGCACATTTTTAAAGGTATAATATCGTCATGGGTTAGTGATGAAGGATAGTTTGAAGAGCACTCACCTGTCTTCTTCCATTAGGATAACTTTCAATCTACAAGACAGGTATCTCATGCAGGAGTTTCAATAAGAGCCATAGATGTCAATCCCAATCATCCCTTTGCAGTGTAGGGAAATATAAATAATTCTCAGCTAATTTTCTTCAGGAAATCACTTATGTCCATTTTATTATAGAATTTCATTTTACTAGAATGGGATACAGTGAGCCATTGGGTCCAAAGCAATCCACAAAATGTCCTTGTATTATTATTTGTCTTGTGGACAATCATGCATGTAAATGATCAGTGTTTTGATTATCTACAGCTGTATGAAAAGTGCTGTAATGTCGAATGTAATGTCCAAGACAGCAAACCTGTACAGCTCCTTATTTTTATACAACAATGTACATATGTAGCAAGGCATTGTGTTTGATTGCATCAATTATAAAATTAGTGATTGTCAGCTGTCTCTGTGGTGTTCCTCATCTAATGGGAGCTCACAGACTCTGAACTAACAGCTGGGGAACCAGCAGCTAGGCCCTCTGAATGTGGGTGACAAGTTGTATGGCTTGATCTGTTTGTGGGGCCCTGGTAGTGGGACCAGGACTTATCCCTGTTGCATGAAATAGCATTTTGGAAAACATTCTCTATGGTGTGATACCTTGCTCAGACTTTGTTGACTCTCCAAGGGAGGCCTTACCATCTCGGAAGAGTGGATATTGGATGGCATGGTGGGGAGGGAATGGGAAATGGGGAAGCAGGGGAACTATGGTTGGTATGTAAAATGAAAACAAAATTAAATAAAAAAGAAAGAAAAAAATCAGTGACTTGTCAATTAAAAAATTTATTTCGAGAATTTCTTAATTGAATATATGTCTCAGGCACCCTTATAATAGAATAAATTCAGGTTGCCTTGTGAAAGATACAGAGACCCCAAATGTCCCATAAAGGAAACGTTATTAAGGAAGCTGGTTTTAATGGGTGATGAGTCAGCTCTAGTTGCTGACAGGCAGCAGCAGTTTTAGTCCATACGTCGGCATACTGCAAAACTTCCCAAGAATATGAAAAATATTCATGGCATAGTTCTACAGACATGATATATAACAAGAAAGTTTTCTCATTTTGTTTATGACTTCAGAATAAAGGTCATGTGCCACTGTGTTGATCATACTGTGTTCTATTCATTAGGAATGAAGCAGTTCATTTATCTCACAACCATAATAACCAGGTTCATGATTTTGAGGGAAAAATGCCAGAGTACTATGAGTGTATTTCAAAATCTTAATGGTCTTTTTACTGACTATAATTTGTTTATAGTTCTCCTAATTGATAATCTGTTCATTCTCAGTAATGGTAGAAGTCTTGTTTTTGTAATTCACAAGTTCTTTATTTTGTCTTTTAAGTCAGACTCAAGATTCCTGGCAAATACATAAAAAAAGCAAGAATGCATCATCATGTAGTTGTATGTAGTTCCTGCACTAGGGATACAGAGACACAAGGATCCTTGGAACTCACTGCCTGGCAGTTGACTTGAATGAACAAACTCAAACTTTAGTGACAGAATTTGTCTGAGAAAAATAAAAGGAAAGTAATGAAGAAATATAAAAGAGGACACCTAACATCTGCCTCTGACATCCACACACATGTCTGCACATTAATATGTACCCCACTCCTGTTGTGGAACAATTTCCTATGAAATTGAAATATTCTATTCCACAGGGAATATTTTTAACATATAGGGTAAAAAATTTAAAAGTCATCAGGAAATGCCTGAAACTGACAAGATTTTCTAAGCCCTTCCTCCCAGGAATAAATATAGAAGGCAGAGAATCACTTTCAGAAAACCCATGCTGCAAAGAAGACTTTGTGACCATCTGATCTTCCTGGGACAGGTTTAGACCAACTGAGTCACTTAGAAAGGAGACTCTCCAAACTGTTGAGCTGGCTGTAGGCTGTGCAATGTGCTCCAGATTCCCTGCTTTTGTGATTGGTCACCAATGTTGGAGTAGGTTATGATGATACAGCCAGCTGAGTAATTTCTGCTCTTGTAAGTAACCCTTCACCTATATTTCTATGAGTAACCCCAAAGCAACTTATTGGTTCATCAAATTGGACTTTCATTGTATCTTTCCCTGAGTGTGTTATGAGCTCCCTGTCTGGAATGAGGAGATAGGTACATAGTGTCTCCACAGGAAAAGTCTTGGTACAGTAGTCTGACACATATAAAAAAATAAATAAAAGACAAAAGAATAAATTATAAAATTATAGTAATCTCATTTAAATAAGCAATCAAATATTTTTCAAATGGTCCCAAGTCAGTTATTCATTAAAGCTGTAATTTCATGATAATGCAAACAAAACAGAGAAAACCTCCACCCAGCAGTCTTGACAGAGTGGGATGGAGGAAGTTACCACAATGAGCAGAGGTTTCAGTGTGCATTCTACTGTGAATTTTGGGCAATAGAACAAATGTACAGATATGGGTTGAGGAGATGAGTGAAGTGCTAAGTCTCTGTACATTATTCAACAGAGAACATTTGTCATGAGAGAGAATTGTCAGTTTTCTGTTTTCTCCATAATACCAAAATGAAGTGGCTTCAACATCAGGGTTGAGAATTCTATGTGAAACTATTGTGACAAAATAAGCTTTCCTTTCTCAAAGTAGATCTCTTTGCCATAGCCAACGGTCAAGAAAGATAAAATTCTCAGTGAGATATGAGAGCAAATGTACGTTTTAATAACACTACAATACTTCCTCTAGGATAAGCACTAGACAAATGTTTACTGGTCTTGCCCACAGGCCCTCAGACAACATCACTACACAAAGGCACAAGGTCAGCTTATAATCACTCATTTGATAGATTCTTCAGTAAATTTCATCAGACTAACACAGCTGTATCATTCCAGGAAAGCAGTGATAACAGACACATTGATATGAGTGCTGGGCTATTCCAGCTTAATGTCATACAGTAGCTATAACCAAGACAGAACAGTTTAAGAACTTGTTGAAGACACAAGTGTAACACTGTCCCAGGGAAAGTAAACTAAGTTGTCATGCTCTAGGGGAAATGTATATATAATATGTGATAATAGAGGGTAAAATATAATCTCATATATACTATATAGATTATAAAAAATATGTATATATGTGTGTATGTTCAAATATAGTCATTCAACCTAATAACGTATTTGGTTTCACAACTAGATGTAAAACAAAGGATAACCAGTATACAACCTGCAGCTCCAGAGAAGCTAGATAATAAGGAGTACCCTAAGAGGGACACATAGATCACCTTGCAAAGGAAAAATAGATGAGATCTACATGAGCAAACTTGGGGTGAGGGAAGGCAATGGAGGGTAAGGGATTAGAGATGAGAATGTAAGGGAATTGGAGGTTCAAGCTGGAAAAGGGACAGAGTGGGAGAGAAAGGAAAGAGATGCCATGATACCATCATGAGAACAGGGAGAAATAGGATGCTATGGAAGTTCCCAGAATTGCACAAGGATGAACCCACCTTAGACTACCAGCAATAGTCGAGAGGATGCCTGAACTGGCCTACTCTGGTAATAATTTTGGTGACTATCCTAAGTGTCACCATAGAGCCCTCATCCAGTAACTGATGGAAGCAGATTCAGAAATCCATGGCCAGCTGCCAGGCCAAACTCTGGGAGTCCAATTGTTGAGAGAGAGAAGGGACTCTATGAGTCAGAGACATTGAGATCATGATGGGAAAATGGATAGAGATGGCCAGCCAAATTAGTGGAAACTCATGAACTGTGGACCAATAACTGTGGAGCCCCCATGGTACTAGACTAGGCCCCCTGGATAGGCAAGACAGTTGTTTAGCTTGAAATGTTTAGGGGACCACCAGACAGTGAGATTGGGGTCTGTCCCTGGTATATGAGCACGTTTTTGGAGCCTAATGCCCATGGTGGGACACCTTGTGCAGCCTTGGTGCATGGGTAGGGGCTTGGACCTGCCTCAGCTGAGTGTACCAGGCTCTTCTGACTCCCCATGGGAGGCCTTGCCTTGGAGGAGGTGGGAATGAGGTTTAGGTTGTGGGAAGAGGCTGGGGGAGGGAGGAGGGAGGTGAGGGGTATCTGTAGTTGGCATGTGAAGTGAATAGAAAATTTCTTAATAACAAAGAAAAGAAACCTATGAATCAGTAAACAGTGAAGGAAATCAAATAGCCACACTTATCTTTACTTAAACTACATAATTGGAAGTGTTGTATCTCCTGTTATAGCAATTCTGTGCTATATTAAGGCAGAATTTGATTCTGGGGGAGGTGGAATGCCATTAGCGTACAGAGCAAAGACTAAAACTTTAAACTGTGGCAACACATAAACATGTTTGATTCTATTTCTTTTTTTAAGAAAGAAAACACAAAAACCACTATCTTGGAACCAGCAATCTGTGGTAATGAGCAAGATGCTTTTGATAGACTCTTATGTGTGGAACTCAGGAAGAATGGTGGTTTATTCCTACACTTTACATTTACAACTGGGAATGGAGATTGTGTAAAACCCACCAGAGAAGAAGATCTTACATGAGTTAGACACTTCAATAATAAGTTTTAATGCTTTTGTAATGTCAATTACAAATGTTAACAGTTATATTAGTTGAAAGTGAAGAACATTTACCATATGTACTTTGGAAGAAAACAAAAAGTACCTGCTATTGTCCAAGGAACAACTGGAGAGATATGGACTCTAGTCAAACCTACCAACTTCCCCCAAAAGAGGATGTAGCAAATTCTGGGAATTGCTGTTGCCTTAAATTATGCTGCAACTGGGATCCATTCAACTTAAGTGATGAACTACATTAAACAATTATTTACTAATTATTTTAAGGTGTAGCAATAAATTATTCAGAAGGAAGTCAGCATATTTGAACACATTGTGTCATGATAAAATATCAATATAAGACAAGAAATATATAGTAGCTACATTAAACTTCTAGGATTACAAAGTATAGGGATAAAAATTCATCACTTAATTTCTTCCCCAAAAATTTTGCCAAGGATATATGGTTTCATGTTTACATTAGGAAGTTAGTGATCTAGAGTGATTTCAACAGTTATCTAAGACATAGATACCACTGTCCACAGCCATTTTCTCAGAACTAACTCCATACCATAACCTCTTGTGTTCTTCATAAACCTTTGTCATCTGATTTTTCCCTGCCAATACCCTTCTGATATTTATCAGATCACATTTTCTTAGTGATCTGTTAGAACAGTGTTTCCCCTTAGTGCCAGATAGTCCCAGAACTTCTTCCCAGGGAACTTCCACCAGAGTTGATCTTCTAGTATTGAAAATAAGCTGATACACTTCAGCTTTATTTTATCAATCTGGATTATCTGTTCAACCTATAAATCTGGCCATGTGAACAAAGAACAAAGAAAGAATGATGATGTTCATGTTGGGGATCTAGTAGATAACTCATAAAATTAAGTTGGTACTCTTCTTCTCCCATGTGAGTTTAAAAGATCAAAGTCAGATCTCAGCCTTGACATGTAAATGCATTTTCTGTATAGGTTTTCCATCAACTTGTTCTTTCTAATAGGTATTCACAAGTGAGTTCTAATCAAAACCTGTCTCTGTTTTCCAAATTTTACTCTGCAGATATGGATTCATTTATTCTTATTTTAAGTATTGTAACATTTTGCATATTAGATAATTCTGCCACAATAAACTGAGAGAGTCTGCAAGGGTAATTATCTATGTTTTTAACAGTAGTTCTACCCTGTACTCAATTGATGATTCTATCTTATGTCAATTAATATTTCTCAATTTGAATTTCTTTTTTCTTGTAGTATGAATGAAAAATTGATGCGTTTTTAGAGACAAAATAGAGAAATAAATATAGAAATGGAATGTGTGTGTGTGTATGGGTGATATATATGAACTTGTATGTACAGGAGTTTTAATGAATATTTGTTTATTGGATATGTTTCAAATTTATAAATTAATTCATCCTAAGGACTGTTCTCATCATAAGTTTTGCCATCCGGTTTAAAATTTTAGTTCATCATATGTCTGCCTTTGATACAATGCACTGTTGTTACACTGTGTGCAGCATTACAGCATGGAATTCTTTTGATATACAGTCAGTGTGATGGCAAACTTCAGTCCTTTTTGAATGCTCTTTTTATGCTGTTTCCCCAAAATAATTATTAGTGTCATTGCCTTCAATACCCACTGGTTTAGATAGTAAAATTGTTTATCTGTACATTGTTTGCAAAATAATTTATATGCATCTTGACTGGTTTTGCCTATTTCACTCTACGTCCTTCTAGACACACAGAAAATCTTGCCTGTAGGCACTTCTTTCAATTGTCTGTGGCTATAATTACTTTGTTCCTTCCTTCTGAGACACTGATACTTCATGGAGCAATATAAATATTTCTTTGTCCTAGCTTTATCCCTTCTAATCTGAAGGTTCTGTCCTTGATGGTGAAATGATTTTTCTTTTGTCCTTATTTGTTACTCATTACAATAGATTGCATTTCTCCTCCTGAGCTATGGAACATGTGCCAAGGGCAAAGAGTATGACTTACTCTTCTTTGACTGTTTCTTAATGCCTATCACATTGCTGACACATAATAGCATTCCATAAATATCTATTGAATAATTAAATGCAATGTCTTATTTGACTGCCTTGGCATTGTGTGACCATTTTAAGCCAGTAAGAGCAAATGAATGAGAAAAGACATTCAAGATTTAAATAACAGTTTAAAGTGACTAGAATCCTATATAATAAACATTTTACCAGAAGAAAAAATAATGAATATAGCTTGCAGAAATTAAAAAAAAAAAAAAGATCTCAGTGTTCGGTAGAGTAAAAATAAAACATAATATGATTCTATACAGTGTAAAATGCTAGTAATATTTTTGTTAAATTAGACAATAGGAATAATTTGATGGACTAGAGAGTAAACTTTCATCATGTTTTATGTTGTGGAATATGTAAAATATTGGAGAGTGTTAGGAATATTGCAATGCTCTCATAATGAAATATTCAGAGCAATTTAATGAAAATAATAATATAAGAAAATTTAATTATAAAATGGAGAATATACAATTATCAATAAATCAAAGGGTAGGTAGGAATAAGTTGGAATTTAAAATATATTGTATTTTTTTCAAGTCTATTGTTTAATCATTCAGCATATGTAAACCAATAGCTTATCTCTTGACATGTTTTTGAGAGATAAATTGAGTGATTTATCAATGATTGTGAAAAAAAATAAGATAGGTACCTCACTCTCTCTAAAATAAAACTTATTAGAAAATAATTTAAGTACATGATCATAAAATAGAGATTTTGGATTATTAAAATATTGTATTTTAAATGTATATTCTAACCGAATATAGAAGAAAATATTAAAACTCACATATTAACTGCACCATAATTTATTTTGTTTTTTACACAACTATTATATGAAACTTGAAAATAATAAAGACATATCAAAATTCATCATAGTAGAACTCTAGTCATCGTAATGTGCTCTGCACAATAGGATAGTTCTGTGTTTCATAGTGTAGTGCTCCCGTTGATGTAATTGAGTGAATGACTTATGGGAATGTCATATGGAAAGAAGCCCTGGGTGGGAGACAAAGGAGAAATTCAGGCCTGTTCAGGCTGCCAAAGTCTCTGAGTTCAGCTGTGTCAGTCCTTTTATGTCAGGAAGACATTGTTTCCTTGGAGCCAATCACCTGTGCTGTTATAATCTTTCAAATTTCTCCTCTATCCAAAGCTCTGAGCTGTGAGGAGGAGAGAGATTGAATGAAGACATCCCATTTAAGATTAAGTGCACTAAAGTCTCTCTCTCTTTTCATTGTCAAGTTGAAGGGCTTTGTATTAATTCCCATCTATTTCATGAATATGCTTTTTTTGATGTCCCTTGAGCATAAGACACTGATTCTTTATAATGGAGGGAATCAAGGAATTGGCTTGGCCTAGCAGCCTTGAAGCATGTATCATAGGTGTTTCAAGTCAGAGTCCATGGCTCCAAAGGCACCATGTGCCTTCCCTCAGTGAAGCATTTGGGTCACTTTGTGCTTATCTGTATGTTCCCTTGCAGCCAAGGCAGCATGGAAACTTGACAGGCCAATTGGTCTTAGACATTATCTTGTGTTCCTGTATGACTTGCAAATGTCACTGTATCCTGGCAAATACAACTGTATTGATCCTGTCAATTGCCAATATAGTCTGTTTATGATAACATTATAAAAAGTCTAGTTGCTTTCAATAGATTTATCACAGCCTTATTTGTGCTGTGGCCCCTACAACTGGCCTGTTTTAATTCCTCATGGCTATATCAGGTGACTGGTCCAGTAAGTAAGCTTAGGCACTTACATAGCAGATGTATAGAACACTAATACTCACATGTTTCCACCACCGTATTTTATAAAATTAAATATATTTTTCAGAAACAGAAAAGTCCTTGTTGTAAACATAATGATCACACAAGTAAGCATTTTATTATTGTTTACTTTTCTTCATCACTTGGTTTCATCGCAGTCAAAAATACACTTGGAGTCTGTGACTAATTTCTCATGTCTAAGTGGCATTTAACTTAATCAGATTAATTATAGTTTTATTATTTTTATGTGTAGTTCACATCAATTAATAGGTTCATATTTACAGAACACTATTATTGCCAAACAATAATAATACACAATAAAAAAACAAAGCACTAGATTTCAGCAACCAATTTCAGAAATAGTGATGATTATTGTTTTATTCTTATTTATGTATGTTCAAAGAAGCTTGGGAAAGTTAACAAATGGTGGTCCAGTTCCTTCCGTGTTCTGCACCCTTATCTGGAATCAGTTGCCTACTTGTTCTATATCTTATTGCTTTTAGGTTTCATAGATTCTCTGCTCATGTAACAATTACTTTGTCCAGGGGGTGTTACCTTTTATAAACTATTTCACCAAAGTATTTTTGTTTTTCATTAATGTTCTAGTTTTAACATTCCTTTCAAATTTAAATTATTTTTGTGGCTAAAGCTTATTCTTTGATAGAAAATAAATAGAGGATAAATAAAACTACATAAATTCTTTTTTATTCTGTGTTATGATAATTAAAAGTCTACTCCATTATAAATTTAAACAGGTGTAATATATATTTAGCAACTATAAGATATAGCTATAATGACCATAAAAGATTAGTCTTATAGTTACAATGAATTGTTCTGTTCTTTGATTAGTATATTCCCAATTCCCTCATTCCAGTTTTTACTGGAACCAGTTTGATCTTTATTTCTGTGTTTAATTATTTCTCATTTAAATTGACAGATATGATTTGTACATGTCCTGTATGATCATGACTATGGGAACAAGGGACAGTATTTATGTCTTTGAAAATGTTAAAGGCTATTCTATTTTGTGAACATAGTACATTTATAGCCTTTTTTTCATTGATGGGCCCTTGGATAGATTCTGCTTCTTGGTCAATGTGATTTCATCAAAAACATGACAGTGCTGATGATTCCTTCATGTCCTGAATTTATTTCCTTCTGATATACACACATAAGTGAGATTCCTGACCCACATGCCATTTGCAGGTTTTTGCAGATGCTATAGTTGAAATATCCTTGCTGGTTGTCCTTCAGATTCTTCTTCTCACCAGCATTTGCTTTTAGTGAAAAGAATAAATTCAATGAAGTTAAAATCCCTTTCATCTCTCAGGAAAACCTTCTGTTGAATGAATATGCTGGTAATATATGAATTCCATAAAATGGGATAAATCATCCCATTTTGTCATGAATCACAGACCAATGAAGTGATTCCAACGAGTCTAGTTTAATGAGATAATTCATAGGTTTCTAGAGGTTCTTACAGAAGCCTGGTAAAAAATGATGTCCAATAGCCAGGATGACTTCTGCATGTTGCATATTTCATGAGCTTTCTGAGTATTAAGTCCATCCTCCTCATTCAAAGAACTAATTGTAAGATAGAGAGAAAATAGCTATTTGACACCTTAAGAACATATCTAAGAAAGAAGGTGGACATTTCATTCCTTTGATATAGTCTGGGAAGGAATTTTATTTGATTAAGAAAGACCTGATTAGAAATTTAGTCAGATATTCTGATTGGTACATATGGAAGTCCTTTTTTTCCCCCTTAAGCATAAGGATGACATTTTTATTTCATTGACTGTATTTTTCTAAACAATAATTTTTGATGTTATTCTGAAGATCTCAAAACTTGTAATAAAGGAAAGATAGAGACCCTTCTATTTGTTAACATACAGCATGAAAGTGCCTGTATAGAATTCCCGCAGAGTCTGGAAGGTAGGTTTCTGGTTATCTACCTTTAAATATAGAATAGAGAAAGTATGAACAATTCTCTTTGAGAGGCTCAGTAGGGAATCACCTCAGAGCTGTAGGCAGTCACCAACAAAGAGAATGAAATCTGGGGTGATAAGAAATGTTAAGATTCAAGCTACTAATCACAAGACTTACACAAAAATTTCACTGAAACAATGTGAAAATTAGCAGGCTGATAACAAATATGCACATTAAACTCAGACTAAGTTTGTATACATCCTAGAACTCTCTTGCACCTGTTATATTGAAGGTACTGTGAAATAATAGAATATATTATTATTAAGGTGAACATAATAAATTACATATTGTATAGATGTATTAGAATGCTAGAAAAAGAAAGTACAACTAAAAAATAAAGATATACATAGAACCAAAATAAAAAAAAATGTGTTAAAATTTTTTGGTACTTTTTTGTTAATTAATGTCAATTATGTACATTTTTGAAGCTACAGAAATATTTGCAATTGGTTTGCTTAAAAATGGTATTTGTATGTGAACAATACATAGTTCTTTCTTTTTTTATTTTAGCAGGAATTTTAAATGTATTATATGCCTCTGAAACTAACACTGCACAGGATGTGTCACTATCTATATATAGCTCCAGCATTTTAGAGATGCTGTGCCTACTTCCTTAACTTAATGACTATTTCACTTTCAAATGGATTTATTAACAGAAATAAGTACACTTTAAACAGATGGCTGTCAGAAATCTGCTTACTTCAATGAAATAATTGAGACTTAACAAACAGTCGCAGCTTGGTGTGGTGTAAAGTATCACTGCATTAAGTTGCCATAAGGAATCAAGTGCACAGAACATTTTATGAAGATAACTCATGTTTATGTAGCTTGATTTCAGTAATACGATATACATAAAGTGCATGTGCAAATGACTAACCAAATACTATAAATAACATTCTCTAAACAACACCTATAATCTTCAACGCTTGCATAAAATCTGATAAAATCTCTGAGAATCATGTCTGAAGCAACCAAAACTGAAAAAGATTAATTGTAGTTTCTACTCAGAAAAATAGTAAGCTAAGTGTCTGAATATTTGATTGATTTTTCTTAAAACTTTTACTCCAAAGGTTCCATATCATAAAATAAATGTGAGAATATCCAAATGTATCAGCTGCAGTAAATGTGTCAAATAAAATGCAATATTAATCTTTCTATACCATATTAAAATTCTGTGTCGCTTGTAGTGTTCTGCAGTAGAACAGGAAATGAAGGCATTATGATTAAGATAAAGCAGAGGTAGAAAACCTGAACATTTAATGGAGCAATATTTAAAGTTTGAGGTTTTTTTTCAACTAGTATAGGTAATTAAAGAAACACTAAAAGAGAAATCACATGAGAAACAGAGTGTGCTATGCATCCTCCAAGTAATATGAAGTTTTCCTTTGCTCACTGAGAGAGGTACTGTGTATTCCCTGACATTCTTTGACTTGCTCTCAATTTACTGCTCAGGACCTGAATTTATTCTGGCAAAGGGATGCAAATATGCACCTTCAAACTAACTTGCTACATTTATTTTAAGAGAAATGACTCAGCCGCTTAGAGTGCTTGCAGATTTTACAGAGAACCCAAGTGAGGTTTCTAACACTCATGTCAAAAGCTTAAAACTGTTATACAGGAACCTCCTAGTTATATCATTCTTCTTGCCATCACTTTTAAAATTCATAATGATATTATTTCCATGCTTATATAATTTGATGAGTTCTCAGTCTAAATAGAAAAACATCAGAGTCCAAATACAGGGAATTCAGACAATATGTATAAGAATTAAAATCAAACTTACTCAGAATTATCCAGGTCATTAAAAAGAGTGAGATTACAAAACACAGCAGATTAGAAGAGATATATTCATTACCCTTTTGAAAATCTACAACATTAAATGCATGATAATGTTTTAGATTAGATATTAAAATATTTAAAAACAAACTGAGGCTTCTGGTAAAATGCAAATAAAATTGGTATTTTCTTTTACTGTTTTGTACCAATGGAATTAGATAAGTCATGCTGTTGGCCATCCATGGTAAACAGAGAAGAAGGTAAATGGATGGAAGTAGGGAAAAAAAACATCCTGCATGAGGTACCTCAGATCCAGAAAGACAAATATGTTTCATATCTTGCTCAATTATCAGAGCAGCTTCCTCCTGCTGTAAGTGGTAAGAAAGGAAAATACCCACAGCCAGACATTATGCAAAGAGTGAGAGACCTTGGAATGCTCAGCCCTAAATAAGATCTCTCCACCAAATCCCTTCTTCAGGACTCAGAGGAGGAGACAAATGAATGTAAGAACTAGAACAGATAGAGGACACCATGAAAACAAGGCCCTCTAACTCAGTGTGATGAACACTCACATTAACTCACAAAGACTGATGTAGCATGCCCAGGGCCTGCATGAGTCTGTACCAGTCCTAGAGCATAGAGGAGAAAAAGACACACACACACACACACACACACACACACACACACACACACACACACACACACCTAAACCCAAAGCTGTCTCCAGCTGATAACTACTTGTAAATGAAAATTTAGTCTCATTTAGGAAGCAAACATTGCTTTAGGTTAGGCTGCATAACCAGCAATAGATGTTCAGCACAAAATAAACTCAAAGGCATCATTGGAGGTTCTTTGTTTCATAATGTTAAGTCAGGTTAGATTTTATTGTTGTTTGTATTTCTACATTACAGGTCCTTTGCATAGATATTATGGCTTCTGTTTTTTTTTTTGGGGGGGGGACATTCCTGAATGTAGGAATGAATGTATCTCTATCATTGGATTTGCTATGTAACAGTTTCCTCTGAGTTTAAAATATTCTATCCTGCAGGAAGCACACACAAAATAGCTTTAGGAAGCCCCTTAATCAAGAACTTAACTACTCAAAAGAGCTTCAAGAAATTCCTGAAACTGGCCAGATTCACTAAACCCTTCTCTGCCAGAGTAAATTATGAGAGGTCAGAGTTCCCCTCCAATTAAGCAGAGTCAAGTTGAAAGGAAGGCACTCAGGTAAGTCCAACTGCTGGAAAGACACAGAAACCAGCAGAGCTGTGGAGAAGACATTTAGATCATCAACAGAGGTGCCTGGAAAGGACACTCTCCACCCACTTGAGTAGCATGCAGGCTGTGCAATGTAGTCCAAATTCCTAGATTTGTGAGGTGTCACCAATGCTTGCAAATTCTTGGAAATTGTTTGCTTGCACTTCCTGTTTTCCCAGGTAATATTATTTTTCTTCTCAGGACTTTGATGGGGTTGAAGACTAGATAATTACAGTTATAATCATCACATATCTTACCTAAGAGCATTTTAGGTACTAAAGTTAGATTATTCAGGATAGGACAGCTATTGGAGTAATCTCTGTAACACACCATTTACATATAGTCTGTACATTTCTAGATACTTAGTGTGTGTTTCTTGTTTGATGTTGTTCTTGTGGGTTGTATTTCTATTTGGTTTATGTTATTACCTTCCCTCTCTCCTGGACAATAAATGATAATCGTTCCTATTGCATATAGTTTTATATAAGGTTAGAACTTTCCTATTTAAACAAAAGGGGGAGAGGTAGTGAATACCTGTTCTACCTATGACCTTGAAGCACTAGTCCCTAGAAATGTAGTGGGTATCTGTTCTACCTATGGCTTTGAAGTACCAGCACCTGGGGTGTGGCCTTGGGGCTACCCTTAAGACCTGAGAGGAACATATGCCAGCTTTCTTCTTTCCTTCATGGGCTTAGAAGGTACATACTGACTCAGGTGGCAGGAGCACCTCGGGACAGGACCTCAGCCTTCCAGGGTGCTGTGAAGATTCACCTATTCTGTTCAGTGAGTTGTCTTTTCCAATTTATGTCCTAATACATTTCTTATACCCATTAAGGAGATTCCCTTGGATTTCTTGCTATATAGTGGCTTTTGTGATTCAGCTGTCTTTGGGTTATTTCTGCTCCTATAAGTAACCACTCACTTATATTCCTGTAAGTAATCCCTGTAAGACTCATTGGTTGACTAAGTTGGATTTTGGTGGTGTCCTAGTTTTTCTGTCACCTTGCATCTCCCCAGGAAATGTTTTGTTACAAAACAGGAACTGCTGCATTTCTTTTTCTTTATCTTTGGATCTTTATCTTGTTTTGTCATATTCCAATGTTTGGTTTTGATTTTTTTATTATTATCATTTATATGCCCCACCCCTTTCTGGCTACTGAGAAGCAGAAAGGGTATGGATTTATATGAGAGGATGTAAACCAACTGGAATGAGGAAGGAGAGGGAAACTGTGATCAGAATATAGGTATGAAAAAAAATCTCTTTTTAGAAAAAGAAAGCAAATGTAGGACAGAAAACTAAGATCATAATCTTATTATATGTAAGAAATCTATTAAAACATACAGACATTCATTGCATATTTCCACAGATTTTCAACATATATTTAAAGTTATTTTTTAAAGTTTAAATAAAGTTTATTTATTCAAATGACTGTGCTTTTGGGAGTCCACTGCCTATGGTGTGACATCTTACACAGCCTTGGTGCATGGGGAGGGACTTGGACCTGCCTCAACTGAATATACCAGGCTCTGCTGACTCCCCCTGGGAGGTCTTACCTAGGAGGAGGTGGAAATGGGGAGTGGGTTGGTGGAGGAGCCTGAGGGAAAGGGCAGAGGATCTGTGGTTGGTTTATAAAATAAATAGAAAATTTCTTATTAATAAAAAATATAAAAATATTTTTCTTTGATCTTATAAAATTCCTTTATGTTCTTAGAGTAATGTGGAGTCAAATTTGCTCTGGCATATTTTTCTATACTATTTTTCTACTGTTGTCATTTTTTTTTTGCAGAGAAAAAAACAGTCCATAAGTATGATTTTAAATTATCATCTTTGTAGTTACACTAAGATGACACAACTAAGATCTTATAAACAGAGAATGGTACGGGAAAATTATTTTTCATTATCTTGTTTGATTTTCTAGAACTTTATTTTTATTATTGTTGAAGCATTGATAATATGTTAGTAGTTATACAAATTAATTGAATTACTAACTTGGTTAAGACAGAAAAGAGAGAGGATTAATGATGATCAAAGCTATATATTGAAAGAGTTATGAACAAACAGGAATAATAAATTATATTGTATTATGCAAATTCTATTGCATTTTCATAATTTGGATTAAATATACACTCAAAAAATTAGTGCTTATGTTTTAATGTGATTATTGACTATTCATTCAGTGGAATAGACCATCAAATCACTTAATTTATATTTGAGTGGTTTTCATTAGTCAGTTTTTCATTTACATTTACCACTACCCTTATGCACATATCAATAACATTCACTAACTATTAGAAATAGGGTGAATAGAATAAAATGATAAAATCTTGGGCTCTACCAACCTCCAAAAGCTAGGCATGACTAACTCTCCCCTATATACCAATTAAACAGAGAAATAATACCTACAAGAAGAAACAAGATTTTTTTCAGTGTGACCATATTGGATTGTGAGGAAATGTAGAGATGCAGTGACCTCAAATCCATTTTTGAGTTACTAACACTAGTTTTAACTGTAAATACTATAATGACTGGGAAAGAAACGTAAGAGTCATGCATACTTAAATAATCTTGGTTTAGATGTGTCCTGGTGGATCACTGCCTCTGTTCTTCTGCAAGGTGGTCTGAAAAGATTGTTGTCACTGATAAAGGTATCACCTTGTATCTCAGGAGAAGGATTACTGACCAATATAGATAATTTCCCTTGTCTGTCCAGGAAGGTTATCTCTCTTGTGAATTTTTGCTGCTCTTAGAATCCAAGGTGACTTCAGGTTTAGAGCAATGATTTATCTCTATGTCTTCAGCCTTGAAGCAGCCAAAGACAGGTTAGATGGGTTAGATACTTCCTTAGTGATTAACATGCCTATGTCAAGAGGTGAGCAGGTGCCCCAAACTAAAAGAGACAGTTGCAAAATGAAGCAGAGATGCCAGCTTTCTCTTCTTCAATTAGTTGGCATGATGGAAGACTCAGTGCTTTCTACTAAATGTAGTTTCTGACTCCCTGGTTCAACATTTCATGTTACAAACTGTGTTATCCTACAGACTTGAGGAGGGATCTGCTTTATAATTGTTTCTAATATTTTCCTTAAACAAATTAGATATGAAAACATGTTTTTTGTCTATTAGTGGATAGCTGTAGCACTTAGTAATCTACATTTAAAGAATATAACCTGTGTTGTGTTTGGTAGAGGTTAAATGTGAAATATTGCACTGCAGCCCCAAGACATGTGTAATTAATATAAATTCATTAAAAATCAAGTTAATAAATTTTTAATGAGATACTTCACTCCTAAATTCTGTGGACATCCCATAATATGTATAAGTTAGATTTGCAAGTGACCCTGAGTTTGATATATTGAAAGCATATTTCTCTTTGAGAATATAGCTTCTAACTGGTGTAGAGGAAGTATGTGGATGTTAAAAGGTATTGCAAAGAACATCCTGTCTGTTAATTTAAGCAATCCGATAAACTGGCCTGTCTCCTGCAAGGTGAAGGACGCTTCAGAAACCTTAATGAACATCTTTCTGAATAATAGTTACAAGCTTAGCTGCTCACCATGGAAGACTGATTAAGTTAGGGAGGATATTACCTTTTTATCCAGTCTCTCCTCTCACACACTTTGCCACTGAGATTGAACAAGCTGGTGTCTGCACTGCAAAGATAGCATTGCTGAAAGCGTACATGTCCTGTAAAGCCAGATAGAATCGTTCACCTAAAGCTCTTTATTAAAGCTCGCCAATGAGTATAGAGTTGCCCATACATACAAGGAAGTATTACAACATATTTAATGCAACAGAGAAAAATGATGGAAATTATTCTTGGATAAAATTATATTTCAAAGGGAAAGAAAGATTTTGTATTCAAGTTATTTTTTCTGTGATTTTCACTTCTCATTAGGTGAATCAGGATTCTTTTATATTTAGAAAAAGAAATTCAATTGAAATTACAAGATTTATTCACATTTTGAAGTAATATTTGAAGCATATATACTAAACAATTAACATTGCCAAAATAGAATTACAAAAATCTTAAGTGTACATTATACATTTTAAAAATATTTAGTGATTAGACAATAGTAGACAATTGTCTAATTTAATCTCGTTTGTGGAATATGTTCATGATTATCTAAAAGGTTTTAATAACCTATATATAACCTATGTATGATAACTTATGCATCTTCATTAAACTAGAAAGAACAGCTCGGAATATTCATTCAAATATTCATGAAACATAAAGGTTATAACACAAAAAAAGGAAACATTTCAGCAAATAAACCTGCAATGGATAGGTGGATAGAACAGTCATTATAATGCTTGTCTTGTTAGCCTAAAGGCTTTATTCCCCAGAATTCATCTAAAGTTTCAGGTGTGGCAGTGTGAGCTTGTCTTGCCAGAGCTGTGGAGGTAGAGACAGGGCATATTATATGCTTCCACTCCAGGCATCCTAGGCTGCTTGGTGACTTCCAGGCCAAAGAAAGAAACCACATAAATCCAAGTACACACAAACACAAATGTATATATGTGAACTCATCCACACACGAGTGTACACATGCATAGATGCAACGACATGCCAAAGAAATTTCAAATCTTATATTAAGAAAACTCATGGTGTGCTTGCCCTCTTCAAAGAAAGGCCTTTTCTCATATCAAGAAAGATACTATCAAGAATCAGACAGTAAAGACTAAATTTTGGGAAAAATCTTACGTAGTCGTATCCCTAGACAAAGAACTATAGACTACTGAGGACAGCTGTGAGAGAGAGAATTAGCCTCTCCCAGAGATGACTGGTTATCTAATAAAAAAGTGGTCAGCCCTGGAAACATGTACACACAAACTAAAAATGGACTCAGTAGATGATAGTTATATATTTTACCAAATATACTTAACAATAATAATCAAGGAAAAAGATACTATCAATTTAGGAGAACGTAAGGACTATGAGGTGGTGTTAGATGGAGGGAGCACGAGAGAGCCTGTATGGAAGAAATGGAAGGGGAGAGATATAAGTATATTTTAATTAAAATTAAATAAATAATGCAAAGTAAATAAGTTAGACAATAAGAAAACATAAAGTAACTTTTTAATGTTTATGCACATTAAAGTTGGATAAAATATATTGCTTGATGTCTAGTTTTCCTTCTATTTTCTTTTTGGTTTGTTTTCAGTTTTAATAAATTATTTGCTTGTATAACAAATTACCACCACCTACAATATTCTAATCAGATTTTAAAAAATACAAAAGTAACATATTCTTACAATGCAATAAATTAATAGTAATATAATTTACATTACTAGAAATATAATAGGCTAACTAGAAATGTACACTGTGAGGAAAAGAAAATTCACAACAACAAAAGCACAGGGATTCTGAGAGGCCTGGAGTCCATTGTAAATGACCCAGAGTGAGAGCAGAAGATCTCACACAGAGTGAAGGCCTGTGGTAGCAACATTCTAGGCTTGGGAGAAAACCTTACAAGCATGTTACCAGGCATGTTACCAACTGTCTAGTGTTATGTTCCCGAGAAGCAAAACCTAAGTGAGAGTTTGAGATAAAAGCCATTATTAAGGTTAATATCCATAACCGATAGAATAAGCAGTATGATAACACAGGCCTGATACAGCCTCAAGGAGTCTAGGTGGGAACCCTATATTGTGCATTTTCCTGAATTTCTCTGAAATATATTTGCCTTTCTTCCTCTCAAGTGTGGTCATCCTAAAAAATGTTTCTCTGTGAGCCCATAGTAACCACTAGGCACCTGTAGTTTGCATGGTAGCCATACTGACTCAGTAAATAGAGGCCTTTAAATAGATGGATCTTAATGGCACCTTATGTCTCTTCTGTACATCAGTGCCATGGTAAACTAAATATTGCCTTGGGATATTTCTGTTCTGACCCAGAAAATGCATAGCCAATCTTCATATCTTTCTCTATGACTCTTGTTTCTCTCCCTCCCTGATTTCATCTACAATCTTACTAAAAAAAAGTTTATAATTGAATCTTTATTATATCCTAGAGTTTACCACACATTGTTATAGTCTTGATGAATTTAACAGCACAGCACTCCTGTGCAGTGCTTTTTGTAAACCCTCTGTTGCCACTAAACAAAGAAATTCCAGCTGCACTGTTAGCTCTGAGGAGGATAGTCTTTAAACCATGGGCATGTCAGTTGTGTGATATCATTGTCAAGACTGCCATTTCAGCATTTGCATATACTCACTACTTACATAACTATGAGGCAAATAGCTATGGGGAGTTTCAACATTCTTTAGTGCCTTAAAAGACTTGTTTGGAATTCCTATAAGTATGCAGTTTTGCAAATTGCTTTGGTTTCTGTTTTTACAAGTGTATAGTTATCACATCTTTATTCTTATACTCTAGCAGTAAACTTCTATTTTACCTATGTTCTGTGACTTGATTTTATAAGACTAAAATGAATATGCATTTAAGATCACTGCATACAATTTTTAATTTTTAAATGATTGTTGAAGGATTGTAACATGAATCTTAAAAGGTCTTCTAATAAAAAACCCAGAGCCAGATATTGGGGTGAAACCTGTAAAAACAGAAAACAGGGCAAGCCACAGCCAATTTCACCTGGCCAACTCCACTAATCCTATGACTGAAAGCCTCTGAATCCTCACCTGAGAAGATCTCAGCTGAACTTCTTTAGTTCCTGTTTCCTCACACCTTATATACCTTTCTATGACCAGCCACATTACTTCCTGGGATTAAAGTTGTGTGTGCTTCCAAGTACTGGGATTAAAGGTGTGTGCCACCACTGACTGGCTCTGTTTACAGTGTGGCCTTGAATTCACACAGATCCACTGATCTCTGCCTCTCAAGTGATAAGATTAAGGGTATGTGCCACTATTATCTGGCCTCTGAGTCTAATCTAGTGGCTCATTCTGTCCTCTGATCCCCAAGGCAAGCTTTATAGGATACAAAATATATCATTACAAAGGATTATATACATTATAATGCAGAAGTACCATGTGTTTAAGCAAATGCATTAGGAGATTTGCATTTATTCAGAACATTTGATTATTGGAATAAGTTACAGAAAATTAGAAAGACTGATGCAGAGCCACATTTCAAAGTATGCATGCAGTGCCAAACATTCCTGAAAAGAAAACGGTTGCCATACCTCTTTTGAGTGTACTTATTAGTAGCATATTACTTGAGATCAAATGATTGGAAATTTATTGATGTAAGAATTATTTGACATACTAAGGCTTTAGTTTCCTACTAGTATTGGGTATTGTGTTATATGATACATGACTTAGATTTCATTCATAGAAATGTACTGTGTACTTAACAGTCTGAAAAAATACAACATTGTTGCCAAATAGTTCAGTCCCTGGGCTGTTTGTATACATTTCTGTGACTTTCTTCACCTCTCATTTGATTGAGAGACATTCTTGTCTTCCAGTCCAATGAAAAGACAATTGCTTTCTGTCTTCTTGGGGATTTATATTTCTTTGTAGATGTGAGTTATGCATCTTTATTTTTTCTTTTATTGGGAATAGATTATTTTCTCATACAATATATCCTTCTTATAATTTCCCTCACTCTAGTCCTCAGATTACCTCTCCACATCCCCTTCCATCCAGATCTACTCTCTCTCTGTCTCTCATTAGAAAAGACATGACAAAAATGACAAAATAATATATAATAAGATAAAGTAAAAGATGCCTAATTTTTAGTATTTACCATGTTGAAATAAAAAAAGAAAATATGATGACAGAGAACTAAAAATTTTCTATGCTTATTCAGGTGTAGGTTAAACATCCAGTTTGCTGGAGATTAAAACAGTGTTATGAATTTGTGTGTAGTTCTGGCATGAGGTCCAGGTGGATCACAGAAATAATACTGCTGTCAAGAGCAAGAAGACAAAAGCGTCAGTGGATAACCATTATGTCTTTTAGAGGAAGCTATATTTGAATTAGGAGAACAATAAAAATGCATGGTTGCTTTTTTTTTTAAAGAAAAGAAAGAATACTTAAAAAGAGATTTCTGGGACAAGAAAATTGGAAAAGAGTGATTGTAATATGAATTCTAGTTAGAAGAATGATATGCATACAAAACTCAAATTTATATAAAAACACTTCTTTGACATTATTCACTAATGAAAACATTAATTAACCATTTTTTCTTGAATTTTGTATTTAAAATAGACCTTAAAGGATACTAATAATTGCCAGGTGGAGTGGTGCATGCCGTTAATTCCAGCACTTGGGAGGCAGAACCAGGAGGATCTCTGTGAGTTCGATGACAGCCTGCTCTACAAAGTGAGATACAGGACAAGCACCAAAGCTACACAGAGAAACCTTGTCTTGAAAAAGCCAAAAAAAAAAAAAAAAAAGGATAATACTAATTATGTTGGAATATCTATTTATAAAATGAAACATATACAACTTGCTAGTAAATATAATACCAGATTATCTAGAAAAATATTATCAGAGACACCCATACACAGTAATAAATGTAAAATCATTGATATATAGTGTTAAAATACACTAACATAATGATTTGTCATTAGAGAGAGAAGATAAGACTCAGTAAAATCACTATACTTACTCTTTAGAATGTATTTGAAAACACATTAAAAATCTGAGTGATAAGATTTATAGCAAGTAAGCATTGGGTATATAATAAAATATTTAGCTTTCCATGCAATCAAATAACTAAAGTTTACAAAATCTAGTGCTATGTTGGAAAATATCATCATTAGAATTTTAGTGTCTTTTATTGATGCTCTGTAACACAAAGAATTTCAAAACAATTATACTTGAAGACAAATAGAATAGAAGTGGAAGAAGGTTTAAACAAATTTTCTATAATCTGTCTTGTCCCGGACCTCCTCACTGTATGTAGGAGCCAGGAGTGCAGCACACCTCAAACAAACCTAAGAAGAAATAGTTTCATTAAGATGCATTTTAAAATCCACAGGCAAGTTTCCTATTGTTATGAAACACAAACCCACACACTCCCAAACACACCCCTTCAGGGTAGCTAATATAAATATTCTGATTTTAATGTCCCATAAACACTGTAGTGTTTTGATCTGTTTGTAAGCATTGAATAAAATCATGATGATACACTGTACTTTGTAATACAGGAAAAATATACACGTTGCTCATAAAATTTTGAGTAGGGCACTACAAAGTTTAGAGCACCTAAATTTGGTTACTTGTGCAATATAAGCAATGAGATATTTCTGTGTATAAAAAGATGAAAAGCTAATCACAATCAAATGGATTAGTGAGATTTTTTTTTTCTTGTTTTTCCATGCAACATCTCATACCTTTCCCTGCAGTATTGGTTCTGAATACACAGTATGCAAACTTTGTACTATAAATGCAATCAGAAAACGGCAGGATGCACTGTCTGATTAAATTCAAGTTGAGTTCATATATGAATTGCAGTGTTGTTACTGCACACAGAATGCTTTCTCCATGAGGATTTAATATTTGAAAGACAAAGACTTTCAATATATTCTCAACGTAATTCCTTGGAATCCCAGTATCACATCACTGTATCTTTAGATTGTGCTGTGTTAAAATGTTAGATGTTGAACAGCTGATTTAATGACCTGAGGTTCATAATACATCATTATATGATTTTTGACTTTGAACGAAACAAATTTTCTACAGTTTCTTATATGACTATAATGATGCTTCTGCCACTTTGTACTAAGTATTTATGTGAAGGGTCATTATCAACATTGCTTATAAAGTAAAAATATCTTCTTCTATGCTCTTTGACCAATTGTTAATTGCTATCGACTACAAAAAGAAGTTTGTATGGTAAGGGTTGAAAGATGCACTAAATCTGTAAGTATAGCAATAAGTCCTTTTAAATCTGTTTAATACTATTTCTATTGAGCAAAATGATTGTGGTAGGCTCTCTCCTGGGACCTATATCCCGTTTTGCTACAGGTTCTTGACTCTAATAACGGTGGTAAGTTTGGGTTTTGTCTAGTGGAGTGGGCTTTAAATCTAATCACAATGTGATTGATGACTCCAGTAATATTCTTGTGACTATTTCACCAGTGGGTATGTCTTTCAAAACCAATTGTTATTATAGATCTCATCATTCACAGACAAGTAAAATTCTTGATTAACTTATTCCTCAGGTAGTAACCATAGTTCTTTCCAGTACCATAAATGTTAGTCAGTCGAGATGAAGCTTACATGTCAATACCAGCTTAATTTCTTCAGGTTCTAAGGAACAATCATGTGTTATCTTCAAGACTCCATTTTTACCAACACAAATTGAGTGTGTCAAAAGTATTTGCAATATCCTAGAAATGTGTGGGGTCTATGGAACCTCAAATGCAAGCAATAACAAAAGTAACCAGTTGCTGGCACTGGGCATTTTGTTAGCTTCTGGTGTCTAAAAGGAACATTAACACTATGGAGTTCTAGAGTAACTCCATTTAAACTATATTTATGTGTATGTATATATTCTAGGAAACTGATACAGCAGTAGATATCCTTACAACTTCTTCAAATGGCCTTTATATTAATTTTCTCTCTCCATATTCATTCTTTTCCCTTGACTTCACTTTCCCACCATGTTTAATTCTTTCTGTCCCATTGTTTCCCCTTTATAACACTGTGTTTTATCGCCCCAGACTTAAATTGACAACCCTAATAAGGACATCAATATCATAGCACCCCTTTACCAAAGACTCATAGATCATTACAGAATAGAGAGATGGAAGGATTCTAAGAGCCAGAAAAAGTGAATAACTACAAAAGAATAGCACCTTTGCCACACAAAAGAGGTGTTACATGTATGAACTACAGCAGATGTGAACGCATGTACAAATATTTCAGGAGCTCAGTCAAGAAAAAAAATGCTGCATGCAGGAAGGGATGCAGGAATAAAGTTCTATCCCTAGCTTTGGAACTACTGGCAATTAATTGATGCTAGGAAAGGGAGGATTAGTTCTCTGTAAGAGTGCTGCCCTTTATAGGTAGAATAAGTTGAGGTTAAAGAATTTTAAAAATAGGACAGGAAGTTGATGAATAGGGAAATGGTGCCCATTTGGAGTCAGTTGTGAAAGGGAGTCCATATGATAAAAAAATACATTGTAAAAAATCCACAAAGAACTAAGAGAAACATTTAAAATGAAAACAAACCTAATAATATAACAGATGACATAAACTTTAGAGATGGCCATGGGGATGTACAGAAGTCATCATTTTCATGGGGTTTTTAGATAAAAGAATAAAAATAAGATACGGCTAGAAGACAGTGGGCCTCAACAAAGTGATCCTAGCTACAACTTAGCAGTTGAATGGCTAGGCATATAGTGGTCAGATAAGAAAGATGATTCAGGATTGAGGGAAGATGGGAAATTCTTATGTCAATGCATTGAGTTTTAGATGTCTGTAAGAACATATGTCTGTTCTCATTTTTGGTGCAAAGATGATGTTCTTTGTGAGTCAAGGGATGATGCTGTAAACATAGGCTGACAGATAAAAATTTAGTATTCCTTCTAGAGAGCAAGGTTGGAACCTATGGCAGCCTAGAGACTTTAGTTCAGCATGCTGGCTGCTACCTGTAGCTTTGACTGTGAGTGAAGACTTGGCCAGCAGTATTTTTGTCTTTTTCTTTGAACCTTTATGTGATTATGAAGTGACTGTGATGTGACCTATCTTAAGGTCTTTGCCTCTAGCTCCTTTCCCCAGGTTCATCACTGCTGTGTGCTTGCAGAGAAGATGGCCAGCACTGCCATGGACTGAGCTTGCTTATTAGAACAGCTTCCTAAGAAATAAGTAAGCCACAGCAGAACACTGAAACCCAGGTTTTAGACAACACAGGCTGATGCAAACGGATGCACCCAGATATGGTATCATATGTGCGGTGGCAATAACAAAACAAAACCAAGACACATTGCCTAGCGAATGGTCTCTCTAGACAGCTGATGTCAGCCAGGGTTTTTGTCATTGAACTGTTGTCATGTCACTCTGTCACTTCCACTTTTCTGTGCTGTGGTGTGAATCAAGTCTGTCCTACAGGTGTAGAGAGCTGCATACAGCCACGCCTCAAAGATGGCACCGGCTTCTGCCTTCCACCTTCCCGACGGTGAGTGCTCTCTGTGATAAACAACTCCTTAATTGGCTAAGGCTGAGAATCTGGCTTGCTTATGCGCACCTGGACCTATTGGTAGTGCCCACATAGCTGTTCAGGGTTGGCAGCCCATGCCTACTTAAGGGCTGGGAGAAGCTCGCCCGGAGAGAGACATCACTACTAACAAGGTCCTGAATAAACTGCTTAAAGAAGAGCTCCGGTGTTGCATCATCCTTGCTGGTCAAGGCAGGTGCAACATACAGGTATCAACAGTGGAGACAGAATACAGAAATGGCAGGACTTGAGGAAGGACTCAGTAATTTGTGGTTCAAACTTGACAATGGTTTTTGTTTTCTCTTTCCTTCTGATGCTTTGGATGTTTTAAGGTACTGGCCACTGCTTCTTCCACTGACATTACTATCTGGGCTCACTGCATCCCTTTTCCCTATAAATCTGAGTCCAAGAAATGGATATTAGCATACAACATTAAAAAATGATTCATTGATTGTGTAGAGAACACAGTTATTAGAGCTTTTACCGGTAAATGAGAATTTCCTGTTGTGTGATTGTATGAGTGCTATTTAAGGAACCACACAAAATACTGAATTCTGATGAATTTGTATAGTACTAGTTATTTAAATACTAAACTACTATCATTCTAAAAATAATAGAAAATAAAATGAAGGTATTAAAAACTCTGAAAAATGTTGAAACAACTGTGTTATATCAATTGTCCAGCCAAGATTTCATTGTCTATGTAAAAGGACAAAAGAATATTAAATTCATTAACATGAATTATGAATTAGTCCTAACTGAAAATTGTATGATTATCAGTGAATGTTTATTTTTATTTCTATGTTCAATATTTATAATTCAGGGATCATGTAAAAATTTCTCACACAAAAAGGGATTGTGAATGGAAAATTTTAAGAGACCCTGGCTTAAATAACTCTGAGAACTTTTACAATAATCTCAACTTTATCATAAAAGTTCCAACATACCTCCTCAAATATATATCTTTGCTGTTTCAAGAATATGAAAAAAATCATTGAGAGTATAATTTAGGGTAGCTGCTTATTTGCAAACAAAAAGACAAACATAAAATTATTCCTTCTTATTTAGAATCATTCATTGTTAGAGTATATTATTATTCCTTCTGATGGGATAATGTTATCAGGTCAAAAAACAAACAAACAAACAAACAAACAAAAAAAAACCAGAAACTCTACGTTGGGATAGGTTTCCATATTGCTGGGCAGTGGTGGCACAAGCCTTTAATCCCAGCACTCAGGAGGCAGTGGCAGGCTGGTCTACAGAGCAAGATCCAGAAAAGGCGCAAGGCGCAAAGCTATACAGAGAAACCCTGTCTCAAAAAACCAAAAAAAAAAGAAAAGAAAAGATATTGTTATATCAAAGTGAAAGACTAGTATGTCTCGGAAACAATAAAATAAAATGAACAAAATAAGCACATTTTCCACACCTCTTTATGAGAGAGGCCAGTTAAAAATACATCAAAAGAAGAAAAACAGAACCTTAAAATCTCAGTGGTGGGGAAAAGTAAAATTAATTGCCAAACAATTAAAATTTGTTTTTAAATGTTGGACCCTGGCACTTCATACCTAAGAAATGTTGGATGAAATCCATAATCTGCATTTATTTCTGCTTTTTGCTTCATAAATTAGAAGAATAGTACTAAATAATAGACTTGTGTTAATACTAGAAAATGAAACATATAAAGAACTATTATTAAAACAATAAATTTCCAAAACCTTAAATAAATGTCATTAATTATTTCATTTTCAATGCTGTTAACATGATTTTTAAGAATGGTGTTGTGATAATTGTTTATATTATTTGGAAAACATTTTAAAATAGATATGCTTCTTTACATAGTTTTAACTATACAACAAAGATTATTTCGTTAATGAGTGTTCTATTTATGTGCTTTTTAGAGCAGTCTTATAATACTACACATAAGCAAACTCTAGAAATTTGTGTACACCAATAATCTTAAACTTCTCTGGTACAACAATACTAGTGGTTGTGTAAGAAATCATAAAAATAACAATAAATTTGTTTCAAAATGAGTTTGTGAAATACTTAATTAGAATGCAACCTATTGTCTATAATATTAAGCTAAACTAAACATATTAAATGTGTTTATATTTTTTAATATTATAGCATGTAATTTAATGAGATTTATGAATGTGGAACTATTATCTTTGTTGTAGAGGTAGTCAGATACAGGTTACTAAATTTTTCATGTGATTTCCTGCTTAGTAAGTGGTACTAATTTCAAACATAGACATTAAAACTGGGGGAGATTTTTTTCTTCTGGTTTAAAATTTGACATACTGCCTACAGTATTCTAGGATGACCTTAAATGGTTGCATAGCCTTGGACTTCTGACTCCTCTAATTTGCCTGCCAACAGCTAAGATAACAGTTGCCCTACCATGCTCAACTTTATTGTGAAAAGATTTCTTGTCATGTTTAGAAAAGAAAGACTAAATTCCCTATCTAGGCATAGAAGTAAACTGGTTGACTACTTGATAATCATCACATCTCTTTAACAGTAGCTTGAAAGAGGCAAGGAAAGTTCTACTGACAACAGAAATGTTTTTGGTTGTTAAAAATGTCCCTCGTTTTTTTTTCAAACATGTATAATTGGGTTATCATGCTGTTAACTCCATTTCAAAATTACTTTAACTGTGTCAGAATAGTGAATGACTTTGGGCTTTAATAAATATAAACTGAAGGCTAAATGCCTAGTGCCACCTATTGAGAGAAACTTGTGTCATTATGACATCACTTCACACCTGACCAAATGGCTCCATGAACTAAGAAAACATCAACAACAGAAATTTCCTAAAACAACATGAGACAAGAATTGTGCTTTCATAGAGGTAACTGCCCAACCACGTGATCTCTTCCTTATGTGACCTGATGGTTTTAATTCAGCTATTGCTTCAGACACTAATATTTTTATTCTCAGTATTGATAATATCAACAACACATGGAAGGTTGAGCATTGAATCCAGTTATGCCACTATAAAATGACTAATATTTACAGCCAATAAACAAATAAGAAAACAACATACTGAAAAAAATTTAGAATGTTTTACCTACAAAAATAAGTGAACTCAGATTAACCGTTTTGAAATTCAGGAATATGTGAAAGGTCATCCACAACAAAAAAAAAAAAAAAAAAAAAAAAAGCAAACCATGTCAAAACCAGAAGTGGACTCTGAGGTTGTTAAATAGTTCCTGCAATTTTATAAAACCAAGCAGATTAAATTTAACCTGTAATAGTAAATGTTCATGTTCTTTCTTTAGTCTTCCTGTGTTTCTAAAATTATCCAACTTTTCTTCACTTTTATCATGCAACTGTCATTTCCATATGAATGGACACCTGAATACTTTATTCAAAGACTTTTTAGTGACAACAACATTTATTAAGTGTGGATTGTAAGGATATTTGGATATATACAGAGTGATATCTTTTGATACTGTTGACAGCAGCTTATTTTGTATATGTTGCAAATGAATGCTCACAAAAATCAAGCCATATTTATTTGAATTGAAAATATGAGACCAGCTGGCAACTATGAAGAATTATAATTATGAAATGATAGACTTTTAATCACTTATACAGATCTATTTATGGCAATAACCTCAATTAATACAGTTTTACAGAATAAAACTTAGGAGTCTGTAAAAGCATATAAGCTAACAAGAGAATTTTTTCCCTCCTGCATTTTTTCTTTTAAATTACAATTTTTATGTACTACAATATAAGGACTTTTTTTTGAGACAAGGTTTCTCTGTGTAGCTTTGTACCTTTCCTGGATCTCGCTCTGTAGACCAGGCTGGCCTCGAACTCACAGAGATGTGCCTGCCTCTGCCTCTGCCTCCCGAGTGCTGGGATAAAAGACATATGCCACAACTGCCCAGCTAATGAGGATCTTCTTAACAAAAACATATGTGAGAATGAATGGGAGAATAGAAATGACCATGTATCTTTTTTAAACTAATATTTATTTAAGAAGACATATTTGTATACATTAATAAAGTACTCTGTGATCTTCAGGAATATGTTTGAAATATGAAATAATTTCATTAAGCTTATTAATATATCAGTCACCTAACTTCTCACTTTTGCTTATTTTGAAGTAAGCAATACTTTCTCTTGGCTGTAACATAGTAGCACATGATAGAAATCACAGCTGTGAGATGATTATCAAGAGTTTGAAGATAGCCTGTCCTACATCGTAATTTCCAGAAGAAAAGGCCTAATGTAGAGATCATTGTTCAAACAGTCAAAACCTAGCAAAATAAAATTTAATTATTAATTATTTATTATAATTACCATGCTGAGCAAATGATCTTAAATTTATTGTAACCTTTGGCCCCTTTGTATATGTTTGTATTTGTATATATTCGCCGTGTGTGTTTGTATGTGTGTGTGTGTGTGTGTGTGTGTGTGTGTGTGTGTGTGTGTGTTTATGGAAATAAGTTCTCTTTTCTGCATACTTATTTCATAATATTGTTCATCTACTACATAGTGGATACTAATAATACCCCTTAACAATTAACAATCTGAATAGTCACTTAAAATCCCATTGCTTGGGGCCCCCCTAATCAGAAGTCTATTTTATTAGATATTAGGATAGCTACACCAGCTTGCTTCTTAAGTCCATTTGATTGGAAAGTTTTTTCCCAGCCTTTTACTCTGAGGTAGTGTCTGTCTTTAAATTTGAGGTGTGTTTCTTGTGTGCACCAGAAGGATGGACACTGTTTTTTGTATCCATTATGCTAGCCTGTGTCTTTTTATAGGTGAATTTAGACTATTGATATTGATGGATATAACGACCAGTGATTGTTAACTCCTGTTAAATTTTGGTGGTAGTATTGTGTGTTTCCCTTCTTTAGTATTTATTGGTGTGGGATTGTCTATTGTCTGTGTTTTCTTGTGTATATCAAACTACCTTAGGTTAGATTTTTTTTCTTCTAGTGTTTTCTGTAGGACTGGATTTGTGGATAAATATTGTTGAAACCTAGTTTTATCATACACACACACACACACACACACACACACACACACACACACTCTTTTTATGGTGACAGTTTTGCTAGGTATAATATTCTGGGTTGGCATCCATGGACTCTTAGTGTCTGCATTACATTTGTCCAGTACCTTCTTGCCTTCAGAATCTCCATTGAGAAGTCAAGTGCTATTTTGATGAGTTTGCATTTATATGTTAATTGGTCTTTTTCCTTATTCTGTTTAGTGGTTTGATTATTATGTGACAAGGGCCTTTTTTCGGATCCAGTCTATTTGGTGTTCTGTAAGCTTCTTGTATTTTCATAGGCATTTCCTTCTTTAGGTTGGGAAAGTTTTCCACTATGATTTTATTGAATATATTTTCTGTGTCTTTGAGTTGGCATTCTTTTTTTTCTATCCCCAATTTTTTTAGGTCTGGTCATTTCATGGTGTCCCATATTTCCTTGATGTTTTGTTTTATGACTTTGTTGGCTTTAGTGTTTTCTTTGACTGATGAATATAGTGATATTTTATTTGTATTGAAATGTGATTTTATTTGTATGTCAATAAAGTTGCCTTGAGGTCAGAGCAAGCCAGAGCAGAAGCTGAGCAGTAGTGGGGCACACCTTTAATCCCAGCACTTGGGAGGCAGAGCTAGGCAGATCTCTGTGTGTTCGAGGACACAGCCAGCATGGCAGACACACGCCTTTAATCTCAATAGCAACCTTAGAAGACCTGGAGGTCTGTACAAACAGGCAGTGATGAGAAGGTCATGTGGCTGGGTTTACAACCAATGAGAGAGGAGAACAGAAAGTTTTTAAATAGACAGGACACAGAGAAGTAGGTCTCTTGCAGAGAGGAAGAACCGCAGAAGCAGTGAAGGGTAAGGTTTTCCTCTCTTGCTCTGACCTCGTGGTTTTTAACTCTGCAATTGGTTCTGTGTTTCTTATTTAACAAGCCGGATACATCTACATTTGGCACCCAATGTGGCAAGAATTCATTAAAAAACCATTTGCCTTGGCAGTGGGTACGGCTTCCCACCTGGGCGGGCCTGGCTCCCTAGCTCCGGCTTAGCCCCTGCCTGCCTAGCTCAGCTTAGGACTCAGGCCCAACCTACCTTAGCTACCAGAAGTTACAGCCACAGCTGGAGTTACTTGCTTAAAAAGCTGGTGCTACAAACAACTCAGGCCTGCGGGAGGTACCCCTAATTGCAGTAGCTACACTCAACTGCAGATAGGCTGCTTTTGGCTGAAACACCAGCACACTTGGTCGGTCGGAGCTTAAGGAAGCCAGAGCCCAGATTCGACTCGGCTCAGACAGGAACATTGAAGCGGTTGGATTCAAGCTTTTAGCCAGAATGTGGCTACGCTTTCTTGCTTTCTCTCTCTCTCTCTCTCTCTCTCTCTCTCTCTCTCTCTCTCTCTCTGGATTCCCACCTCGGTCTCTAGGTAGCTCTTTGGAAATTCACTCAGATTTCTACTGTTCTACACAGACTTGGTAAGTCATTTATATCAGATATTTTAAAGGAAACTATTTAAAAGAGATTTTTTCCACATTTAAAAAAAATGGATTTTATGTGTACATTGGAAGAAAATTGGGCTTTGTTTGAAATTTTAGGCAGTATGGTAATGGAACAAGTATATGAGGTTAATTTTGATTGAATTATGTACATTGTTATTCTTCTTATCCTTATTTTACAATTTAAAAAGAAAGTCAATTTAAGTGCCAGGATAAAAATTTTAGAAAAACTTGTTAAACCTGTTAAAATGAATTATAGAGAAATTCAGATTCAGACAGAAGAAATTAACAGTGACGTTGTTTCAGGATTGGATTATAAGGTTACAGAAAGAAAGTCTGTTTTCACACAATCACCCTTAATTTATCTGGTAACCATACAACAGCAACCTGGTCAAGTGACTACACAAAATATTTGGACTCCAGTTGAAATGTTAGACTTACAACGGTTTAAGGAAGCAGTAGTATCTTATGGCATGCATTCTCCATATGTAAAACAAATGTGAAACTCCTGGTCAACTTATAATAGAATTATACCACAGAACTGGCGGGAGCTGGCACAGGCGGTTCTGGAACCCGGACAGCAGCTCCAGTGGCAAATGTGGTTCAAACAGGAAGCTAAAAGCATAGCAAAACAATGTAGGGATAGAAGTATACAAATCTTCCAGGATCAGCTTGTTGGAGAAGGCCAATATGCTGCAGTACAAACACAATGTTTATATGATATCCAGACTCTAATTCTATGTCGAATGGCAGCCTTGAATGCATGGGACAGAGTTGAGGAACCAGGGAAGAAAACTGAGTCATTTACAAAGGTTATACAGGGACCAAAAGAATCTTTCACAGATTTCTTACAAAGACTGACTTCAGCAGTAAAGAGAATGGTCCCAAATTCAGAAGCTAGCCAGATAATAATTGAATCTTTGGCTTTTGAGAATGCAAATGAAGCATGCAAGAGAATAATCAGGCCTTTAAAGGCAAGATCTGCACCCCTGGAAGATTGGATTAGAGACACGGATAATGTTGAGGCTCATGATCATGATAATATGTGGGTAGGAGAAGCAATTTCAAGAGGTTTGAGGAATGTTAGATGTTTTGGATGTGGAAAGCAAGGACATTTGAAAAGGGACTGTAAACAGGGCACTTCTAAAAACAATGTTTCTTCAAGGAACAATGGCAACAGAATGCCCCTTCCTTCAGGAGTATGGAGAAGGTGTGGTAAGGGAAGACGTTGGACCAATGAATGTAGATCAACAAGGGATAGACAAGGTAATACTTTTCCTCAGTCTTTGGGAAACTCCCAGAGGGGCTTCAGGCAGGCCCCTACAGTGAATCAAGTTCAGACCTTCCCTTCAATAATCGTAGAGGAGACCCCTACTCAGAGCAGTTAAATGACCAAATGCCTATTGGAATAAACCAGGCTACTCAGAGTAATGGAACAACTGAGATAGAGAGAACAGAAAATTCAGGAGAAACCATAGGGAAAATTTTTTGGCAAACTTCTATAAATGAACAAAGACCAAAATTAACAATAAAAATAAATGGTGTTTTGTTGTCTGGTCTGGTAGACATAGGAGCTGATGTTACCATAATTGCCCAGAATTTTGGCATCCATCTTGGCCTCTTCAGGAGGTAAATGTTCAACTGTTAGGAATTGGAACATTATCCCAAGTTAAACAGAGTGCAAGATGGCTCGAATGTATAGGCCCAGAAGGACAGAGAGGCAGATTAAAACCATATGTGGCTAACATAGCCATGAACCTGTGGGGTCGAGACCTGTTACAACAATGGAATACTCGGATTAACATCCCTCCAACCTCAGAAATAAATCATAAACTAGCACATGTTTCTGAGAGAAATATTAGAAGGTATTATTCTAATGAGTGGTCACCAGCCATCCATATTATACAAGAACACGGCAGAAAAACTGATGATCTTCCAAAGACACCAACAGCTCTACCTTTACAATGGTTAACAGACAAGCCTGTATGGGTTCATCAATGGCCTTTAACAACAGAGAAACTCCAGGCTTTAGAAGAGCTGGTAGAAGAACAGTTAAATGCTCACCATATTGAAGAATCTACTAGCCCATGGAATTCTCCTGTATTTGTTATTAAAAAGAAATCTGGTAAATGGAGAATGGTAACAGACCTTAGAGCAATTAACAAAGTAATTCAGCCAATGGGCTCTCTACAATCTGGAATTCCTTTGCCTACTCTGTTACCTAAAGGATGGCCTCTCATAGTTATTGATTTAAAAGACTATTCCTTTTCAATACCTCTACAAGAAAAAGACAGAGAAAGATTTGCTTTCACGGTGCCTACTTATAATAATTCTCAACCGGTTAGAAGATTTCAATGGAGAGTCCTCCCAAAGGGAATGTTGAATAGTCCAACCCTGTGCCAATATTTTGTACAACAGCCCTTGGAAGTGATACGTAAAAAATTTCCTAAATCTATAATTTATCATTATATGGATGATATTTTACTAGCTGACTCAAATGCAGATACTTTAGAAAGAATGTTTGAAAAAGTAAAGAAAATATTGCCTTGCTGGGGATTACAAATTGCTCCTGAAAAGATACAAAGAGGAGATTCTATTAATTATTTAGGATATAAAATAGAGCTATAAAAAATTAGACCTCAAAAGGTACAAATTAGGAGAAATTGCCTACAGACTCTTAATGACTTTCAAAGATTATTTGGGGACATTTCTCATCTACAAACTATTGTTGGGGTAAAAAATGATGAACTGAATAATTTGTTCAAAACCTTAGAAGGTGACAAGGACTTAAATAGTCCAAGAGAATTATCACCTGAAGCTGAGAAAGAATTGGCCTTGGTAGAAAAAAAAGTATACGAAGGACATGTAGATTGTATTGATCCAAAGCCGGATTGCATTTTGGTTATTTTTCCTTCTAGGCATTCTCCTACAGGAATAGTAAGGCAGAGAGAAGATATTAAAAATGGAATGGATATTTTTACCAAATAAACCAAATAAAAAATTAAAAACTTATGTGGAAAAAATCTCTGACTTAATTTTGAAAGGAAAATTGAGACTTAGTCAATTAGCAGGAATAGACCCAGCAGAAATTGTTCTACCTTTAACTAAAGAGGACATTGAAAAATTGTGGACAGAAAGTGAACCTTGGCAAAGAGTTTGCAGTAATTTTTTTGGGAGAAATTAACAGCAAATATCCTAAAAGCAATAGAATTGATCTTATCAAGAGAGCTGATTGGATCTTGCCTCGAATTGTATGTGAAAAACCCATATCTGGAGTTCGGACATTTTATACAGATGCCAACAAACAAGGAAAGGCAGGTTACAAATCAGAAAATTTAAGTAAAGTGGTTCAAAGTCCTTATAATTCAGTTCAAAAATCAGAATTGTATGCTATTCTGTTGGTATTAATGGATTTTTCAGAACCTCTCAATATAGTTACTGACTCTCAGTACGCTGAAAGAGTGGTATTACATATTGAGACTGCAGAATTTATCCCTGATGCTTCAGAATTAACTTCACTATTTATTCAATTACAAGATACAATCAGGGAAAGGAGTCATCCTTTATATATAACTCACATCCAATCCCATACTGGTCTGCCAGGCCCTCTAGCACAAGGTAATGATGAGATTGATAAATTATTGATAGGAAATGTGCTGGAGGCCTCTGAATTTCATAAGAAACATCATGTCAATAGTAAAGGTATAAAAAAAGGATTTTTCCATAACCTGGCAACAAGCCAAGGAAATTGTAAAGAAATGTCCTACTTGTTCCTTCTACAATCAGACACAATTACCAGCAGGATGTAACCCAAAGGGTATTCAGAGGAATGAAATCTGGCAGATGGATGTGTTTCACTTTGCAGAATTTGGAAAATTGAAATATGTACACCATACTATCGATACTTATTCAGGATTTCAATGGGCAACTGCTTTGAGTTCTGAAAAAGCTGATTCTGTAATCACTCATTTGCTGGAAGTTATGGCCATCATGGGAATACCTGCACAAATTAAAACTGACAATGCTCCAGCATATGTCTCTATTAAAATGAAACAGTTTTTTGCGTATTACAATATAAAGCATATTACAGGTATACCACATAATCCTACTGGCTAAGCAGATATAGAAAGATCCAACAGAACTCTAAAGGACATGATAAATAAATAGAAAGGGGTAACAAAAACCCCCAGAAATAGACTGCACAATGCTCTATTAACTTTGAATTTTCTCAATGCTAATGAGAAAGGGACAACAGCTACAGAGAGACATTGGTTAATAGAAAAAACAACAGAATTAAATCAGCCTATATACCTCAAGGATGTGCTGACCTCAGAATGGAAACCAGGGTATGTGTTACGTTGGGGACGAGGTTTTGCTTTTGTTTCTGCAGGAGAAGATAAGCTGTGGGTACCAGCAAACCTGATAAAAGTTCGATTTGAACAAGAGAGACTACTTAATTAGAAGAGGTGATAGTTCATCAACCAACATGACCATCCAGTTTAAACTCACTTATACCATTAATACATGCCTTTTCATTTAATCAGATGTAACTTGCCAAAAGGGGACCTCCCCAAAATTAGTCTGGGGGAAGGGTTTTTGATTTGTCTTTTAGGAGAATGAAGGCTAAGGAATCTGAAGAACACTGGACAAATGAGACAACTGAAGAAAAAGGATGAATCATCTGTCCCAGGAAAAAAGAGTAAAATGGCCTATTGGTATATCATCTACAAAATTTCATAAATCTTCCTAAATGTTTGTTTCTGCTCTTCTCTAAAAAATTAATACTCTTAGTCTTCTTGTAGTCCCAGTTCAATTAAAGCTTCAAGCTGATTTTGGAGTTGGAGAATGGCTTTCTCCTCCTTTAAACTCAAGCATGTTGTTAAAAGGAAAATGAAAACTCCCTGTATAATACCAGAAGAAAGAGCCATCTTCTGACATGGGACAGGAGAAAAACAAAATTAATTAAGGGACTATTCTATTACTAATCTCAATTCTTTGATTCTATTCTGATTCTTTATACTTTTCTTAAAGTATGAATTCTATATCAAAATTTACTATATATATATATATATATATATATATATATATATATATATATATTTAACTTTGTTAAGATAATAATGGTCATATAGAGTTCTAATTAATTCTAGAGAAAAGGCTTCGATTAGCTGCCTATACATGTCTTTGTGTTTGAGTCTCTTTTCAGTTTTCTGCAGGAAATCACGGCCAGGCCTAACATCAAATGAAATCTCCAGGAAGAAGATGGGGCCCCACAACGACAATTCCACGTGGAAAATAATATCACTAAGCTGACAAACATCATCTACAGATCAGGTTTGGACTACAAAGTGCTTAGAGCAATTCTGAGATGGCTAGCTGAGATGATCCAGTTTCAAAGACTACTTGAATAAGGACTTGAGATAAACCCTGAACTTTAGCATTATGGATAAAAAAGAATATAGTTATCTTTCCTAGAATTTGTTAATTAACCCAAAATTTTTCTTTTCAGAATAAAGATAACTTCACCCATACCCAGCAGGAAGCAATTTTAAGAATTCGACGCCCACATTCCCAAAGGTGTGGTGTGGGTTGGGTGGTTTTTTGGTCTTTTTATGGGTATTGGGTCTGGGATAGTTTTCATTGTTTAGGAGGGTTGGTTACAAGTTGTTGTTAAGGGATAGGAAAAGGGCTAGGCAAAAGGTGCTTGTTAAGAAAAAACAAAAAAAAAACAAAAAAAAAGACAATTACTAGTTTTAAATACTTTACATTCAATTGGATTGTTTTATATTGTATACAAATTATTATTATTGAGATTGAGATTGTTAGAATATACCATACACGTATTTCTAATCTTGTTGGAGATATTGTATTTATGCTATTCATTTAACAATGTAATGCAATTTGCTAATCCTTGAATGTTAGTATTACCAACTATTAGGATATATAGAAATGAAAATTAGTGGTTAGACATTACAATTGAACTTGTAGTCATATTAGGTGTGTTTTCAAGATCAAACAGATATATTTTAGATAGACAGGTCATCTTCAAACCCTTCAGAGATCTACAGAATATGGCATTTAAAATGTTTTAATAACTTAAGAATTTTTCTTTTTTGCTATGACTATGAGACATGACGGCTCCTGGCAGTACCAATCTACTTCAGAGAAAATATGGGCATTGAAGAAACTGCATATGGAGCTAACTTTCATTGTGGCAAAAGTTAGCCACTGGACAACAAAGTATCCTCGAATCAACTGCTGACAAACAGGACAGACAGGACATGAAACCAAGGACTACCAATTCTTGCCAAAACAAGTGTGGTTGTGGCTTTAACAAAAGGCATCTTCTGAAGCCAGGACAATATGGCACCATCCCTGAAGTGAGTGACCTTTGCAATCTGTAAAAGGTACCATGCCCTTTTCTTCGAAGGCAGCTGAACAGGGAGTGGGCCAATGGCTTCTGATGTGTAATGGAACAGCAGATGAAACAGTTATTCTTGAAGAATAACTAAGCTCATCCCTCTCAATAGTAGACTGGCATTTAATAGAGGGATGTGGAGAAGAACAGGATACCAAGATGAAGCCACATAGACACAGCCAAGAAAAATGGACAGCTGAATTTGAAAAAAAGTCAATAATTTCCAGAATTTAAAATCCTGAATCATGACATGACACTAATGGAATTCAGGTGTTTCTGGTACATGGACTACTCTCACCAAATGTGAGGTCAAACTGTTGACCTTGTATACATCCTAGTTCACAAAAGAGTCTGTCAGATACGCTAAGCCTGTAGGCTGAATGTGATGCCCGAACACTGCAGAGAACCTCAGGTGACTGTCCAGGCAGCTGGCTGTTTCTGTCAACTCACATTTTTTTTTTGGAAGCTGCTTGCATGCACTTCTTGTTTTATTTTTATTAGGTAGTATTATTTCCTTCTTGGGTCTCTGTGGGAGTTGAAGATCAGTTAGTTATAGTTATAATTATCTTTGTTAAGGATTTCAGAAAAACTCACTAAGAGCTGTAAGTGTATAAATTTGAAAGACGTTATAAGACAGTTCTGTTAGCTATATAAGTTAGGATAAAAAGTGAATCAGGTACATTCTGGACTTACCAAAATAGGATAGATAATGGAATTATTTTCTCTGTATTTGTCAAATGCAAATGGACTAGACATTGTTTAGGTATTTATTGTTTATATATATGGTATATATAGTTACTGTACTTTTGTATATAGTTTTTTTATATTAGTTATAACTTTTTCCTTTTTTTCTTTTTATTAAAATAGAAAAGGGGAAATATAGTGATATTTTATTTGTATTGAAATGTGATTTTATTTGTATGTCAATAAAGTTGCCTTGAGGTCAGAGCAAGCCAGAGCAGAAGCTGAGCAGTAGTGGGGCATGTCTTTAATCCCAGCACTTGGGAGGCAGAGCTAGGAGGATCTCTGTGTGTTCGAGGACACAGCCAGCATGGCAGACACACACCTTTAATCTCAATACCAACCATAGAAGACCTGGAGTTCTGTACAAACAGGCAGTGATGAGAAGGTCATGTGGCTGGGTTTACAACCAATGAGAAAACAGAACAGAAAGTCTTTATATAGACAGGACACACAGAAGTAGGTCTCTTGCAGAGAGGAAGAACCGCAGAAGCAGTGAAGGGTAAGGTTTTCCTCTCTTGCTCTGACCTCGTGGTTTTTAACTCTGCAATCAGTTCTGTGTTTCTTATTTAACAAGCTGGATACATCTACAGATGAACCTATTTCCTCAATCATATCTTCAATGCCAAAGATTCTCTCTTCCATCTCTTGTGTTCTGTTTGTTATGCTTGCATCTGTAGTTTCTGTTTACTCAGATTTTTCATTTCCAGTATTCCCTCAGTTTGTGTCTTTTATTTTTTTCAACCTCTATTTTACTTTTCTAATCTTGAACTATTTCCTTTACCTGTTTAATTGCTTTTTTTTTGCGGGGGGGGGGGGCGTCTGTATTTAAGGGATTTATTGATTTCTTCCAATTTTTTGTTTCTTTTTCTTAATTTCTTCAGGGAAATTTTTCATTTCCTCTCTAAAAGCTGTCATCACCTCCTCTTCCTCCTCCTCCTCCTCCTCCTCCTCCTCCTCCTCCTCCTCCTCCTCATTCTTCATTTTTTCAAGACAGGGATTGTCTGTGTAGTTTTGGTGCCTGCCCTGGATCTTGCTCTGTAGACCAGGCTGACCTAGAATTCAGTGATCTGCCTGGCTCTGCCTGGCTCTGCCTGCTTAGTGCTGCAATTAAAGTAGTGTGCTACCACCACCCAGCCTCTCTATTAACCTTTTTTTTTTTTTTTAACATTTTAGAGCTTTATTAGGAGAGAGGGAGGGAGAGAAAGAGAGAGAGAGAGAGAGAGAGAGAGAGAGAGAGAGAGAGAGAGAGAGGAAGAGAGCACTCTCAATCATCCTTTTAAAGTCAGTTTCTTCTGCATTGGTATGTTCAGGTCTTGCTGATGTGGTACTACTAGGTTCTGATGGTGCCATATTGGTCTTTATGTCATTGACTGGTATTTTTGCACTGGTGTCTACCCATCTCTTCCTCCACTCAGTGCAAGCGGTGTCTGTGTCTGAGGGAGCCTCTCTTAGTCTGATTGATACTCTTGGTCCAGTGGAAGGTTTTGGTCTAAATGGTGCTGATGGACTTTGTGTCTTCAGGAGCATCTCTTAGTCTAATGGGCTCTGGTGGGCTCTGTCTCAAAAAGCAGCTGTTTCCTATTGTTCCCTAATTGTAGCAATTACATTTTAAACATAAGTGGACTCCAAAATCATGATGTACTAAGATTACCTTTCTATAGAATTTTTAACCTATCAATCCTTACTATTAAAAGTTTGAAGCTATCACTTTTTACAGATTTTACAAATTTTAATCTCATCCAATAAACTTAACTATCCTGAGATTAAAAATATTTTAAACAATGGTTTCAATAAAATGTTCAAGACCAGAGTGAAATGCTTTTTTATTTCAATTCATTTATTTTACATCCCAACCAGGTTTCTCTTTCCTCCTTTCCTCCCATTCTCTCCTCCTATCTCTCCTCTGCCCCACCTCAATCCACACTTCCTCTGTTTCTGTTCAGAAAGGAGTAGGTATCAACATAGCATGGCATATCAAGTTGTGATAAGACTAAGCACCTCCCCTTGTATTAAGGCTGAAAGGTAGTCCAATATGTGAAATAGGTTCCCAATTGCCCATCAAAGCTTTGGAGACACCCTTTACTCCCATTGTTAGGAGTCCCACAAAAACTACACAACTATTACATATATGTAGATGGCGTGGGATCCCTGGTTGTTGGTTTGGACTGTGAGTTCCTTTGGGCCAGGCTAGCCATTTCTGTGAGGTTTCTTGTGATGGCCTTGATACCCCATGGTGCCTACCATCCTTTCTCCCTCTCCTGTGTAGCATTCTCTGATCACAGTCTGATGTTTGGCTGTGAGGCCCTGTATCTGTTTCCATCAGTTAATGGATGAAGTCCATGAAAAATGTCTCATGACAATTGGGGCAGACACTAATCTGATCACAGGAGATGTCCAGTTCAGGCTATGTATCCATTATTGCTATTAGTCTTAGCTGGGTTCATCCTTGTAGATCACCATGGATAAATTTCAGAGCTCAACAACAATACAAACTACAGAAAGCCTACAAACTCATGGAAACTGAGCAACTCTCAAATGAATTACCACTAGGTCAAGGAAGAAACAAAGAATTTAAAGACTTCCTGGAATTCAATGAAAGTAATACACAGGGGTTGGGGATTTAGCTCAGTGGTAGAGCGCTTGCCTAGCAAGCGCAAGGCCCTGGGTTGGGCTTCAGCTCTGGAAAAAAAAAAAAAAGAAAAGAAAATAGTACACAGCATACCCCAACTTATGGGACACAATGAAAGCAGTGCCAAGAGAAAAGTGTATAGCTAAGTAGCTGCATAAAGAATCTGGAGAAATCTTATACTAACAATTAAACTGTTCTCCTGAAAGCTCTAGAACAAAAAGAAACAAACACACACAAGAGGCAGGAAAAGATCCAAACGACCTAAAAGGCAGAGAGAAAATTTTAAATTAACAAAATCAGAAATTAAATGGAGGACATATCAACAGACACTATGGAAATCCAATCATTAGGTGATACTTCAGAAACCTGTGTTCCACAAAATTTGATAATTCAAAAGAAAAATAAATACCTTGATAAGTACCACATAGCAGAATTAAATCAAGATCAGACAAGTGATTAAAATAGACCTATAACCCCTGAGAAAATAGGAGCAGTCATTAAAATTTCTCAATCAAAAAAACAAAACAAAAAAGCCCAGAGTCAGATGGTTTCAGTACAGAATTCTACCAAAATTTCAAAGAAGAGCTAATACCAATATTCCTCAAATTATTACACAAATAAAAATAGAAGGAAAACTGTCAGATTCATTTTATGACCCACATTTGCCCTGATACCCAAAACCGCACAAAGATTCAACAAAGAAAGAGAATTAGAAACCGAATTTACTCATGGCATTCTTATGGTTTGACCATGCAGATCAGCCAATCAAAGAATTTTTCAAGTTTCAAAGTAAATCCAATTTTTGTGCTGGGCAGATAGTCTAGTTAGCAAAGCCTTCCCTTATAAATATGTGAACTTGGATTGAATTTGCAGAATCCATGAAATAAACAAACAAAACCACTTAAATATACATACCCATGCATGCACACATGTGTGCACACATAAACTTCCTGTGCACACACATGCATATACATATATACTCAAACACATGTACACAAAATCCTGTAAACTTTGGGCAAGATATTGCTAATCAAATATTATCTGTGGCAAAATTATAACACTGAGGCTTTTAATGTTGTCTACTAAGCACGACTAGAATTTTTCTTGATTTGTCATGCTCTAAATAGGCAAGGACTGATTGAAAAGTAAAGCCACAGCCATTTAATATGAGTCACAGATATTATTGCATTGAACAAGATGCGCTAGAACATTACAACGTTTGATGTCTCTGCTGTGGTAAAGACAGAGACTATTAGGAATATAAGCAAATCTGGATACCACCAGAGTATGAATAGCTTAGTGAAAGAGAGACGGCTAGGATTACTATGCTAGAGGCTTGAAATTCATGTAATTTAAAGTAGCCAATAACACTAAGATACAACACTAGTACACATAAGTCTCTGTTTTGTGTATATATGTATATATTATTTGATTCTTTTGCTGTTGTTGTTTCTAACATGGTCTCATGTAGCTCAGGGTAGCCTTTAGCTTGTTATGTGTCTAAGAATGATTTTAAATTCTCGATGCTTCTGACAACCACATCACTAGAGTGGGAAGTTCTGCATGTGCTATTACTCTGGGTGTTTGAATATTTTCTACTAAAGGGATATAATAATTTAAAGTTGATACATATTTTCCTTTCATTGAAATAGATTTTTTTCCTCAAAAAATATGTATTGATTATGAATTTCTACTATCTCTACTCCTCCCAGTTTCTCCCCATCTTGTTTCCCATCAGGATGAAATCTCTTTTTCTCTTTAGAAAACTAGCAGGCTTCTAAAGGATAATAACATGTTCTATATTATACCATAATATACCACACTATACTGTATTATACTGCATATTGCTATGCTATGCTATACTATGTTAATAATACATTGGGAGATGGCAAAATATCACAGCTCACACAAATAAGCTATATCAGGCTCATGGAGGCTCACAGAGATTAAAGCAACAATCAGGGTGCATGTCAGAGTCTAGGCTATGTCCTCTGGGTATATTTTAGGATTGTGTAGCTCAGGGTTTTTGTGGGACCCCTAGGAGTGGGAGTGGGTGTATCTCTGACTCTTGCCTCTTCTTGTGGCCTGTTTTCATCCTACTGGCTTGCTTTGTATAGCTATGATATGAGGGTGTGTACCTAGTCTTTTTGTAACTAATTCTGTAACATCTGCTAGACGTTCCTGTGTGGCCTGCTCTTTTCTGAAGGTAAATGGAGGAAGAGTGGATCCAGAGGAGAGGGAAGGCTGGGGTGAGACGAACCGGGAGGAATGCAGGGAGGGGAAACTGTGGTCAGGATGTAACATATGAGACAAAAATAAATGTAAAAATATTTAAAAAGAAATACAAGAATGAAATACAATAGAAGAAAAAAAGTTAAAGAAGAGAAGAACCCTGACACAATATTATGAGACAAAGGAATGCCAAAGATGCTATTGAGTTGTTTTTCTGTAGGACATTTGCTGCTCGACATGCAACCTACCCTGAACAGTAGTTTGTTTCTCAGTGAGACTTCTTTGGAGAAAAATTAATTTTTATTTGCAAGTGGCTATCCGTTGGAGAGAGTTTCTGAGTTAGGGGTGGGTGATGGAGGAATGAATGTCTTTCTGTATGCTGCAAATATGTGTTTCACTGATTGGTTGATAAATAAAGCTGTTTGGTCTATGGCAAGGCAGCTTAGAGGCAGGCAGGAAATTCACCCTCCTTCAGATGACTTTAGTTTATATCAAGTTAACATAAAACTATCCAGTGCTGGGCATAAGGACAAATATTTAGAATGTAGTTACAGATTATTCTGGTTAGTAAGTGGTGGTTGTAGATTCTCCTCCAAGATCCATGACTTCACTAGCCCTGGATAGTTGTTAGATTTCCAATAACAGACATGATTTCTCTTGGTATTCAGGTCTTAAGTTTAATTAGGAAGTCGTTGTTTACTACCAAGGCATGCATGCTACTGCTTTACCTCTTTTTAATGTGTCATGCCATGCTTATCTTCGTTGTGGTTACATGGGCATCGTAACTGGGTAGGAATGTTGGCTGATACCCTTCTTTGGAAGCTTGTATGACATTTTCTGGTATCATGGAAGCTAGTCTTTAGAGAGGTGACTTCCAGGGAAGTTACAGCTTCAAGGCCTCTGGACCATGTTTCTGCAGTTAATGGTGTCTTCAACAATAGGGCCTTATCTTCCACCTCTGTGAACAACCAAGCGTGGTAGCAATAGCATGTTACATTTTGAGAGTCTCATGGATGGTCTTGACCAACAACTTGTAAGAGGAATTCTGATGACTTGTGTTGAGATTTTAGTAGTCTTTGACTCATAAGAGGGGGCCACTGTAAGCCCAGATGGAAAATTTTCATTTAAGCTATATATGTAAACTCACTTACTGGCATATGTATATATGTTGACCTGACACACCTAGAAAGAGGAACTCAATTGAGGAATTGCCTCTATCAGATTGGTCCATGGCCATATCTGTGAGACAGTTTCTTGATTGCTAATTTTGTTAGAACAGCTCAGCCCACTGTGAGTGGTACCATCCCTAGGCAGGTGGGTCCAGACTATATAAGAAATGTAGTTGACCAAGCTAGAGGAAACAAGACAGTGAGCACTATTCCTCCATAGACTTTGCTTCAAGTTCTTGCTTCCTGGGTCCTTCCTTTGTTTCCCTGATGATGTACTATAACCTTAAGCTGAATAAATTAATTTTTTTCCTAAGATGCTTTCAGTCATGGTGTTTTATCACAGAAAAAAGAAAAGAAAGAAAGAAAGGCAAACTAGGACAGTTTCCAACATATTTTGAAAGAGCAGATGATTCCAATCTTGCAAGCCATTTAAAGCTGGCTCTTATAACTAAGATATTTCATTTTATTGTGAAAATATATACCTTTTTTGTACTAGAACATGAGGACATGGGCAAATATTTCATTGTCTATACAAAAGGAACAGTGATCTTAGTGGAAGACTGTAGTCAGAACAGTGGACCATGGATTCGTTTTCCTGTCTTCTAATTTTCCTGTTTTAGGGCCAATGAATTCAGATAGACTACTTATTTTTCCATTTGTTTAAATTGGCTTTGCTTTGTATTTAATTTCTGAATTGTAGAACATTTTTAAGTATTATAATTTAAAATGAAATAAACTCAATATTTTTTTTTAAAGGAAATTCAAAGAGAGACAGAAAGAAGGCAGGAGGAGCCTCCAGTCCACTGTCCAGGGAGTAGCATGTAATGGCACACTGTAAAGCCATGGAAATCATGGCAACAGATAGATGAAAAGAAATGGGCTGAGTTTAAATGTAAGAGCTCATCAGTGGAAAGCCTGAGCCAATGGTCAGTTTTAATTAATATAAGCTTCTGTGTGTTTACTTGGGGGATGAGAGTAGGAGACATTTGTCCTAAATGCTAGTCAGCCAGGACACAGAAAATCTTTAGCTACAGATGAGGAAATATGTCCACTTTGCTCAGCTCCTAGACCCCAAACGGTTGCTAATACATGTAAGCCCAGTTCAAGATACCACAGTCTGTATGAGTTCATGTGAACTTTGCACAGTTGCTTTAAGGTGGCCTTGTTTTCTTGGTGTCCTCCATCCCATTTGGCTCTTACACTCTTTCCACTTCCTCTTCCTTGAAACCCGAGGGGACAGATCTGATGGAGACATCCATTTGAGGGGTGTGTGTTCCAGTGTCTGCAACTCTGTGAATACTCCCTGGCTGTGGTTATTTGTTCTCCTCTGCTTCAGGAGGAAAATGTTTTGATGAGGGCTGAGCACGAAACTGATCTGCTTCCCTGGCTGGTCTGGTAAAATATTCCCAGGAAATGCCTGCTAGTGTTGGGGATTGGTATATTCTTAAGGTATACATAGGTATGTTATTTTGAAATACATAATTCTTTTCCTACTGTAATGGAAAAAGAAACTCCCTTTTGTTCTAGGCATCTGTACCAAATAGCTGTTTGTCACTGGTTCAAGTTCCTGAAATTAAGTTCTCTGCAACCTTGACCCTTTATCCCCCCACTCAGAAATGTACAGCTGTGACCATCTGCTGCTGCTTTGGCTTCTGTAACTTGCTGAAGCAGACATTCCAGGACTGTTTTGAAATCACCTTGGCCATTTAATCTTGGCAGAACAGAACAGCCCATTATAAGACCTTCCTGTACTTGCACCTACATGACATGTCTGTTGACTTGGGCTATAAACAGTATCCTTGCTAGTAGCCTAAATATATTTTGTTAATTATAGTCTTAAATAGTGTGTGTGTGTGTATGTGTGTGTGTGTGTGTGTGTGTGTGTGTGTGTGTGTGTGTGTGTGTGTGTATTGATGGGGGGGGTTCTTTTCCAAGATGTTCAAATTCCATAACAATACAATCTGTTCTGATTGTAGTTTTCCCTCTCACGATTCCTCCCAGCTCCTCCTCACCTCCTCTCCTCACCTTCTCTCTCACTAGAAACAAATAGACAGCTAGAAAATAATAAAATAAGATGAAATAAGAGGAAACCAGGATAGACACTGTGTATGTGAAAGCTTTATCTCTGCATCTGTCTATGTCTCCGTGCTTTTTCTTTGGGTCTTTTTCTTGTTGGTTTTGTCCTTCATTGACCATTTCTAAGGGACCAACATTTATAATCATCATAATCATTGTTATCATCATCATCTTTATGATCTGTGTTCACCATAATGGTCTGTTACTATCTTAAGTATCAGGAAAGTAACAGCTGAGAACCAAGATTATGACTCATACTATGAGTAACTGAGCCCTCTATCATGTATATTGCTCTCTGGATTCTTGAATGGGTTACAGTTGCATTGGTTTCTTATTTAATAAAACACTCAAAAGTTATAAGGGTAGATTTATTTATGGCTTTAAGAAATTTCCAATTATTCAGTGAGATGAATAATATAACCGAGAAAACTGTGTAAGTGTGTTTATCCATGGTTAATATATTATAGTAGAAGTTAAATGTTTTAGAAATGGGATGTACACAAATGAAAGGACTTGTCTTAAATCAGTTGGAGTGGTTTATGTGAGTTTTTTAAATGATGGTCTTTGTGTATTTATCATAATTGTCAGAAGGTTAAAGCAACTTGTAGTAAGTCCTTTTAAATTTTTTGTTATTTATTTACCTATTTATCTATTTATCCCATACTTGTTCTACAAATTATTGAATGTACTTATTCCTGTATTTTATGAACACATATACAAAATTTAATGCACTATTGCTGTCATGTCATAACCAAAGACTTCATCACTAAACATCCCCCTCTCTGGTGTCCCAGGGAATAACCCATGGTTCTCTCCAAGATTACTAAGAATGATAAGTTGTTCTAATAAATGTACAACAAATTTATGAATGTATTCACAGCTTATACCTCACACTGAAACATAAATAAAGACTATATATATATATGAAGAAGTATTAATAAAGGTACACATTTATTGACAGTGATCAAAGTTAATTATAATAATTCATGACAGTGTAAATGATTTACTTTGAAAAGGCTCTAACAGCAATAATGCTTTATGAGTTTCTCTTGTCTGGCATATTTCTCTTTATATTGGCATATTACAAAAATAATAAAACTATTTGAAAGATATTTTTAATTCTTTTGTTACGATTTTTATGATTTTAGACCTGTAACTTTATAAATGTGTGATTTTAGCTGCAAGTCACTAAAAGACATTAGACTTCTGCTAAATATAGGTCATAAATACAGACTTGTCATTGGAAGTAGAGTGAAATCTCAGATGGATATTCTACTTGATCATAACTATGGAAAGACAATATACTTTCTCAGAAAACCCATGCCTATTCCTGAGACCAGGAATTTTGGTGAAGTTTTGTGGTAAAAAGTTAATTCTAAAAAGTCCATTATGTGACATTCTGCTTTGCAGAAATCCCAGGTATGGTCTCGGTGTGTCAATCACTACCTCATTATAATGTAGCATAGAATAGAGCTCTCTTTCTACACTTAGCTGCACATTCATTTCATTTAGGGGAGTGATAACGAGCCCCATTTTCACAATCAGATTTATCATGAACATTTTTCTTGTTTTGAATAAGAAGCTGGTACTTGAATGTGACCCTCATTACCTGTAGCTGTGTGGGCTTTACGGCCATTGTTCCAGAGCAGTGTCTGAGAGCTTCTGCCTCCCAATTTTATGGAAACCTAATTTTTGTTTCTGGCTTTGTCCTCTTTCATTTTTCTATATAGCAGGTGGCATCAGGAACAAGATGCAAAACCAAAGAACATAAGAGGACCCTGGGCTAGTCAAGGAAGGCTCATTTTTCTGGCTATTTTGAACTGCCCTGTTATTAGGAAAGCTTCTCAGCTTGTCCTTTCACACACTGTAGAGTCTATTACAAGTTATACTCACACATTGAAGGAGAAGGGTTGTTAGCAAATGCCCATATGGAAGAAAAGTTCTGGAACTAGTTTTCCTGGTTCCAATTTAAGTTTAACTTCATATAAGTTCTCCTTGCAAAAAAATACATCTTTGGTGCACTGATTTGCTCCCATATGCCAGCTTGTCCTTGCATTATGTAGTTATGTAGAGTTAGTATAAGGAATCAACTGTGTGTGTATGTGCATGTGCGTGTGCGTGTGCGTGTGCGTGTGCGTGTGTGTGTGTGTGTGTGTGTGTGTGTAATTTAGAGTGAGTGAAAACAGTCATACAAATGTTCAAGGGTTAATGCTCATTATTTTTCATTACCATTGTTTTAAGAGCTGCCTCTGTTAGGAAATGGGATCTAATACACAAAAAGTGTAAGGAGACAGAAGAAAATTCCAAGGCTTCAAAGATCACTGATTTACTGAGAAATTAAAGATCATTATGGAAAAGAATTACAGAGAAATGGAATAGAAGGCAGAGAATTGCAACACTCTCAAATAGCAATGTATACAGATAATGAACTGTAGTGGGTAGCCATTCCAGCCTTGGCCTGGAAGTTCCAAGCCCCATTGAGGCTTTGGTAATGGTCACGCCTACAAGGCAGGGCTGGGAGAGGACCCTGAAGACCCAGGATGAAAAGGAGAGGCCTCTCTTGGTTCCAGGACCCTGGATGCTGGAGGAAGAAAGAGCAGAGTTCTCCAGAGAACACCGCCAGACTGAGCCATACCTTTCCCAGACCCTGCAACCTATCCCTTCATTTGTAAGCTACCCCACAAAATAAGCATCTCTTTTAACTATGTGGAGTGGCCTTAATTTCACTAATAATGAACCATATGAGAAAACCTTCCCATAATGGAAGAGTGAGAAATACCATTAATTCTTGTTCACAGGAATGACTCAGTCAACTGTGAATTAAAAACTAACATATGTTTAGGGAAGCATAGAATATACATTGAGTTCAAGAAACCAAGTAACAGTTTAATATTTTAAACAGAGATACTTCATGAGAAAAGATTCATTGAAGAGACATTTTCATTAAAGATAAGATAAGTCACAATTATAGTAATAAGACAAAACTGTTGAGGAAAGGTGGATGCAGACTTTGAACAGCATTACCAATTTAACAATTATTTCAGAAGTTAAAATTAAATTACAAAATAAATCATAGGAAACAACTTAACTTTTCTCCAAATATTACTTTAGTGTTAATGAATATCAAATTATTGAGTAATTAATTTAGTGTCATTAGATGATACTTTGTGGTATGACAACTAAGGTGTTAGGTGTTGGACTATAAAACCTAAAACTAGAGAATAAATTAAAACGTACAAATAATGAGAACATAGATTAACTTCAGGGCAATATTTTTCAAGTTCCAATAAGAAAAAAAATGTAATTAGAAGAAATGGAAGTAGGAAAAGGAGAATTTAAGTAATTCTGTGTTTTGAAGTATACCAATATAGATATTATAGATAACTAATTGACAATTGTTATGTAGGAGACTAAAATTTCAAGACAACTCAGAGACTTCTGGTTTGTTCAGTTATATGTGAGAGCATCATTCATTGAGTTATTGAACAACAAACTGTGAATTGCATGTAAATATTCTCACTCATTTGATGTATTTGACTTACGTAATTTGCTGCCTAGATTGATATAATACATATTTTGTTGTCTATACATATCCTACGTGTAGTCTGTACATACCCATGGTGGTTAACTATAAAGAGGACATTTTAGTTCAACTAGTAGAAGCTGTATTTATCTCTAAGTGTTTTCCTGATAAATGTTCAAGAGTGTCTTAGTTGCTTAATTATACTCGTTTTCTTAAAAAATGCAAGTTTTATGATTTTCCCGTGTTTTATTTCAGACATTATGCTTTCAAAGGAATTTGATTTAACAAATTATTGAGGTTCACACTACTAGCAAAATCTCATAGTGAGGAAACTGAGGCACAGAGGAGCGACAGAGACCTCTTTGGGTCAAAGAAGTGGAGTCATTTTTCAAACTGAAGTCGGAAACTCAAACAGTCACGCTAAGCTATGGCTTCACCTTGCAACCAACTGAATCTTCAAAACTTTTCTTTTAGATTGGGTATTTGCTTGAATGGCAGTTTCTCCTTTTTGAGCTGTGTTACAGTTGATAAGAATATTTCTATTGATTGTGTAAAGGGCATGATATTATTATTTTGTTTAAATTCTTCAATGGGTAGTTTTTTAAACAGCTGACAATTTTATTTTCACATTGCACAATACAAGTGAAACTGTACTACTTTTTTTTTCTGGTTTTTCATTACAAGGATTCTGTGTGTAGCCCTCACTATCCCAGAAATCACTCTGTAGACCAGGGTGGCCTTAAATTCATGTAAATCCATATGTCTCTGCCGTCCCAGTGCTGAGATTAAAGACATATGCCACCACTGATCAGCTATCAATGGGGACTTTATAAAGTTTTAGCAGCTGAAATAAAGGAGTGCTAATCTTATTTTTCTATTATTTTTGAGATTATAAAATAATTGAATAATTTCTCTCTTTCTTTCTTCCAATCACATGTATCCCTTTGCACTCTTTCAAATTCATGGCCTCTATATTCATTAATTCCTCTTATAGGCAGATTTATTTTGTGTGTGTGTGTGTGTGTGTGTGTGTGTGTGTGTGTGTGTGTATCAGTGGATGTTTCTATATATAAACTACTTAGTCAAATAATGTTATTTGTACATATATTTTCTGGGCTGAACATCTGGTATTGGATAACCAATTGGTGGGCTTTTCTTTGAAGAAAAATACTTCTCCTGCTCTCTGTATTTGTTAGTGGATTTTAACTTATTTTTGGTTATTTTAATATATTTATAGTATAAATTATTCCTAAATGTTTTCATGATTCAAGGTTACTTAATTTATTGAATTAGAATTAAAAATATATTATGATAGATGAAGTGTAAGGTAACCCAGGATATGAAGTATTGAAATTGTATGTAAGATTTATTATTACTCATTAAATAAAACATAGAAATGCAGTGATGTGTAACAAACCTTGACACATAAAAAAATATGTGAATAATCGCTTTGTAAGTAGCACTTGGTAGTAAATAGTCTGTATTTTAATACTAGAAAGATTCTCTCACATTTTTCTACAAAATCTAAAACCTCAAAAGCTAACTTAAGTATTTAAAAGACACTCTGCCAGATTTCAAATGAGACATCTGATAATGAAAGGATTACAGCCATCTTCTATTCCAGAAAGCCTCAACTAATGTCTCCAACCAATAGGAGTGTGTGGTGTGTGTGTGTGTGTGTGTGTGTGTGTGTGTGTGTGTGTGCGTTTGAGGGGGGGGGGGGGGACTTCTGGTTCTAGTGGCAAAATCAAAGAAGTTTTAAAAGACTACTCTTTTTTTTTTTTTTTTTTTGGTTTTTCAAGACAGGGTTTCCAGAGATCCTCCTGGCTCTGCCTCCCGACTGCTGGGATTAAAGGCATGCACTGCCACCACCACCACCAGGCAAGACTACTCTTTAAGCTTCAGCTCCCTGCTAAATTTTCGAACACCACAGCTCTTAGCAGAGTGTTGCAGCAGAATAGAGTGAGATACAGCAATATCAAGAGAAACAGGTGTAGGAAGCCAATTTCCAAAGGATATGCAGGGAAAGGCCTTAATATGTCAACAAGAAAGAGGTGAGTGCTATTGGGATGCCTTAGAGAGAATCATGAGACTCCTGGCCCAGGAATTTTGGACATATGCCTGTTGCAGGCTTACTGAAGAAAGAAGTGAGAGGAGGGGAGGAGAAGTGGAGAGACAGGAGGAAGGGAAGAGAAGCAGGGAGGGAGGAAAGGAAAAGGGAGGAGAAGGAGGAAAAGAGGGGAGGAGGGGGAAAGGGTGAAATGGTAAACACTTAGTCTTTTCTTATTTGAGGAATTTTGGGCAGCTTTAACTCTACCAACCTAAACAGATTGGGATTGACTCTAACCAGCTGAGTGGACTAGGGTCCTTTCAGGTTTTATTGTGGTCCTCTACTAAAGGCATTTCTGAGTATGTGGTTTTCTGTAGTAAATTACAGAATGTAAGGAGGGAAGCCAAAAAGTGCATGGTCATTTAATCCTGTCTTTGTTATCATAGATTAGTATTATACTAGCCACAATAGTCAGAAGACCAGGTCCAAAGCCAAAGCTAATTCTACACATGGCAGAAGTATATAAATTTGAGGGGATGGTTGTAACAGGAAACTTAAAGAGTCTTATTAATAAAACTCAAACCCGAGGCCAGTTATTGGGGTGAATGCTGGAAGATCAGAGAAGCAGAACAAGCCACAGCTATCTCACCTTGCTAGTTCCTCAGGTGATCCTGTTTCCTCAGGCTGGAAGCTTCTGAGTCCTCCTCCTACACATGAATCTCAGCTGAACTGTATTGCTCCAAAGCTTAACTAACTACATGCTTTTTCCTCTTTAGTTCTTGGTCCTCATGCCTTATATATCTTTTTCTTTCTGCCCCCATTCCCTGGGATTAAAGGTGTGGGTCACTATGCTTAGCTGTTTCTAAAGTGGCCTTGAACTCAGAGATCTGGCTAGCTCTGCCTCCCAAGTGCTGGGATTAAAGGTTTGTACCACCACCGCCCAACTTCTGTTATGGTTTACTCTTCCCATTTTCTAGCCACCATTTCTGGCTCTGTTTTAGTGGCTGTCTGTTCTCTGGCCCCAGATATGTTTATTTTGGGGAACACACAATATTTCAGGGAACACAATTGAGACAAGGTCTCTCTATTGTGTAGCAGGAATCTCTCTGTGTCCTCATCCAAATGACACTCAGCTGAACAGCTGCTGGAAGCCTTAAAGCTTAACCAGCCAAAAGCTTCTAGTTTCTGGTCCTCATGCCTTATATACCTTTCTGCTTTCTGCCATCACTCCCTGGGATTAAAGGCATGAGTTGTTTGTATCCTTGAAAGCACAGAGATCCAGGAAGCTCTCTGTCTCTGGAATGTTAGGATTAAAGGCATGTGCTACCACTGCCTAACCTCTAGGTGTTTTTTTGTTTGTTTGTTTGTTTCCAGCCAAAATAATGCCTTCATGTGTGTCTTCTTCTTTCTTTTTTTTTTGGCGGGGGCGGGGGGTGAGACAGGGTTTCTCTGTATAGCTTTGTGCCTTTCCTGGATCTTGCTCTGTAGACCAGGCTGGCCTCGAATTCACAGAGATCCACCTGGCTCTGTCTTCCGAGTGCTGGGATTAAAGGCGTGTGCCACCATTGCCCAGCATTTAAAACTATTTTTTTTTTTTTTTTGGTTCCTCTATGTTTAATATTGTGGTTGTTCTGTTCTCTGACCCCACATAAGTTTATAAGTGTGCACAATATTTTGGGGAACACAATACCATTACATTTCCCCTTTTTTTGTCTAAAATTTAAAAAAAGGCTTATAACCAATACAAGAAAAACTATCCAATAAGTATATACAATAATACAGTCAATAATTACATTAACAATGTCTAGCTCACTAACATTTGACAGGTTCAGACAAAAAACTCCATTATATATCATTATATATATTAACAATGTCCAATCCAGTAACATTTGATAAACTCAGACAAAAAATTTTCACTACTTATCCTATTTAAAACAAGTAGTTCCGTTTTTAAAAGTAGATGTGATAATTGACCTTTTTATCTTATCAAAGATCATGTATATTTGTTCCAAAATATATAAAAACATAGCCTGCCTTGTGTGTGTAATATTACTTGTGTGTATATGTGTTCAAGATTGACCATTTGTTGTTCACTAACCAGTCAGTGTGCTTTTCTGTGAGAAATGCCATTCCTCCTACTGACAGCATTCCTGGGATTCCTACAGTTCTTGGTGTAGAGCTGAGTCATCTTGAGCTTCACCCAGTTCCCTGTCATCCCTCTTCCACATTAGCATGTCTATTGCTGTCCTCCCTGTTCAGGTTCAAGCTTGGTGAGCTCTTAATTCCATTAGCTTCTTAAGTCTTTCGAATTCACGTTCTCCCTCCAGATGGAATGCTGTAATCCAAAGAAAGAGCTACACTGCACCTGTAATATTGTGCTTTTCTAAACTAACAGACTTTCTCAATTATTTGGTCATTCTTTGCTTTAACTCTACTTAAATGCACAGAAACAGTCAGAATACAAATGATTAACTATGTTGTAGCACTTAATAAGTAACTTCAATAATAGCATGCATTCCAAATGAAATAATTTTTCCTTGATGCTGCTAATTTAAAAATAATGAGTAATAAAATGATGTGAGATTTCTCTTATGAAAATGTCTAAATATTTTCAATTCACAAAAGATGCAAATTTGTCAAACTTCTACATTTCCTTCTACATTTTATTAGTTAATGTATTTTGGTAATACACTTATAGAGAAATAACAATGTAAAAGAGTTTGTGCATTAACTATTTTCACAACTATCATCTTATAAATACATACTAGATATATTTCATAGCTGTCAACCTGATATTACAAAAAGAGAAAAAATATAAGTAATAAGCAATAGGTGTTATCCAATTCTAAAAATTATTTAAAATGACAATTATCATTATATCGTTTAATTAAGTGTATTTTTAACCAGGTAAGAAGATAATTTGTGTTCTAAATTACTTATTTTAATGTCAAGGTTAGCAATACAATGTAATTAATAATAAACTGGTTCTAATTTACAGGATTGGTATATAGAAATATGCAGTCAGAAGATTTCCTGTGGTCGGGACAAATCTTTCCCACTCGTGTCCCCAAGTAAACACACAGAGGCTTATATTAATTATAACTGCATGGCCATGGCTCAAGCCTTTTGTTAGCTGGCTGTTATATCTTAAATTAGCCCATAACTATTAGTCTGTGTATTGCCACATGTTCCATGGCTTTAACTACATCCCATTACATGCTGTTCCTTGGTCAGATCACTGGCTTCCCCCCTCCAATCTTCTTCCTGGCCCTCTCTTTGAATCTCCTGCATGCCTCTAAGCTTCCTTGCCATAGGCCAAACAGCTTTATTTATCAACCAATCAGAGAAACACATATTCACAGCATACAAAAAGACACTCCCATCAGAGATGTAATAGAATGTATGTTGATTTTATTAGATTCTTTGACCAAATATCAACACTAATGTAAGAAATGACACTCACTAAGGAAAATTTCAGCTTATAATTTACCAATGGAAGATTATTTTTTTCTTAGTTATATTTTATCTCATACCAGCACATGGAAAAGAATGCTGTATGGTGGTCTATGTGACACATTGTATGATTGATTTATTTGTGTTTAAGCAACATTGCACCATATGATGGAAAAACTGAAGAGGGAACATGAATGTACAGTTTCAAATGCTGAGATCTCACCTTTAGGGGTGAAGTAATAAAAGACAAAAACCAGATTCTATTGAAGCCAATGGACTCTATATTAGGAAAGCAGAGCAAAAGGATATAGGTGGAAGAGGATATAGGAGGAGATATTGCAAGCATCGCCAAGAAATGATAGGGTTCAGAAAGCATGATAAAATATGCATTTATAAACAATCACAGGGGACAATATGAGAGAGGTAGTCCTCAAAAATAAAACCATGCAAACTGCTCATGATTTTGTTTAAAGGAGTTTGATCATCTGATGAGTACAAAGGCAATTTGTTTGATATTGTAAATTTTCTTAAATATAGAAAAAAATTCTAGTATATTATTTTGAAATAAACATTGAAAAAGTATAGTTATGTAAGAATCTTGAGCTATAGATTAGGAGAGTTTTACTTTGTCTCACATATTATTTTAATGTGAAGGAGATAGTGAATTATCACTGTACTGGTTGAATGTTACAAAACAAATAGGAAGCTTAACATAAAGTACAGAAAACTAACAAAGCAGTCTCCCAGAAGCCAGAAGTGTAAACATTAGGTTTTTTACACAGAGAATTTTTTTTTTTTTCATGAATTAAGGAAGGCAACTCTAAGGTCAGGCATATTCAGTGGAAAATGTTTGGAATCTGAAATCCTGGAACCATCAGGCATTCAGTGGGATGTCTTCATCAAGCCCCACCCCTCAGAGATGAGAGAGCTGTTGGGAGAGGAGGCAAGAAGATTAGAAGAGACAGTGAGGATAGAAAACAGCAGGGAAACAGACAGGACAGGATGCACACACATAGGAACTCAGAGAAAGTATGGCTGCAAACACAGGGCCTGCACAAACCCAGACTAGATGTTGTCCCAACATTGACAAAGAAGGTTGGATACAGGCCCCACCCCAATCCAGAAGCTCTCTGCAAGTGTCAACCTCCTACTAAATAAAAAAAAAGAGTTCTCCAGTGGAGTCTCACTGAGTATTTAAAGCATACTTAAGGGCAGGTCCCATGCCCAAAAGTAGATGGCTAAAACAATACAAATTCAGTTGTATTTTTGGAGACTTTTTGTCTCATAATGCTTAATTGGGCATTTTTCACTTTATTGGGCTTTTTATATATATTATAGTTTTCAGTTTTGTAGATTTGTGTGTATGTGTGAGTATGTGTTTCATATACTTATTCATTTTTTTCTTTTTCCATTTTTTTTTCATTTTTCTTTATGTGCCTGCTTCTCTTCTGAAGAAGGACTGAAAGAACACATGGAGTTGGATGGGTATGGAAGTGGAGAGAATCTGGGAACAGATAAAGCAGGGGAAATATCAATATACATAGCATAAAAATACCTTCACTTAAAAAAAGAAAGTGATATAACTAAAAAAAGAAGAAAGGCAAGGAAAGGAGAAGCTACTTGTCTGCTGAATTTCATTGTGACTAACTAGAATGAGTCTCTTAAATGCTAATCCTGTTTTTTTTTTTTTTTTTTTTTTTGTGTGTGTGTGTGTGTGTGTGTGTGTGTGTGTCAGTCCATGTGTGTGCATGACCAAATTCATCAAAAGATGAGGATGCAAGTTGGTATGCACTCAGAAGGATGCCAGAAGTCAACCTTGGATATTATTCTTCAGATGTTGTACACCCTGGTATTTGAGAAGTGTTTTTCCCTGGCTTGAAACTCATAAAGTATACTAGTATAGTGGTCTGATAGGTTCCTGTGTTTGACTACTTGGTCCCAGTTGGTGGAACTGTTTGGGAAGGATTAGGTGATGTATGCTTGTTGGAAGAGGTATAGCTTTGTTGAAGGAACTCTCTACGTGGATGGTCCTTGAACTTTGAAAAGCCTATGCCATTCCTAACTCTCTCTCTCTGTCTCTGTCTCTGACTCTCTCTCTGTCTCTGTCTCTCTGTCTCTGTCTGTCTCTCTCTCTTGCTCGCTCACATTCGCTCTTTTTCTCTCTCTGTCAGTCTGTCTGTCTCTGTCTCACTCTCTATCTCTCTGTTTCCTGCTTATAGATTTGATGCAATCTCTCAACTACTGTTCTAATGCTGTGTCTGTCTGCCTACTGTGATGCTCATTAAGATGATGTCATGGACTGACCCTCTGAAACTGTAACACAAATTTCTAAATGGTCTTTAATAAAAACCCAGATTTAGATATCAGGATGCAAACTGAAAGATCACAGAAACAGAGCAAGCTACAGCCACCATATCTTATGTCATCAATTCCTCAAGCTAAAGAGCCTCAACCAATAGAGCCCTAGCCCGATGAGCTTTCTCAGCCAAAAAGGCTTTCTTTCCTGTTTCCTCATGCCTTATATAACTTTCTCTACCCAGTCATCACTTCTGGGAATAAAGACATGTGTGCTTCCCAATCAAAGGCAAGAGATCTCAAGTACTGGGATTAAAGGTGTGTGCCATCCCTGCCTGGCTCTGTTTTTCTCCTAGACTGAGTAAATCTTATGTAGTCTAGGGTGGCTTTGAACTCACAGAGATCCAGGGAGAACTCTGCCTCCTGAGTGCTAAGATTAAAGGTGTGTTCCGCCACTGCCTGGCCTCTATTTTTAATGTAGTGGCTTGTTCTGTTCTCTGATCTTAGGACAAATTTTATTAGGGTGCAAAATATATAACCACAAGCTCACAGATAGCCATTCCTATATACAATATTTGGCTAATTATTTCTCCATAGCAATAGAACATCAGATAAGGAGATAGTGTGACAAGTGAATGAACTCTGAGATTTTACCTGTACTCAGTCAGCTATTGAGCAAAGGGAATGTTGGTATGTGCCATCACAAATAACACTTTTTCTTTAAGGATTTATTATTTATCATTTGAAAATATGTGTATGCATGTATGTGCGCATGTATAGGGAGAGGATATGCACACATGATTGCAAAGGGCAGTGACATGGGTTTCCTGAAACTAGTGTTACAGGCTTTTGTGAGCCACCACGTTAGTCCTCTCCAAAATCCATGGCTGAATGTTTTTTGCACAGATTCTGAGCATCAACTCCAGGTGCTCAGGCTTGTAGAGCTATCATTTTACTTACTTTATCCAAAATGCTCTTGAAATATCTTTTATTATTTTTTTATTTTATAAAATATTTAATTTTACATATCAGTCATGGATTACCCTGTCCTCCCTCCTCCCACCCACCCTTGCCTTTTCGCCAACCTACCCCCGATTCCCACCCCCTCCAAGGCAAGGACTCCCCTGGGGATTCAGCTCAGCTTGGTAGATACAGTTGAGGCAGATCCAGTCCCTTCTTTCCTTCACCAAGACAAAGCAAAGTATCTCAGTATAGGCGCTAGGTTCCAAAAAGCAAGCTCATGCACCAAGGACAGGTCTTGGTCCCACTGCCTGGTGGCCTCCAAGTTAATCAACTGTCTCACTTATCCAGAGGGCCTGATCCAGTTCCATGGGGGCTCCTTATCTATTGGCTCACAGTTCATATGTTTCCACTAGTTTGGCTTTTGTGCTTTTTCCAATCATGTTTTCAATATCTCTTGCTCACATAATCCCTCCTCTCTCTCTTGCCAATTGGACTCCTGGAGCTCCACCTGGGACTTGGTTGTGAATCTCTGCATATGCTTCCATCAGTCACTGGATGAGAGTTCTATCATGACAAATATAACAATTGAAAACAGCTCAGAAATGAAGTTGAAGAGTCTTAAGTAGCATGGCAGTTTATTAAATACATGAAAATTAGAGTCCACTTTTAAATGACTATCAGGGAGTCCACTGTGAGTCCTATGATTGTGCATCTCTACCAAAAGTGGTCTCATGTCCATGTTGGGTAGGTTCAATAACTCCAAAGCAATAAAGGCAATGCTTGAAAGATACAGGAAGAAAAAGAAAGAAAGAAAGAAGAATCCACAAAATAACATCTAAAATTAGAAAAGCAGCTGTGCACTGAACTGGTCTAAGCATGCTTAGACAGGCAGGAATGCAGTAGTGCCTGGGGTTATATTGCAAGAGTTCCTAAATATATGAATGCCCTAAGTTAATATGTGAGAGAATATTGGTAGATGATCAAACTTAGGCTGATCTATATATAACATTTTAAGGTCATGGTCTTGTTTAAGAAAATGTTCAGGATCCACTCACAAGTACATGGATATCACTAGGCAATGGTTCCAGCAGAAGAAATCTGGAAATACGGTTTGTGTACAGTGTTGATACAGTCCAAGGTAAACAGATAATTCTATTGTGCATTCAGTGATTTGGAGAAAAGTGGATTATTAAATTCATCTATTTGTATTTTGTACCACATGACAATACATTTGCTTTCATATTTTTTAAAATTGTTAACTGGATGATTTATTGCTTCAGATTATACATATTCAAATTGTTTGTGCTAGGTGTGGTGGTGCAGGTCTTTAATCCAGCACTTGAGAGACAGGTGGGTCTCTATGAGTTTGAGGCCAGCCAGTTCTACACATAGCATTCTAGGACAGCCAGAGAGCTACAATAGTATAGCAGGAATCTTAAAAGTGCTTACTAATAAAAACAAGCATGGAGCCAGGTATTGGGGCGAATGATGGAAAATCAGAGAAGCAGAATAAGCCTCAGCTACCTCACCTCACCAATTTCTCAGCCGATCCTGTTTCCTCAGACTGGAAGCCTCTGAGTCCTCAACCAAATGGATCTCAGCTGAACAGTTGCTCAAAGCCTAAAAGCTTAACCAGCCGGAAGCTTCTAGTTTCTGGTTTTCACACCTTATATACCTTTCTGCTTTCTGCCATCACTTCCTGGGATTAAAGGCTTGCTTTCTGAGATTTAAGGCCTGAGTCACTATGCTTGGCTGTATCCTTGAACACAAAGAGATCCAGGTAGATCTCTGCCTCTGGAATGCTAGGATTAAAGGTGTGTGCTACCGCTGCCTAACCTCTATGTTTAATATTATGGCTATTCTGTGCTCTGACCCCAGATATTTCACAATATATGCACAATATTTCAGGGAACACAATACCACCACAGATCTTTAACAATGATTAAGGAAAAAGGAAATCATGAATGAGAGAGCAATGAGGTATATGGAAGCATTTGGAAGAAGGAAATGGAAGAGGAATTGTGTAATTATTATCTCAAAAAATAAAAAAAATAGCTCAATTAAAATAATAAAGCTTGGAGAGTACACAGTTCATCCTTCCTCCTCAAGAAGTAAGTACTTGTTAAACAAGAGGCAGTGCTTCAGAGGAAGCTGCCTGCTGGTTAGTGAACTGCAGAGATGCAGCTTTTGTGAATCATCACACCTGCTACATTTGCTTTTAAGTCACTTATGTTCTCTGAATAATACCAGCAAACTCATTGGTTTACCAAGCTAGACAAAAGTGAAGTTGTGTCTTTATTCTAAAATCAGTTCTCTGTCTGTAGGGAAGTAATTGCACACATGTCCTCAGGAAAAGTCATGTAATAAGCAAGGCCTTATTCTGTGCAGGGCATACTGCATATAAACCTACTTGTTTATTCTACTGTAATATAATTATCAATAACAATAAATTCTCTGCCTTGGGAACCTGGGCTTTTCATACTGCACCCATCTCTTCTGTACATGGAAATTGCAGTTGGATTCAGCCCATGAAAAGGCATGGTGCAGTATAAATACATTGCAGAAACTGGAGACACAAACAACCTCAGTTCTTCATTACAAAATGTACCTGAACGGTTAGAGGTAGTTGGGTGATCTAATTCCCAGGTCTCTAAGATACCCTATCAGGACAGATTTGCATATCTGTCTCTTCCAAGTGGCTCCACAAGTGGAGTGTCTCACTGCAATACCCAGCTGCAGAGCACTGAAATAACTCGTGTTAGCTCCCTCATCCTTCAAATGGCATGTAAGCTTTTTTTTATGTATAATGGGTCCCTATCTCTCATGACTAATACAGCCATGTCTTAAAATAATAGCTTATTTTTCTAAAAATTGTATTAATGAAACACTTTTAAATACCTCATTTTAGAGATGAATGTTGGATCAGGAAGAGTTTAAATGATTCAGTTGATTACATAGTATAAATAAGATTTGAATAAGTATAGTAAGAAAATTAAGGTTTAATCCAAGAACAGTCACATATTTAAAACTATGTCTGATTCAATTTTCAAAGTTAGAGTCATGACAAGAATATTGAATTAGATTAATAACTTCATAATTCTTTTAAGAACAGCCCACTCACATTGTTTGCTTTAATATCTGTAGCAACACTGCATTGGAAATTTTTTTAATAACAAGTGTGGACTTAAGTGTGGTCAACCCTGGTCAATAGACAGTAATCAGGTAAGGTTTCCAATAATATTTATGATTAATTAAAATTAGTCACGAAATAGTGAGCAATTGTATTAGTCCCTTGTTAACCATAGAACATACTGGAAAAGAATTTCAATGTCATAGGGAGTGAAAAGGAGGATTTCTCAACAAACACACACACAGCCATGCAGATTTGACTAATGCCTTTATGAGATGAGAGGGTAACTACTCTGAGCATCGGATCTCAGTTTATGACTTTCTTCAAGATCTTAGATACCCTATAGATTTATAAATAATTGAGCATGGTATGACCAATTTTTTAAAAAGAATAAATTCTCTTCAGATCTATGCATGACCAAAATTTGAATTCTATCTTGAAGGTAACAAAATGATATAAAAAATATCAATCTGTTTTCTGACAACCGATAATTAAAAATAAAATTGAACTTACTATTGCAATATGTAATTTGCCAGCTTATATGTAGTTATCTCGAAAAATATAATTTCTTTGTGGATAGCTCTGTCTGTACTGGTGACTGACCTATTCACCAGCTCTGTGGGTTTCTCTGTGAGAGAGCAGGCCCTGCCCTCATTTCTCAAATCTCACTTCCTACTGTGAAACTCAATAGAGGTCTAATATTAGTGCAGGACACATGATTATGACACAGAACATAATTTGTATTTTTGAGTGAACCTTTGCTCCACATGTAGATCAGTTATTCAGACCTCTCTGTCTTCTATATTTATAACAATATTTACAAAACTATGGGCAAAAAATTAATGTTTTCTTATCCTTGGAGTAGATTCAATTCTTATATTTTGGTTGTGAGCCTAGCCTTTAACGGCTGAGCCATCTCTCCAGGCCAATTCTTGATGAGAAATGACTTTTACTTTCCTTCTTATATGTTATTGCCCTAGGTATCATAAACCACACTTAAGAAAATTGCTTGCAACTATTAGCTCTAATCTAGACATTGAGGACCCCTTCAATGAATGTGGGGTTTGTAGATACAAGGTTGTGTTATTTTAATTCTAGTCAAATTTCCATCAATTAAAAATTTTATGTTCAATTTTCATCTTCAGATGAAACCACTACCTTCTAATATTTATAAGTATTTCCTTTAGAGTTTTAGAGAAAGAAAACTCCTTATTTATTCCTTATTTACAGGAATAAACTATTTAAGTAGGATTTTTAGCCAATGTGAATAGATTGTAATACAATCTATTAAAAATAAATAACAGTGATGATTTCTTACACTAAAAACATAGCCAAGAATAATATGTAATAGCCCTCATATTTAAAGTGATACTAAATTAAAATTCAATCTGAATAGTTTTTGATTCCATTAAAATATTTTTACCTCCTCACCACTATTCTTGTCTCAACTACCATCATCCCACAGGCTCCTGTAACTACTTGTCATTGGTTTTAGTTAATCATCTCTGTAACTACTTGAATTGAAGTCTCATAGAATGCCAGTTTGTGTTTTAAAACAGATACTATGTCCACCAAGTTAAGCTGATCTTAAGCAGAATCAGGACCTGAATAATCTCAATTATTCCTTTCAAATCCATGGCCTGTTCCCTGCCCCCAAGTCCCCCCCATCCTCTCCTCTATCTCTCTCTCTGTCTCTCTGTCTCTCTCTGTCTCTCTCTGTCTCTCCTCCTCCTCTCTCCCTCCCTCCCTCTCTCTCTCACTCCTCTCTCTCTCTCTCTCTCTATATATATATATATATATATATATATGTGTGTGTGTGTGTGTGTGTGTGTGTGTGTGTGTAAATATAAAAAATTGCTCAGTTGCTCAGGCAATTTAGTATTATTTGTGCTTATGTGCTAAGAGTTTTAGAGTTAAACATATGGATTTTGGATAACCTATAAAGGGGTATATCCTGAAGAAGAGTGATTTTGTTTTAATTATCCATTAATTACTTGTAGCTAAGTGTGAATCCTTGTAGATCTCTCCCTTTTCCATGTTGGGATGTCTACTTCTGTTGCCATTGTGTAGGAATTACTTAAGTTGCTAAAATTTCATTTATGGCTGGGCGGTTGTGGTGCATGCCTTTAATCCCAGCACTTAGGGGGCAGAGCCAGGATGATATCTGCGAGTTTGAGGCCAACCTGGTCTAGAGAGCAAGATCTAGGACAGGCACCAAAACTACATGGAGAAACTCTGTCTCAAAAAACAACAACAACAATAATTTCATGTATGTAGCTCCCTGTCTTACAGAGAATGCATTGTTTTGCTGCAAATTTCTTGGTTCTCTGGTTTGTTTAATATTTCTCCCCACTCTACTATGATGTTCCCAGATTCTGTGTTATAGATGTAAAAGTGGTAACTAAATATTTTAATTAATATTTGAATTTTAATCATTTTTTGCCTCGGACCTGTTCTATTTATTGGCTTTCCTGGTCACATCAGGTTATAAACTCTAAAAAACCTGAGCCAAGTACAACAAATAAGAGAAAATATACAGGATTGGTATTGCTTAGTTTGAGTATTCTGATTCAGTATACTTTTTTTTTTTTCCGATTCCTTCCATTTACTTGAAAATCTCTTTCTGTACATCAGAATAGAATTTCTTCTTGTATATGTACTACATTTTCATTATCCAGTCTTCAGATGAAATACACTTAGATTGTTTCAATTGTCCAGCTACTGTGAACAAGCATCAATGAACATGACTGAACAAATATCTGTGGAGTAGGAAATCAAGTCTTTTGGACATATGTATTGTATGCCAAGGAATGATACAGCTAGGGCACTTTGAAAATCTACCTTACTGGTTTCTACAATGAATTCACCTGTTCGTTATCACATGAGAATTAAATGAGGGTTTTCTTTACCCTATATTACCACAACCATTTGATAGCAGTTGTTTTCTTGATATTATACTTTCTGGCTAGAGTAAAATGAAATCTCAAAACAGTTTTATTTTTCAATTTCTTAACAAAGTTGTTACATGATACTTGAAAAAATGCACACAATTTGAAATTAATATGACAAAATGGTTAACACCTAAATTTAAAACACAGCTAACATTGTACTTAGGAAAACTGTCTCATGTAGTTTCCAGAATTGCATGTTGATAAACAGCCGATGCTACTTTCAGGCAAAACAACCTCTTCAAAGCATAATATTAACCGTGACTTTTTTTTTTAACTTTACCTCAACAAATTTTATTTCATTTGTTTTCTACAAAAATTTAGAATTCAATACTAGCTGACAATAAAAAGACTAAAGACATGTTTCAGGTTTAGAGAAATCTCCTTCACATTTCAATTAAGCCATCTCTAGCTGTGAGGGTTCCATTAAATCGCTCATCTGCTAAGCACTTCAGCTTGATCACATGTAGTAGTTAAGAGGATTAGATGACATACAGCATGCAAAATGCTTAGCACACATTACATGGCATATTACCCACTAGATGATTTTTGAAGGTGCCGTTACTATTATCACTTTAAATGTAAATTGCTTACAAATATAACAAATGCAGCACTCCAAATGCATTTTTTATTCTTCTCAAAGCAACGAAAGGCTTTTAGCCAATTAATCACCAAGTATTTTAAAGGAATATAGTTCACAAACAATTTAAGTATTTTTCTACACATATCTTAAATTTTTATTTTTGTATGATTTAAAAATGAGAAGAAATACCATTCACTGAAAGAAATTACCATCCAATTTCTTCTCTCTGCAGTCAGTTTTAAAATGCTATTTTTGAAAAAAATACAAATTTTGGATGAAATAGACACAGAGATTGCTAGTATTCTGAAAATGCATGTGGTGAATACTTCCCTTTAATACACATTTTAAAAATTGATGAATATTTGCAGTTTCTGGCAACCGAGCAGTTGGAGAATATTAAATCCAAAGGCTACTAAAAGTGTAAAATTCTACAATCCCCACCTGTAGTGATAACCTATATGAATATTTCCTAGACTCAACCATTGCATTTAAGAATGCTTTATTATTATTATTAGTTAGCTACCTCAGCATATTTTTGGGTAAAATGTTGACTATGACCAATTATCTGGCATTTTTTTTTCATGGAAATCTGTGAATTTTTTACTTTAAGGTTTGAAAAGGCACATTCATTGTTTGATCAATCAGAGAACTAATTTGTCATTGAGAATCCATGAATTTCTATTTCAAATATGCATAACAATTTCTACTAACATCACTCTGTCACATATGTATACGGAGTAGTAGAATTAGGCAAGTGGCATGACATAATTAAACATGTGTTCACCAATTACACAAAGAAATCCAATTTGAAGGATGAATTATTTATGTTTTATTCCTTAAAACCTCTTCCCTGACCCCTAGTGTAGATGTGTGACATCGTAAAAATTAGAATCAGTCTTTATTCTACCCAGTGTAGGGGATCCAAAGCTCTCCAATTTTCCATTATGTCTGTAATTATATCCCAGAAACTGATAGCAAAGTACTAGTATGATGATAAACTTTCTCTATACAAGTGTCAAAAACATTCTCAAATTGAAATTAATTATAAGGCAAATTCTTGTTTAGATAAATAGAGAATGCAACAGTTTGTCATGCAGAATTGCAATTAATTTTGCTGAATGACTAAAGTTGATAAGAGCCAAGCTGTTTGCTTTTGTCAGCATTTAAAAGACACTGGAAATTTCATGCCATTCAAATTAACCACCACCTGTTTGCATATAACATTATTGAACCCAGAGCTGCTTTCACACAATAATTTCTTATGCCTATCAAGATGGATGTCATTCTGTCAATAAGAATATGTTTTATCAAAAAATTGGAGTAAGAAGAGCTAGAACATTGGTGAAGTTTCCTGATTATTGAGAACTTGTTTCATCACTTGATATAAATATATAGATGGGAGATGTTGCTCAGGGCAGAGTGCTTGCCTAGTATTCATGCACAGCTCTGAGTTCCTTTCACATGCATAACCACTCACCTATTCATAAATGCATAGGACTGTTTTTCTTAAATGTTTTTGAAATCTTATCAATTTTCTTCAAATTTCCTAAATGTAATTTTGAAACTAACATACACTTTATTCAATAAACAGCAGGGCTCTAGTGTTTTCTACTGGATATTTGTAATTTGTTATTGAAAAAAAAATTGATTTAAAATTTTATCACTACTTAACATGAAAAATATTTCTGAATGATATGCATATATATCATTGTGAAAATTTAAAAATGAATCTTTAATAGGTGAAAATAGGTAAAAATCTGATTTCAAATTGTAAGAGACATATGGTACATGTTAATTTAGGAATCATGTTTTATATATGTATCTCCATAATATAACACTATGACTATATGTTGTTATATTAATTTACATTCATTGTGCTCATTCATGTAATCCTCATAGTTGAGATGTTCTTTATGTTTCTAGCTAACTAATTAATAACTTTAAAAGAGAGACGATATACTATATGAGATTAAGAAGATATTATAAGTGATTTTTAAAAACTCACACAAATATATGTACATGTATTTGCATATATGTTTATATGTACATACACATGTATGTGTAAGTTAAAACTAAATATAAATACATATTTAAAAACAATGTGCATGGTAAATGAACACACAGGCTTTAAAAACAACTGTTGTCTGCCTAATATTAATAGAATCAAGGGCTCCTACTAAGTGCAAAATTGTTGAGTGGTATATTTTTCCAGCAGTATTTGAAGATTCAGAAATGATCCCAGGTTCTGTTTTCTATACTGTTGACTTATCATTCCTCTTGTACTTGTTTAATAGTGTGATACATTAAACATGCAGCAAGTGTTATAATAACAATTAATATATATGTGAAGAATATGTTTTCTATTACCCACCATTTTTCTGAATAAATACAATTATTATTATAAACAAAAATTCATAGCTGAAGTATTAAGTAGTTATTTCATAAACTAACTGGTAGAAACACATGAAAAGATAGTCATGGACTATCAGTTTTGGTGAATAAACCTCTATGTATAAACATATATTTATGATACAAATGAAATTCACATAAACATATGTCACGTTACTTTTAATTATTTTTAATGAATTAATAAAGGCAGAGGTACAAATAAAGTTTCAGAAGTATCATTTGAGTAATTTTAACCAATGATTTATAAAGAACCTGTTTTGATATATTGAACGTTATAACACCTAAACAGCAATGCTCTATGAAAGTGAATATTAATAGATTATATTTCAAATATTTCAGAAATCTATTCAATCTATTGGTCAATTATGAAAAATACTTATTTTTCTTTGTCAAAAATATTCCTAAATGTATTATGTGTGTGCATATAGTAACTCCATGAGGCTCCCATAGTGTTTATTTGTATTTTGATAAATAACATAGAAAAGTCAAGTTTTTTCTCTTCCAGTTTGCAGTACAGTCAAAATTAAAACCCTTTATTAATGACTGAAAATTGAGTTAAATCCATTTTTTTCAAAATAAACAGCCCATATTCCTAATGTATTTATGTCTTTAAGTACTTGACATATAATAATGAAAGAAAATTATTCCAAAATATATGACAACCTATATTTCTCATTGAGAATATTTAATAAAACATGTTTTGCTCAATCCAGCATAAAAAGAAATTTTAAAAGTGGCTCATATAACAAATGCCATGATCTGAAAGTACACTGATCACTGTCTAATTTCAAAGTCTAGATTTGAACAGACATCTCCAACTACTCTCTACCAAACATCTCCATGAGAGAACATCAGAAAGAAAAAATGATAAAATCTGCTCGAATGTATCAATAGATGATTTCTATGATTTTCTCCTGTTCGTGTACTCAACACAGATTGAGTACATGATGATGGTCATTCAGCACAAGGAAAAGCTATCTGCTACCCGTGGCTGTCACATAAACCTCTGATGGTCACAGTAGCTGTCATGAAGGACATCAAATACCAGGGAGTGCTATCTCACAGGAAATGAAAAATGAGCCCCGCCATAGATTCATTCCAATTATAGAAAGGACATGCAGCACAGGTATTTTGTCAAATGAAATACACTTGTCACAATATTAGATTATAGCTAAATATAGAGTAAGGTGTCATATATTTCCTCTTTGACACCAACGATTCAAGGTTGAACTTGAAACTGCTACATACCATAGACATACACACACACACACACACACACACACACACACACACACACACGCATACACACACACACACGTGTAGAGAGTGTGTGGCTAATTTTTAGAAAGTTAAATTTAAAACCAAGGAAATAACTTGAGAGATTTATAAGGCAGAATAGGGTGTTTAACTTTAAAATAAATTTCCAAAGTTAGTGAACTTCCTAGTGAGTGACTAAAATTCTCTTTAAAATGTACATTACCCATTTAGGTATGCAATGTTAGCAAAATAAAGCCAAAATTTGTATTGATTTACTAGAAATAGTATGTAATTTTATACATAGCAAAATGGAAGAAATACATTTATATATAATTATGTATACAAAGCTCATATATAGTGCTTAGTATACAAACACATGCACACACATATACATATTGAACTAGTAAGTATATTTCAACTTTAAAAAGAATAAAATCTGAAACAAAGCACTCATATCAGCCAATTTACAATTTTCATTCAGGGGAGGACAACTCTAAAGAAGTCATGAGAATCAGTTACTATTGTGGCATGGTGGGAAGGTAAATTCTATGCATACTAGTAAGGAATTTGTTTACTGTACTTTCAGAAATCTTTCTAGTTTGTCTTTCACAGCTGAACAGTGGTTCTAAGGAAATTATTGTCTCCCAAGGTGAATCATTCTCCAAGTTATGTACAACTTTAGGATCAAACTGCAGGTCTTTCACTGGTAGGCATGTAAAATGCCATATCTCATTCACTTTTGGGCATTGCAGAAACTATTCTGCTTTGAATTCCTCCTGTTGTTGGCACTTATGTATGAGAGATTTAATTTTTCTCTGTTCTTTAAAAAATATTCAGTAATTCATTTATTCCATTATTGACTAATACGTTTGCATTTTATAGAAAGTTGAATCCAACTCCCTCTTATTCACTATTGATGCTCAATGTGAACAAAAGTAACACTTTATTTTTATGATTTCTAAGTACTTTGTCATGCACTTTTTATTGTTTATTTTCGAGGACAAATAGATGACTCAGATTCATTTGTAGTTTAGTTTTTCTAAAAACTAAAAATCTGTCTCTTACTCTTCCCAGAAATACTAACTCATTCCATATGGGAATGAAAGCCAGCCAAAATTGCTTGTAATTCCAAGACTTGGTTGGCTGAGGCAAGATGAGCAGCATGAGTTCTGGGCTGTATGATGAATTCTTCACAAGCTTAGGCTACATAGTAAGAACCTGTATAGAAATGATAAGATAAAAGGTAGATTATTGAATCTACTACACAAAGAAAAGGAGAGAATATGGATATGATAAGATAAAAAAAGGTAGGTTATTGAATGTACTTTTAAAAAGGAAATACTTGTTTTAAATAGGATAAGAAATGAAATTTTTGTCTGAATATGTCAAATGTTAGTGGACTGGACATTGTTAATGTGTATAGTGGAGTTTTTTCTGAATCTGTCAGATGTTAATGGAGTAGACATGGCTAATGTAATTCTTGACTTTTTCTTATATCAGTTATAACTTTTTTATTTAGAAAGGAAAATGTGGTTAATATATTGTGCACCCCAATAAACTTATCTGGGGGTCAGTAAACAGAACAGCCACTATATTAAACATAAATATTACTCAGTGATAGTACACAGCTTTAATCCTAGCATTCAGGAAGCAGAGATCCATTAGGATCTCTGTGAGTTCAAGGCCACACTGGTAACAGTCAAGCATGATGACACACACCTTTAATCCCAGCACTGGAGATCTCATGTCTTGCTTGGGAAAGACACACACTTTTAATTCAAGGAAACAATGGCAGGAAGCAGAAGGTATATAAGGAGTGAGTACCAGGAACTAGAAGTTTTTATGCTTTGAGGCTATTAGCAGCAGTTAAGCTGAGATCCATTCAGATGAGGACTCAGAGGTTTCCAGTTTGAGGAAACAGGATGGCTGAGAAGTTGGCGAAGTGAGATTAGCTGTGGCTTGTTCTGTCTCTCTGATCTTCCAGCTTTCACTCTAATACCTGGCTCCGGGTTTGTTTTTATTAATAAGACCTTTTAAGATTTGTATTACAAACCTGTCTTGAAAAAGAAAAGCAAATGTGATTTGCATTAGTATTGTGGTGTAATTTTCTTTGAAGTTACTAACAAATGAGGTAATGTATAACAAACATATATAGCATGATACTACAACTATTTATGTAATATATGTGTATGTTGCTGCACTATATATGCCCAAATGTGTTTATATTGATACTTGCAAGTCTAATTCAAAAACAACAGTAATAATGAAGGTGTTTTTCTAATAGTTAAAGGGTTTTGGTGTTATTGTGCTCCATTTCATTCATTCTGTTCTACTCTATTAAGGTGTGTGCTGTTCTATCTACTCTGTTAAGGTGTATTTACATTGTGGCTGCCCTGCTTACTTCTGAGAGAAATGAAAAGGATCAAGGGAGTAGAAAGGATGTAAGTTTGAAGAAAAGTGAGGAAGAAGAAAGTGAGGAAGGAACATATTTGATAAATGTGACTGCAATTTCTTCTGTATCAAAAAAATTTCTCTGGTAACAATGTTAAATAGAATATATTGCCAAGAGGTAAGGGGACACTTCTGATCCTAGTTTGTAGCTTATTCAGCTATATCAAGTCAAATTTAAATGGATTCAACTCAAGCCAGATTTAAGTTAGGAACCTAGATAGTACAAAATACTATGTCAGTGATACTTTGAATGGTGGGTCTCTTCACATTGTAACTACGCAGTAGATGGTATTATCAACTTATTTATCTTCTTATCATCATAATATATCCTTTGCTTGTCACATGAGCTCTTCACCTCTTTCATCCTTCATCTTCCCACCTACCCTCTCATTCCCACACATACACATTTTAAAAGCAGATTTGACAGCATCCCTTATGCTGAAATTTCCAAAGACATTTTATCACCATTTTCTAAGGAATATTTTCCAGACATCTTTGATCCAGAATTAGGAAGCCCAACTACCATAACAATATCTTACTAATATATTCTTTTGAATATATGCAACCTTTGTATGAAAATATCACAGATACATATAATTTATTAAGTTAGAAAGAGTTATGCGCCAGGCAGAGGTGGTGTACTTCTTTAATCCCAGAACTTGGGAGGCAGAGGCAGGTGGATCTCTGTGAGTTTGAGGTGAGCCTGGTCTACAGAGTGAGTTCCAGGACAGGATCTAAAGCTACACAGAGAAACCCTGTCTCAAACAAACAAAAATAAATAAATAAGAAGGAGGTATATGTATTTTTACATGTACTGAACACTCTCAGGATGCTTCTGTCTTTTTCCTGAGGTTTTAGTTGAATAACTCCAAATGATTTTAAAAAGTACAATGTAATAAGTCCTTGAATTTTAAATACATTCAACAAATAATTAGTGCATTATATTAAACCCAATAAACTGTAAAACATAGTCAAAGGATATCTGGATTCATGATTCCTTATAAAATAGGTTCAACTGAAATACAGAGACTAAATAGGAATAGTTTTTATTTTCAAAGTATCTCTACTTTTTTCATTACATAAAGCTTACATAAGGGGCAGAAGAGATTGCACATTGGTTATTAGCATTGACTGTTCTTCAAGAGCCCCTAGATTCAATTACTAGAAGCCAGGAAACAGCTAACAATGGTCTATAACCAGAGTACAAATGCATTTAATACACCTTTCTGACTTTGGTGCATACTGCATACATATGCACACATTGTGCACAGACAAACAGGCAGGAAAAACTCTCATACACATGAAATTTAACAAAAATCCTAAAGAAAACTTGAAAGTTCAATTTACTGAGTTCTTGCTAATACAAGGATCAGAAAAACCATGGGGGAAAACCAATAAATGAATGGAAAACAGCCCATGTCTCCATGCATAAATGATAAAGTAGACTTGAACATTCTTTCAGTTCTAAGTTGGTTTTTCTCCACACTCTAAAGTTGCCACGATTGTATTGCACTGCACAGTGAAATCTTAAAATGTTTACAAACTAACTTGCAAAATTAAAATCCAAGGTACAGTCTTTAATGCCAGCACTCAGTAAGCAAAGCCAGGCAGATCTCTGTGAGTATGAGGCCAGCCTGGTCTACAGAGTGAGATCCAGAACAGGCACTAAAACTACACAGAAAAACCCTGTCACGAAAAAACATAGTGAAACAAAAATTAAAAAAAAAAAAAAAAACCCTTCAGAAAAACAAAATGATATCAACATAGCACCAATGTTTATCATTCATGCTTCAGATTTGTTTTCATCAAAGTGAAACCATTTTCAAATCTGCTTACGAAATTCCAGATCAGACTACTAAGTATGAAACAAAATGTGAATTGAATAAGTTGAAATTAAACTATAAATAATAGAGTGACAGAAAGAATTTAATATGGCATATCTGCACAATAGATATTTGTACAGTCAAGTTTTGACACTTCAATATTTCCTTTTTAAATGTAATGTCACCTACCCCAACTGAGAAATCATAAAAATGTATTATATTTTTAAGTATAAAAATATAGACATAACATTTAGCAATTATATTCTATTTTGAAGAGAGCAAGCCTCATATTTCTGTCCTTTTCTATCAGCAGTTATACATCCAATAAAAACAACTTTCCTGACCTGATTTTCACTGGACTGCTTTCTCTACAAATAGCTACAATCTAGTTACTCTTGGCAGTGCCCAGTAGACCTATGGGTGAAAAGAGTATTGAATATAGCACACGTTTTGTAAGGAAAAAGCACTAGAGAAATATAGCTGCAGGGTCATTATAAAAATATGATTTTACTTACAGGTAAGGTGGAGGGAAATTTTTTCTTCTCTATTTTAATTAATCAATCATAGGCATATTTTATATGTGAAATAGTCCAAATGTTGAGGGAAAGAAGAGCAATGTACCAAGTAATAGTTCTGAAAATGCATTTTAAATATTTTTTGTTGGTCTCTTGAAGTTCTACCAGCTGGTTTTCAATTACAAAAGTGCTGTAGAACAGATTATTCTGGGACAGATGAATTACTGAGAATTTTAGTGGAGGTGTATCAAAGGCTGGGAAGATAAAGTAAAACGGGGTTGTGAAGTTTTATTTGACATTATTTCCTTATCTCCCAAAGACTAAATAAAGCTTTGGAAAATAAGCAATATACTTTATTCTGATCTTAACTCCAGTGAGCCAACTGCTTTAGTTCAATAGTTTGATCTTCCAGGAAAAAAAAAAAAAAAAAAAAAGACAAACAAGGCAAAAAGAAGGCTGTTGTATTAGGTAAAGCAGATATTTTGTAGTGGAGGTAAACCATTATTTATGCAAACATGCTTTCACCACAGAATTGGTATCTCACACACCAATTCTTATTAAACAGTTATGAACACAATTCATATTAATATACTGATCCATGAAACATAAGTTATATTATTTTGATAGTATATTGAATCGTGAGATTAATAGCCTAACTTTCGCCTTTGTAATATGCTGTGGATATCGCTCTGTGTAAATAAAGTTCTGATTGGCCAGTGGCCAGGCAGGAAGTATAGGCGGGACAAGAGAGTAGAGAATTCTGGGAAGTAGAAGGCTGGAGAGAGACACTGCCAGCCGCCGCCATGAGAAGCAACATGTAAAGACACCGGTAAGCCACAAGCCATGTGGCAAAGTATAGACTAACAGAAATGGGTTAATTTAAGATAGAAAAAGTAGATAACAAGAAGCCTGCCACAGCCATACAGTTTGTAAACAATGTAAGTTTCTGTGTGCTTTCTTGGTTGGGTCTGAGCGACTGTGGGACTGGCGGGTAAGAGAGATTTGTCCTGACTGGGCCAGGCAGGAAAACTCTAACTACAGTAATATTTCTAAAAAGCAACTGTCTCAATATTATGTGTCATTTATCTTGCTACTACTCTCTAAAATTACAATTAAAATACATCGTATTTACCCTATGTTAGTGTTATGTGTAATGTGGAGACTTTTTATAGCAAACACATTTAAAAGAGAATGTGTATGGCTTGGTAAGCAAACAGTCTGCCATGTCAAGTCACAAATATTCTTACCAACAAGGAACAAGAGGGAAAGAGGTAGTGAGGGAAGAGGTGTGGGGGAATGGTGGTGTCTTCTTTCCAGCCAATACAGGAAGCAGTTAACATTTATTCGAAGATAATCATTGTTTAAACTTCTCTCAAGTAGAGGGGAATAAACACTCAATCCTATTTATTTGTTGTTCCATAGAAATCTTTATTGGCAAACAGTTGAAAAGGCTTTTGTAGTTCATTTCTTTCAGTAGAAAAAAATGTAATGTTTCATTGATTTAACCCAATGACAATCCTAGGACATTTTTCACCAATATGAACTGAATCAGGAATAAATTAACAATCGAATTTTATTTTTCTACTCGGAATAAGCATCCCAACCAGGTCACCTGACTGACTGGGAAAGGGACAATAGATCCTTCTGAGATTCCTTCATTTCAATAGATTCCTTCAAATCTCATTATGTCTGAGGAGTCAAAGTCCAGCTAGTAGTGAACACAATAATGACAGCATATCATTATACACTAATCATAGTTTAGGTGCTTTAGATATAACATTCTTTGATGTGCATAACTGTTATCAGTCTTTTGTTTTAATGACAAACTAGAGGTATACAGACTTGAGGTAGTTTGCCTAGAAATTCACAACTATTAAGTATAAAGCAGCTTTTGAACTAAATAACACAGATCTACAGATTGTTCCAGTCTTAATATAAACATATATAATGTACTGAAATTGTTAATTATTTTTGTAAAGTTGTTGAATAAATTATAATATATGTTTACCATTTTATATTAAGTAGACAATGAAATACAGTGGTTTTTTTTGTGCACAGTAACATGAGAATGTGACAAGCTTTTTCTTTCTGTAATTTAGATGAACATGCTGAGCATGACAGATTTTTATGACTGCATTCTCAACTCCTATGGATTAACTTCTAAGTGGGCTTGATAGTGGCTATATGTTCCTTTTAAGTAGTTAGTCACAGTTACATTACATCCAAACAAATGTTCACTAGGCTGAACTTGACATTATATATATATATATATATATATATATATATATATATATATGGAAAACATTTGACTGTAATTCATGATATGTAAATCTGTTATAAAATTGTAATCATTTTGAGAAATTGGAAGTAGACTATAGAAGCTCAGAGCTACTTTCAATTAATATAGGTGTTTGATTAGTAAATTGATTGTCTAACACATTTAATAAGTTTTAAGGAAGAAATATCTATGCTAAAGAGCTGATATGAGTTACAGAGTTGGACCTTTTAAGCTCAAACTTAAATTTTCTTTATGAATTTTTACTTTTTAAACAATGTTTATAATGAATAGTTTAGTCAAAATTTAGTTTTAATTATATTATTCTTATTGAGTATACATTTTGTATGATATATCTTATTACCTTTATATCATTTATTATTCTTTGAATTATGTCTGTGGAATTTGAGAGGCCTTTGTAGATTTTACTGGAGAATGATCATGTAGTATTGTTAGTCAAACAAACCTCTACCATTTCATTTTTTCATATATATTTTTTTCCAAAACCTTAACATAATTAAGTATTAGATTAGATTTTATTTTGATGTGTAAAGCATTTGGTAATTAAAATAAATTTATTTATATTATTTCAGTGCAAACTACATGTTCTTTCTGTACCATTATACCCTCTAGATTTACCCAGAAATTCAACACTTGCTATTCAACACTTCATAGTGAATAAAACTATTAACATATTGGATTGTCATAACTTTTACAGCATAATAGGCTTTATACTTTTGAGATATACCTATCACTCTTTAAACACACCTCCAAAGAATAAATGAGATTTATGTTTGCTTTATGTTTTTTGGATGGAAGGGAGGGTTGAGACAGGGTTTCTCTGTGTTGCTTTGCACATTTCTTGGATCTCTCTGTAGACCAGGCTGGCCTCAGACTCACAAAGATCTCCTGCCTCTGCCTCATGAGTGCTGGGATTAAAGGCATGAGCCACCACCGCCTGGCCTATGTTTGCTTTTTGTTTTGAGAGAGTGTGCCATTGTATAGTTCAGGCAGCCTGTGAATTAAAATTGACCTAGATTACAGAAAGCTTAGATTATGGATAAATTCTATCAATACAGCATGAAATGAGCAGTGTATTATGATGCATATATTTCTTTTTTTGTATCAGTAATACATATTTATTTTTATTATAAAGAAATTTTCTATTTCTTTATAATATTTAAATATTAACCACAGATCCCTTCCCCTCCCTCCTCCCACTTCCCATTCCCCACTCATCAAAGGCAAGGCATCTGGTGGGAAGTCAGCAGAGCCTGATACACTCAGTTGAGGCAGGTCCAAGCACCTCCCCCTGCAACAAGGCTGTGTAAGGTGTCTCATCATAGGCAGTGGGCTCCAAAAAGCCAGTTCATGCCCTTGGGTTGGGTCCTGATCCCACTGTCAGGGGGCCCCTTCAGCAGATCAAGCTACATAACTGTCCTGCCTATGCAAGGGTCTAGTCCAGTGCCATGGTGGCTCCACAGCTATTGGTCCACAGTTCATAAGTTCCCACTAGTTTGGTTTGGTTGGCTCTGTATGTTTCCCCTAACTTGGGAATAAATCTACTTTAGGACCCAGCAATATCACTTTTGGGTATATACCCAAGGAATACTCAAACATACCCCAATGACACATGCTCAACTATATTCATGGCAGCATTGTTCATAATAGCCAGAATCTGGAAACAACCTTGATGTATATATTTCTAAACAACAGACAGAAATATAGATCATAAAATACAGTGATCTTTTGCAAATACTTTTTTATTTTATCAGTGTGCTGGTTTAAGTAATTTACAATTACTAACTCATTTAATTCTTATGAACTCATGAAATAGATAAATAATGATTTACTGTTGGGAAAATAGAGGAAGCTTCTCTTTGAAACAATTGGATACTATCACAGAAAACCACAACTAGACATAATGTAGCCATCCAAATTTCATGGGTATCCTAACCCCAGTGCATACAGCTACATCACAGCTCCTGAAACTTTAGCTCTTGAAACATTACACAGGAGGGGCTATTGTGAATGTAAAAGCCAGAATACCAAGAAGTTTACTGTGAAATAGTCTCTCCTAAAAAAGTGGCTATATAAACAAGACCTGGAAAGTAAGAATGGACAGGTTAATATAGAAGGGGGGTAATTTTCACACACACACACACACACACACACACACACACACACACACACACAAACACAAACACAGGCATATACACACAGTACAGATATAATAAAAGAAAAAGAAACTATCAACTGAAGTGGAGCAGGTATGGGAGTTTATGATTTAATTAAAAATCATTGTATATTAACTAGGTTAAAATTAGTCTGAGATGATATATTGTGAATCTTAGTTCTTATACTTCTTTGATTATCTATTTCATATACCTAGTTTGTTCAATAAGTGTTCTGAGATAATATTACTTATAATGTTCTACTTAGCATATAGTTAAACATTTTAGTTTGTTTCTGAATCTAAATTTATTCTCTATATCACACAATAATGTTGGAATCATAGAAAGGATGCTACTGTAGATTTCACTTATATGATTCATTTAAGGCCTCTAAAGACTACATTCATTTACTATAAATAAGTCACGGCAACTTGTAGCAGGAATCTTAACAGGTCTTAATAAAATCAAACCTAAGGCCAGTTATTGCGGTGAATGCTGGAAGATCAGAGAAGCAGAACAAGCCACAGCCACTTCACCTGGCCAACTTCTCAGCTGATCCTATTTCCTCAGACTGGAAGCCTCTGTGTCTTTATCCAAATGGCACTAAGCTGAACTGTGCTGCTCAAAAGCCTAAAACCTTTACCAGCCAAATGCTTCTAGTTTCTGGTCTTCACGCCTTATATATCTTTCTGTTTCTGTTCACTCCCTGGGATTAAAGGCTCACTTCTTGAGATTAAAGGCATGTGTCACCATGCCTGGCTGTCTTCAATGTGGTCTTGAACTCACAGAGATCCAGAGGGATCTCTGCCTCTGGAAAGCTAGGATTGATGGCGTGTGCTACCACTGCCTACCCTCTATGTTTAATATTGCTACTGTTCTGTCGCTGACCCCAGATAAGTTCATTAGGGTGCCCAATATTTTGGGGAACACAATACTACCATAGCAACTCATTGAAAAAATTCTAAGTGAGATCAAATTTGGATACTTATTTGATGTTCTATATTGACTCTCAGAATACAAGCAACAATTAGAATTATGTGAAAATATATACCAAGTTATAATTGGAGTCTTTAAGTTGACATACTAAGGTTTGATTAAGAGGATGTAGTACCACACTTGAAAATGGGTACCTGTTTCTTAGCCATGACATGTCTTATAAATTTTCTGTAATAGAGACACTTCCTTTTGTTTGTCAATAGTTGACTAATAGTTCAATCTTCAGAAGCTAGTTATGTTAGATGACTCCTTTCTCATCACTTGAATAATATAATATATCTTATTACCATTTACTCTTAGATTCCAACTATATCCAACAAGAATAATCTATTATGCACATATTGATAAAATATTAAATTAAATAACAATTCAAACAAAATTATTATTCAGACTCAAATATACCAAGTAAATTTACTGTCCAAAGTTATATAAAAATGAAGAGATTTCCAACACACTGGATGGATGCCCAAATTTGTGTGAAATATTTGAGTACAATAAAGGGAAAACATTTCTTTTGGATCACTGTAGTAAGGTTTAAGTATAACGTGCATGAGATAATTGAGAATATTAAATATTTTTGTTTGTTGAACATATGTTATCTAATGAAATATAAACTAGTCATATAGTCTACTAAAGATTTCAATATTCTAAGGCTATTGCATTATGTAATTCATGTTAAAATAATTGGATAGGTAAGATAAATATTTAGAGCTGAGAGAGGTCAGGATGATACAGGTAAAGTGCTAGTGAGAGAGATCTGGTAGATTTAGAGATAGAGATAGAGAAAACAAAGAAATGGAATAGATATGAAATAGAGATGGAGGTAAAAAAACGAGGTAGAGATGGACAGAGAGATAGACAAATAGAAGTAAGTGAAAAGATGGTAGATGTAAGGGGCAGAAACACAGATGTGAAATAAACATTGAGAGACTAATAAGAGCAATTTGCTTATGCAACTTTAGGACCCTAAGTTTATTTATTTATTTTAAAATTTTTGAATACTTTATTTATTTATTACTTTTATGTATCATGGGAGCTTTGCCTTTGTTTATTTGTCTGTATTACATGCATGCAGTTGCCATGGAGACTAGAGGGCATCTACTCTCCCACTGCAGGAGTTAAGGATGGCTCTCAACAGGCAAATGGGTGCTGAAAATTGACAAGCGTCCTCTGGAAGGGCAACCCGGTGTTCTTAACTGTTGTGCTTCCCTCTAGCTCCAAATCCTACATTATACTGGATGCCTAAAAAATTGATTGGTATAGTCCTATCCAAATCCCAAGGCCTCAGATCAAGGAGCTACTGTATGTGTGCAAACATTGTGTGCTCGTGTGTGTGTGTGTGAGTGTGTGTGTGTGTGTGTGTGTGTGTGTGTGTGTGTGCATGTGTGTGGGTGGGGGTGTTGTGGAGAGGTTAGGAAGCCTGATAACTGTGAGTGTTCAAATCTGTGGGTAGGATATTACACACATAAAAGCACATTCGGGGAAAGTACTTACTTTCTCCAGCTTTTATTCTCTTCAGATTCTCACCAGTTAGAGGAGACAGAACACTGGTCAGAATAATAGGTAGCTATGCATTTACTTATTCAAATGCAGAAACACTTCACTTACCCATGAAGAAACAGGGTTCCCCAGATTCTTGAGATCTTCACTCAAGTCAGCTCACTGTATTTAGTATTATGTAATAGTATTTGCATTGCCATTGCATCAGTTTTCCAGACAACAATCAGTGTCAAAAAAAAAAAATAAATAAATAAGCAGCTCCCTTAGAGGTGTTGAGAAAACATTGCATCGCATATTAAAACACCTCAGCACACATGTTTGCAATGCTGATTCATATATGTACAAGTAAACAAGCAAATATATGTGTTTTATGTAGAGTTAAGTTTAAATCACTTTGTAATTTTTACAAAAAACTAAGAAAATGTAGTTCAAGATTTAAAAAAAAAAATTAAAAAAAATGGCCTTATACAATGGCATTTAGGAAATAGGGTGTAAGGAACTAAGCGAGACCCTTCCTGGGTTCATGCAGCTCTCTTTCTAACAGAAATTTTTCAAATGTGGAAATCAAACATGTGCCACAGATTTTAAGCATTTTTATTTTTCACCTTATTTTTTATCTCATGAATATTTTTATTAAACTTTTCAGACACTGTATTCTGATTATATTCCCTCTTCTTGCCCCAATCCTTTCCATTCTTCCTACCTTCTTACCTATGAAACTTGTTTGTTTTTCTAACTATCTCTGTCTTTCCTTCTCTGCCTTTCTCTCTCTGTGTATCTCTCTACTTCCCTCAAAAAAATTCAGGAAAAAGAACATAAAAAAACCAAGAAATAAAAAAAAAAGAAGAAAAGAAAGTGAAAACAAACAAACAAAAAAACTAAAGAAAAAAGCCAATATGATCAAAAAACAAATAACAAAAATGACAAAACAAAAAGCACACAAAAATCAAACAAACAAGCAAACAGAATACCACCAAATTATTTGTGTGTTTCTTTTGGCTCATTACTCATGGGCATTGGTCTGTCTTGGAGTATGGTTGGTATACCAAGGGATACTCCATTGGAAAAAAAACCTGATTTTCCATTTTCCATCAGGTATCTATTATAAACATCATCCTGGTTATAGGTTAAGACTTTGTGTCTACTTGAAGTTTTCAGTATTAGAATTTCTTTTTTCTGGTTTGAACCTGTGCAGTCTTCTGGATAAACACTTTCTTTATGTAATTAAAATTTGTAGCCCAAATTATATGAATAACTACTCTATATGTTGTTTTAATTACAAAGCAGTTAAATTTGGGGAAGAAGGTAACATTTCATAAACATGTTAGAGCACTCAATGGAAATGGTGGACTGCTAACTTTGATTGGCATTCAAGTTGAAATATTTGTCTTTTCGTTCCTAAACCCTTAAAACAAATGCAAATTTCATAATTCCCTTGCATTTCCTCAACTTCTTTTAAACCAAAACCTGTGGGGAAATTGCTGCATGGTATAAACTGGAATATGAAAAGTGAAATGAGGTCAGATTTCTCTAAGTAAAATATTCTCTAAATTTAGAATCTGTGATGTGCTCGAAGGCCACTAGCATGATTCTATTGCAGTTGATTTCAGTATCACCATGAAGTTTCCTCAAATATGCTTAATCAGAGCCATAATTACAAATGGTGCCTTATAGTTTTATAATTGAGTGAGTATAAAGAATCAAACCAATAAATATTAAACATTCACCATTATTAATGTTTTGCATGTAATTTTGTTTCTTCTTTTGAGTTTTTTTTTTTTTTTTAATCTTTTATTATTATTATTTTGCATCGAGCTAGAGCCTTCATTGAGTGGTGTCTTGATCCTCAGGCATGTTTTCTTCAGTTTAAGTACTAAGTTATGGATTCCTCACTAACATTGCTTATCTTAGCTGTGCTACAATTTGGAAATTACAGGATCCTTGTTAGATCTCTGCTTTTTTACACGTTGAAGTTCACTCAAGCTCTTATCATCACAAAACTGCACATTCTTTTTGCATGATATCTTTGTGCTTTTTAGTCTCAATATGGAACTCTTCAATATGGAAACTGGTAGATAACTATGCCATGCTCTGAATCTTATTCTTTTTTAAATATCTTCTGCTTAAAATTTAGTCAAAGGCATTTTAATTCAGCCTCATTCCAGTTTCTAGTATATGGACAGAGGGAAGCAAGATTATTTTACTACACTGTAGTTTGAATGGTGTCTAGTCCAATTCCAACCAAGGATTTGAGTATCTTTGAATCCTCATCAGCAGTTTTTAGCATCTGTATTTTCAATAGCAAGCTAATCTTCAGAGTTTCCTGTCAGGCATTATTTACCATATTCTAGCTGTTCTGTAGCTCACAGTTCAAAAATCTTCAGCGCTCTTACTACAATTCCATTCAGAAAGTCTGAGATACATGGTAACACTGGTACAGCCACGTAAACCAAACAAACAAAGACGTCAGTATCATTCTTTTTTCCCCCTGGGAGGAGACATCTTATCTAAGCAACTAAGTAAAGAAGAAAAAGAATAAGTTTGTTTATGGTTTAGGGCAATATAATGCATCATAATAGAATAAGCAGGTTGGGAGGGATGTGGAGCAGACAGTCATGGAGTGATTGCAATCTGAAATCAGAGAGATATTAATCCTGTTACTTGTATGCCTTCCTCAAGTTTAATCTGTCTGTGACCTACCTCAGATAATCCAATAGTGGTTGTACACTCAGGGTGAATATTCCATGAGTTACATTTTCATGTAAACATCCGAATGAACACAGCCAGAATTATGACCCCTATGTGAGTACAAATCACATGAAGTTGATGATAAATAGCAACAGTGGCACATATATTTTGTCTATGTATGTGTACACCTGCAATGAAATTGACCTCTATTTACTTTTTATAAACAAATATCCTTATGATGAGAAAAAAAAAAACCTTTACCTGAAGTTTGCTAATGAATGGAAATATGAATAAAGGATACAGGGAAATTTTATGAGTAAATAATTTTAAAACCTGGATTTTAAAAGGACCACTGACAAAATTATGCTATTAGTTAACAAATATAAGCATATTAAGTATTTGTACCTTTAGCAAAATGGAGGAAGGGTTAGACCAAAAGGATGGTGGGATGGAAATATGAAGAGAAGGAAGAGAGGAAGGGGGATAGGGGCACCAAAAAAGAAGGATGTTTATAACAGTTGATTTATGCATACCACCTTAAGGATTTGGATTGAGGAGCTCAGTCAAAAGATATAACACATTCCTCATAATTTTATTTTCTTTTAAAAGTTTTAACTTATATCTTTAAAGGTACAAAGAGAGATAATTCTGAAATGCTGAAAATATCAGGGTTTTTACGTTCAAATATCATGTTAGTGATATTTTATTTTAACAGCATAATATTCAGTTTGCTCTGCTCTTCTGATAGGTTATTTTAGTTTTGGTGATTCACAGACTGAAACTAGAAACACAGCAGAGAGGACATGCCCTTCTGTGCCTTATACACTGCGGAGAGCAAAGCAAAGCAAAGAGTTAGACTGTGCTACTTTTCAAAAGGCGGTGGTAGTATATGTAGAAATTATATATATAGATGCCTTTAATTCATTAAAGGAAAAACAAGCTCTAATCATGAATGATGCTGAGGAGACATAATTAGAAGACACATTGTATCACATTTATGGGTGACAAATAAAGCAGTAGATGAATAGTTGAACAAATGTTTTACTTGGAGACTGACATTTCTTCCGATATAATATGATTTTTTTTCACTTTATTTTGACAAATATTACTAAAGGAAATATGAAATAGTGAGCAGTAAGTTTTGCATGAATTAATGAAAGCTTTTACATTAAATTCTGCCTCTTCCTCCTTCAGATGTCTCACTGTTACATAGTGAAGGGTGTTAGTACAAATTCAAGCATAAATCCCTTCAAGATTAAAAACCTTTGAACCATGCTCATTAACATGGAAGCACTTATTCTCTGAGTATCTCTTGTGCATATGTCATATTTAGGACCTGAAAATAAATGAAGTTATCTTGTGTAATCCAAGCTTATTCAGTAGATCTCCTAATTGAATTAAAATGTAGTTGTACTTTCATTTATCCAGTATCTAATTTTACTTCATGGTAGGATAACATATTTAGTTTACTTAGAATATATATTCATGTCATATTTTGTAGTTATATGCTATATTAATACTATTATACATTATATAGTTATATATATATTATAGATATAAAGTAATTTTAACTGGCAGATATTGTAGCAAAGTATAATAAATATTGCTTCCCCATATAATGTCACTCTAAACTCATACAATGGGAATAAGTTTAGCAATGAAATAAAATTGTTTCAGTCAAATAAGTATATAATTATAATAAATAATAACTCCTGGTGGACAGATCACTGAATGTAAAAACAGACCAACTGTCCAGTTCATAACTCTGAAGTTTTACCATCTCATGGATTAAATGATTAATTAAAACACTATTAATATATCCAGAAAAAATAATGAGAATTATTCAAAGATTTATATGTAAATGGCAATTTGCGAAACTTCCTGAATATGTGTATCATTAATTGTATATTATCCTGAATACCATATAGAAAAAATTCATACTTTTTGTCTGGCTGGCAAGAAGAATAACATCATTTCTTGTAAATATATTTTCCAATAAAATAAAATTTAAAATTATTAATATTTCATGAGTCAAATAATCTCTTCAAAATGTCTTGGCGAATAAAAATATTGGTTTCTTTAAGATATAATGAAGCTAATAAAAACAAAGACTGAATACATACTACCTCTTATAATATTTCATTAAATATTTCAATGCTATTCAAAATCTGCCTTTATTACAGTAAAGAATTTCTATAAAGACTAAAGGTTTACAAAAGAATTCTTAGTCATTAGAATGATTGTGGACTTACTGAAAAAGGCATATTTCTGTGAAAATCTTTGCTAGGATTCCAGGCTCATCTTTCACCATATCCTGACCAAGGCACTGTTATTAAGGGATTTTACCTGTAGAGTTAGATTCTGAAATAATTAATGTTGTGTTGAGGGCTTATCCTCATTTACCAAACTTATTACAGCCCATGTCTACATCATCTCATTTACTAAAGATAATCCTTATAAAGCAAAATTTATTGGCAGGTAAGGAACATGAGAGAGTTATCTAATTCATAATAATATCTTATATGTTATGTCTTGCATGAAGAAAATGGGCAAATGTCTAAGAATGGGTGATTCTCCAGCACATTTCCTATCAATAATTTATCAATCTCATCATTACCTTGTGCTAGAGGGCCTGGCAGACCAGTATGGGATCGGATATGAGTTATATATAAAGGATGACTCCTTTCCCTGATTGTATCTTGTAATTGAATAAATAGTGAACTTAATTCTGAAGCAGCAGGTATAAATTCTGCAGTCTCAATATGTAATACCACTCTTTCAGCATACTGAGAGTCAGTAACTATGTTGAGAGGTTCTGAAAAACCCATTAATACCAACAGAATAGCATAAATTCCGATTTTTGAACTGAATTATAAGGACTTTGAACCATTTTACTTAAATTTCCTGATTTGTAACCTGCCTTTCCTTGTTTGTTGGAATCTGTATAAAATGTCCGAACTCCAGATATGGGTTTTTCACGTACAATTCTAAAGTATCTGCATTTGAGTCAGCTAGTAAAATATCATCCATATAATGATAAATTATAGATTTAGGAAATTTTTTACGTATCACTTCCAAGGCCTGTTGTACAAAATATTGGCACAGGGTTGGACTATTCAACATTCCCTGTGGGAGGACTCTCCATTGAAATCTTCTAACCAGTTGAGAATTATTGTAAGTAGGCACCGTGAAAGCAAATCTTTCTCTGTCTTTTTCTTGTAGGGGTATTGAAAAGAAACAGTCTTTTAAATCGATAACTATGAGAGGCCATCCTTTAGGTAACAGAGTAGGCAAAGGAATTCCAGATTGTAGAGAGCCCATTGGCTGAATTACATTGTTAATTGCTCTAAGGGTCTGTTACCATTCTCCATTTACCAGATTTCTTTTTAATAACAAATACAGGAGAATTCCATGGGCTAGTAGATTCTTCAATATGGTGAACATTTAACTGTTCTTCTACCAGCTCTTCTAAAGCCTGGAGATTCTCTGTTGTTAAAGGCCATTGATGAACCCATACAGGCTTGTCTGTTAACCATTGTAAAGGTAGAGCTGTTGGTTTCTTTGGAAGATCATCAGTTTTTCTGCCCTGTTCTTGTATAATATGGATGGCTGGTGACCACTCACTAGTATAATACCCTCTAATATTTCTCTCAGAAACATGTGCTAGTTTATGATTTATTTCTGAGGTTGGAAGGATGTTAATCCGAGTATTCCATTGTTGTAACAGGTCTCAACCCCACAGGTTCATGGCTATGTTAGCCACATATGGTTTTAATCTGCCACTCTGTCCTTCTGGGCCTATACATTCGAGCCATCTTGCACTCTGTTTAACTTGGGATAATGTTCCAATTCCTAACAGTTGAACATTTACCTCCTGAAGAGGCCAAGATGGATGCCAAAAATCTGGTGCAATTATGGTGACATCAGCACCTGTGTCTACCAGACCAGACAACAAAACACCATTTATTTTTATTGTTAATTTTGGTCTTTGTTCATTTATAGAAGTTTGCCAAAAATGTTTCTTTATGTTTTCTCCTGAATTTTCTGTTCTCTCTGTCTCAGTTGTTCCATTACTCTGAGTAGCCTGGTTTATTCCAATAGGCATTTGGTTATTTAACTGCTCTGAGTAGGGGTCTCCTCTACAATTGCCGGAAAGGTCTTTACTGGATTCACTGTAGGGGCCTGCCTGAGGCCCCTCTGGGAGTTTCCCGAAGACTGAGGCAAAGTATTACCTTGTCTGTCCCTTGTTGATCTACATTCATTGGTCCAGTGTCTGCCCTTTCCACACCTTCTACATACTCCTGAAGGAAGGGGCATTCTGTTGCCATTGTTCCTTGAAGAAACATTGTTTCTAGAAGTGCCCAGTTTACAGTCCCTTTTCAAATGTCCTTCCTTTCCACATCCAAAACATCTGGCATTCCTCAAACCTCTTGAAATTGCTTCTCCTACCCACATATTATCATGATCATGAGCCTCAACATTATCCGTGTCTCTAATCCAATCTTCCAAGGGTGCAGATCTTGCCTTTAAAGGCCTGATTATTCTCTTGCATGCTTCATTTGCATTCTCAAAAGCCAAAGATTCAATTATTATCTGGCTAGCTTCTGAATTTGGGACCATTCTCTTTACTGCTGAAGTCAGTCTTTGTAAGAAATCTGTGAAAGATTCTTTTGGTCCCTGTATAACCTTTGTAAATGACTCAGTTTTCTTCCCTGGTTCCTCAACTCTGTCCCATTCATTCAAGGCTGCCATTTGACATAGAATTAGAGTCTGGATATCATATAAACATTGTGTTTCTACTGCAGTATATTGGCCTTCTCCAACAAGCTGATCCTGGAAGATTTGTATACCTCTATCCCTACATTGTTTTGCTATGCTTTTAGCTTCCTCTTTGAACCACATTTGCCACTGGAGCTGCTGTCCGGGTTACAGAACCCCCTGTGCCACCTCCTGCCAGTCCTGTTGTATAATCCTATTATAAGTTGACCAGGAGTTTAACATTTGCTTTACATATGGAGGATGCATGCCATAAGATACTATTGCTTCCTTAAACCTTCCTAAGTCTAACATTTCAACTGGAGTCCAAATATTTTGCACATTCACTTGACCAGGTTGCTGTTGTATGGTTACCAGATAAATTAAGGGTGATTGTGTAAAAACAGGCTTTCTTTCTGTAACCTTATAATCCAATCTTAAAACAACTTCACTGTTAATTTCTTCTGTCTGAATCTCAATTTCTCTATAATTCATTTTAACAGGTTTAACAAGTTTTTCTAAAATTTTTATCCTGGCACTTAAATTGACTTTCTTTTTAAATTGTAAAATAAGGATAAGAAGAATAATAATGTACATAATTCGATCAACATTAATCTCATATAGTTGTTCCATTACCATACTGCCTAAAATTTCAAACAAACCCAATTTTCTTCCAATGTACACATAAAACCCATTTTTTTTAATGTGGGAAAAAAAATCTCTTTTAAATAGTTTCCTTTAAAATATCTGATATAAATGACTTACCAATTCTCCATAGAACAGTAGAAATCCAAGGGAATTTCCAAACAGCTACCTAGCATCCGAGGTGGGAATCCAGAGAGAGAGAGAGAGAGAGAGAGAGAGCAAGAAAGCATAGCCAAGTTCTGGCTAAAAGCTTGAATCCAACTGCTTCAATGTTCTGGTCTGAGCCGAGTAGAGTCTGGGCTGTGGCTTCCTTAAGCTCCGACTGACCATGTGCACTGGCCTTTCAGCCAAAAGCAGCCTATCTGCCGTTGCATGTAGCTCCTGCAATTAGCGGTAGCTCCCGCAGTCCTGAGTTGTTTGTAGCACCGGCTTTTTAAGTAAGTAACTCCATTTGCGGCAGTAACCACTTGTGGCTAAGGTAGGATGGGCCTGAGTCCTAAGCTGAGCTAGGCCCGGGTTAGGCTGGGGCTAAGCTGAAGCTAGGGAGCCAGGCCCGCCCAGGCGGGAAGCCGGACCCACTGCCAAGGCAAATGGTTTTTTAATGAATTCTTGCCACTTTGGGCGCCAAATGTAGATGTAACCAGCTTGTTAAATAAGAAACACAGAACCGATTGCAGAATTAAACACCACGAGGTCAGAGCAAGAGTGGAAAACCTTACACTTCACTGCTTCTGCTGTTCTTTCTCTCCACAAGAGAGCTACCTCTCTGGGTCCTGTCTTTTTTTATAGATTTTCTGTTCTGTTTTCTCATTGGTTGTAAACCCAGCCACATGACCTCCTTATCACTGCCTGTTTGTACAGACCTCCAGGTCTTCTATGGTTGGTATTGAGATAAAAGGTGAGTGTCTGCCATGCTGGCTGTGTCCTTGAACACACAGAGATCTACCTAGCTCTGCCTCCCAAGTGCTGGGATTAAAGGCGTGCCCCACTACTGCTCTGCTTCTGCTCTGGCTTGCTCTGACCTCAAGGCAACTTTATTGACATACAAATAAAACCACATTTCAATACAAATAAAATATCACTATAACATGGTTTGGTACCTTTTCTCAGTTCTGTCTTCACATCTTGCTTCCTCTGTGTCTTGCTGGCGACTCCTGACTCAGCCTTCCTTTTCCCCAGAACTCTCCTCATCTGCTCATCCCACCTATACTTTCTGCCTGGCTACTGGCCAATCAGAATTTTATTTATCAACAAATCAGAGAAACACCTATTCACAGCATACAGAACATCCCACAGCAAATGTCTACCCTTAACCTTCCTTTACTATTTTCTCATTCCTTCATCTTCACCATTAGCCTTTCCTTAACTCTTGACTTTTATTTCTGTGTTGTTTTAATTGGAACCATATTATGATAATTGTATGGGGACTTTCCATTTTAATCTTGGGGGATACCAGTGAGAATGCATCTGATGGCCATGTCTGCCTCTTTCTAACTCTATTAGCTGCAAATAGTTCATCAGTGAGTGGCAGATACCCTGATCCTGCTCTCCATCCAAACTTGGCTGTTGGTAAGCCCACATCTCTGAAGAACCCATGTAAACATCCTCATATGCTTAAGTTCATGGTTGCATTGGTTATGTTTTATCCAGGGGATGCTATTTTGAAACACTTATTTTCATGCCTTAGCGCCTACATTGTTCCTTTTCTCTCGTTTGAAATGCTCTGTGAACCTTAGAGTATATGTCTTACCACTCACTCCATTTAACATAAATGTCTTACCACTCAACCGTCCTCTATTTTCAGCACTTTTTGCAACCCTAAGTATTTCCAACATTCTGAACCATTCATAAATAACAGAGGTTCCTCTGAATGATACTGAAAAAGCATTAATCTATAAATAAGTATATAGAATTAAGCTATAAATAAGAAGGCAATTTTACATTGTGTCCATTGAGCTGAACAGTAGTGCTAATCTTGCCTCTCAACTCCACGACCATTTTTATTTATGTATTTTTGACTGGGTTTATGGTACCAGAAATCAGTTTCCTGCGATGAAAAAGGCATTAAAAAAAAGTCATATAGTCATAGTTATTTCTATAACTGTCCTGCCACTATTGCACAAGTAAGCATGCAAATAAGCATGCAAGTAAGGTTGCCTGTCACAGTGATACCCTATTTGGTAGGTTTCATAGCTGGGTTATGTTATGCATACCTTTTCTAACACAACCAATTCATAGTACTATCTGGCACTGTGAAAGCTAGCTCTCATTCTTCAACTTTTAAGAGTAAATATCATGAAAGATAATTGAGAGGATTATAGTGTAGATTATGAGTTGAACTTACATTAGAAATAAACAACATGAGCACTGTTCTTGGGAAATACAAATGTATTGATACCTTTCGCCATTAAAATGACCTAATTAAGAGAGTATTTGAGGGAGAACATAGTGAAAGCATGATTAAAGTGGGTAAGAGAAGAACACATGCACAGAAACCAGGTTAAATGTCCATTAAAACATAAGGATAAAAGAAATGTAGACTTAAAAGGAAGAAGTAATCAAAAGAAGGGATATATTTGATGGATAATGGAAGGGATGATTTGGAATATCCCAAAGTTGTTTTAAAAAAATAAATAAGGAACAAAAGGTTTTTTATAATTTATTCTGCCAGTGTTGCAAAAGCATGATTGATGATAAATAGATCTTTCCTCCATTTCATCACTTATTTTTTTGGCTGTTTCATATATGTGTACAATGTGCTCTAATCACATTTACTGCCTACTACTTTCTCACATCCCTATGAACATTCCTACAGACACTGTTCTTCTCAACTAGACTCCTTACTGTCATATGCTCCTCTTGTTTTCCCTTTTGCACATGGCCATACTGCTCATGATTACACCAGCCATATTGCTGGGCTTTAGGAGCAGCACCATCCTTATCTGTTTTATTAATATTTAATTAGTAAATTTCACCAGCGTGAGTACTGAAGGTTATCTGGTTGCATGTGTTGCATGCAAGTCTGACACTTATTAGGCAGATGCTCTTTTTGAGTGAAGGCCACGTTCATTGCAGAATATGACTTAAGGAAACTGCAGACATAGTACCATGACAAGTAGTTGCCCCTTTTGGATTTTTATAGAACATGTTAACAAGCTGTTTGATGATATATTTTAGCCACAATATTCATATTACTGAATCAACATTTCTGTGTATTAGACCTTCTTAGAAACAGAAGTCATTTTATAGCCCCAGTTTTTTCCCCCTGTATTATTTTGCACCAATATTCCAGGAAACAAGCACTCATGATTTTTGGTAGTCCAGGATGATTACAGAAACCTCTTCTTGAAAATACCAGAGATACTTTTAGGGTGTATTTAAATTATATACCAAATTCATTTTTATGCAAAAAGAGGATGTGTTTATTCTTGATAATGAGGAGATAGGATCAATATAATTTACTAATTGTAGTATCAGCATTTCAGGCAACACATGTACAGGAACTGGACGGAAGTCAGCTGTGTTCTACGTGCTTATTAGCATTCTCCCTATACAAGTGCCCCTCACCATTCTGTCACATTGTAGACAGGGTGTAGAGTCATCAGTTTTAATCTTTTTAGAGAAGCCACAGCAATAATTGAAACTAAGAGAAGGAAGATTCTTCTGAATGGAGTAAAAACTAAGGACAGAGTTCATTTATAAAGAGAATATATTACTTCAACTATCAGTTCTTCATACTGAGGTCACTGTGCTCAAGTGATCAGACTGATTAGGAGCATCAAATATCCCTTTCCCACTACTCCTCATCACTGCTGTCATGAGCAGTATTGGACATGATACTTTTATCTAACCAGAAGTCTTTTCTTTGCTATACTTAGATGAAGCTGAAAGACTTCCATCTAAAAAAATCCTTCATAAAGATGAGCTGTTGATAAATGTTGAATTTGTCCTTGGCATCTCAAGAATACCTCTTGGAAAAATCACTCCTTTGCTGGATGGCCAGTGGATTAGAATTGACTCCTGTCATGTGTGTTCACACATTATGTTATGTGATTGATGCCTCTGTGAAATCTACTGGCCCTTCCAACAATCCATGTCCTCATTGAAACAGCAAACTACAACCTTACATGGTTTGGGTGGCATTTGGAACATTAGATTCTTCAGTTCAGCTTCCACATATCACAGCACATTCCTTACAATGCTCAGTCCTCAAATATGATATTCAATGAAATTAATCTTACATTAATTTCAAGTGACCAATTTAATAGAAAGACATCCCAATTTCCTTAAACAACTACTTTTTAAGCATCAGTCTGACAGATAGACCCCTAAGTGGAACTCATTTGTTCTGAAACGAAAATATTCTCTGAATTCAGACATTACCACCCATGTGTTTTATTAACTAATTAATAGAAGACCTTCCACATTATAACATTCCTTTCTACAGGGACAAAATGATTTTACAAGTGACAATATTTGTCTCTAGATTTTTATGTGTTTGATTTTGATGAAAACATCTCTATATTTCCTTAGCTGGTCTAGATCTTTCAATGCAGACCAGGATGAATGAGATTTTTAGTGATCATCTTGCTTTGTTTTCCAGTGATCAGAAATTGCAGGCAGATGCCACTCTGTACAGCTAGAAGTTCTGATACAACAAGAAAAGAAAACTACTACGAGACTAAATTTTAATCATGCTGTGATAACTTGAATGAGAATGGGACCCTGGGTCATATGTTTGAAAATGTGGTCCCTGATTGGTAGCATTTTGGGGAAAGGATTAGAAGGAGTGGCCTTTTAGGAGCATGTTGCTGTGAGGAGTCTTTTAGGAATCCAAAGGTCATGTTCTTCTCAGTTGTAAGCTTCAAGTAAGTAAGATCAAGTTATAAGCTTTCAGCTACCACTCTAGTTTTGCCTGTCTGCCTGCCTGCTGTCATGTTCCCTGATAGGATGTCCATGAACTTTAACCTTCTTCAAGTTTTTGTTTATTTGTTTGTTTTGTTTTTTGAGACAGGGTTTCTCTGTGTAGCTTTGCACCTCTCCTGGGACTCACTTGGTAGCCCAGGCTGGCCTCATACTCACAGAGATCCACCTGGCTCTGCCTCCCTAGTGCTGGGATTAAAGGCGTGTGCCACCATTGCCTGGCAACCTTCTCAATGTTTAAGCCACAAGATAAACTTTTCTGTAACAGTTTCCTTGGTGATAGTGTCTTATTCCAGAAATAGAAAAGTAACTAAAACACATATTATCAGAAAAATTAAAGAGAATATTCTCACAGAGTACAGTATTATTAAAATGAAAAGATATTGAAGCACAAATCTTTAGGAAGACATTAAAAATATTGCAATTTTCCCACTTGAAAAAGAGGCAAACAAAATCATGAATAAATGCTCAGTTTTACTTGTCATTTGACATAAAGTGTCCATGACTTCATAATGCTGTATAACTAGCTGACAGGGTAAAATTCAAAGGGCGTTTCTGAAGAAACTTTTTCAGAAAACTCATATACTAGGATCTGAGTATCTGGGAAGAACTGCCCAAACACTTAAAATCCAGTTAAGTAATTTTTCAACAATATAAACAAAGACCAAACTACTATAGTTTCATTCCTACACATAATACAAGAGAATTAATATTTATATCCATTCAAAAACTTGCACTCAAATTTCTGCACAGGTTTTGTGCTACATATATACAATGATTCATATTTTACTCAAAATATAAATGAAGAAGCCAAGGATGATATGGACATAAAATGTTGTACTAAATAGTATTTAAAAGAAAAATTCACAAATGGGAAAAATAAACTAGGAGACTATAAAAACAGAAAATAAAGACATAAAAATAAAAGTACATGTTTCTGCTTTAATGAATTCTAGTAAACATAAAGTGATTACTAGGAGCTGATCAGTGATTGGTAGAAATGGCTTGAATTATAAGACATATTAAGGAATAATCATTAAATTTATTATCTTTATATTAGTGATGGTTTCATGGCATTCTATCTCCATATATATGCATACACATATCTTACATTTAATAAAGTATAAATTTCATATGAATTCAATTGTACATTAATTATGTCTTAAAAGTAGTTATGTGTATATCTGATTGTGTTGTATTACATGTGAACATTTGTGTATAATTTTTGTGTGCACATGTGTGATAAAGTGAATGTTTACTGAGTATGTATAAAAATGAGGGGCAGAATTTAACATTGAATGTCATATTCTATCAATCTCTACATTTATGAAATGAATTCCTCACTGGACCCTGAGTACACAAACTATGTACACAGGCTTCCCAGAGAGTTCCAGCTCCCTGCTTACTTTGGAACATTCCACCTGTCACTAGGACTACAGATATGCTCTTTATGCCCAGTTTTTGTATGACTGCTGAGGAATCCAAACTCATTTCTGTATGCTTGAGTGGTAATCCCTTGGTGGATTTTATTAAAGAGAAATATTTCAAAAGAGGGTCAGGAATCTGTGACAGAAAACAAAGTATCAGAAATATGTGTGTTTCAGTCACAGGAGTAGTGAAAAATATTTAAATACGAATATTGCCAATGTTATGTATAGTTGTCAAGTTAGTTAAGTCTATTAGCCTTCTGATCAAAACAAAATCTAAAAGATAAAAATAAATAAATAAATTCACAGGATAGAGAAAATGGGTAAAAAAAAAAAAGCAAGAGCAGCACATACATTTACTTATTAATTTCAAAATCACTGACGATTTTTGCATAATTTGAATGCAGCCTCATTAAAAGAAAAAAACATACAAATTATAGTATCTTATCCACATAGAATTTTATAACCTTAGAAAAATAAACCTATAGTTTAAAAAAAAAAAACTAAATTCAAAATTTAAAGTGTTAGTAAAAATATTCTTATGATAGCTGAGATCTATACAACCCAACAACTCGGAAAGTGTTCTGAATATGAAAACACAGCAGTAGCAAAGCTAAACTGGAAATCCAATGCCAGCCTGATATGCATGGCTGCTTTCAAGAAGGCCAGGACTGTCTACCAAGACCTTTAAAAACATCAAGCAAACAAAAAAGCAAACAAAGCAACAAATGAAGTTCTAGAATAAGAGATGTAAGAATACCTGAATTCACTCAAGAAATAGAGTAATTTAGAAACATCAAAAAATCAAAAATATAGACAAATATATTTTTCATTATCCCAATCATTTGAGAATATCATCTAAAAAAGAGTATCAAACTATTGCAGTTGTTATAACATTTTCCAAAGAAAATTTGACAATTCATAAAAATATAGAGAAAAGAGAAACAAAATTCTATGATTTCATACAATATGTGAAAAAAGTACATTACCAAGCAAGAATATCTCAGGTATCCAGCAGTGATGATGCATGCCTTAATCCTAGCAATCAGGAGGCAGATCCATTCAAATCTCTGTGATTTGGAGGCCAGTATGGTCTACAGAGTAGAGACAGTCAAGGTTACCAAAGAAACCCTGTCTTGAAAAGACAAAAAACAAATCAAAAGCAAAAAGAATATCTTAAGTGAGTAATGACTATGTTTTACCATGTAGAAGAGTTTTTAAAATAATTTTTAATTATTTTTTTTTCTTTTACATATCAACCCCTTCAATAGCTCAAGTGGTAGAGCAGAGGATTGTAGTAGAAGACTTCTAAAATCACAGTTCTCTTCCAGATGTTGTGCTGAATGCATTTAATTTCATGCCTGGGAGAAAGAAGCAGGTGTGTCTGTTAATTCAAGGCATAGTGAATTCTAAGACAGTGAGAGCTATATAGTGATACCCTGTCTCAAAAATAAATAAATAAATAGATAGGTAAATAAATAGATAGGTAAATAAACAAACAAACAAACAAACAAATAAACAAACAAACAAATAAATAAATAAATAAATTGGATGTAGCAGGAATCTTAACACTTCTTATTAAAAAGAAAAAAACCCTAAGGCCTATTATTGGGGTGAATGCTAGAAGAGCAGAGAGACAAAACAAGCCACAGTTTCCTCACCTCACCAATTCCTCAGCTGGTGTTGTTTCCTCAGACTGCATGCTTCTGTGTTCTCTTCCCAATGGCCATCAGCTGAACTGCTGCTCAAAAGCCTGAATGCTTAACCAGCCAAATGCTTCTAGTTTCTGGTCTTCACACCTTATATATCTTTCTACTTTCTGCCGTCACTCCCTGGGATTAAAGGCTGGATTTCTGGGATTAAAGGCGTGTGTCACCAAGCCTAGCTGTTTCTAATGTGGCCTTGAACTCAGAGATTCAGAGGCATTTCTGTGTCTGGAATGCTAGAATTAAAGGCATTTGCTACCACTGCCTATCTTCATGTTTAATATTGTGGCTGTCCTGTTCTCTGACCCCAGATAAGTTTATTAGCGTGCAGAATTTGGGGGAACACAATACCACCATAAATAGATAAATAGTGAAAGCACAGTTATCAAAACCAAAAAAAAAAAAAAAAAACATTTGAAGTTTTTATTTATTTTTTTTCTTTTGTTTTTTTGAGACAGGGTTTCCTCTGTGTAGTTTTGGTGCCAGCCCTGGATCTCACTGTAGATGAAGCTGGCCTCGAACTCACAAAGATCCACTTACCTCTGCCTCCTGAGTGCTGGGATTAAAGTTGTGGGCCACCATTGCCCAGCCCTAATGTTTGTTTTAATAAGAAATATTTTATTTAGACTAATGCATAAGATACACAACAAAAACATATGTATTTAAAAGCATTAAATATATCACTTGTATTAGAAGTGTGAGCATAAAAAGATAAATATTTTTCTTTCCTTCTATAATTATATCCATATGTGTGTGTGTGTGTGTGTGTGTGTGTGTGTGTTAATATGTTATTTGTGTTGAAATGTGGTGATATTTTACTTGTGCTTTAATAAAGCTTACCTGGAGATCAGGGGGAAAGCACAACCATTTTAAGTAAACAAAAGAATCAGGTAGCACATGTCCTTAATCCCCTCACTTACCAGTCAGGGTCTTTGTGTGTTTAAGGCCATACTAGAGAACAGAGCCAAGCATGGTGACACACCCCTTTATTCCCAGCAACAGCCATAGAGACCTGCAGATCTCTATGTACAGACAGACAGTGACAAGGAAGTGAGGTAGCTGGGCTAAGATGGCCAATGAGAGGGTAGAAGAGCAAGGCAATAAAGTCATGGATAAGATAGGAAGTAGCTCACATTTTGGCTGCAGAGTTGGTGAGGTAAAGTTGGCTGGTGGCTTTCCCTATTTCCCTGATCTCTCAAAGACTTTTACTCCTATATTTGGCCCCATGTTTTTTTATTTAATAAGACCATTTAGAAATTCATCTACATAGCCATTTGGGCAAGAAACTGTTCTTTCCTGGACTGCTTGACAAAAACTGGACATGCAGGACCCATAGAAATGTGACCATTGAACTTTGCAAGCCAAGATGGTCCTTCAGGTTCCTGCTTTGCAGAGGAGACTGCCAGATATTCTACAGAACACAGAGAAAAAATGACTGAGAGATAGACCTATGGGCTGGAGATTGATGCCACAACATTGCAGAGGAACTTTGGCTAACTATCCAGGCAGGTGCTGCAAGCTGCAGGAAAGTGTAATGGAATATAACCACTATCACAAAGGCTACTGCTTGGAAAAGTCAAGTACTTCTCCAAAGGACAAGCCATGACTTAAGAATTCTTGGTGATATTTTATATTTTTATGTATATTAGATGTTCCTACAGTGATTTTCTTGTAATGTTATGTGTGCTTCTTAGAACTCTAACATTGTAGTTATCTAAAATACCTATCAAGCATCCAAGGCCAAATGAAATAGCATCTGTCTCCTAGGTCAGAATGATAGCTTTATTTCATGTGCAATTTACAATGAGACCCTCCTTATACAACCTTACTAATAGACTATTGGTTGTAGTGTTTAGGCAACTCCACATAGTTAAAAGGGAGGTTTATTTTGTGGGGTAACTTACAAGCAAAGGGATAGGTTACAGGGTCCAGGAAAGATGTAGTACAGTCCAACGGTGTTCTCTGGAAAACTCTGCTCTATCTATCTCCAGCATCCAGGATCCAGGAACCAAGAGAGCTGGCACATCTGGATCTCAAGTCATAAGGGCTCATATCTTGGCTCCACCTTGTAGGTGTGACACTTACCAAAGCTTCAATTCAGGTCATACTTCTAGGTCAAAGCTGGAACAGCTGCCTACTACAATAGATATCTAACTTCTTACCTGGCCACTTCTAGTACTGTAGACTGAGTACTTAGATCCCCCTTTTCATATATGAACTGGTCATTAGCACTCAGTTGACTTCTTCTTTTACCATTTCCATTTTGGGTTGTAAAACAAAGCTTGATGGTCACTACCTGAAGAAAATTCTCACCTACCTGTTTGACCCTGTAAGAATTCAAGCCTGGTGACCTTGCTCTGCCAGAGGGTTGCTATTGCTTGGGTTTACAATTGGATTCCTGAATTACCTGGGGAGAACTGAGAGGAGGAGAGGAAAAAAGACTGGAAGAACTAGATGGGTAAGACCTGGAGAGGAATAACTAAGATGTGGAAGAATTAGATTGAAGGGCTAAAAAAAAGAGTATGAGAGGAACAACATGGAAGATGAAGAAGAGCCAGATGGGGAAATACTAACTGTGTAAGAATGAGATGAGAAGGACCTAGATTCGGCAAAATTAAGATGAGAGAATTAAGATAGAACTTAGAGAAAATAGTAGATAAAGGTGGAGAGAAATCAGGCAAGAAACAATCTAGGTACAAAAACATAACTGAAGCTGTAGAGGTAGGATTTTATCTCAGAGGAATAAAGCAGATGGACAAAGAGCTTGGTGTCCTTAGATTTGTTTCCTGTCAATAATTCTCACTATTTGTAGTTGTCTCTTCTGAGCCCCTGGGAAGTATATTATTAAGGCTGGTACTTTTAATATTATACAATACCTGCTGCCCAAGAGTACCCAGTCTCAGGAGCATAATCAATGAAGCACACTCAAAAAGCAGGAATGTCACTTGGTGGATATTGTCCAGTGAAGAGAGAGTTTCCCTGGGGAGTTGTAAAGGTGACCCCTGAAGTGGCAGCTACCAATAGATCTCACCAAAGACACTGCAGACTGAGAAGAACCCCTGGCCTCTTAGTGATGAGAGGTTGAACACACCCTTCGCTATCAAGAAACTTTCTTGCACCATGAGCCAGAAGGAGTCTAGATAGAAGGTACAGGACACAGGCTTAAGACAAAAGGCATTTCAGTCAGTTCTACTCTGTTTGCAGACCTAGATAAGGAAGCAATAGACTATCTTAATCCCATAAGCCCTCCTAAAAAAAAAAAAATAAGGAAAGATTGAGTAGACCCCCTAAAGCTGCTAACCTTATGGAATGGTTTCACCGACAGGCTATAATATACCCCAACATTACAGAGGAACTCGGGGTAAGTGTCCAGGCAGGCAGCTGTCGCTGTCATTTCCAGAATTTTGGAAGTGGCTTACAATGCATTTCCTGTTTACTTAGGTAATATTATATCCTTTTGGGGTCTTTGATGTAGTTGAATAATAGATAGTTGTAATTATGGTTTTCCCTGGTTATGATAAGAGAAAAGGAAGATATAAAACTTTAGACTCACAAATATAGCATAGATGATAGAATATTATCTTTAATTTTGCCAAATACAAATTGACTAGATATTATAACTGTAATTCTTGCTTGGTAACTGTTTTAATTTATGTAAGTTTACTGTTGAAGTTAAAGCCTTCCTTTTAATTAGAAAGAAAAGGGGAAATGATGGTTGATGTTGCTCTCTATGCTATGAATATGTTGCTCTGATTGGTTGATTAAAAATAGCTGTTTGGCCCATGACAAGGCAGCAAAGAGGCAGGCAGGAAATTCAAATAGAGAGAGACAAGGAGAAGGCAGGGGAAGAGGAGAAACACCAGCAAGCCACTCAAGGAGCAACATGTAGTGGGATGCAGGTAAAGCCACAGACCATGTGTTGATACCTAGATTAATAGTTATGGGCTAATTTAAGATACAATAGCTAGCTAGCGAAAAGCTTGATTCATGGCTGTGCAGTTATAATTAATATAAGCTTCTATGTGTTTACTTGGGTCCAAGCAGCTGCAGGACTGGCGGGTTAGAGAGATTTGGCCTAACTGCAGGCCAGGAAGGCTAGGTGGGACACAGGAAAACTTCTAGCTGTGTGTGTGTGTGTGTGTGTGTGTGTGTGTGTGTGTGTGTGTGTGTGTGTATGCATGTGTATGTTTGCTATTCTATGTTAATCAAGAAGTATTTGTGTGAAGGATATTTTGATTACCATATAGATAAATTTGAGGAAAAGCCCTATATTTATTTTTTGAGGAAAAAATAGTATTTTTCTATTATATTATATAGTTTTATTAAAAGAATATTGATACCCATTGTATTTGCAGAAAAGTATTTTAATGTTAGTGATTGAATTTCATATTACCCATGCTACCAATTATGATGTAGGAAAGTGTACATTTTCATTCCTTTTTAGATAACCAGATAACCAGATTTAATTTTCAAGCAATGAAATGTAGTAAGTAGTTGAATTCCCAATTTAGATGAAGGAATACTGGTGTTATGCCCAAGGAATTGCAAGGTATTGTTGAAAAATCATTTTCAAAAATATTTTTGTTAATCAAAGTATAATGAGAAAGTGTGAATGCTCTGATATTTGTAGAAAATTAATGGCAGAAGGAAGGAGAGGTGATTGGAAACAAAGGTCACAAACTGAGCATATGTGTTTTACAAATAATTTGTAATAGTTGAGGCAATTAATTTCAGCAGGCTAAGGTTGTTTTCAAATGGTTTGTTACAACTTTTAGTATCAACTTAGTCACCAAATGTCACTGGACTAAGGTATATAGCCAGCTATATTTCACCTTTTCTGATTGAATGAAAATAAATAGGGAAGAAATGTAACAGAGAACATGTATATGGTCCTGCTTTCCTCTGAGCTCCCCTTTATTTCTAGCTGCCATTGTATTCAATGGTCATAGTAATCAATATTTGTGACTTCATAGGCCTTGCAAGACAGATTGATTAGCAATTAATATGTGGAAACATAGCTATACATTGGATATGTTGAAGTTCAACAAAACTGGGTATTTGTGGAGCAATAGTATCTGTTCTCAAAGAATTTGAGGGAGGACAATAGAGGGTAGGAGATGGGGGCATGAGAACATAAGGGAACAGGATGGTCAAGCTGGAACAGGTATGTAGTGGGAGAGCAATGAAAGAGATAGCTTGATAGAGGAAGACATCATGGGGATAGGAAGAAACCTGGTGCTAGGGACCTGCTTGGACTACTAGCAGTTACTGGCTTACCCTGGTAATCAGATCAGTGAATAACCTAACTATTATGATAAAGCCTTCATCTAGTAACTAATGGAAGCATTTGTAGAAATCCACAGCCAAGCACCAGGCTAAGCTCCATGAATCCAGTAGAAGAGTGGAAAGAGGGATTCTATGACGAAAGGGTATCAAGTTTATGATAGGGAAATCTACAGAGAACCAAAACAAGCTAATGAGAACTCGTGAACTTTAGACATATAACTGTGGAGCCTCCATGGTACTGGACTAGGCCCTATGCATAAGCAAAATGATTGTGTAGCCTTTTCTTTTCTTTTTAAAGGTAAACAGAAAAGAGAGGATCTGGGGAAGAGGAGAGGTTGGGAGAGCGACTAGGAGGAGGGCAGGGAGGAGAAACAGAGGTGGGGATGTTATGTATGAGAGAGAATAAAAAGACCGAGGAAATAAACTGCTCCAAAGTCTCAAGACGTCCTGGAGACTTACCAGATACATAGAACCCTTTGCTAAGATTTATAACATATAAACAGAAAGGCTTACTCACTGTGAGGAGTGTCAAAGATGCTGAGCTGTCTTCAATTAGTCCAGAGGGCATCAAGATTCTAACTTACAAGAGACTCCACCCATGCTGTGTTAAATTTTCATGATAAATGATTTTGAGTCATACTTGCTCCTGATGTAAGTACACTAAACTCAATAGTTCACCAAGGTAGACTTCATTGGGGTAAGTATTTTGATATTTCACTTATTTTTATCTGTGGAAAATGGATATTTTTTTACATCTCTAGTAAGAGTGTCAAAAATACCAGTGGAAAGAAATCAGTGATAGAATAAATTACCCCATTCAAATGATGCCTCATTCAAGCCATTACGGAAAAAAATCATAGAAGACATATAGAGGTAAGTTTGATGACACAGAAGTACTAGAGTGATACCTAAAACCAAATATTTTAATTTTATATTATTATTTCATTTAATTTTATGCTCTGTTATATTTCATTATTTGATTGTATTTATTTTACTTTTGGTCAAGTAGTTAGGGTCTCATATATTCCTTGCTCTCTTCAAACTCCCTATGTCTTTGAGGCTGGACTTATACATGGCATGTTTATCCTCTCCCTGTCTGGTGAGTACTGTGACTATCATCTTGTCCCACCACACCCAGATAAAAGAGACTACTTCAAAACCACACACACAAAAACAAAAACAAAAAAGAGGAACCTTTAATGATGAGAAAATTTTGTTTATCTGTTTTAATAGTTTGACAATTTCATAGTGTTCTCAAAAAACATAAAATCATAAACTCTATGTATGTGGATTTTTTTTTGTAAATTAGTTCTATTTGAAGGAAGCTGTAAGTAGTAAAAATATTATATAATAGGAAAAACATTCTTTCTCTGATGAACTATTTTATGATAATTAATGAAGGGATTGTACATGTCTACTTGTACCATGATCACATATCAACAGTATAAATGATCCATCTATTAAGAGACGTATAAGATATCACCATTGTGTAATTGGGAGACTCATGAACCTGCTGTGTAGAATATGCAAGTGTCCAGATTCTTATACAGATTGAGAAAACTGTTTCTGATTATCTGACTCAACAATGAAGTTCTTCTGTGAAATCCCCTAGCTCACTGCCCTCCAACAGTGACTTTACTCTTCTGAGTATATTGATATGAAACCTCATGCAATTGACATTATAATATCATGGCATAAATATAAATCAACCCATGTCCATATATGTATAGGTGCTGTATGAATGAATATTACCCTGAAGAGTAAAGAAATAGAGCATATAATACAATAGAAAATATAATAGAAATAGAACACTTCTAAGAGAAAGCAAGTAAGCTAAACCTTTAAAAATGACCAAAACAATAAATTTGATGTGTTAAATAGTAATAAATGTAACTGTAGTTTTCCATGTATGCTTTCTGTGTTTATTTATAATAAATTTGTTAAGAATGCCTATCATTAAGATAAAGTTGACATCTACCCACAGAAACTTGAAAAATATAATGGTCTGGCAAGTATTCTCATGATGTCTTGACATAATCTTGAGTTATCCCTTATTAAAAATAAGGAAAATTCATATGGCTTTCACCACCAGCACACTAAGGTTTATCTTGAATATCTGGTGTAAATGAAACACTGGAGTCTCTGACATACTTTGGATACACAATCAGTTCAGTTAATGAGGTCACATTAACCTTAATGTGTATGTTATTATAGGTTAAGCCCCTTTCTACCTGACTGCACACAGTTCTGGCTTTTAACAATTCATCTAGCACACGTGTCATGGGCCTCTACAGCAGAGGCTTTTTTAAGGTTACTAATCTCCCTTATCTCTTACTTAAGTTACAAACCAGTCTTCTGTTTACACAGTATAATATTTGGCTACAAAATGTTGCTTTTTCATAGAAATGAAATGAGCATTAAGTAGTTAAGCAGGAAAAGGTAAATCCAAAGACATATTTCATCTTATACAATGAGTGGAATGATAAAGTAAAAAAAAATTGTTGAGTAAAGACATTTTTATTGTTATATTCACGGCAGAGAGAAGCTTTGTATTTTGGAAGAATAGAACAAATGGTATAGCTTTTGTCAATGCTGCAGACAACTCATAGGACAGAGAATCTCAGTACAGTGGGATTGTGAAAGAATATGAATGCCATTCTGTAATTCAGAAAGAGGAAAAAGTTTATAGATCATTTTCAAAAAGATCAACTATGTTATGTTCCTGAAATATGTGTATTTGTGTGTCAGTGTTTACAGATTACACATATACACTTGAATTCAGTAAGGACAGAATTAATAGATATATATTCCTATATCACCAAGAAAAACAGACCTATATATCATTATTTTAAAATATCTATATTTTAGATTAAAGATAAAAGGAACAGAAAATATTAATAGGCAAAGCATCATTTTTATATAGACTATAATCACATGAGAGAAACATAAATTGAGCAATATTATAGCAAGTATTAATTCCAGACAAGATTTGTCTCACTTTATTATGAAATCCTCGTTTGTATTTTTTTTTTTTTTTTTGCATTTGTTCCCTCCTCATTGCTGCCATGACAATCTGCATGAAGAATGTATTTTGCCACCCCACTGATTCTGGGCTCCCTTCTTGATTTGTTTCAGCTAATGGCCTCAAAATGGAAGTAGTATATGACACGTTGAATCTGTCATTTTAGATGTCATCACATGGTTTGATTGGTTAGTGCTACCCAAATTCGTTACTGAATATGGCTGTCTGCTACAATGAGACACGTGGTGCTGACTTAGGTCCAACCAAATGTGGCTGAGAAGTCCCCAGTCAAGCTGAGTAGAAAACAGCTAAACTCATGAAACAAATCTCAGCCACTGAAACTTGGATTTTTTTTCCTAATTGCCACAGCAGAATTTGGTTAATATGTCTTAAAAGAGATCCCTGAAGTAAAGGTGTACTCTGATTTTAAAACAAACTTTTGTATATGAGATTACTCTGTTGATGATGCTAATTATGATGAATTGTAAACACTGCCATACTTGTTCACCATTTTTGAAAACACTTTGGGTGACTGCATTTGTATATATTGATGTTTACCATTCTTGTTTTATTTGATTTTTCACTGTAGTACCAGCACAATAACTCAATGCTACATTTCAAGTACATCTCAGAAATGATATATAAAATTTAGAGGACCAAAATTAGGACTTACAGTGAAGAGAATGACATAGATGAGGAGGCAAAGGTAGTAACCCTTTAATGCAAAACAGACTCAGGAGATGTAATAGGGTTATCTGAGAAATCCTGCATGAGACACCATTTACCATTCAAATGCAATTTTATTTATTTATTTCATTTTTCTTTATTAAGAAATTTCCTACTCACTCCACATACTATCCATAGATCCCCTGTGCTCCCTTCTCCTACCTCCAGCCCTCTTTTCCAAGCCACCCTGCATCCCCACATCTCCCAAATTGAGGTCTCCCATAAGGAGTCAGCAGAGCGCAGGACACGGAGCCGAGGCAGGTCCAAGCCCCTTCCCACTGCACTGCAAGGTGCCACACCACAGGCATCAGATTCCCAGAAACCTGCCCATTCACTAGGGATAGATCCCGATCCCCCTGCTTGGGTGCCCCCTAAACAGTTCGAGTCAAACAACTGTCCTCCAAATGTACCTTTACCAGTAACTTCTGAGCCCAGTAATTGCCTTTTTAAATTTTAGGATTAGTAGCTAATGACTTTCTCCTCCACAGCACTAACATTTAAATAAGGTGACTGCAGATAAAAGAAAACAGGACTGCATATTAAGGAGTAGAATACTTCTAAATCTTAATATTTTCAGGAGATGAGGAAAACAATATTGAATATAAGCCTGTGTTTCATCAGTTACTGGCAAACAGTTTGACAAATTCAATTATTGAGGCAGGAAAAAATAGGTTAGTATATAATCTGAAAAGATTTTTTCCTAATATACATATTATGTTGATTCAAATTATATTTATATGTGAACCTGTAATATAAAATCAAGTGTCTCTTATGTATTAGAGTAATCCTGAAACTATCCATTTTCTACAAAACAGAGTGTGTTCCTATGTGGATAATACAAAGCATATTAGCTATTCTCAGAGTTCAGAGTGCTGCGAATTACATTATTCAGCACAGCAGAAGTCCAAAGTTAACATTATTAAAAGAAAAGGAAACTCACACACACACACACACACACACACACACACACACACACACACACACACGTATAATTTGACCAAGTTTTTTTTTAAGCATTCATCTCAGAGAACTTTGAAGTAGACATATTTTACAAATAACTTTGAGTTAAACTTTTGTTAACTAAAATAACAGTAGTTTTAAGGCATTAGAGTTGTGTGATCTGTGACTCCTTTAACCTGTTTTGTGTCTGTTTGTTTGTTTCCTTTAAAACTCTAGAGTTTCCTGTAGCTTAGCTATGAGTCTAAACATCTGCTCTGTTTTCCTTTTGGAAGTTTGCTTTTCTGTACTATCCATTTTATCTGTACTATATTTAGAATTCTCTGTTAATAGAAAAAAAAAATCTGACTGAATTACATGAAAGCAGAAGGAAAACAAGAAAGTGATCCTCAAAAAACCAAGGGGGATTTTAATGCTTTGTAAAAATAATACAGAGTGCTGTACAAAGAACTATCTGTAATTTATAAACGGTTCTCTGAAAAGATGATGTACAGAAATCTCTACTAGAGTCTTAACAAGCGGAGACTGACATTGGTTATTGAAAACGACCTGTCTCAGAAAGCCTGTACTGACAATTTCTTTCCTTGCTTTGAGGGGCGATAACAATTCATGTACAAAAACCCAAATTTCATACAATTAGTGACATGGTAGTTATCAATGATGGGTCCAGAATTTGATGGGGATGTTATTTCAAATTAGAAATATTCATTTAGTAGATTAATACATCCCTAGGAAAAACTTATCTAAACACTGGTCATATTATTATGAATTCATGTAGTCAGTTTAATCAGATATTAGGGGATTACTCCCTCAGTCTTTGTGTCAACATTGAAGTAGCATGTCTTCCAGGCAGAACACAATTGTAAATACAAGAGTTTGTGACTGGGCTGGTGTTTACATTTCTCATTCCATAGCTTATACAGTACCTTCCTATGCCAAACATGACAGCACCTAGGTATGAAGGCTATATATAGGCACCAGCTCATTCTCTCTAGATTAAGTGATTTGTATTGGAGTTGTCTTCAGCAATGGTGCCTTACTGGTTGGAGTGTGCAGATCAACCTATAGTCTTGGCAACAGCCTGGGTTGTTTGAACATTCCCATGGAAAACCTGAGGCCAACAACACATATATGACTAAATATTGTCCATAATACCACTTAAATTACCCTTAGTTTTAGCTTCATCTCTTGGTGTTTCCCTCTTCATCCCCCACTTTTCTCCTCTTTCTCACTTGATCTTCCTGTCTAAGTACTACCCTATATGTTTATAACTATCTATTTTATTTCCCTTTCCTAAGGCACCCTATCTGTTCCCACTAGTTCTTTATATCTAACCTCTGTGGTTCTACAGATTGTGTATCACTTACCATTGAATTAAAAGCTAATATCTACTTATCAGAAAACATGTACCATATTTGTCTCTCTGTGTCTGGTTTATCTCAGGATGATTTTTTTTTTTAGTTGCATCCATTTACTTATATATTTCATGGTTGCAATATTTAACAGCTGGGTAATAATCCATTGTGTAAATACCATTTTTTATCTATTTTTCTGTTGAGGTACATCAAGGTAGTTTCCAATTTCAAGTTATTATGAATAGAGTAGCAGTGAACATGTTTAAACAAGTGTTCTTTTGAGATAAAGCACTCTTTGATTATATGCTCAAGAGCAGTATAGCTGGATCTTGAGACTGAATTATTCCCATATTTCTGAGGATTCACCACTCTGATTTCTGTAGTGGCTGTACATGTTTTCACTCCCACAAGCAATGGGTGAGTGTTCTCCTTACTCCACGTTCTATTCAGCATGCACTGTCTCACTTGTGTTATTGAGTTTAGCCACTCTGACAGGTGTAAGATGGAATCTCAAAATAGTTGTGATTTCATTTTCCTGACGACTAAGATGTTGAACACTTCTTTAAGCATTTCTCAGTCATTTGAGTTTCCTCTATTGAGAATTCTATGTTTATATCTGTACTCGATTTTTTAATTGAGTTATTTGTTTTCTTGAAATAATGTAGAATAATTAACAGAGATTAATGCTAACAAATGAAAGGAAGTACAATCTGATTTACTAATGTTAATCTAAAATTTCAAAGTGTAATGTGGTAGAATTATTCACAACTATAGCAATTTAATATGTATTAAACATAATTCCCATAATTTATACTTAGATTAAGTACAAAATATTGCATAAAATATCAATTTTGTGATGTGAAATTATTTGTTCAAACTTTTTCTTTTATTGGTAACTTTATTATCATTTTTTATTAAAATGCTATTATTATTCAATAATATTCTATGATTATCACTAATTAATTATGATTAAAATATGAATTAAATATGAAACTTTAGACTTACAAATAAAAGATAGATGATAAATATTTTCTTTAATTTTTCCAAATATAAATAGACTAGATATTGTAACTGTAATTCTTGCTTGATAATTTGTAATTTTACTATGTTAAATTTAAAAACCTTCCTTTTTGATTAGACAGAAAAGGGGAAGTGCTGTGGGATGTCTTTCTGTACACTGTGAATAAGTATTGCTCTGATTGGTTGAAAATAAAGCCGTTTGGCCAATGGCAAGGCAGAATAAGGTTAGGCAGTACATTCAACCTGAAGAGAGAGAGTAAGAAAAAGGGCAGAGAAGACACTGCAAGCCGCCACCAGGAGAAGCAAGATGTGGAAGTAACTTTAAGCCACAAAACTACATAGCAAGACACAGAATAATAGGAATGGGTTGAATTAAATTGTATGAGCTAGTTAATAATGTGCCTGAGCCATTGGCCATATAATTTGTAATTAATATAAGCCTCTGAATGATTATTTTATAAGTGGCTGCCAGTCTGCAGGACCAGATGGAACCACAGGAAATTGTGACTATAGGAATTAAATTAGAAATTTCAACATTAGAGTTATCACCTTAATGCAATAGAGTAATTTTAAAGAAATAAACATTTTCTAGATTGCCATTAAATGTGCCAGACTGGCAAAAGAAACATACTCTTAAAAAAACCTGACTTTATTAATCTCTACTTTTGATAAACATACAATAATGGACATCTGGTTCCTTCACATTTATTTTTATGATATGAAGTTTTGATTTTTAAAGAAATATACTATTTAAAACAAATTAGAAAAGGAATCTGACAAAATACAACATCAGAAATTGTCATTAAATGTAACTTCCTGGAACTTCCAACCCCCATTGAGGCTTTGGTAATGGCCACGCCCACAAGGCAGGCCTGAGGGAGGAAGCTGAAGACCCAGGATGGAGAGGAGAGGTCTCTCTTGGTTCTGGGACCCGGACGCTGGAGGTAGACCAAGCAGAGTTCTCCAGAGAACACCACCGGACTGTGCCATACCTTTGCCAGACCCTACAACTTATCCCTTCATTTGTAAGTTAACAAACAAAATAAACCTCCCTTTTAACTATGTGGAGTGGCCTTAATTATTTCACCAATATCTGGTGCCCAATGAGATATTTATAATTTTCTCAGTTATGATAAAAGATAAGTTAGATATAAAAGCTTAGACTCACAAATATAAGATAGATAGGATATCTTCTTTAATATTGTAACTGTAATTCTTGCTTGATAATTGTTTTGTTATATGTAATTGTACTATGTAAAAGTTAAAACCTTTCTTTAAAAAAAAAAAAAAAAAAAGAAGGGGAAGTGCTGTGGATATCGCTCTGTGTCAATAAAATTCTGATTGGCCAGTGGCCAGGCAGGAAGTACAGGTGGGATACAGAGAAGAGAATTCTGGGATATGAAAGACTGGGTGGAGACATACTGCCAGCTACTGCCATGACAGGGAGGATGTAAGGTACTGATAAGCCATGAGCCAAGTGGCAAAGTATAGATTAATAGAAATGGGTTAATTTAAGATAGAAGAAGTAGATAACAAGAAGCCTGCCACGGCCATACAGTTTCTAAACAATGTAAGTTTCTGTGTGATTATTTGGTTGGGTCTGAGCATCTATGGGCCTGGTGGGTGAGAGAGATTTGTCCTGACTGTGGGCCAGGCAGGAAAACTCCAACTATAAGGAAGTGCATTGTAAACAACTTCCAAAATTCTAGAAATTACAGAGATCAGTTTTCTGTCTGGACAGTCATACAAAGTTCCTCTGAAATGTTGGGGTATCTATCTTCAGCCTATAGGTCTATAGTCTCTCAGTTTCTTTTCCCTGTGTCCTATAGAATGTCTGATAATGTCTCTTGTGAAGCAGGAAACTGAAAGACCATTTCACCTTGTTTTGGCAAAATTCAGTGGTCATTTTCTTATGGGTCCTGTATGTCCAGTTTATACAACATATTATTAAGCAGTCCAGGCAAGCATGGTTTCTTGCACAAATGGCTAACTTTTGCTATAAAGAAAGCAAACTCCATCTGGAGTTCTTTCAAAGTCCATCATCCTCTTTGAATTAATTGGTGCTGCCAGGAGCAGACATGTCTCATTGTCTAGAAAAATTTAAGTTCTTAAAATAATTTAAGTGCAATATTCTGTAGGTCTTTGAAGTGTTTAAAGATTATCTCCCTAATTGAAATATATCTATGCATATGTAGAACACTTAACAAGACTAAAAGTTTGATTATCATAGATGACTAATTATTCTGTATTTTTATTATATTTTACAATTTGAAATGAGTTGCATAAACATAATACATTAAACATGAGTAGGAATATATATATATATATAATAACAAAATATTAAATTTGTATTAATTAACTAAAATCCACAGCTATGTAAAACATTTCAAATAAGTTATTGTTCATTAAAAGGAGATTCAATAATGTATCTTTTCATCCTATCATATCGATATCTACTTTTCTTCCTTAGAAAGAGTTTGCATTTATAATCCAGCCCCCTTAAATAAAAAATAAATACTTATAATTTTTTTTTTTTTTGTGAATTTGAGCCTAGATTTTCCTACTACATTCTGTTGATTGGGGTTTCTGACAATCTTATGTGGATCCTGAGAAAATTTGAGATAATGGCCAAGTCATGGGAGGACTGACTATAACCATTGTTGATAGATGACATCTGTCAAGTTTCAGGAGGTCTTGCTTGATCGAATCTGATCCATGTGAACCTGGAACAAATCCACAGCCAGTTATTTACTGTGGAAACAAAAGCAGAGACTCCTTTCCAAAGCAACATATTCTTATACCCAAATTTTGAAATCAAGAAAACTTTAAATTATGCATATTGGTTTAACTGAGCAGCCTTTATAATTAAATGACTATCTCCAGTTAAAAATCCAAAAGATAATATAATCTAGACTCTGTATAATTTCACCTTCACTTGTCTTAACTTTTATATTACTTTTCTTCTGCTTTATTTCTCTTCCTCTAGTTTTTTTATAGCATTCTTCCCATTTTTTTGTTTGTCTTTTCCTCAATTTCATTTTTTATTTCTTCTTTAAAAAGTCTCTAGTATCTTCATGATGTTATTCTTAAGGTTTCTTTCTTCTGCTTCTTCCATTTTGTAATATTCAGGTCTAGCTGTTGGAGGAGGGCTAGGTTCTAGTGATGCTGTATTGCTCTTTATTTTGTCGTATGTACTTCTGCCTTGATGTCTGTCCATCTCCTTGTGGTTTCATTCTTGGTCTTATTAGCACTCTTGGTCCAGACAGAGCTGACAGATTTGGTGTTGCTGGAAGCCTCTGTTGGTCCAATGAGAGGTGGCAGATTCTGTTTCTCTTGATCTAATCAAGGCTGGCAGATTCCCTCTCTCCTGAGTTTACTCTTGGTCCAATGATGGCTGTTTGTCCAATGAGAGCTCTCTCTTTCTATGGGCCAGGTGGGAGCTCTCTGGGCCAAATGAGAGCTCTCTGGGCCAGATGGGAGCTTTGGGCTGGGTGGCAGCTGGGGCCTCCTCAGTTAATCTCAGGATGTGGCTGGAGTGGTGGTGGTGGTGGGGGTATTTCAGGCAGACGGGTGTGGGGGCAGGGCAAGCAGGCTTCCCAGGGTATGACCCCAGGCACTCACTTCTGGTCCAGATGGGAGTTCTGGGCTGGATGGGAGCTGAGGGGCTGGTAGCCAATTCTCAGGTAGTTGGGGGAGGATACTCTGGCAGATGGGTGTGGGAGCAGGGTATGTAGATTTCAAGGTCTTCCAGAGGGTCTTGGAGAAGGGGAGCCGTCCTGAGGGCCAGAAACTGGGGCCAAGTTGGGTAGGTCTTCCCCAGGAAAGGCTGGTGCCCAGGGATGGGACCTAGGGGCAGGCCTCCCAGGGTATGACCCCAGGCACTCACCTCTGGTCCTGATGGGAGTTCTGGGCTCAACTTTTATTTTACTCTCACTGTCTTCTTTAAAAATTTTATTTTTAAAAACTATTTCTTCATGAAACTGCCTATACTCCTTTTCCTCTCTCTTCCAAGCCTACAAACCTTTTACCTACACTGTAAACTGTTAAGAGTTTTATTCCATCTGAACCTGTCTTATTGTGAATCTATAATACTTTTCTGGCTAGGATAGATTTTTAAACTACTAAATTGCATGGTGACTTTTGTTGCTGACTTTGCTCCCTGTCAGCTTCCCAACATGGTGGAGATATGTTTACCTCTAGCTCTGGGAGTCATGCTCACCACTGACTCTGGGAAGCAGTGGGTCTATGCTGCCATCCACACTGTGCGGTTTGGAGAAGCCACTGCGTACTGCAGTGGAAATCTGCAGCCATGCTGCATAGTTCATGGTGGCTGGCTGCCAGCTCCATCTTGCAGGCAGCTGTTCAGAGTTGAGACTGTGCTACTGCTGCCATGAGGCTGTGAGACTAGGAAGCCGAGTGTGGCTCCATTTCTATGTGTTCAGAATCTTTAAGCTTTCTAAGGTCTATGTGAATCAATGCCCCACATTAGGCACCAATTGTAGTCAGAAGTTTTCCTGTGTCCTGGCCAGCCAGTGGTTGGGACAAATCTCTCACACTCTTGTCTTCCAAGTAAACACACAGAGTGTTAATATTAATTATAACTGCTCAGCTATTAGCTCAGGCTTATTACTGACTAACCTTTACAATTAAATTAACCCACAATTCTTATATATGTCAAGCTACATGGCATGGTACCTTTTCTCAGTTCAGCCTTATCTTCTTTATCTGTGTCTGGCTGGTGACTCCTGACTCTGCCCTTCTTCTTCCCAGAATTCTCCTCATCTGCTGGCCTGCCTATACTGCCTGCCTGGCTACTGGCCAATCAGCACTTTATTTATCAACTAATTAGAGCAACACATATTCACAGCATACAGAATGATATCCCACAGCAGGGCCACAATTGGAAAAATGTGTGTACTTCAATTTTTGTATAACTTGAATGTCTATCTAGGAAGATAAAAGTTAGGCACAAAACTGTTTATGGTCCTTTACTCTTCATTTTTCCCCAACAAAATGAGATAATGTAGTGTGTGATATTGCCAGTAAAAAATTCATCAAGCTCTGTACTCACATTCTTTAGAATATCTGTTTGCACTTCCTCTTCTCTTCCAAATCAAATTCCACAGTTTCATCCCCAACTGTGTAGCAGACAATCTACTGTGGCATTTCCTCCATTTCTGCCACCCTTCGAGTAGAACCTGATAGGAAATGTTGCTTTTCTCCTTCCTGTGGACTGCCTCTGCCCCACCCTCATACTAGACCATGCCCCTTCCTAAATGTCAGCTTCTGATACAAAGAAATAAGTTCCAAAGACCCCCTGTGTCATACCTGGCAGGATATTATAAGAATTCCATAGAAGGCATCCCCAAGCAACAAAACTCTTCCAAGAGCCTAAATTGGCAACAGAAATGAAAAGACAAAACAAGCAGCCCAAAAAGACAATACCAGATAGTGGCAACTATAATTGCAGTCATGCCAAATACCTAAACACTAGAGTGAAAACATAATCAGTAACAGCCAGAACAATATGTCTACCCTAAAACCTAACAACTTTACTATAGTAGCCCCTGAGAAATGTCATAAAGTAGAGGCATAAGAGAAGGAATTCAAAATATAGACTTTATGATATTTTTGATTTCCAAAAATATGAAATAGGTAAATACATGAAAATAATCTGCAAAAACCCATACAGTGGAATAAAATCAAGAAAAGAGTTCAGTACCAGAAAGTAGAAATAGAATCAATTAAAAAAATAAAAAACAGAAAAAAACAGAGGGAAAAATGGAAATGAAAACTTTAGGAACTGAAACCAAAAGATTGTAGGCACCTCTGCAACAGAATACAAGAGTTGGAAGAGACAATCTAAGCCATTTAAGACAATAAGAAAGAATTCCTTACTCCAAGAAAATATTAAATCTAAAATAATCCAGGCACAAAACATTCAGAAAATCGACAATACTACAAAAGAACAAATCAAAGAATAATATGAATAGAAGAGGGAGAGAAAACCCAGGTCAAAGTCACAGTCAATATTTTCATTAAAAAAATCATTGAAAAAATGAACAGGAAGCAGAAATTGTATAATAGTCACAAGGAATGGAGGACACCAAGGAATCAAAGCCTTCTAGTCACAACAGATCTGACACAGATATCAACTCTCAGTGACTGTGGCAGCATGCACAGTATACACCCGATGTCCTAGTACTAAATGTAGAAGTAGCCACACCCCCATCCTTATCCGCAGCTGATAACTATTTTTAAATGAAAGACTGCTTTCTTCAAGGGTCTCACTGGGGAAGCAAAGCACTCTTAAGTGTGGCCTGCATGCTCAGCAGTAGATGGTTAAAACAAAACAAATGCACATCCTCTGTGGAGTTTCTCAGTCTGCAGTGTTGCATCAGGGCATTCTTTCCGTACCTTACAGGTATTCAGTGTAGCTATTATAGCTTCTATTTTCCTGTTTCTTTTTTCTTGTTTTTTGTTGTTGCTGTGGATGGCTTTTGCTGTTTGTTTGTTTTCTTTTAATTTAGGTCATTTTTTTTTTCTACATTTCAGCTCCTCTGTACAGACATATATTAGCTTCCACTTTTAAAAATGTTTTGACCAGTTTCCTCTGTGCACATATGGATGTGTATCACTCTGCAAGCGTTTCTTGTGCTTCTCCTTTTGTTCTTTATCTTGTTTGGTTGTTTTGTCATTTTGGACCACAATTTCTGTACTATATTTGCATCATGAAATAATCTAAGCAAAAGTTCCCTTTAAAATTAACACTTTAAAGAAACACTCAAATTCAAAGTGTTAAATCCTAGAAAATAATCTTACAATGTGTAATGGGTAATACTTGAATATCAGGGTCAATAATTTCTTTTTAGAAATAGTATTCATTAATATGATAATCAGTTGAAATTTAAAGAAATCATAAAACTTACATAAGGCCAAGTTCCCACACTTATAGATATGTTGGGGAAGTGATCTCATTCTTCAAGTGATGTATTATGTATAATAGTGCTAACAAAGGTTTCTGGTTACTATAGCAAACTCAACTGAATTGGAAGGACTAGGCTTCTTATTAATAACACATAAAATGCTGGATACTCTCTTAAACTAAATTTTAAATTGCATAGATGCAGAAAAAAAAAAAAAAAAACAGCTTCCAAAAACTGAATCAGATGAGCACCAACAGGAGCTCAGTAGATTGCAAAATATCCAAAGGTAGCACAACACTGATTAGGGAACAGAGGGTTTAATTGCAGTGTGGTGAAAGAATATAGTTCCTAGTTTGTGTCAAAAGTGAAAGTGCAAGCCAAGTTTATGAAGGAACTGCACAAAGTACATCTGAAAATCTCTGTGACGTCAGAGTATAAGTGATTGTAAATTTTCATGCCCCATCCTTAGGAAATTGTAAATAAAGTTCTTAATGACTAGATATGTTATACTAAATTTGCATAAATTATATGACAATATACAAAACATGAAGAATGTAACCGCTAAATTAAAGCACCCTGATTCAGTCTCTGCCCTTATGTGGCTGCTACAGCAGTTATCCAGGGCAAATAGAATAAGAATCTTCAGTCTACAATCTCTCTTTACTTGCTGACTATAAATCTACAGAATTCATCTTTATGGAGACATTTTTACTAACAAGTGTTTACCAGGTGCCAGGGACACCTACCTACAAGTAGACTAAGTAGATTTTTTCCATTAAAACACAATGAAAATTGCAGGTATATATATATATATATATATATATTTTAGTGAAAAATGATAAACATAAGTAAGTAATTGTAACTACATGTGACTTTTTAAAAGTACAGCTCTTCATATTTCACACTGAAGTGGCATCTCAACTGAGAGCTTCACCACTTTCTAGAATTGCCAAGGTTAATTACATACATGTCTTGTGGGGGAATTGTTAGTATTTGGGGAATATTTGTTCCTTCGCATTTGTTTTTCTCAGACCATAATGAAGAACTGAGCTGGAGGATTCATAGGAGAACTGAGATAAGAGGTTTGCTTTGTCTCCAAGAGTAACAATAATAAATGCTGCTGACATTTGTTGATCACTTAGCATATGTCAGGAGCAGAGGTAAATGCCGCACACACATCACGAGGGAGACACAGGTTAATAATCACCAAGCAAAGGGAAGGAAAAGGACACTTGGTATCTGAATGTGGGAAATTGACTCCAGGGCTTTGGATTTTCAAAAGTCACCAAGACTGGAAATAAATTAAGCAGTATCAAGTGTCAAAAAAGGATAGATGTTAGTGTATATTTCACTAATTATAAAATGTATAATTTACTACCAATATATAATTGCTTTAATATAATTTAAACAAAAGATTAATATTAGAAAAATAAAACTAAACCAGTGAAAATATAATAATATTATTATGTTTAGCAGAAAGTATTTTATCATATCAAAACAATCAAAGAAGTCAATTATGAATTATCTTAAGTTTTCAAACTGCTGTAAATTTTTAAAATATCTGTGAAGGTTTCATAAGAATTTGTAGTTATTGAGCAGGTCAGATACCTACTCATGCTGTGAAATATATGAATATATAAGAACAGTGACCATGTTTTATGAGGCTTGCAGAGGAAAAAGTTATGTGGTGTTATTTTTGCCATCAGTATCACTCAGTGAACAGACCAATAGTAGTACATTTCATGATTATGCTTTCATAAGTGTGTCACCTCACCTTAGTAATGGTCCTTCCACCACTGCTCTCTCTTGTACACCTGCTTTTACTAAACTGGTCAAATCCTCACCTTTCTGTTTTCCTCTTGTAAAGATATAACAAATGGTCAGAAGGACACAGAGACATTCAAGAATCTATAAGAGAAAAAGTTGCATTGTTTTTATAAACCTCAACTAAAAACAAATAGAATTTCCTGAAATTATATTTATTTAACTTCAGCCATAAACAATGGCAAAATGTACAAATTCAACAAATTATTTTTGGTTTTTCATTCAAATGTTTTGGCTGGGTGTTGGTGGCAAAGACTTTTAAGCCCTGCAATCAGGAGGCAGGGGCATGTGGATCTCTCTGAGTTCAAGGCCAGCATGGTCTACAGAGTGAGTTCGAGGAAAGGTGTCAAAGCTACGCAGAGAAAACCTTTCTTGAAAAAAAAAAAAGAGAAAAATGTTTTATTTTCTGAGATTATAACATAATTATATCATTTTACTTCCTTTCAACTGCAGAAATGCAGACACTTCTTATGTGCGCTGTCCCTTTTTTCTCTCTATCCAATTCATGCATAAATTTCTGGTAAGCCATGGAACTAATTGCTTTTCTAACCTGTACTTTCATGACAAACATCTTAGCTCAGGAATACAAGGAACATACCTAAACATAATACAGGCAAATTACAGTAAACCAACAGCCAAATTAAATGGAGAGAAAATTAAAGTGATTCCACTAAAATCAGGAAAACTACAAGGCTGTTCACTCTCCCCATATTTCTTCAATATAGTACCTAAAGTTCTAGTTAGAGCAAAAGGAGATCAAGGGGATGGAAACTGGAAAAGAAGAAGTCAATCTTTTACTATTTGCAGACGATATGATAGTGTACAAGTGACCCAAAAAAATTCTACCAGGGAACTCCTACAGCTGATAAACTCCTTTAGTAATATGGCAGGATGCAAAATTAACTCAAAAAAAAAAATCAGTAACCGTCCTTATATACAAATGACAAATGGGCTGAGAAAGAAATCAAGAAAACATCAGCCTTTATTATAGCCACAAATTATACAAAATACCTTAGGGTAAATCTAACTAAGCAAATGAAGGACCTGCATGAGAAGAACTTTAAATCTCTGAAGAAAGAAATTCAAGCAGATATCAGATAATGGAAAGATTTCCCATGCTCATGGATAGGTAGGAATAACATAGTAAAAATGGCAGTTTACCAAAATCAATATACATATTCAATGCAATGAATTTTCCCACCAAAATCCCAACACAATTCTTCACAGACTTAGAAAGAACAATATTCAACTTCATTTGAAAAAATAAAACATCTAGGATAGCTGAAAGTTTCCTGTACAATAAAGCAACCTTTGGAGTCATCATGATCCCTGATTTCAAGTTCTACTATAGAGCTATACTAAAACAAACAAACAAACAAACAAACAAAAAAACAAAACAAAAAAAGCTAAAACTGTACAATGGAAAAAAGAAAGAATTTTCAACAAATGGTGCTGACATAACTGGATGTTAACAAGTAAAAGACTGTAAATAGATCCATATGTGTCACCATGAACAAAACTCAAGTCCAAGTGGATCAAAACCTCAACATAAATCCAGGTACACTGAACCTGATAGAAGAGAAAGTAGGAAGTAATCTTCAACACGTAGGCACAGGAGATCACTTCCTAAATAAACAGACACTGAGAGCAACAGTTATTAAATGGAACCTCCTGAAACTGAGAAGATTTTATAGGTCAAAGAACATGGTCAATAAGACAAAATAACAGCCTACAGAATGGGCTGATCTCCAAAATTAATAAAGAACTCAATAAGCTAGACATCAAAATACCTAACAATCCAATTTTAAAAAATGGGCTACAGAGCTAAACAGAGAATTCTCAAAAGAAGAATCTCAAATGGCTGAAAGACATTTAAGGAATTTCTCAACATTCTTAGTTATCAGGGAGATGCAAATCAAAACATCTCTGAAATACCATCTTACATCTGTCAGAATGGCTAGGATTAAAAACACTGAAGACAGCTTATATTGGAGAGGATATGGAACAGGGGAACACTCTTCCACGGTTAGTGGTAGTGCAAATCTGTACAGCCACCTTGGAAATCAGTATGGTGCTTTCTCAGAAAATTGGGAATTAATTTTCCTCAAGATCCAGTTATACCATACTTGGGCATATACCCAAGGAATGTTCAATTATACCCCAGGCACACATGCTCAACTATATTCATAGCAGCATTATTCATAATAGCCAGAACCTAGAAACAACCTAGATGCCCCTCAATTGAAGAATGGATAAAGAAAATGTGGTACATGTATACAATGGAGTACTGCTTAGCTAGAAAAATAATGACATCATGAAATTAACAAGAAAATGGATAGCACTAGAAAAAATAATATCCTGAGTGAAGTAACCCAAACTCAGAAGGACAAACATGATATGTACTCACTCATAAATGGATACTAGATGTAAAGCAAAGGATTGCAACCCATCGCTCCAGGGAGGCTAGCTAGCAGGGAGGATCCTAGGAAAGATGCATGGATTGCCCAGTGAAGAAGAAATAGATGAGATCTACATGAGCAAACTGGGGATGAAGGGGGTAATGGAGGGCAAGGGATGGGGGGATATGAACATAAAAGAATGAGAAGTTCATGCTAGAAAAGGGACAGCCTGGCAGAGCAAGGAAAGAGAATGAGTCACAGTGAAGCATATAAATGAAAGTAAAGTAATTTATGGAAATAAGATAATGAACTAGATGGAGGACTCTGTGGAGACACAGCAGCTGCTATTGTGAAGTCCCTCTGCAGCCTCAGAATAGAGGGCATGACTCATTTAACATAGTAATAGTCTGATTGATGGACAATAGATCCAGACAGATAAACTGGTGGACAGACAAATGGGAACTACAGTAGTTTGCCTTAACTGAATGGACAGAGCTTAGTCTAAGCCATAGGAACAGTCTGGAATTTTCCCTTTGTTAGTCTTTGACTTACATATATAGTAATCTGAAAACAGATTGGTAGCAGTCAAATGCCAACACAATCTTAAGTTATTGCCTCTTTATGGTCTCCATGTGAGAGAGTTATGCCTTTTATTTTGTCTGGTTTGTATTATGCATTTTAGGGTCTAGTTGTCCCAATACATGTTTGTCATGCCCAAGTGCCTTAACATTAACAAGTCACCTGCATAAATTTACCAGATGATAAATAATGTTTTTTGTTTTTTGTTTTTCAGAAATAAGTCAATTGTAAGCATGTGCAATGTGGGTAATGCTGAAAATATATTGCCATTCATATGTCTATCAAGGTGCAAGTTATCTTCCACTCTTAAATGTTTTACTTAGTATGAAAGAAAAGGTTGGAGAACAGTTTAATCTCATCAATTTGATATTTATTTTTGTATAAATATGTGTTAAAATTAGTTAGGAAAATGGGAAATGAGGCTTCCCAAAGTTAGCTAGTCATTTTATTCCAGAAACAGTTGCATTCTTTCCTTGATGGAGAGAAAAAAAGGCACACATTATGCTTCTAAGGAATATCAGGTTAAACAAAGAATTAATCAAAGTTAATTCTTCTGTCCATTCTTGGGAGTAGACTGGGGTCATCATGGTTTCATTGGTGTTTCTACTGCTATTTTAGTATGGCTAATGCCATTTTACCAATCTTTGTCACCTTCTCTCAACAAACCTATTGTTTTATTTTTGTTATTTTATTTATTTTTGAATTGTTGGTAAGTACTTATTTATTCCCATGTTGTTTGGAACAGCAAACTGACAAGAAAATAAATGTTATCTTTAAAAGCTATCAGGTCTGTGGGTAAGGGTTTTGCCTTGTGTCTGCCCATTCTAATTTAGTGAAATCCCATTCTTTTCCCTAAAACGTATTCCTTTTCTTCTTTCCTCAGCTAAAATTCTTCTGCTAGTGTTCCTGATCCCCTACTGGCTGTTTTATTTCTACTGTCAGTGAACCAAATAATTACCCTCAGATCTAGTAATGTCATTGTTCGTCTCGTAGACATAAACCTAAGACCTAGGGCATGCTTTCTAATGTCTGAGGAGTACATTTATCAAGATCTAGGTACTTGTGTGATATGGAAAAATATTTACCAAGTACTATATGAAAAAAATGTACCAATAACTCACAATTAGGAATAGAAACAGAGGTAGATGGTTAATAAAGAGAATACTGACCTGAAGGAAAAGCAAAGCCTGGGCCACAAGGTGGATAACCCTTTGGAGGCTTTTGAATACCCTTCTCTCATATGTGTGGAGTGCAGGCTTTCTGAGACTATGCTTTGTTGCAAGACACCTAGATTAGAAAATGTACCAGTATCCCTGCAAACTGGCTTGAACACGCCCCGTGTGTTCTATGAAGCCCAGGTAGAGAAAGGCTTTAAATTCTTCTCTGCCAAGTAACTGGTTTCTTTCATTTGTTCTTCCAGATGTTGCTTTTCTCAGTTTCCTCTTTTCGTTCCACGTTATTAGTGTGGATTATAGAGACAAAAATTTCCCAGGAGAGATAAATTAACCAACCTCCCCCCCTCCACTTAACTCTATCATAGTGCACACACCCTCTGATGGTCTGTGGTTAGTGCTCTGAACAGTGGGGAAAACTCTGAGGTGTGGTTTTCATGAAATACTTTTGGTGAGCGAGAAATAAAATAAATATTATGTCCAAGCTGGCTTCCCAGGGCTAGCACAGTGGTTTGAGTTACCCTTCTTGTGTGACAATGTGTTGCAATGATCTGTAGGACAATTCAATAATAGATAGAGAGATAGGAGAATAATGACTGAGAGTTTGATTTAGGCTTAGAGTAAGGCAGAAGTAGAACACACATGATTTTTTGTTGGAAAGAACATTTGAAGAGACATAATTGATATGGCCATTAATTTTCCAGATTTCAATACTCTATTTCTATGCAGTTTCTCATAGGATTTTTCAAGGATTTTATCACTATTATTACTATTCATTGGCATATAAAATTATATTTAAGAATTAAACATAGCCTTAATTTAAAGTTAATGATTATTCCACTTTTAACTTAGTGTAAATTTGTAGACCAGATTTTTTTTTTAACATTTACTACCTTAAGTATACATACATGATGATGTATAGAGAATGGAAAGATAGGTTAATTTTTTTATTCTATATTATAAGGGTGTATTTGACATTTATGTTATATTAAAAAAAAAAAGGAAAAAGAACTTCTGTTATATGTTGCATGTAGTCCAATGAGTATACACTAGTAATTATTTGTTCTAGGTTAATCTTAAACCTAGTTGTAGTGTGGATGGAACCTTGGGAGGCATGCAAAACTCAGCAGCCTTAGAGAATACAAACTACTATGGCACAGAGAGATGTTAATGAGACAAATGTGCAGAAATGATAGGAGAGGATGTAAGGGGCAAGGCTGACTACCTGATAAGAGGTACAGCACTAATATTTATTTACTGGGTAGAGAGGGAACTAGAAGGGAAGTTGGTGCACTGTTTTAGAATATTGATATCTATTTTAATGGATAATAGATTAGGGTTCAATTTCTATCTCTCCTCATCGGTGTCTATGGTAACAGACATTTTAAATTCAGATATGTATCTATACTATATTACTATTGACATTATCATGCATTGGATGCCTTTGCATGAGCTGCTGAAATATCTCCTAACATGGTGACTGGCACTATCAACACATTTTACGTCACTGTGTGTACCCAAAAAGCTAAGTTTTGCCACTCACCCTTGAAGCCACCTAAAGAAGACAAATTAATAGTAACAAATCAGAAAAATATGTATTCAGTTTTGTAGATTAGATTCTAAATGGTTTTATGAAATAAGAAACACAAAGCAAATACATAGTTAAAACCTAAGAGATTAGCGGAAGAGCCACAACTACCTTTAGCTTACCAATCACTGTCATCCTTCCCCTAAGAGAGAGACCTTCTTCCTGTGTGTCTTGTGTTTTATTACTTTCTTGTTATGCCTTCTCATTGGCTCTAAGCCCAGCCACATGACTTCTTCATTACTGCTTGTCTACACAGACCTCCTGGACTCTATGGTTGATAGTGGGATTAAAGACTCAAGGGTCACCAGGCTTGACTATGTCCTTGACCCCACAAAGACTCTGCCAGCCATGTGATTGGATTAAGGGTGTGGGCTACCACTGCTTGACTGCTGTCCCTGGCTCACTATGACCTCTGATCTCTAGGCAAACTTTATTTATTAATATACAAACAAAATCACATTTCAGCACAATTAAAATATTACCACACAATGTAGCTCATTGGGAAGATGAGCAAGGAGTTTACTGCTCAGAGCAGGAAGGAACTTGTCTCCTGCAAAGAGATTTTGCATTGCTCTAAACACTTTTGGGACCACCTTTAGTATAGTAAGGAAGAACAACTCAAACCATTGAATCTCAATTGAGAGAATCAATGTGAAATAGCAGTTGAGATCAAACTTGTCCAGGACTGGATGGATGTGCATCTCACTTGCACAATCTTTAATATTTTATCTCGGATCTTGTCACAGAAGATGAACTTAAGGGGCTCATCAAATTTATTTATTTATCAATTTACTTATGAGATATGGTTTACTCTGAACTCTACATTGACCTCAAATTCATAATAATCTACCTGCTTCAAATTTCCATGATTTGGGAATATAGAAGAAAGTCATTATGCCTGTCTATAAGTTTTTAGTTTATAGTAAAATATCCATTAATAAGTGCACAAGGAATGGTGGAATGTATAAGGTTCAAGTGGGTGAAAAAATTTAGGGACTGACATTGAAAGGAAAGTAAGAATATTGAATTTTCACAATTTGTACAATAAGATAATTCTCCATTATATAGTATAAAACCGTAATTTTGCAAATATCACTGAAACAATGTGTCTGTTTTTAACACACAATAAAAGAACCAGAATGACAAATTGTAAATGAAGGCACTTTTTTCTAATATGTCACTGACAAAGCCACAAAAACCGTATGTGATAATTTGAGACTATTAGACAACTTCAAACACATGTCTAGGAGGGTTTTCCAAGGCCAAAGAAAAAACACAAAGCTTTTATACTTATAGACACAAATAAAAATGCAACTGTGGCCATAGCTTGTCATACATACCCTTTGTTCTTTCACGGTGTTCAATATCAACAGGAGGCTATTTAAAGAAACATCTTGTGCCAGGATCTCTTCTACTGAGAACCTGCCATCATTCTCATTGGCTAGATGCTGGTATTCATTTCACCTTCACTGAAATGTTCTGGCTGCAAATCTATACACCTTAAGAATAAGTTTGGGGTCCCAAAGAAAGACTGTCTTTATCACTGTAGTGCCTTGACAAGGCAAACTTTCTTTTTGATCAAGAAGGTGTACTCTGGAATAAGAATCACACACTGAGACAGGAAGTGTATTTCTGCTTTGTTCTAGTAAAGGTGGAGGATGTCTCCACTTACCATTGGCCAGGGGATCAACCTCACAATCTTATTCAATTGGTTAGTCCAAAAAGAATTTACACATAGGAAATGGAGGGAGGAGAAAGGGTGGCTAATCCTACAATAGAACAATGATCTTTAGAGTAAATAAAGTTTTTTTTGTTGTTGTTTGTTTTTGTTTTTGTTTTTGTTTTTGGTAGGGAGGATTAAAATACTTGGAAGTATTAAAAGGCAGGGGAGCCAAAAAGATCTTAATTACTTTCCCTAAAAACAAGTTTTACGGAATTTGACAGAAAAGCCTATGTGGTATTTCTTACAGACAGAATGGAACAGCAGTAGTGTTGATAAGATCAGAATTTTCTGTTTCTTCAACAAACATCCTTTAGTTGAATGACAAATACCTCCCTGGGATTTTGTCACCTCCTTGAAATTTATTAATTGTACCATTTCTTCTTCACATATTGTTGATATATTGTTATAAATAAGAAATTTATAGCCAGGCTTAGTTGCTAGTGTCTAATTCCCAAAACATGGGTACAAGAAGCAGGCAGACTGTAGTGATTTTGAGGCCAATGTAGGATTCAGAGAAAAATGCCATGTCTTTTTGGCTAATTTTTATTTCATTTTCTTCTTTCCTTCTAAAACAGTTATTGTATTTGTGTTAAGGCAATTTTATTAAGTATATCTTTCTGTCCATTCACTTTTCTCAGCATTTTATCTTAGAAAATGTTTTCTAAACCTGTGATGTTAATACATATCAAATATAGATAGACATGTGCAATGTATTATGCACTTGTACAGCTTTCTTTATGCACATATTCACATTGATATGCTAGTAGTGAATGGGTTATTTCTTTTGAGGTTGTTGGCCTGCGTGTTTGCAAACAACACCACTTACTTCAGTCATATGGAAGATGACAAAAATCAAGGTGGTACTGACCTAGAAGCATCATGCCTACTAGCTACAGTCAAAGCACTTGTTGGGATTAAACATGCCATTGGAGGAAAATGTAATAATAGATCCTACTCAGCTGTGAATCCTGAAAGTTACAAAAATGACAGTCTCAGAAAGACATACCCACTGGTATAATATGGTCAAAAATATTATGTGAATAACAGGCTTTTCTGATTGGATTTAAGCTGTGCTCCATCAGATGAAACTCATACCTGACAACATTTTTGGGCCAAAAACATAACTACATGGGTCACATAACCTACAAAAGAACCTACAATCATTATGTTGATAAACAGACATAGTTTTCAACCATTTACTAAAGCTTTATCCTTACTCTTACAATGCATCTCTCACCCTTCCCATAAGAAGCTTCTATTTGCAGTGTTAAGCAATTGAATTTATAGCTGAAAAAATATCTTCTTTTCATCCAAATTGCTCAACAAATTTTACATGTTTTTCTAAGTGAATAATAATTGTATAAAGTGAGCTAAGTTAATTAATTTGAATTACTCATTCTAAAATGTATGCACATTTCAAAATACCATTGTACATATTATACATGATGAATGTATACAGTTTTATCATCATAGAAAGTAAGAAAAACAACCAAACAAAAATATTTATTTTCATATGCAGGTCATCAGTATTGTCATGTTAATTTTCTACAGTGGATTTTTTGACATTAAACAAGATAATCAAGTTGGAGTTAATTTCTTCTTTAAAATTTATTTATTCATGTTATATCCTGACTGCTGTTTCCACTCCCTCCTGTCCTCTTCACACCTCCCCTCTTCCCTTCCCTCCAATACACTCCTCCCCCAGCTTGATTCAGAGAAGGACAGGCCAAATTAATTCTTATTAATAATGTGAACAGTAGATTGTTTTGTGTTACTGGCTTAAGTCTTTGATTTAAAAACTCTTATTTCATAACCAGAGGTTAGAAGGCAATTTTTGCTTTCTTTTATTTATTTTTTTCATTGTTCTGTTTTTTCTATCATCTTTAACTGTGGTAACAATTTTTCTTGAAATGAAATTCAACTGTTTTATGGAATCTAATGTGATATACATAGTTATATAGTTATACAGTTATTTAGTTATATATATAGTTATATAGTTATACAGTTTTATTTGTACATATATAAATAAATAACACTGCATAACTATATATATATATATATATATATATATATATATACACACATTGCTCTGTTGTGCAAAAACATAATGCTCATTTCACATTTCCTATGTAGATATTAATTGTTCTCTAATGAAATGAAAAATATGGTGAATTATAATATGCTGTAGCTAGAGTTTTCTCTTTGTAGTTAGAGTTTTCCTGTCTGGCCCACACTCAGGATAAGTCTCTCTTACCCGCCAGCTCCCCAGCCTCTCAGACTCAACCAAGTAAACACACAGAGACTTATATTGCTTACAAACTGTATGGCTGTGGCAGGCTTCTTGTTATCTATGTCTTCTATCTTAAATTAACGCAGTTCTATTACTCTATACTTTGTCATGTGGCTTGTGGCTTACCAGTACCATACATCTTCCTCGCAGCTGGCAGTGTCTCTCCCTCTCAGCCTTTCTCTTCCCAGAATTCTCTTCTCTGTTTGTCCCGCCTGGCTACTGGCCAATCAATGTTTTCTTTATTAATCAATCAGAGCAACACATTTGACATACAGAACATCTGGGCACCAGCCACACTGGGGAAGATCTGTCCAACTGGACCCCAGGTTCTGGCCATAGGGCAGGAACCCCCATCCACACCAGGAAGGTTTCCCCTCTCCAAGATAGTTCGGTGAAGCCTACAACCTACACACCCTGCACCCACACCCATCTGCCCGAGACCCCAGCCACTTCCTGAGACTTAGAAACCAGGCCCCAGCTTCCATCCTGCCCCAGAACTCCCATCTGGACCAGAGGTGAGTGCCTGGGGTTGTAGTCAGAGAGGCAACCACATCTGGGTCCCACCCCTGGGCACCAGCCATCCCGGGAGGACCTGCCCAACTTGGCCCCAGTTTCCGGCCATTCTTCAGGCCCTGAGGGAAGGCTCCCCTTTTCCAAGACTGCAGGCAGGCCCTGTAGTCTCCACACCCTGCCCCCACACCTATTTGCCTGAGACCCCAGCCAATTCCTGAGACTCAGAGACCAGCCCCCAGTTCCTATCCGCCCCAGAATTCCCATCTGGAGCAGAGAGCCCCTAGCTCCCATCTGCCTAGGAACTCCCATCTGGACAAGAAGAGCTCCCATCTGGACAAGATAAGGAGACTCCAGGGACTTCCTGAGACTCAGAGTCCAGCCCCCCAGCTCCTATCCGGCCGGCACTCTCATCTGGGCCAGAGTTCCCATCTGGCCCAGAGCTTCCATCTGGACCAGAGAGAAGCCCCCTAAATCTGTCAGCTCTGTCTGGACCAAGTACACTGGTAAGACCAAGAACGAACCCACAAGGAGATGGGTAGATGTCAAGGCAGAAGTACATACAACAAAATAAAGAGCAATGCAGCATCACCAGAACCTAGCCCTTCTCCAACAGCTAGACCTGAACATCACAGAATGGAAGAAGAAGAAGAAGAAGAAGAAGAAGAAGAAGAAGAAGAAGAAGAAGAAGAAGAAGAAGAAGAAGAAGAAAACAACCTTATAAGTAACATCATGAAGAGGCTAGAGCCTTATATAGAAGAAATCAAAAACAAAGTGGAGGAACAGACAAACAAAAAAATGGGAAGAACACTTTAAAAAACTAGGAGAAAGGACAATTAAAGCAGAAGAAAACAGTAAGTCCATGAAAGAAAATCATGAAAAACCAAGGGAAACAGTCCAAGATCTGAAGACAGAAAAAAATGAAGACACTAGCAGAAGAAATGCTGGAAATAGAAAATCTGAGTAAACAAACAGGAAATTCAGATGCAAGTATAACCAATAGAATGCAAGAGATGGAAGGGAGGATCTCTGTTGTTGAAGATATGGTAGAAGAAATAAATTCATCAGTCAAAGAAAACACTAAAACCAACAAAGTCATGACCCAAAATGTCCAAGAAAACTGGGAATCCATCTCCCCCAAGACCCAGCTATACCACTCTTGGGCATATACCCAAGGAATGCTCAATCATACCACAAGGGCATTTGCTCAGCTATGTTCATATCAGCATTGTTTGTAATAGCTAGAACCTGGAAACATCCTAGATGCCCTTCAACTGAAGAATGGATCCCGAAAATATGGTACATATACAAAATGGAGTACTACTCAGCAGAGAAAAACGATGACATCATGAGGTTTGCAGGCAAATGGGTGGATATAGAAAAAAAATCATCCTGAGTGAGGTAACCAAGATTCAGAAGGACAAACATGGTATGTACTCACTCATAGGAAGATACGAGATGTAAAACAAAATGACTAGACTGTTATACAACTCCAGGGAGGCTGCCTAGAAAACGGGACCCTAGGAAATACATAGGGATCACCCAGTGATAGGGAAATGGATGAGATCTACATGAACAACCTGTCCGACAGTGGGAGTAATGAAGGACAAGGTTTGAAGGAAAGAAAGCTTAGGGGAGCAGGAGATCCCAGCCGGATCAAGAAAAGAAAGGGAGAACAAGTAATAACAGACCATGATAAATGAAGACCACATGAGAACAGGAATAGGCAGAGTGCTGGAGTTCCCCAGAAATCCACAATGATACATCCTCTGTAGACTGCTGGCAATGGTCAAGAGAAAGTCTGATCTGACCTAGTCTGGTGATCAGATTGCCAAACACCCTAACACTCGTGCTGGAACTCTCATCCAATAACTGATGGAAGTGGATGCAGAGATCCTCAGCCAGGCCCTAGGTGGAGCTCCAGGTGTCCAATTGTTGAGAAAGAGGAGGGATTGTAAGAGAGTGAATTGCTGAGACCAAGACTGGAAAAAGCACAGGGAGAAATAGCCAAAGGAATGGAAGCACATGAATTATGAACCAAAGGCTGTGTAGCCCCCAGCTGGATCATGCCCTCTGAATAAATGAGACAATTGAAAAGCTTGAACTGTTTGGGAGTCATCCAGGCTGAGGGACAGGGACCTGTCCTTAGTGCATGAGCTGGCTGTTTGGAACCTTGGGTTTACAAAGGGACACTTTGCTCAGCCTGAAAGGTGGGGACTGGACCTGCCTGTACTGAATCCACCATGTTTAAATGAATCCCCAGGGGAGTCTTGGCCCTGGAGTAGATTGGAATGGAGGGGAGGTGATGGGGGGAAGGTGGGCTTGGGCACAGGAGTGGGGAGGACAGGGGAATTGCATGGCTAATGTTTAAAATTAAAACACAAATATAATAATAAAAAAGAAATATATATATATAACACCTACATACCTTAGCCTTCATGCATTCCCCTATCCAGGGAAAGGATAGATATGACATAAGATGGTTGGAGAAAGAACAATATCTATTTGTGTCTATGATAAAGAAAAATAGGTAGAAATGAAGTTAGAGTTTGTTCTATGGAACTAATTTTTTTGTTCTTTTTTAACATTCTGTAGGTAGAGTCCCAAAATTTGTGCTTCAAAGACAAGGAAGAACATTCATGATTTAATCAACCAGGAAGTAAAAAGTCATTTTATTTTACAAGGATTATTTAAAAATAGAAATAAATTGTTTCCATACAAGCATATTGTCTACTGTCTGTTGTATTTATTTATTATTAAGCTATTAAAATAATAATATCAGAAACACTCAATAGTTGAGTTCTTATATGGCTTAAAACATTAAACATTGTATACAAATAATTATTTTTCAGGTAGTACTGGTACTACACCATGTTTATATCCTATCTGTGTATAGAACTCGTTTTGACTGTTGGTGAAAATTAAGGTGAATTTTGCCAGCTAGGGACACCTAACATACTTTTTCTTTCAAGGTTTTACTCTTCTTAAAGTTAATATTGATTGTTTTCAGTAGGATCAAACATATACAGGGCTCAGTTGTGTCTTTTTGGACAATGAGCATGCAAATTATTTCTCTAAATATGGCTGTTCCTTGCAATAAAGGCATGTTTTTGGATATCCTAATAGTTTACAATATTATTTGAAATGGGTGTGTTATTACTAATCAAAGGAAAATGGTAACTTTGCCTGAAAGTATCCAAAAATTTCCATTGATATTTCCTGTCAAAGTCTCTTGAGGGCTATGCTTGTATGCAAGCAACATCAAGCCCAAATGTGAGTCTTCTTGATTGCCACAATTAGTAAGAACCACTGAAATCAGTAAACCATGAAAGATCATTTTATTTTACACATATTTAATCAATTAATCTAATGACAACTTATGTATACATACATGCCATATATACACATATATATGGTATTCAACTTTAAATCATTTTGCAAGATGAAGCCTTAAAATTTTTCATATTTTCATTTATCTCATTCTGTGTATATTTGGAGTGGACACATGCCATATGGTACATATAGAGATAAAGAGCAATATGTAGGAGTTCTTTCTTTTCTTCCAACTCATGAGTTCTTGGAATTAAACACAGGTCATCATGATTGACAGAGGGAGCCTTTACAGGGTGAGCCATGCACTGGCCAAAATATGTGCATTCATATTATGACACTTAGCAAGGTAAGCTACGGAGATATATTTTGAAACAATTTATAAATAATATATTTTCTATTATTATTTTTTATAATTTCAACATTTTCTTTTTTATTAAGAAAAATTTTATTCATTTTTTCATACCAACCAAAGATTCCCTTCTCATTCCTCCTCTCACTCCCCCCCAACTCTCCCCACCACCATTTCCTTCTCTGAAAAGGTAAGGCCTGCCATGGGGAGTCAGCAAAACCTGGAACATTCAGTTGAGGAAGATCCAAGCAGCCATCCACTACCCATTGCTGCCCCAGTTGTGGGCCAACAGGGAAGACTCCTGTGGGCAGGCCTCCCTAACAACACCCCCCATCGGACCCTGCAATAATAAACTTTAAATGTTATCCATTGCAAATGTCCCTTCACTTAAATACATTCTTACTTAAATGAGTTGATACTATATAGCTGCTTTTTTGTTTGTCTGTTTGTTTGAGAAAAGGTCTTTATCTATAGACAGTTTGGCCTGGAACTCATAGACATCTACTTGCTTCTGTCTCCTGAGTGCTGGGTTAAAGGGTATGCCACTATGTCTGACTCAACAGTATTTTTAGTAAAATAGATTATTCACTTTCATCTCAATAGCAAAGCAAAAGTGTATTAACTATCAAAACTTTTAGAAAATTATTGCTGAAATATTTGTATCTAGTAGCAATTTCACTAACCTAAAATGATAGTACAACTAGTCGATTGTAATGAAATATAATATACAATGTTAGATTTTTGAATCAATATTATTCATTAAAATATTTAGACTTTGTTAAACTGCTGAAGAAAATGACAGACAGAATCACTAGAATTTGACTAAATGTTAGTTACATTGAAATTAAAAAGTTGAAATGTTTTATCAAAACATACACCTATATTTGCATTTAAAAACTCATATTTTATCAGTTGTTTCATAACTAATGAGTTTTAAAAACTTCTATTACTCTATAAGATATAAAATAAGTTACTCATAATTATTCCACATAATCTGACATTAAATCTTAGTATTTTGCTGAATATATCAGAATAACAACAAAAATTTACTAACATGTATTTCTGATAGCACAGAAATAATTTTGGTTAAATTAATATTTATAAAATTCAAGTAATGGATAAAAACCTGGACATAGCTAAAATTTATTATTCACCATACAGACAACGTACATTAAGTGAATGATCATTGCATGGAGGCTGGAGAGATTGCTCAGAGGTTTAGAATAGTAGTAGCTGCTTTTTCAGAGAATATCCATTTGATTCCCATTGCCCACATGCCCACATGGTGGCTTCCAGTTGTCTGTAACTCTAGATCCAGTGGATCTGACACCCTTTTTTGACATATATGGGCACTGATTACATAGGATAAAAGGACATACATCCAGGCAAAACATTCAGTCACATGAAGTAAACATAAAATGAATAAACAAGTGTTATCAATTGTGAAACAGACTTTAAATATTTCAAATCAGTGCTATATTAAAACTGTAAAAGAATGTCCAATCAAAACTGAGAACAAAGTACCTACACATAAATTTATAAAATTAATCTCACTGCAAAGAGATAGTACTAGAATGAACAATGACATATAGAGTACTGTCTTATTTTTAGTATTAGATAACAGTCCAATTTCCTATATTCAACTCATTTTACTTGCAATTTCTAGTGTTTTTGTGTCTTTTTCAAATAATAATAACAATCAGTTATCCACTTATAACTCTCCCACAAGGTCATATCCAATTTAGTGTAAATGAAAATAATTCCAGGTATGTTGGAGATTTCAGATTAGACAATGATTGCATCCCATAAAGAAGCCAATTTCACTAGGCTGCAGCCCTGAACAGCCCCAGGCTTAAATACAATGAAGGATATTTTTCCTTCTTTGTATTGTTTCTTGCTAAAATAGCATACTTGTCAAACTCATCTAAATGTGTAGATCGATATACAAGCAGAAAGGTTTTCAACTTGATGTGTCAAGAGGTAGACACCATCAAATCAGTCAGAGTTCTCTACATTGGCATGTGTGATTTCAGAGGATCCAAAGCTCACTTGTCTATTTACCCATATAAGCAGATACAAAAGATTTTAAGCTCATTGGAGAAATAAAAGACAATAGAAAATGACGCTTGTATACTTTATGGAAATATCTCTGTCTGTTCTAACCAGAGTTGTAGAACTAATTAACCACATTCATGAATTTGAAGTCTATTTATGAAGAGAAGGAAAATATTCAAATGTCACATATTATGCAAAGAATAAATAATATTATTAATCATGACACCCACTGGTGGCAGGGCACAGACATAAATCTTCATTAAAATATAACCTCCATTCATTTCCCTGATCTCAGATGATGTACATATTCAAATGTTATATGTATGCTCCATATTAATTTTCTAAGTGTTATAAAGATATTATCACTGTGAGCATCTTTTGTGTATGTATAAGTAAAATTCTCATGCTGAAGCCACATATATTTTTTTAAAGGATGCACAGGTAATTTTGTCATGTTTCAAAGTCTAAGGACATTGGGCCTATGAGAAATACAGATAAATATATGCTATGTGTGTAGTAATATACATGCAACTACTGTGTAATATATTACTAAATTCTTACTTTCATTTGGAAGTAGCATGAAGATCATTTGTATCTGTCTACTTTTAATCATTTTTTTGCCTCTAAAAAGCAGAATGAATTTTGATGTTTTTGTCATTCCAGCCCACCTTCAAGGAGGAGAGGTAAATTTATAAATAGCAAATTCACTGTATTTATGTAAATGGAACATAAGAAAGGGAGAAGATACAATATCTCTATTTAGCCATCATGTGGCTGTATATATAATAACTTTTTGAAGGATAAGATATTTATAAAATAATGCACATATCAAGGGAAAGAACAGAACTGAGAGAATGAGTATAAACTTTTCTATAACATTTAATAATAAATAATAAATCTTGAGATTGGAAAGAATGTGTTAAATGAAACTTGTGGAGTAAAGAGGTTAAATTACATTTCCAACTTTCTATAATACTCTCCTTCCATAAAACCTAGTAGCAGATTTTCTTAACATGGTAATGTGTCTTAACTTATGAAAGCAAATAAAAAGATTAGATGGATGACAGTGGCTAAGTGGAAGATAGACAGATAAATAGGTGATAGATAACATGAATTTGAATTTTATTTTAATCACATAATTTTGTACTAAACATTTTGATGTTTAGAACAACAGAAAAATGACTTTAAAGTGTTAAAAATAATAAACATTGCTTAGCTACAAGAAACTACACTCTAGTCAATATTTATTCATTTTCATAAAGTTTAGAAAAGTACCATGTCTTGAACTGAGAGGTTACTGCACCTTAACTTTACATACATTTAACAATAGGATGCAATATTATAGTTGTAATGTGTTCTTCCAAATTTATGCTGAGAACTAATCACTATTTTGTCATCATTAAGAAGAGATTAAGTGATTAAACCACAAGGACAAATTCTACTTTATTAAGATTGGGAAATACATAATGGATAGAAGTGTTCTGTTTTTCCTTCAGTCATGTGAAGATAAAGTGTTCAGCTTTTAAACTATGAGAAGAATCAACAAGTGGCATCACTGAGAAAAGAAGCAGGACTTTGCTTACCTTCTAACTGTCTTATATCTTGATCTTAGTGTCTACTCATCAGATTCAATAGACTCTGGGGATGCACAGCATGCTGTAGTATAAGAATGAAATATTATGAGATAAGACAGCATGGTAGTATGCAGAAGAAAAGATATTGTGGAATTCTTGTGTACAGTATTAATTTTATCCCAGAATACTTAAAGGAGTTATATCATAGCCTAGATTAAAATGTAGGATGTTTGTATTTATCTAGATATGACATGTTCACTGTCTTAATGGAGTAGTTCAATATCTGCTGTAAAATGAAAAAAAAAAAAACAATGTCCAACATACAATGGAGATTTAAGAAATGGAAGTTGATTAGTATTAGACATGGTGAGGAAATGTTGACTGTGATTCCAATGTAAATCATTATAGAAAACTTGCAGTTCAGAGGAGAGAAACATAATTCTTTCACAGTCAACCACAGACACATGCAAGCATACTGTGTTTTAGAAGATTCAAAGTGGGGAAAGTTCAGATAAAGTCTACAACAATTTCAATTTCCTTATGAGGTTTTCGTAAGAAGGAAAGGGAGATACATAAAATGGATCAAACACAAACCCACATGATCTAATTGAAAAATACTGGATTCTCATGAAAATAGCAAGAATAAAATCTGTGATTAAAACAAGCATTCATGGTAAAATATTTATAAGTAAATAATGGATATGTTGGTAAAAACTTACATAAATAGTCACATGACTATATATGCAAATTCCAATATTATATTTGACTTGATGAAAGAAAGACTAATTTGAAGGGATAGAGATGGTTATGTTAGTCAATGGTTTGTTATGAAATCAAGAGGAGGGGCTGAGCTGGATCCTTGGGGCTCACAGTAAGCCAAGTGTAGAGCATGGATCTACAACTACAGTGCTGCAAGTGCAGAGACAGGCTGACTTAGGAGACTTGTGGACAATCTAGCCACTTGGCCAGATCTGCTTTTCTAAAGAACTCTGGTCTCAGAATTTAATAAAGGGAATGATGGAGGAAAATAATCAACTTCAGTATATGGCCTTCACAAGCATGTGTACATATGCTCATGTATCCGTACATAAAGGCACACGTAATAAAAACCTGAAGGCATGTATATATACACACATGAGCTAATTTGCTATGTAAATGTGTGATTAATAAGAATTGGTGATACTAAGTAAAAGAGATCAGATTAATAAAAATCAGTATATAAGTATAAAATGGTAAATTTAAGTAGAGTTCAGCATATTATTCGTGCACATATAATAGTACTAAAAGAACTACTTCAAAGAATATTTCTGGCTCTCTGTCACCATCCCCAGAGGATCACACATATCTCACCTTCCAACCTTCTTCCCTACTACTCATGGCTTTATTCCAGTGTCAAATTCCAACATGCATGCACTGGCAAACCATAGGCCACTAAGGCCAGGATAGTAAGTAGGCCAACTCCAGATCTTCACTTTCTACCCTTTCCTCCAAAATTAAGCCCAGAGTCACCCCAAGTTCTGTAGCAGGACACATACTGCACCCACTCCTCTGTAGCCCCATCTCCAGTGGGTCACACAGATCATTACCTCTGATATTTCTTCCCCAACTCCACCAGAAATGTCCTGAGGAACTCTGTCCAGAGAAACACGTAGGCTAACTAGAGATTTTTACCTATCTCTCCTCTCTTAAAAATCTGATTCCTCAGTCTTATGCTCAGCATTATAGCAGAACAGTTCTTGTGATCTCCCATTCCCTTCTGGCCCTATCTGCAGAAGATTGGGCATAGACGTTCTCTTCCAACCTTCCTTTCCTCCATTCATCCTGATATTCCAATCTCCAGTACCAGCAGGCATTCCCTGGAAACCCACCAGGCAAGCCTGCCAGAGAAGCAAGTAGGTCAGAAAAGTGGGTATGTGACATTTAGATCTTGACTCTCCCTCTGCTCCTCAAAATATAATTCCCCATTTTCATTTGCATCTCTGTAATAGAATACATGTTATGGCTCCTCTGCAGTCTATGCCTCTGCTACCAGGGAACTAAACAGATTCTGGTGAAAAATCCTGCCTTCTTCCGTCATGTCGACCACCTCAGAACCCCTATTTTAGACCATCCCCATTCTTTTTTTTTTAACTGAGTATATATCTGAAACTATAATTACCTTAGAAACTTTAATATATGCCCATCATAATTAGAATACATTGAACTAAATCACTTGAATAAATGTACATTTTCATAAAAACTATGTAAGTTAGGGCTAAAGATGTAGTTTGTTAGTGGGGTGGTTAGCCTAAAGTTCACAAAGCCCTGGGTTTGATCCCCATCATTGCATAAAGCTGAGCATGATGGCACATCCTTAAAATCTCTGTAATCTATTCAGGAAGTGGAGGCAGGAGGATCAAGGACTCCAGGTCATCCTTATACACATATCAAGTTTGAGGTCAAGGTGGTCTATTTGAGATCCTATCTCTAAAAATAATCTTGAAAAATGAAAGAATTATTTTCATTCTAAAAATACCCACCCTTAGGTGTCAGCTTCTAGACATACCCCTCAGGGGTCACACCTAGCATGATCCCAGAAGAATTCTATACCGGAAGACACACAGTCTCACATTCTTCCAAGAATGAGAGAAGACAAGAGAAACCATGGTACAAAACACCAACCCAAGAAAGACAGGAGCTCTTCTTCCTGAATGCTGGGATTAAAGATCTGTGTTACCATGCCCAGCTTATATCTCTTACTTTAAAGTTTAAAATTTAAACAGAAATAAAATTTTAGTTTAAAAATAGTAGGTTATTGTAATGTAAAGTGACTGCTCTGTTGTTTTATTCTGACAAAAGTTAATGTTGAAACACTGACATGCATGTATTACTTATGAAAATAGTATGAAGAAAACTAGTGTTTAGAAATTGGAAGGAGGGGACTGGACCTGCCTGTACTGAATCCACCATGTTGAATTGAATCCCCAGGGGAGTCTTGGCCCTGGAGGAGATGGGAATGGAGGGGAGGGGCTGGGAGGAAGGTGGGGGCAGGGGAGGACAGGGGAAACCATAGCTGATGTGTAAAATTAAAAACAAATATAATAAATAAAAACAGGAGAAAAAAGAAATAAATATATTTATTTGATACTTAATAAGCACTTGTTATGTATTCTTAGGATTCAAAGTGATAGGAAAATAAGAATGGAAGGAGAGTCTGGATCCTTTAGATACATAAAAATCCTGTAGTAGTAAGGGTAAAATTCATTTCTGTGAACTGCTAATTTAGTTACTTTCTTCTGAATATATCAGTGGGTGTTTTCAATGTCCAATAAGGAACCTGGCTATCTTAATTGGTTTAGCATAAAAATAAATCCAATTCATTGTGATCAAATGGAATATGATGATACTGTTCATGTTCTCATTTAATCTAGTCAGCATAAAAAAGCAAATAGTTATTGAATGAGAGTTCCAGCACAACTGTTAGGATGTTTGGCCATCTGATCACCAGACTAGGTCAGATCAGGCTTTCTCTCGACCATTGCCAGCAGTCTACAGAGGATATATCATTGTGGATTTCATGGAAGTGGATGCAGAGATCCTCAGCCAGGCCCCAGGTGGAGCTTCAGGTGTCCAATTGTCGAGAAAGAGGAGGGACTGTAAGAGCATGAATTGTTGAGACCAAGATTGGAAAAAGCACAGGGACAAATAGCCAAATGAATGGAAGCACATGAATTGTGAACCAAAGGCTGTGGAGCCCCCAGCTGGATCAGGCCCTCTGGATAAGTGAGACAATCGAATAGCTTGAACTGTTTGGGAGGCATCCAGGCTGTGGGACCCGGACCTGTTCTTAGTGCATGAGCTAGCTGTTTGGAACCTTGGGCTTACACAGGGACACTTTTCTCAGCCTGGAAGGAGGGGACTGGACCTGCCTGTACTGAATCCACCAGGTTTAAATGAAACCCCAGGGGAGTCTTGGCCCTGGGGGAGATGGGAATTGAGGGGAGGGAGTGGGGGAGGGGGAAAGGGGGTGGGAGGGGGGAGGACATGGGAATCCATGTCTGATGTGTAGAATTGGAACACTAATATAATGATAAAAAAATTAATTAATTAAAAAATAAAAAAAATTTAAAAAAAACAAATAGTTGGAAATACTGGAATAGAAGCTGTTTTTTTTTAAAGTATACTTTATGAAATGTAGAGCACTGAATATTTAGTAATATTTTAGCTATATATATTTTTTATTTGATTTGTAAGAAAATATTTGGGTATAGAGGTACAGTCCCACAACTCAGGTGATGAAGACAAGCATTTTATTTGTTCCAGAGCAGATTGGACTGCTACATACAAAGATCCGAAGTTACCTAAAATTAGTTTTGAAATTAAAAAAGAGTATAATATATTGCTTAGCCTAAAATTTAATAGTATCTAAATTATTTTTATATTGCAAATAATTTTAAGGGTTTTTTAAAAAAATCAAACGTCTTAGAAATTTTTATGCATTTTTTACAAGTTTATTTTCCACTGTTAAACATACAAACATAAAAATATAATATTCAGAGACATTTAATACAATATCACCAATGACAGGACCACCTACCCACCTAGCCTACAATCTCAGATGAATCAGACATTGGCTGACAGTCATTGTCAAAAAATGTCATCAGATAAAGTCAATGTCAGTAAAATAGGTAAGGCTATTCACTACTCTATTTTTAGCACTTAATAATTTTACATGGAAAGACAGTATTGTGCCCCTGTGCTCTCTCTTCTCCCTTATTTACAATAGTCCTAGGCTGCTCACATGACTTACTGTGCTCTCAATTTATTTAAAAAATGTATTAAAAGTGTCAATAAATGAATTCTTCTAGTCATATTTATTTTGTATATATTTTTTTATAGTTCAACTAATTCTAGTGAATGCCAGTTTTATTTCAGGCATAGATTTTGGCATTGAACATAACCTAGTACTCTTCATGTAATAGTTGATTTCATAGGGAGAGAGAGTTAGATAATTCATACAAAAGCAGACACAGACACATGCTATGAAGATTCTATTTGTGGAGGAAAGATATGAAAGTATTTTATTTTAATAATATATCCCTGTTCTTTGTATCCTTTTTGTAAACTGTTTTAAATATCACCTTTATTCTTCCAACTACAAACTTATATATTATTATCATTGTTCATGTGACTAATTTAGTTTGTATTATGTTAAATAATGAGGCCATTTGAAGTGATTAGGATACATACCTACCAAAAACTATTTATGCATCTATCACATTAAAAATCTGCATTTTTCTCTTACTCTTTATGTACATTTCATATTAAAAATATAGATATGCTGTTGGTTCATATATGTATACATACATATATATATATATATATATATATATATATATATATATATATATATATATATATACTCATGTATCAAATATTTTATTTTGGAAAAATCTACTTTGCTTAAATACTTTTAAACTTTAATAGCTAGCTTCTATTAACTAGAGGAAATTTCCTTAATCTTTATGAAGACAAAGCTTTCCCAAGCTTAGTTTTCTTTGGTGACATCCTGTCAAAATCTGATGGTGTTCATAATAAATAGCAAAATAAAAGGATAAAATAAAAATAAAAGAAAGTGTGGCATCATTGTCTGCTTTATAATTATTTAATTCTGGTTCACTCTAGTACCCATTCAAATCAGAATGAAAAGTATTCTGGAGCACAATACTCATCCCATGTCCTACTAAATCATAGTGCAAAAATATTTTCCATTTTTCCTTATAAAAGTGATAACTCCAAGACATACTTTTTCACTCAGTTTCAACAAGATTTCCTTTCAGAGACCTTTTGAACATCCTATGCTGTCCACGAATCTTACATAGTGTTTGTTTCAGAGTTACCTCTTTTGTTGCTACTACTGAATATTTACTATGCCTTTTAAAGGGGATGGTGTATACAGATGGCTCAGTGGTTAAAGGTATCATTTCAAGAGGTTCCAGGTTTGATTCCTAGCCTCCACATGAAAGTTCATAAACTTTTTAACTCTAGTTCCAGATGTTTTGCTTCATTCTGGCCTTTTAAGGCACAAGACATTCAAATGATGAACAGATACATTCAGGCAAAACACACACTTGCATTAAAAAAAAAAAATGAACCCTGCAGTCAGAGTACATTAAGATCTACTTTGGGAAAAATACAGAAAGATGTATCATTTCTGATCAGAGAATGTAGAAGTCTGGTAATGTATATTTAAATGTACTAAATGATTTGTAATATTGTTTTGTGAAAGGCAACTTACAAATAATGTCTTATCTTGAAACAAATAGAGACAATGAAATCCTGAATGTGATTGGTGATATTGTATAGAAAGATGTAAATTAAGCAGTCATTGCCTGCTGAAGCAAAAAAAAAAAAAAAAAAAAAAAGGGGGGGGGACAAGGAATTTCAAGAATTGAGTTCTGTCATAGTGTCATTGAAAGAATAATATTTAGTTAGGAATACATTCAATGCTATGATAAAAACTGACAACTAATTTTTAGAAGAACTATGGTTTACTACCCAACACCTAGAATCAAATACTTTTTTGAGAAAAGTGAAATTCTTAATTCATATTATGTTCCTTTCCAAAGTCAGATTTGAAAATTAAGTATTAGGATTCATAATGTTAATGCTTTTCAGAATACTGATGAGAGAGAAAAAATAGGAGCAATAATAACTAGATTGAAAATTTTTTTATTCTTTTTTTTTTTAAAGGAGAAAGGAAACGGCAACAAGTCCAAGATGGTAAGGAGTTCAGAAAATGGTTTTGATATAATTTGGTTTATTTTGGGGAATTTTATTTGATGGTTTTAGTTTTCATTTTTTTGAGAGTATGCTATGAATCACAGTCTTAGATGAAGGAAATATGCTGTAAAGAAGAAGCTCTCATTAAAATAGAAAAAAAAAATCAATTCCAGAAACAATTTGCCCACTATTGGGTGGAAGATGTGGGAACCAATAAAAGCTTGACTTCTTCCTTTCCAGTTTGTATGCCCTGATCTCCTTTTGCTGTCTTGTTGTTCTAGCTAGAACTTCAAGTACTATACTGAATAAGTATGGGTGCTGTGGATATCACTCTGTATAAATAAAGTGCTGACTGGTCAATAGCCAGGCAGGAAGTATAGGGTAGGTGGGACAAGGAAGAGAAGAAAGCTGGGAACAGGAAGGCTGAGAGGAGACACTGCCAGCCGCTGCCATGAGAAGCAACATGTAAAGACACCAGTAAGCCACAAGCCATGTGGCAAAGTATAGACTAACAGAAATGGGCTAAATATAAGAGTAAGAGCTAGACAATGGTAGGCCTGAGCTAATGGCCAAACAGTTTAAATAATATGTGTCTGTATGATTATTTTATATGTGGGTTGTGGGACTGCAGGGGCTTGGTGGAACCTGGAGAGAAGCTCTCCCACTACATATGGGGAGAGTGGACAACCTTGCCTTGTTCCTGAGTTTAGTGTAATCACTTTGAATTTCTCTCCATTTAATTTGATGTTGGCATGTTGTAAATTGTCAGTAATATGTTAAGATATGTTCCTTGCAAAACTGATCTCTCCAAGACCTACATCATGAAGGGGTGTTGGAATTTATCAAAGGCCTCTTCAGTAACTAATGAAATGATTGTGGTTTTTTTTTCTTTTAGTTTGTTTATATGGTGAAATACATTGACAGATTTTCATATGTTGAACCAGACTTGCATCTCTGGGATGAAGGCTACTTGATCATGGTGAATAATTTTTTGATGTGTTCTTGGATTCGCTTTGTCAATATTTTATTGAGAATTTTTGCATCAATGAGGGAGATTGGTCTGTAGTTCTCTTTCTTTGTTGCATCTTTGTGTGGTTTGTGAATCAGAGTAACTGTAGCCTCATTAAAGGAGGTTGGTAATGTTCCTTCTTTTTCTATTGTGTGGAACAATTTGGAGAGGATTGGTATTAGCTCTGCTTTGTGAATCTGGTGTTGGCTTTTTGGTTGGGAGACCTTTAATGACTGTTTCTATTTCCTTGGGGGTTATTAGTCTATTTAAATTGTTTATCTGTTCTTGATTTAACTTTGGTATGTGGTACCTATTCAGAAAATGGTCTGTTACTTCTAGATATTCCTATTTTGTGGAGTAGTTGTTTTTGAAGTACTGCTTGATGATTCTCTGAATTTCCTTGTTGTCTGTTGTTATGTCTCCCTTTTCATTTCTTATTGGCATTCTCTCTCTCTGCCTTTTGGTTAATTTGGATAAGGGCTTGTCTATCTTGTTGATTTTCTCAAAGGACCAACTCTTTGTTTCATTGATTCTTTGTAATGTTCTCCTTGTCTCTATTTTATTAATTTCAGCTCTCAATTTGATTATTTCCTGGAGTCTATTGACCCTGGGTGAATTTGCTTCTTTATGTTCTAGAGCTTTCAGGTGTGCTATTAAGTACCTTGTGTGAGATTTCTCTAATTTCTTTATGTGGGCATTTAGTACTATGAATTTTTCTCTAACACTGCTTTCATAGTGTTCTATAAGTTTGGATATGTGGTACATTCATTTTCATTTAATTCTAGGAAGTCCTTAATTTATTTCTTTATCTCTTCCTTGATCCATTGGTGATGCAGTTGAGCATTATTCATATTCAGTTTCCATGAGATTGTAGGCTTTCTTAATTTTTTGCTGTTGTTGAAATCTAACTTTAAGCCATGGTAGTCTGATAGAATACAGGAGGCTATTCCTTTTTTTTTTTTTTTTTCCATTTGTAAAGATTTGCTTTGTACCGAGTATGTGGTTGATTTTAGATAAGGTTCCATGGGGTGCTGAGAAGCAGGTATATTTTTGTGTGTGTGTTAGGGTGGAATGTTCTGTAGATATCTATTAAGTCCATTTGAGTTATAACAACTCTTAGGTTCCTTATTTCTCTACTAAGTTTCTGTCTGGAAGACTTGTCTAGTGTTGAAAGTGGGGTGTTGAAGTCTTCCACTATTAATGTGTGGGGTTTGATGTGTAATTTAAGCTTTAGTAATGTTTCTTTTACATATGTGGGTACCCTTGTTTGGGGATCATAAATGTTTAGAATTGAAACTTCACCTTGATGGATCATTCCTGTGATGAATATGTAATGTCCTTCCTGATCTCCTTTGATTGATTTTAGTTTGAAGTCTGTTAGATATTGGAATAGCTACACCAGCTTGCTTATTAAGTCCATTTGAGTGTAAAATCTTTTACCAGCCTTTTACTCTGAGGTAAAATCTGTCCTTGAAGATGAGATGTGTTTCTTGTATGCAGTAGAAGGATGGATCCTGATTTCCTATCCATTCTGTTAGCTTGTGTCATTTTATAGGTGAATTGAGTCCACTGATATTAAGGGATATTAATGATAGGTGATTGTTAATTCCTGTTATCTTTTGGTGGTAGTGTGTGTGTATTTCCCTTCTTTGGAATTTACTGCTGTGGGGTTATCTATTGCCTGTGTTTTTGTGGGTATATCTGACTTCATTTGTTGGGAATTTTCCTTTTAGTGCTTTCTGTAGGGCTAGATTTATCGATAGGTATTGTTTAAATTTAGTTTTGTCTTGGAAATTCTTGTTCATTCCTTAGATAGTGATTGAAAGTTTTGCTGGGTATATTAGTCTAGGCTGGCATCCATGGTCTCTTAGTGTCTGCCTTACAACTGTCTAGCACCTTCTGACTTTCAAAATCTCCATTGAGAAGTCCGGTGTTACTCTGATAGGTTTGCCTTTATAAGTCACTTGGCCTTTTTCCTTTGCTGCTCTTAATAGTCTTTATTTACTCTGTATGTTTAGTGGTTTAATTATCATGATGTGAGGGGATTTTGGGGGGTTCCTAGTCTATTTGATGCTCTATAAGCTTCTTGTATTTTCATAGGTATTTCCTTCTTTAAGTTGGGAAAGTTTCTTCCATGATTTTGTTGAATATATTTTCTGTGCCTTTGAGTTGGTATCATTCTCCTTCTTCTATCCCTATTATTCTTAACTTTGGCCTTTTCATGGTGTCCCAGATTTTCTGGACATTTTGTATATTTTTGGCTTTGGTGTTTTCTTTGACTAGTGAATCTTTTTCCTCTATAGTATCCTCTATACCAGTGATTCTCTAAATGGAACAAACAAACAAACAAACAAACAAACACAAGTAGGTGAAGCTCTGTCCTTAGAATTCAGGCAGGCTGTGTGACTAAATAAAGAAATATCAGCTAATTTCTGTAAAAGCTATGGTATCATCAGGTAATTTCTATTTCCCTATTAAACCACAAATTTAAGTTAATAATTGGGAGAAATGTTTGGGGAAGTAAACTGTGCTTGAAGAGAAAGAAGAAAATCTGAGAATTAAAGATTTAACAAAATGAGAAAAGAGTACAAGAAACATACAGTGTAATGGTCAGTAATTAAATGTGTGTTTTGTGTTTGCTCTGCTTTTGACTGTGTGCAGGCAGTTGGTTGTAATCTTGTAAATACAAGGATTTGGATTCCATCATATTCTGAATGTATTCATATTCTAGGCAAACTAATTATCTGAGAAAAGATAACATATCTTTATAGGCATGAGGGGCAGTTAGAGATGGAAAATCAGGAGAGTGAGTCTTCTTAAAGGATAAGAGACCGAAGTGTCTCAGAGAGCTTAGGCTAAAAGTTGTACATCGTCAAACCAAGTTAAAGGCTGAAAGCTGAATTAAAACAACAAAAATACATTCACATTCTAGTAGCACTGAATGGCATATACTTCATAAATTCCTTCAACATTTTAAACAATATAGTTGACATTAAAAAGCATTGAAGAGTTGAACCTGGAGGGAGTCTTCATGTAAGGTTCCTAGGAATGAGGGATCACTACAATTTCTGTGATAGGTAGGAAAAGCATTGTTTCTAGAATAGAACGTTGTTAAACTTATTGCATACTTCTTCATTGGGCCTGATTTATATATGACACCATGAGATTAAATAAAGCCAGTAGAAGGCGAGGAAAAGACTTGTCAAGAGTGGAAAACGGGTAGCACATCACGGAAGTGAAGACTGACAGCACTGACAGCCCCAGATCTTGTGTTGGGAATCCATTTACTTTCACCTTAGCTGTCAATGACTGTTCAGCCAGTTCTCTGCTGGCAGACACTCTCACTTTCTGTCAGACATCCTGCCTGGCATGCAGAAAGAAATGGAATTTAGATATTTCAGTAAAATTATGAAAACTCAAAGCATTATATTGGCAGTTTTCTTTCTGAAGACACATTTAAATACCTTTGGGGAAAAAACTGGGCTCATACTAAAACTAGTAAAAAGACACAGCAATGCATTAAGCTAGATATCAGGGGCAAATACAAACTTATTTTGTAAGTAGTCTGTGTGAGCAGTCATGAGAATCTTTTCTCATATCTTACAACAAAAACAGATGTAAGTCATGATGGTGTCTGATGACAATTGATATAACTCTAGGGTAACTTTATTACATTTTTATTATGTAGGCATACCCATAAATTTAATGAAGATAATTGATAATTATAGGCATTGACATGGACACTGACAATCTTTTTAGCCTCTAATAGGGGCCTTATATTTCTAAAGTTTTAAAAGGAATTTTTAAAAGGAAATAACGTTGTTAAAAATAAACATGAATTAAGTCATGAACATACAAATTTAGTAAAATGTAAGGATTTTTAAGTTAAATCATGCCTTTGAGATTTATCAATGCATCATTTGAATGAGGGCCCAATGTACTCTGGATAGAGATTGAGTCCAGGTCCTATTTCAACAAAAGCAGGTCTAATGCACAATAGTCAAGTCCAAGTGCATCAAAGATCTTGTCATAAAACTAGGTACACTGAACTTGAGAGAAAAGAAAATGGGGAATAGCATTGGACACACCGGCATAGAGGACAAATACTTGAACAGAACACCAGTATCACCAGCACTAAGATCAACAATTAATAAATGGAACATCATGGACCTGAGAATCTTCTGTAAGGCAAAGACTTTGCCAATAGGACAAAAATGGCAGCCTACAGAATGGTGAAAGATTTTCTCCAACCCCACATCTGACAGATACCTGACTTCCATAGTGCATAAAGAGCTCATGAAACTAGACAGCAACAAACCAATTAATCCAGTTAAAAATGGGGTACAGATCAAAAGAGTGAATTCTGAAAAGAGGAATCTTAAATGATGGAGTAGCACTTAAGGAAATGTTCAACATCCTTAGCCGTCAGGGAAATGCAAATCAAGATGATACTGAGATCCCATCTTACATCTGCCAGAAAGGCTAAGATAAAAAACACAAGCAGCATTTCAAGTTGACAAGGATGTGGAGCAAGCGGAACATTCTTCCATTGCTGGTGCAAATAAAAACTTTTACAGTCATTTTGGAAATCAATATGGTGGTTTCTCAAAAAAACTGTCAATTGGCCTTCCTCAAGACCCAGGTATATATACTACTCCATGATCTTTCATCCTAACACAAGGACATTTGCTCATCTACTCTCATATTAGTAATAGCCAAAAACTGGAAGCAACCTAGATGTCCCTCAACAGGATGATTGATAAAAAAGTGTGATACATTCATACAATTTAGTACTACTTATGAACTTTGTAGACTAGTGAATCCAGTTAGGAAAAGGTCATACTGAATGAGATAAGCCAGACCCAGAAAGACAAACATGGTATGCACTCACTTATTAGCTCTAAATTAAAGAATGATCATGCTACAATCCACAGACCCAGAGATGCTAAGTAAAGAGGAGAGCTCAAGTGGGAAAGGGGGCACACATAAATCTACTTGGGAAGGGGAACTAGAATATATTTTATGGTTAGACTGTGGACATGTGTGGATGGAAACAGGAAAAATCAGGATGGGAGAGGATAGGAGGGGAGAGTACTTGAGGAAAAACTGGAACTGGGGGCATCTCAGGAATAAGTTAGAAACCGAGTGTAATATAAACTCTCAGTCATCTATAAGAATGACTCAAAGTAAGACTTTTAGCGATAAGGGATAAGGAGCCTGAATGGGTCATCTCCTGTAACCAGGCAAGGCCTCCAGTATTGGGATTAGGCTGCCAACCCAGCCACACAACCTTCTACTTATAATTTCTCCTTCCTGTAAGAAGTACTGCGGTAAAGGCCGTTCAGAAATTGTGGAAGTGGCCAACTAATGACTGGTGGGAGTCTACCACTGTTACTGCCTGGAGAACTGGAATGAGAGTTAGGACAACCCAGAGACCTAGAATAGAACCAAACATGACTGGAAAAAAAATGATTCCTGATGATATTCTGCTATAGCGGTAGACTGGAGCCAGGCATAATTCTCATTATAAAGGCTTTACCCAGCAACTGATACAAGCAGATGCAGAAACCCACCATCAAACATTCAGAAGAACTTGGGGAATCCTGTGAACAAGGGGGAAGGAAGGAGCAAGAGGAGTCAAGGACACCAAAAGAATACCTATAGAATCAATTAACCTGGGCTCCAAGGGGATCACAGACTGATCTGACATTGGGGAGCCTACATGGGACTGAACCAGGCCCTCTCCATACATGAAAAAGTTGTGCAGCTTGAGCTTCTTGTTGAACTCCTAATTGGGAGTGGGGGCTATTTCTGACCCTTGGCCTGATTTTGGTGCCCTTCTCCTCCAACTGAATTGCCTCTTTCAGCCATAATATAAAGGGAGATATCTAGTCTTATTGCAACTTGATATGCCACGTTTTCTGAAGGGAAAGGAGGAGTGGATAGGAGAATGAATATGAGTGGAGTTTAAGAAGAGGAGAGGATGGAGTGGAAACTGCAGTGGGGATATAAAATATGTGAGAAGAATAAATTAAATTAGAAAAAGCACTGGATGAAATGCTGTGGATATTAACTATCATATATTAGAAATTCCATGGCTGAAACTACAAGTAAGTAGTTGTAACAAAACATAGTTTTTTCTTTACTTCAAATATTAAAAAATGTTTGAAATAAAATCTCTGATTTGTTCCACAAAATAAAAATAAAAAATAAAAATAAAAGGCAAGTCTATATACTGGAGAGATATCTATGTGGATAAATCATTTATGTTAAGATTTTATGAAAGTTGGTCATGTATGGTAGACTTCTGCAGTTCAAAGAGCTACTAAACTACTTTAGACTACTAAAGGCAAGGAAGTTACCTAGATAGAAAAATGTGGTTTCTGAATTCAATGACAGACCCTGCCTCAATAAGTAAGATGCCAAAAGTTGAGAAAGACATCAGATCTCAAATATGTCTTCTTCATTCATACATAACTATTCATCTACTCCTCCAATGAAAGATGTACCCACATTATGAGACCATAATGTACATATTCAAATATAATACATACAAATATGAGTGCCCAAAAATTAAACAAAAAAATAAATAATCACTATAATGTTAATAGTAGCTCAGAATAAGATTTACTTGGAAATTCTAAAACATCAACTTTAACTTCTTTTAATGAAACAGAATTTTTAACAAATGTTAAAATTATTTAACAAAGCCTACCAAAGACAAAATTGATAGTGTCAGACAATGTAATATGACTACACCTCTGTGACTTTGGAAGTAAACAGAAAACTATGAGTTGGAATCTAACTTGGCCTATGTAGTGAGAATTCCCTCCTGATGTTAAAGGAGTATAAAACAAAACAAATGAATGATATTTATTTACTTTAGCTGGATAGATCAAAGAATTTTTCTTTCTTTCCTTCTTTCCTCCCTTTCTTTCTTTTTTTCTCTTCATTTTGTTGTTTTTAGGTTATAATTTAAATATCTGTAAAATGTGCATAACTTGAGAGTGCTTCAACTTCTGTATCTGTTTTGAAAACCTTTTCATTGATATCAATCATCACTCCAGATTCTTTTATTATGGAAAATTTCAATATTACCCCTTGCTGTAAAAGATAGTGAAGTAAATATTTTTGTATTAATCATAGTTTTTGAAAGAAGTTTCCTAGTATTTATTAGCTGTTAGTATATAGGCTAATGTTTAATGTAAGATAAACACTATGGAATTATTTAATGATACATATATGTCTTTAGATAATTGAAAAGCAACAAACAAATTGGAGGAATGCAGGAGTGTGTGCGTGATGAAGAAATGAAGATGTAAGTTAATGATAATGAATCTGTTTCACAGTAATCAATTCTCTGTCACCAAATGGGTTACTCCCCATCATCCACTCTGTTTTGTCTGATTATTTGTATGCTCATGGAAAGAGGTGAACGATTTGTAAAACATTACTTTGATTTTTCCTTAGAATTTTTCTTTGAATATTTGTGTTCGGTCAGAGTTGTGGCTCTTGAGTTTTACTAGGCACTCCATTCACAGCTCAAGGCCAAATTTCATGGTTATTAGGATGACTTTCTATCCTGGTTTGTATTTAAATATTCAATCTAACTATTATAGAAACTTAGGATATGGTACTTACTATTTCCCTATACAAATGCTTTGACTAAAATCCAATCTGGATTATGCTGTTCCAGAAAAATGTCGGTCCTATCCACTTCACTGGGTCATCCATGTGTCCCTCCTAAGCTTAGCTAGCCTTTCTGAAGCTGTGGGTTGCACTCTGGTTATCCCTTCCCTCACATCTGGTATCCACTTATGAGTGAGTACATGCTATGTTTGTCCTTCTGAGTCTGGATTACTTCACTCAGGATGATATTTTCTAGTTCCACCCATTTGATTGCAAATTTCTTGATATCATTGTTGTTGTTGTTTTTACTGCTAAGTAGTATTCCATGGTGTATAAGTGCCACATTTTCTTTCTCCATTCTTCAGTTCAGGGGCTTCAGAGATAACCAGCTACAGTATTGGAGGCCCATGAACTGTAGACTAGTATCTGAGAAGGCCCCAGGGGACTGGACTAGGCCCTGTGGATATGGAAGACAGCTGTTTGACTTGAACTGTTTGAAGAACATCCAGGCAGGGGAATCAAGATCCATCCCTGGTGCATGGGTAGGCTTTTGAGAATCTGGTGCCTGTGGTGTGGCACCTTACTCAGCCTCGGTACAGTGGGAAGGGGCTAGGACCTGCCTTGGCTCAGTGTGCCAGACTCTGCTGACTCCCCATGGAAGACCTTGACTTGGGGAATGTGGGTATGTGGTATGGCTTAGGAGGGAGGGCTGGGAGATTGGAGGAGGTAGAAGATGGGATCTTTGGGTGCTAGGTAGAGTGAGTAGAAAATTTCATGATAAAAAAAATAGAAACAAAAAACACAAAAAAAAAGAAAAGAAAATGTCCTCAGAATGTTTTTCAACATGCATCAGTTATACCTAGCTTTAATTTTCCTCTTGGGTTCAGCATCTAAATTAATATTACTTTATCATAATGTTATCATTTAAAAATATATTAAATTGAGGGTATCCTACAGTAGAAAATATGCACAACTTATACATATGTAATTCAATACAACCGTTAAAATGTATGTATCTTAATATACATAACTTCCACTTTCTGAAATAATTAGTTTTTTCAAATTTCATTTACATGTAGCTTTATGAAAAATTTAAAAATTAAAATGGAAAGAAAAATAATTCCATATTCACTATAGTATGTTATCTATCTTATATCAACTGTTCACAAAATATTAATCAGAATTATACTCACACTTTACTGAAAAGAAAATATTTTCCAAAACTAATAATTAAAGCAAAACTTGAACAAATTAACTTTATTTTAGCTTAAATATGCAAGAGTAAAATAAAGCATATCCATACAAACTTATTTCTTTAGACACTTGATGTGATAGATATGTCTCACTAAACATTTCTAAATCAATTTTTAATTGACAGCATATGGGAAACATGACAGACAAACATGTTGAAGCATTTTTATCTGTCAGAGATTTAAAAGATAATTTTTCGTTAATACTTTTGCTTCTTTTGTTCTGCAATGTGTTATGCTGCTGCATGTCAGAATCCAAGAATATTGCTTTGTATTTTACAGAAAATTGGTAAATAAAATTTTGTTAATTCAAAAAGAAGTTATTCCAAATTACATTATGCCAGGAACTGTCCTTAAACTGACAGCTATTAGAATGGAGAGTAATTCTTTAATCATACATATGTGCTTAATGATAGCCAAATGAAGATGACATTGAAATACATTTCTAGTTTAATATTTTAATCATCTCCCACAGGAAAGGAGATGGTATGGGCTATGGTATGAGTTAGTGTCAGTAGAATCTGAGGATTGTGGTGTCCTTGATCAATGGAAATGGAAGTTAGTACAAAGAAATAACTTGTACTCTGGAAATCTCTGAGAATTTATGGCTGTACATTTGTTCCTAGGTTCAAAGTATCAGGTATTTCCTTCACTTAAAAATGTGTGTATATTTATATGTATATGTATATGTGTATATATATATATGCACATAGCACATATATACATTTATACAAATATATGTATGTAATATTACCATTTGTTATAAAAGATAGTACAGTAAGCACTGTTTGTAAGAAGCATAGTTTTTAAGGCAGATTTTTTTTTATATTAATCACATTGTTAGATATGTAGGCTAACATTTAATATAAGATAGACATTACAGGATTATTAAATTAAACATATATTGATAAACAACACACAAATTGGGAAAATACATGAATAAGTGGAGGGAATACATGTTGTATATGTATGTACACTCACATATAAATTTATATGTATATATGTATTTACATATATATGTATACACACACATATATATCTATACATATATATGCATATAATACATATACAGAGAGAGAGAGAGAGAGAGAGAGAGAGAGAGAGAGAGAGAGAAATGCTATAAGGAGTTTTATTTCTTAAGAGGTACCCTGAACAATATTTCTTTTATAGGGCAATATGGAGGTGGAGTTATACAAAAGAAACATGAATTTTTGCTAGTTACCCATCTTCTGAGATAATAAGCACAATCCTAAAATTGACCCATTAGTTAACTTAGATATTATAGTTTAGGATTTTAGTTTTCAGTAGAGTTTGTGTGTGTGTGTGTGTGTGTGTGTGTGTGTGTGTGTGTGTGCGTGCTAAGTAAAAGTTCTATAATTATAACAAGGAAAAAGAAAATAAATGAAAAGATTAAAAAGGAAAGAAAGAAACTGGTTCATCCAAAGGAGCTTTAAGAAGCCAATGAACGTTCTTGATTTCAAATCTCTATTTGAATATTCCAGTAAGTGTGTGACTTTAATGTAGGAAAATTAAACAAAAGAGGAGGAAATTCTTGTGCTATGTAAAGGCTCTATTAGCACCAGTTGTTACACCTTCTCTCTGTTGGCAATATCAAATTGGACTTTGCTTTCCTGAAGAACATTGACAAGAAAATAAGAATGACTTCTAGGAAGCTAGGAAAAGAAAAGGAGGAAGCAGCACCTCACAGGTATAAAATGGACAGTGATAGAACAAGATACCAAATGACCTCTTCTAGTATCCACAGGCATAGGCACACATACACACACACATAAACACACACACACACACACACACACACACACACACACACCCTTGGACACGTGAACATGTACTATAAACATGTATAGCATAATCACACACATGCACAGATTCAATCACACACAAACATACACACCAAAAATTTGAAATGAGGAAGCCTGAATAATTAATAGATTTTTTTCTCTAGGACTTCAGATTTGTTGATAGCAATTTTTCCTGGATGTACACATTTACAAACAAATAGAATACAAGCAGAGTTGTTCATAAGCATTATAAAATGTAGGTGCCTTCCAATAAGGAAAGAAAAAGAAATACTTTACGAGATTAAATAAAAAGTGCTCATATGTGCTAACGGAAACTGAAGCAGCAAGCACAGGGACTGCATGGGTCTGCACCAGGTCCTCTGCATTTATGTTGTGGTTATTATCTTCAGTGTTTTTGTGGGCCTCCTAAAGGTGGAGGTGCATCTCTGACTTTTTCTCCTATAGGGTTGCCTTTTCCAACATTGATATGAGGGCTTTTGCTTTACCTTATTGTATCTTACGTTGTCATGTTTTACTGTATTCTCTTGTAAGTCTGTCTGCATTTTTCTGAAGGGAAATAGAAGGGGAGTGGATCTGGGAAAAGGAAGAGAAGGGCATTTGGGAGGAGTGGAGCAAGCAGAAACTGTAGTCAGGATATATTCATGAGAATTATATTATTCAATAAAAAAAAGTTGTTAAAATTAATATGTCCATTTCTGATTTTAGATGTATGCCAGAACCATTATTTCTAAAGGATTATACAGGTAAATGCAATATGAATATTCAACATTTGTTCTGACCATCAATGTCAAAATAAAAACAAATGTTTTTGTTTCTGGTGGACACTCAGTCTTCACTGGAAAGTTAATGGCAGCTGTTTTAGTTAGGAATTTTAATGCTGCAATAAAAAAAAAAAAAAAAAAAAAACGTGACCCCAAGCAAGTTGAAAAAGACAGGATTTATTTGTCTTAGACTTCCATGTTCTAGTCCATCATTGAAGGAAGTCAGGACAGGAATTCAAAGAGGGCAGGAGCTTGGAGACAGGAGTTGATGCAAGGCCATGTAGATGTGCTGCTTACTGGTTTGCTCCATGGATTAGTTAGCCTACTTTCTTATAGAATGGATCTGCCAGCCCAGGGATGGCACCACCCATCATAGACTAGGCCCACCCACATCAATCAGTAATTAAGAAAATGCCCTATCACTGGATCTTGTGGAGGTATTTTCTCCATTGAGATTTCATCCTTTATGATGCTTTTTCATTGTGTTATGTTGACATAAAATCTGTAAAGACAGTGAGATGATAATTACAGAACAGATCACAAGTCTCCGCAAGAGAGGGAATAGGAGTTGCGAGTGGTTAAAGTATCTGAGAACAAGTTTTGAAAGTGGAGTGTACAAAGTGAAAGAATAAAAGGAAGTCCAATAAATTTGGGTAAGGTAAGAAATAATGTTAGAGTGCTGAATATAGGGGCATAGAAAAATTTGCATCTGCTAGATTAATGAATAGTGGTAGATACTAAATCAACTGTGCAGGTGTAGCCATAAGGTTTCCTGTGTCCTGCAAGGTCTGGCAGCCACTCAGACCCAAATAAACATACAGAGACTTATATTATTTTTCAAACAATGGCCATGTCAGGCTTCTTTCTAGCTAGCTCTTATATCTTAAATTAACCCATTTCTATTAATCTACACTTTGCCACCTGGCTTGCAGCTTACCAGTCTCTTTACATCTTGGTTCTCCTGGCTACAGTTGGCAGCATCTCCTCTCCTCTCTGCCTTTTCTCTCTCTCTCTAGTTAGAATGTCACACCTAACCTTATTCTGCCTCACCATTAGACAAGTAGCTTTATTTATCAACCAATCAGAGCAACACATGTTCACAGCATACAGAATAACATCACCCATCATGTAAGTGTTCTAGGTCTGTCAAATATTTCAGAAGCAAAATATAAACATTGGGTAGATAGGGTGATAGGTAACTTGACATAGTTCATTCAATGTCAGCCTGAGGACCTGAGTATGTATACTTAACCCTAAATGAAAGCTTGATATAGCATCATCTGTGTGTAATTTTGATGCTAGAGATGCAGAAATGAAAGGATTCATGGAACCTCTGGACAAGTATTGCAAGTGAAATATTGAGCACAAGGTTTACAAAGAGGCAATATCTGAAATAAAATGAGAGAGTAATTGAAGAAGATACTTGATGTGGAACATAGTTTTCAGAGTCGACTCTGGTCTTCACATCTGTAAACAGGGGGAAGTACATCTGCACATACATGTGCACATTCTGTGATCCATCTGTCTACCTATCTACATATATCTCTATCTATCTATCTATCTATCTATCTATCTATCTATCTATCTACATATATATGTATACATCCATCCATCTATCATCTCTCTCTCTCTCTCTCTCTCTCTCTCTCTCCTCTCTGAATATCAACCATTTGTGGCTTTTTGTATTAATTATTATCTACTTCACAATGACACTTCTCTCATGAGGTTTGAGGGATGAACTGCTCTGTAAGTACAGCAGTATGTTGTTGGATTTATTTTGTTGGTATAATTACATGCAGAATAGTAAAGGTAATTTTTCACTGGGATCCATGATCTATTTAGCCACAAATCCTGGACTCATTGACAATGTCAATAAGTATGGGTCCCTACTCATGAAACAGACCTTAAATCAAATCCAACTGTGCTTGGTTAATACCTCTGTGCTTCTAACATACCAGTTTGACATATCATGAGGCAGGTCCTTACTGCAGAAGACAGTTCTTAGCTGTTTGGGATTAGTAATTACTTTTCTTCTCTGATAAAATGTGTATAACATTTCAACAATATTAATGTCAGACAAGTAGGGATGAAAATTTCAGTTCAGTACTGGATAAATTTTTCCCAAGTTCCATGATTCATTTACAAAGTATCTTCAGTGATAATGCCTTACTAAGAAGTTGTGGGGGTTAACCAATCACACTGGCAACAGCTTGTAATATTTTGAGTTTATATGAAGAGGGAATATGTATAGAAATAGCTGACACTAAAGGCCTTTAAAAATATGGAAACCCATTAGAGTAAAAAGCTTCCTAAAATATATACATATAAAAAGTAGTTTAAATGAAATTACCATATGAGGGGGAAGATAATACCCAACCAGGTGTCATATGCTATCAAACAAAACCATAATTACCAGTAATATGTTAGGATTTTTGAGGCATTGGCTACTCATGTTGTATGATATTTTGTTTGTGTTCCGACAAATAAAGCTTGCATGGAGATCAGAGGGCAAGCTAGCCACTAGTTAACCATAGAGAACAGGCAGCTGTGGCACATACCTTTAATCCCAGCACTCATGAGGAGGGAGCAGGAAGATCAGGAGTTCAAGGCCCCCCTGGGTTACATGAGATTGAATCAGTCTAAAAGAGAAACAGAGATAGGTAGTAGTGGCACATACGTTTAATCTCAGCACAATTGGGGGTGGAGAGAGTAATATAAGCCAGGTGGATTCGGGATGGCCCATTCAATCTGAGAATTCATAGAGATAGGAGCCCTGCCATTTGATATAGGTAAGAAGTGACTGTGTTTTCTCTGCTTCTCTGATCTTTCAGCTTTCACCCTCCATATCTGACTCTGGGTTTTTATTTAATAAGACTAATTAGGATCATGAATTATACTTGGGTTCCATCAATATCTTCTTCCTTTCTTGTATTATTAGCTTTTAACTTTTGAAGGACTTCCCTTGCATTTTATGTCTTCATTTTAAGCAGTCTTTGTTGTAAAAACTGAGAATACACTTTATCATGTTGACTGACTCTTACCGCATTTCATATGGAAAAAGAAGTAAAGGGTATTTGTCTCATTACTACAGTAATAAACAAGGGTTCTTTGTAGGCATGTGGTAGAAAACTGCTTATGGAAGTTCTTGGGCCACAATTATATAGAAAATGGACACCAACCATCTAAAACAGATGACCATTCCTATGCAAACACAAAGGATACATGGTGGTTCTCTTCAAGAATGGGTGAATATATTGACAATTAATACTGACCAAGTAACAAAAGGATGTATCTAAATGCTTTGAACATCATCCAACTTACTATCCCTGACTTGAGTACCTCTGGTTCTGGCTCTTCAGTTTTGGAGCTAACCAATAGTGGTAGGGATTTCATCTAAATTGTTTTGGAGACAATGGCAGCTTGCTGACATTCCTTGTATAACTTAGAAGAATCACATTCTGATAGCCAAGTAAAAATGTGTCAATCCCTCATTCTCTGTGTCTTTTTAACCATCTTCACATGTTTTATTCAAGTAGGTGTTCTCAACTTATAGATCCAAATTATTTTTTGAAATCTTGTCTTTGATAGCTATGTTGTCAATGATTTATCTGTTTCCAAACAAATATAACTGTCACAGAGACATGAACCTCTGGCTTCTCTGTATGTGTCACAACCTCTATGGCCTAAGGAAGACCCTCAAGTAAATAATATATCCCTGGAAGCAAGAAGGGCAATACATTCAGGGTTTTCCTTGGAGGCTTAGAAGCAGTACTCCTGGGAGAAGGCAGAAATGATTAATGAGAAATATTCCATCAATCCCATATCCCCAACTTATGCAAAAATTATAAGTCTCCTAAGAATGCAACAGGCAGAAATAAAAACCAAAAGTGGTACAGTAGCCATAATGCACCCCAGCTTTGCTGGATCCCAGCCAAGCATCTGAACTGGCTTTTTAACTTTTGAAGATCCCATCAGACATAATTGCGCCATTCCAATATCTTAAAAATTATTTGTCTATATTATTTAGAAATTTTATCTTTGTTGAATAATTTCAGGATCTAGGTAAACAAGGAATGAAGTGAAAGTCAAAACTTAAGGTAAATCCACATTCTATTCTCACTTTAGAATTAATCCAAACTTTGAATGCTAACTTCTGGTCAAACAGTGTAAATATGTCAAGAGCTTCAGATGACTCCAAACTTGAACCCTTCCTTCCTTAATTTGTTCCTTGTCAGTTATGTGGTAATAGAAACAGAACTGTAAATAATAAATAGATTTATTAAAGGACTATTAATAATACACATAATTAAATGTTTGTGTTATAGACTTAAAGATAAAAATGGGAATATTATAAATATAAGTGGAGGCAAGTGACTGATATGTAAATTAACACTATTCATGGATAAACAAGTTTCTTTTTAAAGTTTCAATTTAAAATATCTTAATTTTATAATATTTTCAATTTATTTCTAGTTGTCTTTTATTTTTTAATTCTGATTGATACAGAAAAAACAATATTTCATACTTGCCCTTTTTGTTGAACAATTTCAACATTTGCATGGCTCCTCAAAGAAGGCATGAAATTTTCTAGGTACTGGTGTTGAAGTTTCAAGTCAAAGAAAACACTGACTGAATCTTTAGATGTACCCCATGAATATAGAGCTGTGTAATTTACTAAAAAATTTTCAGTTTAGAATAGATTCAAAGGGGCAATAAGAATAATGATGCTAGAGTAAATATAATCTCAGATCCTCTCACACTTACCATACTGCAATGTCAATTTATATATGAACTCAAATTAGGACAGATACATCAAAATACAAATATTAAATGATATTGTGTTTTCTTACATTTATTCTTCATTTTCACCCATACCATCTCTGTATATCAGAGGACTTGGCACTGTGGAAAAAGTATTTATTGCTCAGGCATGAGGACTGGTTTTCAAATTACCACATCACTGTTGAGTGGGTGTGGCAGCCCTTCTGTAATTCCAATTCTCAAGTGGCAGAGAAAGGATTCTGGTGACAAGCTAGCTTCAATCCTGCCTCCATAGATACTATGGAAAGAAAGTAAGGAAGACACTGTGTCAATTTCATAGTTTCACACACATGTGAACACATGTGTCACACATGTACACACACCTACTTTTATAACACATAAACATGTGAATGCAAAAGTAATACTTCTTGTAACATACAGTCCTAGTAACAAATGTGATAAAATATCCCCTTCTACTTCATAACACATGAATTCTGCTAATTAATTCATATTTAAAATTTCGTAGCATCACATTGTTATTTGCTGTTGTTTTTTTTATCAGGTAAACCTGAATACACCACCGAAAGCTAATTATGACATGAACAATATTTTAAAATAATATTTTACATTAGGTATTTGAAAATATTCCACAAGGACAGGAAAGGGCACATGTATATTCATCACTGGGAAATGTTATAAAAAATTGAATATCTTTTAGTGATGTAAACAGAACAGGAGCATCATTCTGAACTTGTATTCTCTTGATGAAACTGAACCTTTAACTTGCACTGCAAAACCGTCAAGCAAGGAGCTGGCTTAACGAGCTTTATTACCATGCTTTCCTTAGGAATGGAAATACAATGAATGAAAAATCTAACTCACATTGTTTCTTCGATAAATTTTAGCTTTCCTGTAAAATGTGTTCTCTCAGGGCATCTTAGTCAGGTTGAATTATAATAGTTTGACTGTTAACTGTGACTGCAGCCACTTCTAAAACCCTATGAGTTGCTATAAATTGCTGGTGAGTCAGATTCACTGAGAAGTGAGGAAAGGGCTTTCATACCGCCTTATCAGACCTTCTCATCTTGTCCACATTTAAAATAAAATTAGCACACATAAATTTTGCTTCCTGAATTTCGTTTAAAAACAATTTTCACTCTTCATTTTTAGAAGCGCTGAAAACCAGAGAAATACATGTTTCCATTAAAAAAAAAAAAAGCAGCTTCCAGATCTGCCAGCTTTTTCCATAACCTTGTGGAAGTGTTCTGATTAGCATTGACTTTCCTTTCAACGTGGTGAGAGATGTGCTAGCCAGGTAGGAAGTAACGTCTCCAAGGTAATGTACCAGGCCAGTAAAGTCAAGCATTTAATCAGATAATGGGAGCCTATGTCATTAATAAGTGTGTCACTGGCTTCAATAAAGGCATCACCGTGAGAAATCAAATCAGTCCTTTTAATATGCCACACAGCTCCCATATACAACTTCACAAACTCCTCTGATAACTTTCCCCTCCCTTTACTTATTCTGAGTTCTTATTGTACCACCCTTCAGTCTTCATTGTTTTCTTTCAGCAGAACTTTCTGTGATTCTGAGAAATAGTTATGTTCTGTAGTTTTAGGTGACCTGCTTAGATTACAAAGCCTTTTAGGATTATTGAATTCTCATGAAGAAAAAGATTTCAAATTTGTCTAAAATTACTACTATCACTTAATTTTACCAAGTCCTCTCAAATTCCAAAAGTTTGCAGCACTGACAAGATGTTGCAAATGAAAACTTCAGAACTTGGTATAGGATAGTGTGCCGCAGTCATGAGGCAGACATGGGTGTATACAAGAAAAACAGCAAAACATGCTGGGTTTTGTGGTACATGCCTTTAATTGTGCATTAGGGACTCAAAGACAGGCATACTTGGGATCTTTATGTGCTCATGCATGGCTTTGTAGACAAATAAGCAAACAAACAATGAAAAACATAAGGAAAACATGTACTAGAATACATTCATGCCATCTGTAAAGTATCTCATTATAAAAATACAATTAATATAATGTATGAAAAAACAAAACCAACCCAAATATATTTTGTTTACTGTCTATTTGCATGGTAGAAAATTCAATAAGACTATTTTACAGCATCCTGGTATGTATCTGTGATCCCAGAAATCTGGAATACTGATATAGTATGATCATACATTATAGGCCAGGCTGTGTTACATAATAATTGCAAAATCAACTTGAGCTGAGCTACATGGTGAGACTTTGTAAAACCTTCAACATAGCAAAAATGCAATGATCAAGGATATTATGTTACCCAATGAAAGAAAAATCATTTGAAAAAAATTACAAGAACTTTCATGCTAAAATCTCTTCTCAAATTAGATATAAAATATTTGAGCATAAAAAGGCTCCAAACGATTCAGCAAGTAGTTTAGGGAATAGTTCACTTTAATTTTGCTCATATTTAAATCATCAAGCAGGGATGTACTGGGTCAGTTAATTTGAATATATTTGGACACTCTGGTTGAAATGAGTTGATGGCTGAGGTGAAAGAGTGCATGTTCAGAAGAAAAGGGTCTAGCAAAAACAAAGTTCATGAAGAGGTGTAAGAATCAGGAAATGAAAAGATCAGATCGATGTCTGAAATTTAGCTTATATTTTCACATCTACACATCTTTATTATGTGTGTATATATGTGTGTGTGATATGTATGTATATATGTTTCCTCTCTCTCTCTCTCTCTCTCTCTCTCTCTCTCTCTCTCTCTCTCTCTTTCTCTCTCTGTATGTGTGTGTGTGTGTGTGTGTGTGTGCACGCACGCGTGGACGCGTGCTTGCTTTCTTGCTTGTGTGTGTGTGCACATGTGGAGACAGGAGATTTATGTCAAGTGTTTGCTCCATTAATCTGCACTTATATTTTTGATACAGGGTCTCATAATTGAAAACTCACACATCCAATTAGACTGACTGGCAAGCAAGTTCAGGGGTTCCTCTGTCTCATATCTCTGCCCACAAAACAATGATTACAGAGACCTGCCTTTTCATCCAACATTTTTACTTGGATTCTAGAGATCTGACCTCAGGTCCTCACACTTCCATGGCAAATACTTACTGATCCATCTCTCCAGGCCCCAACACTATTTTCAACATACACATATTAGGTTTATTACTTCAATCCACTTTCCACAGTTCAGAAAAAAACTAGTGAAGATCTATTGGAAAAATTGTTCATAATTTGAATAGATATTCTTCCTGGATAATCTTTAAAATTCATTTGAATTTTCATAAAAATGAATTTGAATTGTTAAAAAAAAGAAGCCAATCTTTGAAATTTAAACAAAGCAGGAACTGGCATCAAAGAAAGATATGGTAACATAAGATGAGATGAAGTGAAATGTTATAAAAAATTTATAGCAGTAGGAAGTTCACTACAGATTTCTCAAAGAAAATAAGTTCTAGACATAAATGGTTTTATTACATATTGTACAGAGAGGTTTTTCTCAAGAAATTTTAATTATTCAATGTACAGCGAGCTGGTATAGAAATCTCTCAGATGAGAATTATCACTACTAAGCACTGGTTACCTAATAAGAATCTAATAGGTGCACTTCTATGAAATGGAATTGTTGGAGGATTTATTAAATATAATTGTGCTATTTTATTATGGATTTGAGATTCTACTAGAGTTTATTTAAATTGTTGAATTAGAAGATAACT